>NC_135235.1:749426865-750053651 GCF_051348905.1 Ranitomeya variabilis | reverse complement strand
ACTCAGGATCAGTAATGTAATGTATGTACACAGTGACTGCACCAGCAGAATAGTGAGCGCAGCTCTGGGGTATAATACAGGAGGTAACTCAGGATCAGTAATGTAATGTATGTACACAGTGACTGCACCAGCAGAATAGTGAGTGCAGCTCTGGGGTATAATACAGGATGTAACTCAGGATCAGTAATGTATGTACACAGTGACTGCACCAGCAGAATAGTGAGTGCAGCTCTGGGGTATAATGCTGATTGTAGAGATTCTTTCTAGGTGTGATGGTATGGGAATCCCTCGGTCTATTTTTGGCGGCACTTCCCCTTTAAGCCCCGTCCTCGGCCACATGTAGTAGATGGATTACAGAGGAGGAAGTGCGATTACTCAGAAGTTGTGGAGCATTTTCTCACGGTGACGCCGGTGGGTGAATATGGTAGAAACCACTAGAAAAGTGGAAACAGAAGGTGTCGTGCGATGTGTCAGCACAGGAAGTTCCCGCAGCGCCCCCTCTGGACAGGTCGCCTCGTTACACGGGAATCACTGTACACACGTTATGGAGGAGTCAGTCCCATGAAAATAACTTGGATCATTCTAGAACCTTCTTCTATCAGACTATGTGATTATTCACTTCCTTATGGTTTCAAGATCAGCGCTGTCAGTGAATGGAAAGTGGCCAAATCCGGAGGCCGAGACCCAACGGCTGAGTGTTTGTTACAGTGTGTCCGGACAGGACAATCCTCCCAACCGACACATTGTAACGAGACTGATGCGAACAGAGGACTGTCTGCACTGACACACAGTAACAAACCCGCAGATCTCAGCCTGTCCAGGAGATCCTGGCACTGCAGACTGACAGGGGTCACCAGTGTGAATATATGGGGGCCGCACACCCGCGATCAGTACTGCACTCACTATGGCACCCCGTGCTGTGCGGCGGTGACACCAGCAGCTCCGCCGACAGATAAATATAGAGGAAAGCAAATACTTGGTAAAGGTCAGAATCTGCAGAAATCTGCGCGGCTGCCAGCAGGAAGGACAGGGCGCAGGCTGAGGGGCCGCAGGCAGAGGGGCCGCAGGCTGAGGGGCCGCAGGCAGAGGGGCAGATAGAGGGGCCGCAGGCAGAGGGGCCGCAGGCAGAAGGGGCCGCAGGCAGAAGGGGACGCAGGCAGAAGGGGACGCAGGCAGAAGGGGCCGCAGGCAGAAGGGGACGCAGGCAGCATGCAGAGGGGACGCAGGCAGAAGGGGCCGCAGGCAGAAGGGGCCGCAGGAAGAGGGGACGCAGCCAGAAGGGGACGCAGGCAGAAGGGGACGCAGGCAGAAGGGGACGCAGGCAGAAGGGGACGCAGGCAGAAGGGGACGCAGGCAGAAGGGGACGCAGGCAGAAGGGGACGCAGGCAGAGGGGACGCAGGCAGAAAGGGCAGATAGAGGGGCCGCAGGCAGAGGGGGCAGATAGAGGGGCCGCAGGCAGAGGGGGCAGATAGAGGGGCCGCAGGGCAGAGGGGGCAGGCAGAGGGGCCGCAGGCAGAGGGGACGCAGGCAGAGGGGACGCAGGCAGAGGGGACGCAGGCAGAGGGGACGCAGGCAGAGGGGACGCAGGCAGAGGGGACGCAGGCAGAGGGGACGCAGGCAGAAGGGGCAGGTACAGGGGCCGCAGGCAGAAGGGGCCGCAGGCTGAGGGGCCGCAGGCTGAGGGGCCACAGGCAGAGGGGCAGATAGAGGGGCCGCAGGCAGAGGGGCCGCAGGCAGAAGGGGCCGCAGGCAGAAGGGGACGCAGGCAGAAGGGGACGCAGGCAGAAGGGGACGCAGGCAGAAGGGGACGCAGGCAGAAGGGGACGCAGGCTGAGGGGACGCAGGCAGCATGCAGAGGGGACGCAGGCAGAAGGGGCCGCAGGCAGAAGGGGCCGCAGGAAGAGGGGACGCAGCCAGAAGGGGACGCAGGCAGAAGGGGACGCAGGCAGAAGGGGACGCAGGCAGAAGGGGACGCAGGCAGAAGGGGCCGCAGGCAGAGGGGACGCAGGCAGAAAGGGCAGATAGAGGGGCCGCAGGCAGAGGGGGCAGATAGAGGGGCCGCAGGCAGAGGGGGCAGATAGAGGGGCCGCAGGGCAGAGGGGGCAGGCAGAGGGGACGCAGGCAGAGGGGACGCAGGCAGAGGGGACGCAGGCAGAGGGGACGCAGGCAGAGGGGACGCAGGCAGAGGGGGCAGGTACAGGGGCCGCAGGCAGAAGGGGCCGCAGGCAGAGGGGGCTGCAGGCAGAGGGGGCTGCAGGCAGAAGGGGCCGCAGGCAGAGGGGGCTGCAGGCAGAAGGGGCCGCAGGCAGAAGGGGCCGCAGGCAGAAGGGGACGCAGGCAGAAGGGGACGCAGGCAGAGGGGGTGCTGGGCTCGCAGATTACCTTGCCCTCCTCCTCATCAGGTGCAGGCAGTACCCCTCTTACTATACTGTCTGGACGGGACACTGACCCCAGGAGCTTACAATCTAATCTTCTTATCTCACATAACACAATGTCCCAAACCCTCAGCTGTGAACAGCCAGGACTCTTCATTCAGTGACAGGAAGCAGGGATCCTAGGAATGGTCACAGGCTTTCCCCTCGGCTGAAACTTCTCTCCAGGTGATGTGACGCGGCCCTTTAATAAATACTCTCAGGAGTTGGCCCCTTAAAGCTACAGTGTCCTGTCAAATTTCACCTCCAGGGGGCGCAGAAGACGATGAGGTGCAGCCCCAGGGGTCGGAGCGGTCACAACAGAGGCTGCGATGATGCCTAAAAATAATCCGAGCACGGGGGTCCGGAGAACAAAGGTCAGCAGCAACCAGTGATGCCCCCCATGCTTTACACTGCAGGGGGCACACACTTCTCTCTGCGCCCACACTTCTCTCTGCGCCCACAGGGCCGTATCCATCACAGGCCTCCCCGCACCGCGATCTGAGGCCACTCATCAGTATCGGTCGCTCCTGAGTTTCGGCTGTGGGGGGTCCCCTCATCACACTGTAGTCGAAATCTCTGCAGATCTTATAAAAGGAGTGATCCCCCCAAACATGGCGTCCAGGGTGTGGCCACCCAACATGGCGTCCAGAGTCTGCTCCCCCATATCATTTGCCCCCCCTTGTCATCTGCCCCCCCCCCTCGTGGGGGGGTAAGAGCAAATAGAAAATCACATGGGCCATTGGTGGGGGGACGGCAGTAACCCCTTCATCACCGGAGCCCGCAGTGCTCGCCTCCCCGCTTGGCAGCCATATTACTCCACTCCAGGCACTCGGGGGTGGGGGAAGGGGCCGCGCAGCCTCAGATATCCTGAGAATAGGAACAGCGCCCCCCAATATATAAAGGACATGTTTTCTACTGCAGCTCAGCACCGCACATGGCCTGCACACTGAGGGGAGCTGCTCTGGAGGAAAACAAACTATTCCTAATCCACAGCCCCTTTACAGGTTCCTGCTCCCCAAGAAGATGAGGAGCGATTCCCCCCCAACATCAGGGCGCAAATCAGAGACCCCCACAATAATCCCTGCACTGCAGAGACGAAAAACTACAGCAGGGGGCGGCCCCCTCAGGGCAGAGGGCGGCCCCCTCAGGGCAGAGGGCGGCCCCCTCAGGGCAGAGGGCGGCCCCCTCAGGGCAGAGGGCGGCCCCCTCAGGGCAGAGGGCGGCCCCCTCAGGGCAGAGGGCGGCCCCCTCAGGGCAGAGGGCGGCCCCCTCAGGGCAGAGGGCGGCCCCCTCAGGGCAGAGGGCGGCCCCATCAGGGCAGAGGGCGGCCCCATCAGGGCAGAGGGCGGCCCCATCAGGGCAGAGGGCGGCCCCATCAGGGCAGAGGGCGGCCCCATCAGGGCAGAGGGCGGCCCCATCAGGGCAGAGGGCGGCCCCATCAGGGCAGAGGGCGGCCCCATCAGGGCAGAGGGCGGCCCCATCAGGGCAGAGGGCGGCCCCATCAGGGCAGAGGGCGGCCCCATCAGGGCAGAGGGCGGCCCCATCAGGGCAGAGGGCGGCCCCATCAGGGCAGAGGGCGGCCCCATCAGGGCAGAGGGCGGCCCCATCAGGGCAGAGGGCGGCCCCATCAGGGCAGAGGGCGGCCCCATCAGGGCAGAGGGCGGCCCCACAGGGCAGAGGGCGGCCCCACAGGGCAGAGGGCGGCCCCACAGGGCAGAGGGCGGCCCCACAGGGCAGGGCAGAGTATAGCACAGGGCAGCAGAACAGATCGCAGGGCATCAGAGCACGGCACAGAGCGGAGCAGGGCAATAAGAAGGGGGCAGCGCAACAGAGCACAGCACAGAGCAGAGAACTGCGGAGCAGAGCGCAGGGCAACAGAGATCCTGTCTCCCCTCTTCTCCCCTCTCCCATCTTCTCTCATATCCCCTCTCTCGTGTTCTCCCCTCTTCTCCCGTCTCCCCTCCTCCGCTGCTGACGCCGTGTCCTGCAGAGCCCGTGGGCCGCTATGTGGAGGACACACTGGGCATTGTCCTAGAATATGAGCGGGCGGATCATGTGCCGCGGCACCAGGAAAAAGAACAGTAACAGTAACACCACATTCTGCTCCACCTGCGCTGCTGCCGCTCCAGACACCGCCGCTCATTAGAGGCTCAGAGTCCTGGCAGAAGCCGCAGATTACAGGACAATGAGGAGGCAGAAGATCAGAGGCGACAGCCAGGAGCAAACCAGAACCTGCAGACACCCGGCCTGGTGTGAACGAGCGCTGAAAAAAGAGCTAAAGAATAAAAGCTCAGAGACACAGGGGAGGGAGCCCGGTGTATCACCTCCTGGGGGCCCCCCATCTATCACCTCCGGGGGGGGGGCAGATAAAATGTATATAAACGTTACATCGTCAGACGGTCAAATCTACAAAACCCAACAGCGTCCCCCGCTATGCGGAGATATAAGGGGTGGATCAGGGGGAAACAAGCGTGAGACCCCCGAAATCACCAACAACTCTCCTCTTTCTGGTTGGACGCGCAGCAGACGAGGACATGACAGACGGCGTCTCTTACCTTGACACTGGAATCCCTGCTTCCCGAAGCCCCTGAAAGAGAAGAGAAGTAACACAACTTACAGAGTCCACCAGGGTCAAAACACGGGCCAAGACCCCACAAATGTCATCACAGAAACACTGGGGGGTCAGGAAGGAAAAGTGACAGAGAAACAGGGTAGGAGAGAAGTGAACCCCAACATCAATATCATCCCGTACCTCCCAGCGTCGCCGTCCCGTACCCCCCAAAGTCAGCGTCGCCGTCCCATACCCCCCAGAGTCTGCGTCGCCGTCCCGTACCCCCCAGAGTCAGCGTCGCCGTCCCATACCCCCCAAAGTCAGCGTCGCCGTCCCATACCCCCCAAAGTCAGCGTCGCCATCCCATACCCCCCAGAGTCAGCGTCGCCGTCCCGTACCCCCCAGAGTCAGCGTCGCCGTCCTGTACCTCCCAGCGTCAGCGTCGCTGTCCCGTACCCCCCACTGTCAGCGTCGCCGTCCCGTACCTCCCAGAGTCAGTGTCGCCGTTCCGTACCCCCCAGAGTCAGAGGCGCCGTTCTGTACCCCCCAAAGTCAGCGTCGCCGTCCCGTACCCCCCAGAGTCAGCGTCGCCGTCCCGTACCCCCCAGAGTCAGCGTCGCCGTCCCGTACCCCCCAGAGTCAGCGTCGCCGTCCCGTACCCCCCAGAGTCAGCGTCGCCGTCCCGTACCCCCCAGAGTCAGCGTCGCCGTCCCGTACCCCCCAGAGTTAGCGTCGCCGTCCCGTACCCCCCAGAGTCAGCGTCGCCGTCCCGTACCCCCCAGAGTCAGCGTCGCCGTCCCGTACCCCCCAAAGTCAGCGTCGCCGTCCCGTACCTCCCAGAGTCAGCGTCGCCGTCCCGTACCCCCCAGAGTCAGCGTCGTCATCCCGTACCTCCCAGAGTCAGCGTCGCCGTCCCGTACCTCCCAGCGTCAGCGTCGCCGTCCCGTACCTCCCAGAGTCAGCGTCGCCGTCCCGTACCTCCCAGAGTCAGCGTCGCCGTCCCGTACCTCCCAGAGTCAGCATCGCCGTCCCGTACCTCCCAGAGTCAGCATCGCCGTCCCGTACCTCCCAGAGTCAGCATCGCCGTCCCGTACCTCCCAGAGTCAGCATCGCCGTCCCGTACCCCCCAGAGTCAGCGTCGCCGTCCCGTACCCCCCAGAGTCAGCGTCGCCGTCCCGTACCCCCCAAAGTCAGCGTCGCCGTCCCGTACCTCCCAGAGTCAGCGTCGCCGTCCCGTACCCCCCAGAGTCAGCGTCGTCATCCCGTACCTCCCAGAGTCAGCGTCGCCGTCCCGTACCTCCCAGAGTCAGCATCGCCGTCCCGTACCTCCCAGAGTCAGCGTCGCCGTCCCGTACCTCCCAGAGTCATTATCCCGTTCACCGATCGTCAGCGCCATCGTCCCATACCCCGAGAGTCAGCTACAATGTCCGTACCCGGAGTGTCAGGCTCATTATCCTGTACCTTAAAACTGAATATAGGTGATGAGTGTACAGTATATAGGTGATGGGTGTGCAGTGTATAAAATATAGGGGCAGCGTACAGTATATAGGTGAAGGGTGTGCAGTGTACAATATATAGGAGCAGTGTACAGTATATAGGTGATGGGTGTGCAGTGTACAGAATATAGGTGATGGGTGTGCAGTGTACAGTATATAGGTGATGGGTGTGCAGTGTATAATATATAGGGGCAGCGTACAGTATATAGGTGAAGGGTGTGCAGTGTATAAAATATAGGGGCAGCGTACAGTATATAGGTGATGGGTGTGCAGTGTATAATATAGGGGCAGCGTACAGTATATAGGTGAAGGGTGTGCAGTGTATAATATATAGGGGCAGCGTACAGTATAAAGGTGATGGGTGTGCAGTGTATAATATATAGGGGCTGCGCACAGTATACAGGCGAAGGGTGTGCAGAGTATAACATAGAAGCAGCGCACAGTATATAGGCGAAGGATTGCAGTGTATAATATATAGGGGCAGCGTACGGTGTACAATATATAGGGGCAGTGCACAGTATATAGCTGAAGGGTGTGCAGTGTATAATATATAGGGGCAGCGTACAGTATATAGGTGATGTGTGTGCAGTGAATAATATATAGGGGAAGTGAACCGTATATAGGTGAAGGGTGTGCAGTGTACAGTATATAGGTAAAGGGTGTGCAGGGTATAATATATAGGGGCAGCGTACAGTATATAGGTGAAGGGTGTGCAGTGTATAATAAATAGGGGCAATGTACAGTATATAGGTGAAGGGTGTGCAGTGTATAATAAATAGGGGAAGCGCACAGTATATTGGTGAAGGGTGTGCAGTGTATAATATATAGGGGCAGTGTACAGTATACAGGTGAAGAGTGTGCAGTGTACAATATATAGGGGCAGTGTACAGTATACAGGTGAAGGGTGTGCAGGGTATAATATATAGGGGCAGTGTACAGTATATAGGTGAAGGGTGTGCAGGGTATAATATATAGGGGCAGTGTACAGTATATAGGTGATGGGTGTGCAGTGTATAATATATAGGGGCAGCGTACAGTATAAAGGTGATGGGTGTGCAGCGTATAATATATAGGGGCTGCGAACAGTATACAGGCGAAGGGTGTGCAGAGTATAACATAGAAGCAGCACACAGTATATAGGCGAAGGATTGCAGTGTATAATATATAGGGGCAGCGTACGGTGTACAATATATAGGGGCAGTGTACAGTAAACAGGTGATGGGTGTGCAGTGTATAATATATAGGGTAGGCGTACAGTATATAGGTGATGGGTGTGCAGTGTACAATATATATAGGGGCAGCGTACAGTGTATAGGTGAAGGGTGTGTGGGGTATAATATATAGGGGCAATGTACAGTATATAGGTGACGGGTGTGCAGTGTATAATAAATAGGGGAAGCGCACAGTATATTGGTGAAGAGTGTGCCGTGAACAATATATAGGGGCGTGTACATTAAACAGGTGAAGGGTGTGCAGTGTATAATATATAGGGGCAATGTACAGTATATAGGCGATTGGTGTGCAGTGTATAATATATAGGGGATGTGTACAGTATATTGGTGATGGGTGTGCAGTATAGTCTATATACAAGGTACAGTGTGCATATATATATATATTTATTTAGTATGAAGGGGCAATGTATATAGATGTTTGCCATATGTGATGCATTGGAGCAGAGCACAGTATATAGGTGTATAGGACATAGGGGCTGTGTACAGTATAAAAGCAAATCTAAATGATGGATGTACGATATATAATATATAGGAGCACTGCACATTATAGGAGCAGGAGTATATACATATACTGTATAGAGGTGTATATAGACACTGGGTGCACGGTGTCGAATATAAAGGTGTATACAGACGCTCAGTAAATATTACATAGGGGCAGAATATGGTGTATACAGATAAACGGTGTATTGGGGCAGCAGGCAGCACATAGGTGTAAGACGTATATAGATGATGGGTATACAATATATAATACACAGGACCATATATATGTGTATATACATGTGTGATGTATGCAGATTATGATATACAGCATATAAAGTAGAGCGGCAGAGTACAGAATATAGGGGATGGCATATGTTGATGTACAGTATATGATATATAGGGACACTGTATGGTATATAAACATGTATACGGCAAATATAAATACTGGTTACACAGTAATGAGTATAGGGGCATTATATGTGTGTATGATGGCTATAGATGGTCAATATACAGCATGTATGGGCAGTGTACAGTATATAATGAAAGGGTGCACGGTAAATAATATATAGGTACATGGTATAAGTAGTGCACACAAAAGGGAAGTATATTAATGTACAGTATAGAGGTGTATACAGATGACGGGTGCACAGTACATATACAGGGGCAGCAAACAGCATGTAGGAGTATACACAGGTGTGTGGTGAGTATAGAGGAGCAATATATAGGTGTATATAGATGGAAACTATATATAAGAAGAGAACAGAACATAGGTGTATATAGAAGAGTCTACAGTACATAACAGAAGCAATATAAGGTAGAAGGAGTATATGAAGGTATATGGATAGGTATATAGGGGCAGTATATAGATTGTGGCATGCAGTATACAGGGGCAGTATACAGATAATGTGTACAGTATATAGGGGCAGTATACAGATGATGTGTACAGTATATAGGGGCAGTGTACAGTATATAGGGGCAGTATACAGATGATGTGTACAGTATATAGGGGCAGTATACAGATGATGTGTACAGTATATAGGGGCAGAATACAGATGATGTGTACAGTATATAGGGGCAGTATACAGATGATGTGTACAGTATATAGCGGCAGTATATACATTGTGTGCAGTATATAGGGGCAGTATACAGATGTGTACAGTATATAGGGGCAGTATACAGATGTGTGCAGTATATAGGGGCAGTATACAGATGATGTGTGCAGTATATAGGGGCAGAATACAGATGATGTGTGCTGTATATAGGGGCAGTATACAGATGATATTCACAGTATATAGGGGCAGTATACAGATGTGTACAGTATATAGGGGCAGAATACAGATGACGTGTACAGTATATAGGGGCAGTATACAGATGTGTACAGTATATAGCGGCAGTATACAGATGTGTACAGTATATAGGGGCAGTATACAGATGATGTGTACAGTATATAGCGGCAGTATATACATTGTGTGCAGTATATAGGGGCAGTATACAGATGGTGTGTGCAGTATATAGGGGCAGTATACAGATGATGTGTACAGTATATAGCGGCAGTATATACATTGTGTGCAGTATATAGGGGCAGTATACAGATGGTGTGTGCAGTATATAGGGGCAGTATACAGACGATGTGTGCTGTATATAGGGGCAGTATACAGATGATGTGTGCTGTATATAGGGGCAGTATATACATTGTGTGCTGTATATAGGGGCAGTATACAGATGATGTGTACAGTATATAGGGGCAGTATACAGATGATGTGTACAGTATATAGGGGCAGTATACAGATGATGTGTACAGTATATAGGGGCAGTATATACATTGTGTGCAGTATATAGGGGCAGTATACAGACGATGTGTGCAGTATATAGGGGCAGTATACAGATGTGTGCAGTATATACATTGTGTGCAGTATATAGGGGCAGTATACAGATGATGTGTGCAGTATATAGGGGCAGTATACAGATGATGTGTGCAGTATATAGGGGCAGTATACAGATGTGTACAGTATATAGGGGCAGTATACAGACGATGTGTGCAGTATATAGGGGCAGTATATACATTGTGTGCAGTATATAGGGGCAGTATACAGATGATGTGTGCAGTATATAGGGGCAGTATATACATTGTGTGCAGTATATAGGGGCAGTATATACATTGTGTGCAGTATATAGGGGCAGTATATACATTGTGTGCAGTATATAGGGGCAGTATACAGATGTGTACAGTATATAGGGGCAGTATACAGATGATGTGTGCAGTATATGGGGCAGTATACAGATGATGTGTGCAGTATATAGGGGCAGTATATACATTGTGCGCAGTATATAGGGGCAGTATATACATTGTGTGCAGTATATAGGGGAAGTATATACATTGTGTGCAGTATATACATTGTGTGCAGTATATAGGGGCAGTATATACATTGTGTGCAGCATATAGCGGCAGTATATACATTGTGTGCAGCATATAGGGGCAGTATACAGATGTGTACAGTATATAGGGGCAGTATACAGATGTGTGCAGTATATGGGGCAGTATACAGATGATGTGTGCAGCATATAGGGGCAGTATATACATTGTGTGCAGTATATAGGGGCAGTATATACATTGTGTGCAGTATATAGGGGCAGTAGATACATTGTGTGCAGTATATACATTGTGTGCAGTATATAGGGGCAGTATATACATTGTGTGCTGTATATAGGGGCAGTATATGCATTGTGTGCTGTATATAGGGGCAGTATATACATTGTGTGCAGTATATAGGGGCGGTATATACATTGTGTGCAGTATATAGGGGCAGTATATACATTGTGTGCTGTATATAGGGGCGGTATATACATTGTGTGCTGTATATAGGGGCAGTATACACATTGTGTGCTGTATATAGGGGCAGTATATGCATTGTGTGCTGTATATAGGGGCGGTATATACATTGTGTGCTGTATATAGGGGCAGTATATACATTGTGTGCTGTATATAGGGGCAGTATATGCATTGTGTGCTGTATATAGGGGCGGTATATACATTGTGTGCAGTATATAGGGGCAGTATATACATTGTGTGCTGTATATAGGGGCAGTATATACATTGTGTGTTGTATATAGGGGCAGTATATACATTGTGTGCTGTATATAGGGGCAGTATATACATTGTGTGTTGTATATAGGGGCAGTATATACATTATGTGCAGTATATAGGGGCTGTATATACATTGTGAGCAGTATATAGGGGCAGTATATGCATTCTGTGTTGTATATAGGGGCAGTATATAAATTGTGTGCTGTATATAGGGGCAGTATATACATTGTGTGTTGTATATAGGGGCAGTATATACATTGTGTGCTGTATATAGGGGCAGTATATACATTGTGTGTTGTATATAGGGGCAGTATATACATTATGTGCAGTATATAGGGGCTGTATATACATTGTGAGCAGTATATAGGGGCAGTATATGCATTGTGTGTTGTATATAGGGGCAGTATATGCATTGTGTGCTGTATATAGGGGCAGTATATACATTGTGTGTTGTATATAGGGGCAGTATATACATTGTGAGCAGTATATAGGGGCTGTATATACATTGTGTGCTGTATATAGGGGCAGTATATACATTGTGTGTTGTATATAGGGGCAGTATATACATTGTGAGCAGTATATAGGGGCAGTATATACATTATGTGCAGTATAGCAGTATATAGGGGCAGTATATACATTATGTGCAGTATATAGGGGCGGTATATGGGACACATTACATAAGGGCAGCCTACAGACTATAGGGATGAGCAGTATATAGAGGTACACTATGCGCGGTATACAGGGGGTGGTGACAGCTGCACATCGGGGTCGCTCACCAGATGAAGTCGGTGCAATGGGAGCAGAATGTCGGCTGCTTGAAGAACCGAGCGATGAATTTGTGGTTCTTCACCTCGTGCACGTTCTTCTGCCGCAGGGCGCCTTTCCGGGCGAAGCGGTTGGCGACCTCGTCAGGTGAAGACGAGGAGATGGAATCCTGCAGCAGGAAGACGTCCGCCATGTCCGGGAGCGAGAGCGGAGTGAGGAGAAAGCCGCCGGGAAGCCGCAGCCGCTGCGGGAACCTCTGTCTGACTGACACCGCGCCCCGCCCACCGCCAGCGGGCACCGCCCACCGCCAGCAAGCACCGCCCCTGCACGACGCTACCGGGAGGCGCGGCCTGCGAGCAGGGGGAGGAGCTGCCATCTGCCGGCAACAAACGGGACTGCGCGGCGCCAAACAGGGGAGCGGGAGACACCTGCTGACAGAAAGCGGAACTGCTAGTATTTATATAACTACCTGTACAGAGGAGACACCTGCAGGGGGAGATCAGGTACTGCACTCACTATATTACTATATGTACAGAGGAGACACCTGCAGGAGGAGATCAGGTACTGCACTCACTATATTACTATATGTACAGAGGAGACACCTGCAGGAGGAGATCAGGTACTGCACTCACTATATTACTACCTGTACAGAGGAGACACCTGCAGGAGGAGATCAGGTACTGCACTCACTATATTACTATATGTACAGAGGAGACACCTGCAGGGGGAGATCAGGTACTGCACTCACTATATTACTACCTGTACAGAGGAGACACCTGCAGGAGGAGATCAGGTACTGCACTCACTATATTACTACATGTACAGAGGAGACACCTGCAGGAGGAGATCAGGTACTGCACTCACTATATTACTATATGTACAGAGGAGACACCTGCAGGGGGAGATCAGGTACTGCACTCACTATATTACTATATGTACAGAGGAGACACCTGCAGGAGGAGATCAGGTACTGCACTCACTATATTACTATATGTACAGAGGAGACACCTGCAGGAGGAGATCAGGTACTGCACTCACTATATTACTACCTGTACAGAGGAGACACCTGCAGGGGGAGATCAGGTACTGCACTCACTATATTACTACCTGTACAGAGGAGACACCTGCAGGAGGAGATCAGGTACTGCACTCACTATATTACTGTATGTACAGAGGAGACACCTGCAGGAGGAGATCAGGTACTGCACCCACTATATTACTACCTGTACAGAGGAGACACCTGCAGGAGGAGATCAGGTACTGCACTCACTATATTACTACCTGTACAGAGGAGACACCTGCAGGAGGAGATCAGGTACTGCACTCACTATATTACTACCTGTACAGAGGAGACACCTGCAGGAGGAGATCAGGTACTGCACTCACTATATTACTATATGTACAGAGGAGACACCTGCAGGAGGAGATCAGGTACTGCACTCACTATATTACTATATGTACAGAGGAGACACCTGCAGGAGGAGATCAGGTACTGCACTCACTATATTACTACCTGTACAGAGGACACACCTGCAGGAGGAGATCAGGTACTGCACTCACTATATTACTACCTGTACAGAGGAGACACCTGCAGGAGGAGATCAGGTACTGCACTCACTATATTACTACCTGTACAGAGGAGACACCTGCAGGAGGAGATCAGGTACTGCACTCACTATATTACTATATGTACAGAGGAGACACCTGCAGGGGGAGATCAGGTACTGCACTCACTATATTACTATATGTACAGAGGAGACACCTGCAGGAGGAGATCAGGTACTGCACTCACTATATTACTATATGTACAGAGGAGACACCTGCAGGAGGAGATCAGGTACTGCACTCACTATATTACTATATGTACAGAGGAGACACCTGCAGGAGGAGATCAGGTACTGCACCCACTATATTACTACCTGTACAGAGGAGACACCTGCAGGAGGAGATCAGGTACTGCACTCACTATATTACTACCTGTACAGAGGAGACACCTGCAGGGGGAGATCAGGTACTGCACTCACTATATTACTACATGTACAGAGGAGACACCTGCAGGAGGAGATCAGGTACTGCACTCACTATATTACTACCTGTACAGAGGAGACACCTGCAGGAGGAGATCAGGTACTGCACTCACTATATTACTACCTGTACAGAGGAGACACCTGCAGGAGGAGATCAGGTACTGCACTCACTATATTACTATATGTACAGAGGAGACACCTGCAGGAGGAGATCAGGTACTGCACTCACTATATTACTACCTGTACAGAGGAGACACCTGCAGGGGGAGATCAGGTACTGCACTCACTATATTACTATATGTACAGAGGAGACACCTGCAGGAGGAGATCAGGTACTGCACTCACTATATTACTACCTGTACAGAGGAGACACCTGCAGGGGGAGATCAGGTACTGCACTCACTATATTACTATATGTACAGAGGAGACACCTGCAGGAGGAGATCAGGTACTGCACTCACTATATTACTACCTGTACAGAGGAGACACCTGCAGGGGGAGATCAGGTACTGCACTCACTATATTACTATATGTACAGAGGAGACACCTGCAGGGGGAGATCAGGTACTGCACTCACTATATTACTATATGTACAGAGGAGACACCTGCAGGAGGAGATCAGGTACTGCACTCACTATATTACTACCTGTACAGAGGAGACACCTGCAGGAGGAGATCAGGTACTGCACTCACTATATTACTACCTGTACAGAGGAGACACCTGCAGGGGGAGATCAGGTACTGCACTCACTATATTACTATATGTACAGAGGAGACACCTGCAGGAGGAGATCAGGTACTGCACTCACTATATTACTGTATGTACAGAGGAGACACCTGCAGGAGGAGATCAGGTACTGCACCCACTATATTACTACCTGTACAGAGGAGACACCTGCAGGAGGAGATCAGGTACTGCACTCACTATATTACTACCTGTACAGAGGAGACACCTGCAGGGGGAGATCAGGTACTGCACTCACTATATTACTACCTGTACAGAGGAGACACCTGCAGGAGGAGATCAGGTACTGCACTCACTATATTACTACCTGTACAGAGGAGACACCTGCAGGGGGAGATCAGGTACTGCACTCACTATATTACTATATGTACAGAGGAGACACCTGCAGGAGGAGATCAGGTACTGCACTCACTATATTACTACCTGTACAGAGGAGACACCTGCAGGGGGAGATCAGGTACTGCACTCACTATATTACTACCTGTACAGAGGAGACACCTGCAGGAGGAGGTCAGGTACTGCACTCACTATATTACTACATGTACAGAGGAGACACCTGCAGGAGGAGATCAGGTACTGCACTCACTATATTACTATATGTACAGAGGAGACACCTGCAGGGGGAGATCAGGTACTGCACTCACTATATTACTATATGTACAGAGGAGACACCTGCAGGAGGAGATCAGGTACTGCACTCACTATATTACTATATGTACAGAGGAGACACCTGCAGGGGGAGATCAGGTACTGCACTCACTATATTACTATATGTACAGAGGAGACACCTGCAGGAGGAGATCAGGTACTGCACTCACTATATTACTATATGTACAGAGGAGACACCTGCAGGAGGAGATCAGGTACTGCACTCACTATATTACTACCTGTACAGAGGAGACACCTGCAGGAGGAGATCAGGTACTGCACTCACTATATTACTACTGTACAGAGGAGACACCTGCAGGAGGAGATCAGGTACTGCACTCACTATATTACTACCTGTACAGAGGAGACACCTGCAGGAGGAGATCAGGTACTGCACTCACTATATTACTATATGTACAGAGGAGACACCTGCAGGAGGAGATCAGGTACTGCACTCACTATATTACTACCTGTACAGAGGAGACACCTGCAGGGGGAGATCAGGTACTGCACTCACTATATTACTACCTGTACAGAGGAGACACCTGCAGGAGGAGATCAGGTACTGCACTCACTATATTACTACATGTACAGAGGAGACACCTGCAGGAGGAGATCAGGTACTGCACTCACTATATTACTATATGTACAGAGGAGACACCTGCAGGAGGAGATCAGGTACTGCACTCACTATATTACTATATATACAGAGGAGACACCTGCAGGAGGAGATCAGGTACTGCACTCACTATATTACTATATGTACAGAGGAGACACCTGCAGGAGGAGATCAGGTACTGCACTCACTATATTACTACCTGTACAGAGGAGACACCTGCAGGAGGAGATCAGGTACTGCACTCACTATATTACTATATGTACAGAGGAGACACCTGCAGGAGGAGATCAGGTACTGCACTCACTATATTACTATATGTACAGAGGAGACACCTGCAGGGGGAGATCAGGTACTGCACTCACTATATTACTATATGTACAGAGGAGACACCTGCAGGGGGAGATCAGGTACTGCACTCACTATATTACTATATGTACAGAGGAGACACCTGCAGGGGGAGATCAGGTACTGCACTCACTATATTACTATATGTACAGAGGAGACACCTGCAGGAGGAGATCAGGTACTGCACTCACTATATTACTACCTGTACAGAGGAGACACCTGCAGGAGGAGATCATGTACTGCACTCACTATATTACTATATGTACAGAGGAGACACCTGCAGGGGGAGATCAGGTACTGCACTCACTATATTACTACATGTACAGAGGAGACACCTGCAGGAGGAGATCAGGTACTGCACTCACTATATTACTACCTGTACAGAGGAGACACCTGCAGGGGGAGATCAGGTACTGTACTCACTATATTACTATATGTACAGAGGAGACACCTGCAGGAGGAGATCAGGTACTGCACTCACTATATTACTACCTGTACAGAGGAGACACCTGCAGGAGGAGATCATGTACTGCACTCACTATATTACTATATGTACAGAGGAGACACCTGCAGGGGGAGATCAGGTACTGCACTCACTATATTACTACCTGTACAGAGGAGACACCTGCAGGGGGAGATCAGGTACTGTACTCACTATATTACTATATGTACAGAGGAGACACCTGCAGGGGGAGATCAGGTACTGCACTCACTATATTACTATATGTACAGAGGAGACACCTGCAGGAGGAGATCAGGTACTGCACTCACTATATTACTATATATACAGAGGAGACACCTGCAGGAGGAGATCAGGTACTGCACTCACTATATTACTATATATACAGAGGAGACACCTGCAGGAGGAGATCAGGTACTGCACTCACTATATTACTATATGTACAGAGGAGACACCTGCAGGGGGAGATCAGGTACTGCACTCACTATATTACTATATGTACAGAGGAGACACCTGCAGGAGGAGATCAGGTACTGCACTCACTATATTACTATATATACAGAGGAGACACCTGCAGGAGGAGATCAGGTACTGCACTCACTATATTACTACCTGTACAGAGGAGACACCTGCAGGAGGAGATCAGGTACTGCACTCACTATATTACTACCTGTACAGAGGAGACACCTGCAGGAGGAGATCAGGTACTGCACTCACTATATTACTATATGTACAGAGGAGACACCTGCAGGAGGAGATCAGGTACTGCACTCACTATATTACTATATGTACAGAGGAGACACCTGCAGGGGGAGATCAGGTACTGCACTCACTATATTACTACCTGTACAGAGGAGACACCTGCAGGAGGAGATCAGGTACTGCACTCACTATATTACTATATGTACAGAGGAGACACCTGCAGGAGGAGATCAGGTACTGCACTCACTATATTACTATATGTACAGAGGAGACACCTGCAGGGGGAGATCAGGTACTGCACTCACTATATTACTACCTGTACAGAGGAGACACCTGCAGGGGGAGATCAGGTACTGCACTCACTATATTACTACCTGTACAGAGGAGACACCTGCAGGAGGAGATCAGGTACTGCACTCACTATATTACTATATGTACAGAGGAGACACCTGCAGGAGGAGATCAGGTACTGCACTCACTATATTACTATATGTACAGAGGAGACACCTGCAGGAGGAGATCAGGTACTGCACTCACTATATTACTATATGTACAGAGGAGACACCTGCAGGGGGAGATCAGGTACTGCACTCACTATATTACTATATGTACAGAGGAGACACCTGCAGGAGGAGATCAGGTACTGCACTCACTATATTACTACCTGTACAGAGGAGTCACCTGCAGGGGGAGATCAGGTACTGCACTCACTATATTACTATATGTACAGAGGAGACACCTGCAGGAGGAGATCAGGTACTGCACTCACTATATTACTATATGTACAGAGGAGACACCTGCAGGGGGAGATCAGGTACTGCACTCACTATATTACTACCTGTACAGAGGAGACACCTGCAGGGGGAGATCAGGTACTGCACTCACTATATTACTACCTGTACAGAGGAGACACCTGCAGGAGGAGATCAGGTACTGCACTCACTATATTACTATATGTACAGAGGAGACACCTGCAGGAGGAGATCAGGTACTGCACTCACTATATTACTATATGTACAGAGGAGACACCTGCAGGAGGAGATCAGGTACTGCACTCACTATATTACTATATGTACAGAGGAGACACCTGCAGGAGGAGATCAGGTACTGCACTCACTATATTACTATATGTACAGAGGAGACACCTGCAGGAGGAGATCAGGTACTGCACTCACTATATTACTATATGTACAGAGGAGACACCTGCAGGAGGAGATCAGGTACTGCACTCACTATATTACTATATGTACAGAGGAGACACCTGCAGGGGGAGATCAGGTACTGCACTCACTATATTACTATATGTACAGAGGAGACACCTGCAGGAGGAGATCAGGTACTGCACTCACTATATTACTATATGTACAGAGGAGACACCTGCAGGAGGAGATCAGGTACTGCACTCACTATATTACTACCTGTACAGAGGAGACACCTGCAGGAGGAGATCAGGTACTGCACTCACTATATTACTACCTGTACAGAGGAGACACCTGCAGGGGGAGATCAGGTACTGCACTCACTATATTACTACCTGTACAGAGGAGACACCTGCAGGAGGAGATCAGGTACTGCACTCACTATATTACTACCTGTACAGAGGAGACACCTGCAGGGGGAGATCAGGTACTGCACTCACTATATTACTACCTGTACAGAGGAGACACCTGCAGGGGGAGATCAGGTACTGCACTCACTATATTACTACCTGTACAGAGGAGACACCTGCAGGAGGAGATCAGGTACTGCACTCACTATATTACTATATGTACAGAGGAGACACCTGCAGGAGGAGATCAGGTACTGCACTCACTATATTACTATATGTACAGAGGAGACACCTGCAGGAGGAGATCAGGTACTGCACTCACTATATTACTATATGTACAGAGGAGACACCTGCAGGAGGAGATCAGGTACTGCACTCACTATATTACTATATGTACAGAGGAGACACCTGCAGGAGGAGATCAGGTACTGCACTCACTATATTACTACCTGTACAGAGGAGACACCTGCAGGAGGAGATCAGGTACTGCACTCACTATATTACTACCTGTACAGAGGAGACACCTGCAGGAGGAGATCAGGTACTGCACTCACTATATTACTATATGTACAGAGGAGACACCTGCAGGGGGAGATCAGATACTGCACTCACTATATTACTATATGTACAGAGGAGACACCTGCAGGGGGAGATCAGGTACTGCACTCACTATATTACTATATGTACAGAGGAGTCACCTGCAGGAGGAGATCAGGTACTGCACTCACTATATTACTGTATGTACAGAGGAGACACCTGCAGGGGGAGATCAGGTACTGCACTCACTATATTACTATATGTACAGAGGAGACACCTGCAGGGGGAGATCAGGTACTGCACTCACTATATTACTACCTGTACAGAGGAGACACCTGCAGGGGGAGATCAGGTACTGCACTCACTATATTATTATATGTACAGAGGAGACACCTGCAGGAGGAGATCAGGTACTGCACTCACTATATTACTACATGTACAGAGGAGACACCTGCAGGGGGAGATCAGGTACTGCACTCACTATATTACTACCTGTACAGAGGAGACACCTGCAGGAGGAGATCAGGTACTGCACTCACTATATTACTACCTGTACAGAGGAGACACCTGCAGGAGGAGATCAGGTACTGCACTCACTGTATTACTATATGTACAGAGAAGACACCTGCAGGAGGAGATCAGGTACTGCACTCACTATATTACTACCTGTACAGAGGAGACACCTGCAGGAGGAGATCAGGTACTGCACTCACTATATTACTATATGTACAGAGGAGACACCTGCAGGGGGAGATCAGGTACTGCACTCACTATATTACTACCTGTACAGAGGAGACACCTGCAGGAGGAGATCAGGTACTGCACTCACTATATTACTATATGTACAGAGGAGACACCTGCAGGAGGGGATCAGGTACTGCACTCACTATATTACTATATGTACAGAGGAGACACCTGCAGGAGGAGATCAGGTACCGCACTCACTATATTACTATATGTACAGAGGAGACACCTGCAGGAGGAGATCAGGTACTGCACTCACTATATTACTATATGTACAGAGGAGACACCTGCAGGAGGAGATCAGGTACTGCACTCACTATATTACTATATGTACAGAGGAGACACCTGCAGGAGGAGATCAGGTACTGCACTCACTATATTACTACCTGTACAGAGGAGACACCTGCAGGAGGAGATCAGGTACTGCACTCACTATATTACTGTATGTACAGAGGAGACACCTGCAGGAGGAGATCAGGTACTGCACTCACTATATTACTATATGTACAGAGGAGACACCTGCAGGGGGAGATCAGGTACTGCACTCACTATATTACTACCTGTACAGAGTAGACACCTGCAGGGGCAGATCAGGTACTGCACTCACTATATTACTATATGTACAGAGGAGACACCTGCAGGAGGAGATCAGGTACTGCACTCACTATATTACTATCTGTACAGAGGAGACACCTGCAGGAGGAGATCAGGTACTGCACTCACTATATTACTATATGTACAGAGGAGACACCTGCAGGAGAGATCAGGTACTGCACTCACTATATTACTATATGTACAGAGGAGACACCTGCAGGAGAGATCAGGTACTGCACTCACTATATTACTATATGTACAGAGGAGACACCTGCAGGAGGAGATCAGGTACTGCACTCACTATATTACTATCTGTACAGAGGAGACACCTGCAGGAGGAGATCAGGTACTGCACTCACTATATTACTATATGTACAGAGGAGACACCTGCAGGAGAGATCAGGTACTGCACTCACTATATTACTACCTGTACAGAGGAGACACCTGCAGGGGGAGATCAGGTACTGCACTCACTATATTACTATATGTACAGAGGAGACACCTGCAGGAGGAGATCAGGTACTGCACTCACTATATTACTATATGTACAGAGGAGACACCTGCAGGGGGAGATCAGGTACTGCACTCACTATATTACTACCTGTACAGAGGAGACACCTGCAGGGGGAGATCAGGTACTGCACTCACTATATTACTACATGTACAGAGGAGACACCTGCAGGGGGAGATCAGGTACTGCACTCACTATATTACTACCTGTACAGAGGAGACACCTGCAGGAGGAGATCAGGTACTGCACTCACTATATTACTACCTGTACAGAGGAGACACCTGCAGGAGGAGATCAGGTACTGCACTCACTGTATTACTATATGTACAGAGAAGACACCTGCAGGGGGAGATCAGGTACTGCACTCACTATATTACTACCTGTACAGAGGAGATACCTGCAGGGGGAGATCAGGTACTGCACTCACTATATTACTATATGTACAGAGGAGACACCTGCAGGAGGAGATCAGGTACTGCACTCACTATATTACTACCTGTACAGAGGAGACACCTGCAGGAGGAGATCAGGTACTGCACTCACTATATTACTATATGTACAGAGGAGACACCTGCAGGGGGAGATCAGGTACTGCACTCACTATATTACTACCTGTACAGAGGAGACACCTGCAGGAGGAGATCAGGTACTGCACTCACTATATTACTACCTGTACAGAGGAGACACCTGCAGGAGGAGATCAGGTACTGCACTCACTATATTACTACCTGTACAGAGGAGACACCTGCAGGAGGAGATCAGGTACTGCACTCACTATATTACTACCTGTACAGAGGAGACACCTGCAGGAGGAGATCAGGTACTGCACTCACTGTATTACTATATGTACAGAGAAGACACCTGCAGGGGGAGATCAGGTACTGCACTCACTATATTACTGTATGTACAGAGGAGACACCTGCAGGAGGAGATCAGGTACTGCACTCACTATATTACTACCTGTACAGAGGAGACACCTGCAGGAGGAGATCAGGTACTGCACTCACTATATTACTGTATGTACAGAGGAGACACCTGCAGGAGGAGATCAGGTACTGCACTCACTATATTACTATGTGTACAGAGGAGACACCTGCAGGAGGAGATCAGGTACTGCACTCACTATATTACTGTATGTACAGAGGAGACACCTGCAGGAGGAGATCAGGTACTGCACTCACTATATTACTATATGTACAGAGGAGACACCTGCAGGAGGAGATCAGGTACTGCACTCACTATATTACTATATGTACAGAGGAGACACCTGCAGGAGGAGATCAGGTACTGCACTCACTATATTACTATATGTACAGAGGAGACACCTGCAGGAGGAGATCAGGTACTGCACTCACTATATTACTATATGTACAGAGGAGACACCTGCAGGGGGAGATCAGGTACTGCACTCACTATATTACTATATGTACAGAGGAGACACCTGCAGGAGGAGATCAGGTACTGCACTCACTATATTACTACCTGTACAGAGGAGACACCTGCAGGGGGAGATCAGGTACTGCACTCACTATATTACTACCTGTACAGAGGAGACACCTGCAGGGGGAGATCAGGTACTGCACTCACTATATTACTATATGTACAGAGGAGACACCTGCAGGAGGAGATCAGGTACTGCACTCACTATATTACTGTATGTACAGAGGAGACACCTGCAGGGGGAGATCAGGTACTGCACTCACTATATTACTATATGTACAGAGGAGACACCTGCAGGAGGAGATCAGGTACTGCACTCACTATATTACTATATGTACAGAGGAGACACCTGCAGGGGGAGATCAGGTACTGCACTCACTATATTACTATATGTACAGAGGAGACACCTGCAGGAGGAGATCAGGTACTGCACTCACTATATTACTATATGTACAGAGGAGACACCTGCAGGGGGAGATCAGGTACTGCACTCACTATATTACTACCTGTACAGAGGAGACACCTGCAGGAGGAGATCAGGTACTGCACTCACTATATTACTACCTGTACAGAGGAGACACCTGCAGGAGGAGATCAGGTACTGCACTCACTATATTACTACCTGTACAGAGGAGACACCTGCAGGAGGAGATCAGGTACTGCACTCACTATATTACTATATGTACAGAGGAGACACCTGCAGGGGGAGATCAGGTACTGCACTCACTATATTACTACCTGTACAGAGGAGACACCTGCAGGAGGAGATCAGGTACTGCACTCACTATATTACTACCTGTACAGAGGAGACACCTGCAGGAGGAGATCAGGTACTGCACTCACTATATTACTACCTGTACAGAGGAGACACCTGCAGGAGGAGATCAGGTACTGCACTCACTATATTACTACCTGTACAGAGGAGACACCTGCAGGAGGAGATCAGGTACTGCACTCACTGTATTACTATATGTACAGAGAAGACACCTGCAGGGGGAGATCAGGTACTGCACTCACTATATTACTGTATGTACAGAGGAGACACCTGCAGGAGGAGATCAGGTACTGCACTCACTATATTACTACCTGTACAGAGGAGACACCTGCAGGAGGAGATCAGGTACTGCACTCACTATATTACTGTATGTACAGAGGAGACACCTGCAGGAGGAGATCAGGTACTGCACTCACTATATTACTATGTGTACAGAGGAGACACCTGCAGGAGGAGATCAGGTACTGCACTCACTATATTACTGTATGTACAGAGGAGACACCTGCAGGAGGAGATCAGGTACTGCACTCACTATATTACTATATGTACAGAGGAGACACCTGCAGGAGGAGATCAGGTACTGCACTCACTATATTACTATATGTACAGAGGAGACACCTGCAGGAGGAGATCAGGTACTGCACTCACTATATTACTATATGTACAGAGGAGACACCTGCAGGAGGAGATCAGGTACTGCACTCACTATATTACTATATGTACAGAGGAGACACCTGCAGGGGGAGATCAGGTACTGCACTCACTATATTACTATATGTACAGAGGAGACACCTGCAGGAGGAGATCAGGTACTGCACTCACTATATTACTACCTGTACAGAGGAGACACCTGCAGGGGGAGATCAGGTACTGCACTCACTATATTACTACCTGTACAGAGGAGACACCTGCAGGAGGAGATCAGGTACTGCACTCACTATATTACTACCTGTACAGAGGAGACACCTGCAGGGGGAGATCAGGTACTGCACTCACTATATTACTACCTGTACAGAGGAGACACCTGCAGGAGGAGATCAGGTACTGCACTCACTATATTATTATATGTACAGAGGAGACACCTGCAGGAGGAGATCAGGTACTGCACTCACTATATTACTACATGTACAGAGGAGACACCTGCAGGGGGAGATCAGGTACTGCACTCACTATATTACTACATGTACAGAGGAGACACCTGCAGGGGGAGATCAGGTACTGCACTCACTATATTACTACCTGTACAGAGGAGACACCTGCAGGAGGAGATCAGGTACTGCACTCACTATATTACTACCTGTACAGAGGAGACACCTGCAGGAGGAGATCAGGTACTGCACTCACTGTATTACTATATGTACAGAGAAGACACCTGCAGGAGGAGATCAGGTACTGCACTCACTATATTACTACCTGTACAGAGGAGACACCTGCAGGAGGAGATCAGGTACTGCACTCACTATATTACTATATGTACAGAGGAGACACCTGCAGGGGGAGATCAGGTACTGCACTCACTATATTACTACCTGTACAGAGGAGACACCTGCAGGAGGAGATCAGGTACTGCACTCACTATATTACTACCTGTACAGAGGAGACACCTGCAGGAGGAGATCAGGTACTGCACTCACTATATTACTACCTGTACAGAGGAGACACCTGCAGGAGGAGATCAGGTACTGCACTCACTATATTACTATATGTACAGAGGAGACACCTGCAGGAGGAGATCAGGTACTGCACTCACTATATTACTATATGTACAGAGGAGACACCTGCAGGGGGAGATCAGGTATTGCACTCACTATATTACTATATGTACAGAGGAGACACCTGCAGGGGGAGATCAGGTACTGCACTCACTATATTACTACCTGTACAGAGGAGACACCTGCAGGAGGAGATCAGGTACTGCACTCACTATATTACTGTATGTACAGAGGAGACACCTGCAGGAGGAGATCAGGTACTGCACTCACTATATTACTACCTGTACAGAGGAGACACCTGCAGGAGGAGATCAGGTACTGCACTCACTATATTACTGTATGTACAGAGGAGACACCTGCAGGAGGAGATCAGGTACTGCACTCACTATATTACTATGTGTACAGAGGAGACACCTGCAGGAGGAGATCAGGTACTGCACCCACTATATTACTATATGTACAGAGGAGACACCTGCAGGAGGAGATCAGGTACTGCACTCACTATATTACTGTATGTACAGAGGAGACACCTGCAGGAGGAGATCAGGTACTGCACTCACTATATTACTATATGTACAGAGGAGACACCTGCAGGAGGAGATCAGGTACTGCACTCACTATATTACTATATGTACAGAGGAGACACCTGCAGGAGGAGATCAGGTACTGCACTCACTATATTACTATATGTACAGAGGAGACACCTGCAGGAGGAGATCAGGTACTGCACTCACTATATTACTATATGTACAGAGGAGACACCTGCAGGGGGAGATCAGGTACTGCACTCACTATATTACTACCTGTACAGAGGAGACACCTGCAGGAGGAGATCAGGTACTGCACTCACTATATTACTACCTGTACAGAGGAGACACCTGCAGGGGGAGATCAGGTACTGCACTCACTATATTACTACCTGTACAGAGGAGACACCTGCAGGAGGAGATCAGGTACTGCACTCACTATATTACTATATGTACAGAGGAGACACCTGCAGGAGGAGATCAGGTACTGCACTCACTATATTACTACCTGTACAGAGGAGACACCTGCAGGAGGAGATCAGGTACTGCACTCACTATATTACTATATGTACAGAGGAGACACCTGCAGGAGGAGATCAGGTACTGCACTCACTATATTACTATATGTACAGAGGAGACACCTGCAGGGGGAGATCAGGTACTGCACTCACTATATTACTACCTGTACAGAGGAGACACCTGCAGGGGGAGATCAGGTACTGCACTCACTATATTACTACATGTACAGAGGAGACACCTGCAGGGGGAGATCAGGTACTGCACTCACTATATTACTACCTGTACAGAGGAGACACCTGCAGGAGGAGATCAGGTACTGCACTCACTATATTACTACCTGTACAGAGGAGACACCTGCAGGGGGAGATCAGGTACTGCACTCACTATATTACTACATGTACAGAGGAGACACCTGCAGGGGGAGATCAGGTACTGCACTCACTATATTACTATATGTACAGAGGAGACACCTGCAGGGGGAGATCAGGTACTGCACTCACTATATTACTATATGTACAGAGGAGACACCTGCAGGAGGAGATCAGGTACTGCACTCACTATATTACTACCTGTACAGAGGAGACACCTGCAGGAGGGGATCAGGTACTGCACTCACTATATTACTATATGTACAGAGGAGACACCTGCAGGAGGAGATCAGGTACTGCACTCACTATATTACTATATGTACAGAGGAGACACCTGCAGGAGGAGATCAGGTACTGCACTCACTATATTACTGTATGTACAGAGGAGACACCTGCAGGAGGAGATCAGGTACTGCACTCACTATATTACTACCTGTACAGAGGAGACACCTGCAGGGGGAGATCAGGTACTGCACTCACTATATTACTATATGTACAGAGGAGACACCTGCAGGGGGAGATCAGGTACTGCACTCACTATATTACTATATGTACAGAGGAGACACCTGCAGGAGGGGATCAGGTACTGCACTCACTATATTACTACCTGTACAGAGGAGACACCTGCAGGAGGGGGATCAGGTACTGCACTCACTATATTACTATATGTACAGAGGAGACACCTGCAGGAGGAGATCAGGTACTGCACTCACTATATTACTATATGTACAGAGGAGACACCTGCAGGAGGAGATCAGGTACTGCACTCACTATATTACTATATGTACAGAGGAGACACCTGCAGGAGGAGATCAGGTACTGCACTCACTATATTACTACCTGTACAGAGGAGACACCTGCAGGAGGAGATCAGGTACTGCACCCACTATATTACTACCTGTACAGAGGAGACACCTGCAGGAGGAGATCAGGTACTGCACTCACTATATTACTACATGTACAGAGGAGACACCTGCAGGAGGAGATCAGGTACTGCACTCACTATATTACTATATGTACAGAGGAGACACCTGCAGGGGGAGATCAGGTACTGCACTCACTATATTACTATATGTACAGAGGAGACACCTGCAGGAGGAGATCAGGTACTGCACTCACTATATTACTATATGTACAGAGGAGACACCTGCAGGAGGAGATCAGGTACTGCACTCACTATATTACTACCTGTACAGAGGAGACACCTGCAGGAGGAGATCAGGTACTGCACCCACTATATTACTACCTGTACAGAGGAGACACCTGCAGGGGGAGATCAGGTACTGCACTCACTATATTACTATATGTACAGAGGAGACACCTGCAGGAGGAGATCAGGTACTGCACTCACTATATTACTATATGTACAGAGTAGACACCTGCAGGAGGAGATCAGGTACTGCACTCACTATATTACTATATGTACAGAGGAGACACCTGCAGGAGGAGATCAGGTACTGCACCCACTATATTACTACCTGTACAGAGGAGACACCTGCAGGGGGAGATCAGGTACTGCACTCACTATATTACTACCTGTACAGAGGAGACACCTGCAGGAGGAGATCAGGTACTGCACTCACTATATTACTACCTGTACAGAGGAGACACCTGCAGGGGGAGATCAGGTACTGCACTCACTATATTACTATATGTACAGAGGAGACACCTGCAGGAGGAGATCAGGTACTGCACTCACTATATTACTACATGTACAGAGGAGACACCTGCAGGAGGAGATCAGGTACTGCACTCACTATATTACTACCTGTACAGAGGAGACACCTGCAGGAGGAGATCAGGTACTGCACTCACTATATTACTACATGTACAGAGGAGACACCTGCAGGAGGAGATCAGGTACTGCACTCACTATATTACTATATGTACAGAGGAGACACCTGCAGGAGGAGATCAGGTACTGCACTCACTATATTACTACCTGTACAGAGGAGACACCTGCAGGAGGAGATCAGGTACTGCACTCACTATATTACTACCTGTACAGAGGAGACACCTGCAGGAGGAGATCAGGTACTGCACTCACTGTATTACTACCTGTACAGAGGAGACACCTGCAGGAGGAGATCAGGTACTGCACTCACTATATTACTACCTGTACAGAGGAGACACCTGCAGGGGGAGATCAGGTACTGCACTCACTATATTACTACCTGTACAGAGGAGACACCTGCAGGGGGAGATCAGGTACTGCACTCACTATATTACTATATGTACAGAGGAGACACCTGCAGGAGGAGATCAGGTACTGCACTCACTATATTACTATATGTACAGAGGAGACACCTGCAGGGGGAGATCAGGTACTGCACTCACTATATTACTATATGTACAGAGGAGACACCTGCAGGAGGAGATCAGGTACTGCACTCACTATATTACTATATGTACAGAGGAGACACCTGCAGGGGGAGATCAGGTACTGCACTCACTATATTACTATATGTACAGAGGAGACACCTGCAGGAGGAGATCAGGTACTGCACTCACTATATTACTATATATACAGAGGAGACACCTGCAGGAGGAGATCAGGTACTGCACTCACTATATTACTACATGTACAGAGGAGACACCTGCAGGGGGAGATCAGGTACTGCACTCACTATATTACTATATGTACAGAGGAGACACCTGCAGGGGGAGATCAGGTACTGCACTCACTATATTACTATATGTACAGAGGAGACACCTGCAGGAGGAGATCAGGTACTGCACTCACTATATTACTACCTGTACAGAGGAGACACCTGCAGGAGGAGATCAGGTACTGCACTCACTATATTACTATATGTACAGAGGAGACACCTGCAGGGGGAGATCAGGTACTGCACTCACTATATTACTACCTGTACAGAGGAGACACCTGCAGGGGGAGATCAGGTACTGCACTCACTATATTACTGTATGTACAGAGGAGACACCTGCAGGAGGAGATCAGGTACTGCACTCACTATATTACTACCTGTACAGAGGAGACACCTGCAGGAGGAGATCAGGTACTGCACTCACTATATTACTGTATGTACAGAGGAGACACCTGCAGGAGGAGATCAGGTACTGCACTCACTATATTACTATATGTACAGAGGAGACACCTGCAGGAGGAGATCAGGTACTGCACTCACTATATTACTACCTGTACAGAGGAGACACCTGCAGGAGGAGATCAGGTACTGCACTCACTATATTACTATATGTACAGAGGAGACACCTGCAGGGGGAGATCAGGTACTGCACTCACTATATTACTACCTGTACAGAGGAGACACCTGCAGGAGGAGATCAGGTACTGCACTCACTATATTACTACCTGTACAGAGGAGACACCTGCAGGAGGAGATCAGGTACTGCACTCACTATATTACTACCTGTACAGAGGAGTCACCTGCAGGAGGAGATCAGGTACTGCACTCACTATATTACTATATGTACAGAGGAGACACCTGCAGGAGGAGATCAGGTACTGCACTCACTATATTACTATATGTACAGAGTAGACACCTGCAGGAGGAGATCAGGTACTGCACTCACTATATTACTACCTGTACAGAGGAGACACCTGCAGGAGGAGATCAGGTACTGCACTCACTATATTACTATATGTACAGAGGAGACACCTGCAGGAGGAGATCAGGTACTGCACTCACTATATTACTACCTGTACAGAGGAGACACCTGCAGGAGGAGATCAGGTACTGCACTCACTATATTACTACCTGTACAGAGGAGACACCTGCAGGAGGAGATCAGGTACTGCACTCACTATATTACTACCTGTACAGAGGAGACACCTGCAGGAGGAGATCAGGTACTGCACTCACTATATTACTACCTGTACAGAGGAGACACCTGCAGGAGGAGATCAGGTACTGCACTCACTATATTACTATATGTACAGAGGAGACACCTGCAGGGGGAGATCAGGTACTGCACTCACTATATTACTATATGTACAGAGGAGACACCTGCAGGAGGAGATCAGGTACTGCACTCACTATATTACTACTGTACAGAGGAGACACCTGCAGGAGGAGATCAGGTACTGCACTCACTGTATTACTATATATACAGAGGAGACACCTGCAGGGGGAGATCAGGTACTGCACTCACTATATTACTATATGTACAGAGGAGACACCTGCAGGGGGAGATCAGGTACTGCACTCACTATATTACTATATGTACAGAGGAGACACCTGCAGGAGGAGATCAGGTACTGCACTCACTATATTACTATATGTACAGAGGAGACACCTGCAGGAGGAGGTCAGGTACTGCACTCACTATATTACTATATGTACAGAGGAGACACCTGCAGGAGGAGATCAGGTACTGCACTCACTATATTACTATATGTACAGAGGAGACACCTGCAGGAGGAGATCAGGTACTGCACTCACTATATTACTACCTGTACAGAGGAGACACCTGCAGGAGGAGATCAGGTACTGCACTCACTATATTACTACATGTACAGAGGAGACACCTGCAGGAGGAGATCAGGTACTGCACTCACTATATTACTATATGTACAGAGGAGACACCTGCAGGGGGAGATCAGGTACTGCACTCACTATATTACTATATGTACAGAGGAGACACCTGCAGGAGGAGATCAGGTACTGCACTCACTATATTACTACCTGTACAGAGGAGACACCTGCAGGAGGAGATCAGGTACTGCACTCACTATATTACTATATGTACAGAGGAGACACCTGCAGGAGGAGATCAGGTACTGCACTCACTATATTACTATATGTACAGAGGAGACACCTGCAGGAGGAGATCAGGTACTGCACTCACTATATTACTATATGTACAGAGGAGACACCTGCAGGGGGAGATCAGGTACTGCACTCACTATATTACTATATGTACAGAGGAGACACCTGCAGGGGGAGATCAGGTACTGCACTCACTATATTACTACCTGTACAGAGGAGACACCTGCAGGAGGAGATCAGGTACTGCACTCACTATATTACTACCTGTACAGAGGAGACACCTGCAGGAGGAGATCAGGTACTGCACTCACTATATTACTATATGTACAGAGGAGACACCTGCAGGAGGAGATCAGATACTGTACTCACTATATTACTACATGTACAGAGGAGACACCTGCAGGAGGAGATCAGGTACTGCACTCACTATATTACTATATGTACAGAGGAGACACCTGCAGGGGGAGATCAGGTACTGCTCTCACTATATTACTATATGTACAGAGGAGACACCTGCAGGGGGAGATCAGGTACTGCACTCACTATATTACTATATGTACAGAGGAGACACCTGCAGGAGGAGATCAGGTACTGCACTCACTATATTACTGTATGTACAGAGGAGACACCTGCAGGAGGAGATCAGGTACTGCACTCACTATATTACTATATGTACAGAGGAGACACCTGCAGGAGGAGATCAGGTACTGCACTCACTGTATTACTATATGTACAGAGAAGACACCTGCAGGAGGAGATCAGGTACTGCACTCACTATATTACTACCTGTACAGAGGAGACACCTGCAGGAGGAGATCAGGTACTGCACTCACTATATTACTACCTGTACAGAGGAGACACCTGCAGGAGGAGATCAGGTACTGCACTCACTATATTACTACCTGTACAGAGGAGACACCTGCAGGAGGAGATCAGGTACTGCACTCACTATATTACTATATGTACAGAGGAGACACCTGCAGGAGGAGATCAGGTACTGCACTCACTATATTACTATATGTACAGAGGAGACACCTGCAGGAGGAGATCAGGTACTGCACTCACTATATTACTATATGTACAGAGGAGACACCTGCAGGAGGAGATCAGGTACTGCACTCACTATATTACTATATGTACAGAGGAGACACCTGCAGGGGGAGATCAGATACTGCACTCACTATATTACTACCTGTACAGAGGAGACACCTGCAGGGGGAGATCAGGTACTGCACTCACTATATTACTACCTGTACAGAGGAGACACCTGCAGGGGGAGGTCAGGTACTGCACTCACTATATTACTATATGTACAGAGGAGACACCTGCAGGAGGAGATCAGGTGCTGCACTCACTATATTACTATATGTACAGAGGAGACACCTGCAGGGGGAGATCAGGTACTGCACTCACTATATTACTACCTGTACAGAGGAGACACCTGCAGGAGGAGATCAGGTACTGCACTCACTATATTACTATATGTACAGAGGAGACACCTGCAGGAGGAGATCAGGTACTGCACTCACTATATTACTACCTGTACAGAGTAGACACCTGCAGGGGGAGATCAGGTACTGCACTCACTATATTACTACCTGTACAGAGGAGACACCTGCAGGAGGAGATCAGGTACTGCACTCACTACATTACTGTATGTACAGAGGAGACACCTGCAGGAGGAGATCAGGTACTGCACTCACTATATTACTACCTGTACAGAGGAGACACCTGCAGGGGGAGATCAGGTACTGCACTCACTATATTACTACCTGTACAGAGGAGACACCTGCAGGGGGAGATCAGGTACTGCACTCAGTATATTACTATATATACAGAGGAGACACCTGCAGGAGGAGATCAGGTACTGCACTCACTATATTACTATATGTACAGAGGAGACACCTGCAGGAGGAGATCAGGTACTGCACTCACTATATTACTACCTGTACAGAGGAGACACCTGCAGGAGGAGATCAGGTACTGCACTCACTATATTACTATATGTACAGAGGAGACACCTGCAGGAGGAGATCAGGTACTGCACTCACTATATTACTACCTGTACAGAGGAGACACCTGCAGGAGGAGATCAGGTACTGCACTCACTATATTACTATATGTACAGAGGAGACACCTGCAGGAGGAGATCAGGTACTGCACTCACTATATTACTATATGTACAGAGGAGACACCTGCAGGAGGAGATCAGGTACTGCACTCACTATATTACTACCTGTACAGAGGAGACACCTGCAGGGGGAGATCAGGTACTGCACTCACTATATTACTATGTGTACAGAGGAGACACCTGCAGGGGGAGATCAGGTACTGCACTCACTATATTACTACCTGTACAGAGGAGACACCTGCAGGAGGAGATCAGGTACTGCACTCACTATATTACTATATGTACAGAGGAGACACCTGCAGGAGGAGATCAGGTACTGCACTCACTATATTACTACCTGTACAGAGGAGACACCTGCAGGGGGAGATCAGGTACTGCACTCACTATATTTCTATATGTACAGAGGAGACACCTGCAGGAGGAGATCAGGTACTGCACTCACTATATTACTATATGTACAGAGGAGACACCTGCAGGAGGAGATCAGGTACTGCACTCACTATATTACTACCTGTACAGAGGAGACACCTGCAGGAGGAGATCAGGTACTGCACTCACTATATTACTACCTGTACAGAGGAGACACCTGCAGGAGGAGATCAGGTACTGCACTCACTATATTACTATATGTACAGAGGAGACACCTGCAGGAGGAGATCAGGTACTGCACTCACTATATTACTATATGTACAGAGGAGACACCTGCAGGAGGAGATCAGGTACTGCACTCACTATATTACTATATGTACAGAGGAGACACCTGCAGGAGGAGATCAGGTACTGCACTCACTATATTACTATATGTACAGAGGAGACACCTGCAGGGGGAGATCAGGTACTGCACTCACTATATTACTATATGTACAGAGGAGACACCTGCAGGGGGAGATCAGGTACTGCACTCACTATATTACTACCTGTACAGAGGAGACACCTGCAGGAGGAGATCAGGTACTGCACTCACTATATTACTACCTGTACAGAGGAGACACCTGCAGGAGGAGATCAGGTACTGCACTCACTATATTACTACCTGTACAGAGGAGACACCTGCAGGAGGAGATCAGGTACTGCACTCACTATATTACTACCTGTACAGAGGAGACACCTGCAGGAGGAGATCAGGTACTGCACTCACTATATTACTATATGTACAGAGGAGACACCTGCAGGAGGAGATCAGGTACTGCACTCACTATATTACTACCTGTACAGAGGAGACACCTGCAGGAGGAGATCAGGTACTGCACTCACTATATTACTATATGTACAGAGGAGACACCTGCAGGGGGAGATCAGGTACTGCACTCACTATATTACTATATGTACAGAGGAGACACCTGCAGGAGGAGATCAGGTACTGCACTCACTATATTACTACCTGTACAGAGGAGACACCTGCAGGAGGAGATCAGGTACTGCACTCACTATATTACTATATGTACAGAGGAGACACCTGCAGGAGGAGATCAGGTACTGCACTCACTATATTACTACCTGTACAGAGGAGACACCTGCAGGGGGAGATCAGGTACTGCACTCACTATATTGCTACCTGTACAGAGGAGACACCTGCAGGAGGAGATCAGGTACTGCACTCACTATATTACTATATGTACAGAGGAGACACCTGCAGGAGGAGATCAGGTACTGCACTCACTATATTACTATATGTACAGAGGAGACACCTGCAGGAGGAGATCAGGTACTGCACTCACTATATTACTATATGTACAGAGGAGACACCTGCAGGGGGAGATCAGGTACTGCACTCACTATATTACTATATGTACAGAGGAGACACCTGCAGGAGGAGATCAGGTACTGCACTCACTATATTACTACCTGTACAGAGGAGACACCTGCAGGAGGAGATCAGGTACTGCACTCACTATATTACTATATGTACAGAGGAGACACCACTCACTATATTACTATATGTACAGAGGAGACACCTGCAGGAGGAGATCAGGTACTGCACTCACTATATTACTATATGTACAGAGGAGACACCTGCAGGGGGAGATCAGGTACTGCACTCACTATATTACTGTATGTACAGAGGAGACACCTGCAGGAGGAGATCAGGTACTGCACTCACTATATTACTACCTGTACAGAGGAGACACCTGCAGGAGGAGATCAGGTACTGCACTCACTATATTACTATATGTACAGAGGAGACACCTGCAGGGGGAGATCAGGTACTGCACTCACTATATTACTATATGTACAGAGGAGACACCTGCAGGAGGAGATCAGGTACTGCACTCACTATATTACTACCTGTACAGAGGAGACACCTGCAGGAGGAGATCAGGTACTGCACTCACTATATTACTATATGTACAGAGGAGACACCTGCAGGGGGAGATCAGGTACTGCACTCACTATATTACTATATGTACAGAGGAGACACCTGCAGGAGGAGATCAGGTACTGCACTCACTATATTACTACCTGTACAGAGGAGACACCTGCAGGAGGAGATCAGGTACTGCACTCACTATATTACTATATGTACAGAGGAGACACCTGCAGGAGGAGATCAGGTACTGCACTCACCATATTACTATATGTACAGAGGAGACACCTGCAGGGGGAGATCAGGTACTGCACTCACTATATTACTATATGTACAGAGGAGACACCTGCAGGAGGAGATCAGGTACTGCACTCACTATATTACTACCTGTACAGAGGAGACACCTGCAGGAGGAGATCAGGTACTGCACTCACTATATTACTACCTGTACAGAGGAGATACCTGCAGGAGGAGATCAGGTACTGCACTCACTATATTACTATATGTACAGAGGAGACACCTGCAGGAGGAGATCAGGTACTGCACTCACTATATTACTACCTGTACAGAGGAGACACCTGCAGGAGGAGATCAGGTACTGCACTCACTATATTACTATATGTACAGAGGAGACACCTGCAGGAGGAGATCAGGTACTGCACTCACTATATTACTACATGTACAGAGGAGACACCTGCAGGGGGAGATCAGGTACTGCACTCACTATATTACTATATGTACAGAGGAGACACCTGCAGGAGGAGATCAGGTACTGCACTCACTATATTACTACCTGTACAGAGGAGACACCTGCAGGAGGAGATCAGGTACTGCACTCACTATATTACTACCTGTACAGAGGAGACACCTGCAGGAGGAGATCAGGTACTGCACTCACTATATTACTATATGTACAGAGGAGACACCTGCAGGAGGAGATCAGGTACTGCACTCACTATATTACTATATGTACAGAGGAGACACCTGCAGGAGGAGACCAGGTTCTGCACTCACTATATTACTATATGTACAGAGGAGACACCTGCAGGAGGAGATCAGGTACTGCACTCACTATATTACTACATGTACAGAGGAGACACCTGCAGGGGGAGATCAGGTACTGCACTCACTATATTACTACCTGTACAGAGGAGACACCTGCAGGAGGAGACCAGGTTCTGCACTCACTATATTACTATATGTACAGAGGAGACACCTGCAGGAGGAGATCAGGTACTGCACTCACTATATTACTACATGTACAGAGGAGACACCTGCAGGGGGAGATCAGGTACTGCACTCACTATATTACTACCTGTACAGAGGAGACACCTGCAGGAGGAGATCAGGTACTGCACTCACTATATTACTACATGTACAGAGGAGACACCTGCAGGAGGAGATCAGGTACTGCACTCACTATATTACTATATGTACAGAGGAGACACCTGCAGGAGGGGATCAGGTACTGCACTCACTATATTACTATATATACAGAGGAGACACCTGCAGGGGGAGATCAGGTACTGCACTCACTATATTACTATATGTACAGAGGAGACACCTGCAGGAGGAGATCAGGTACTGCACTCACTATATTACTATATGTACAGAGGAGACACCTGCAGGAGGAGATCAGGTACTGCACTCACTATATTACTACCTGTACAGAGGAGACACCTGCAGGAGGAGATCAGGTACTGCACTCAGTATATTACTATATGTACAGAGGAGACACCTGCAGGGGGAGATCAGGTACTGCACTCACTATATTACTATATGTACAGAGGAGACACCTGCAGGAGGAGATCAGGTACTGCACTCACTATATTACTACCTGTACAGAGGAGACACCTGCAGGAGGAGATCAGGTACTGCACTCACTATATTACTACCTGTACAGAGGCGACACCTACAGGAGGAGATCAGGTACTGCACTCACTATATTACTATATGTACAGAGGAGACACCTGCAGGAGGAGATCAGGTACTGCACTCACTATATTACTATATATACAGAGGAGACACCTGCAGGAGGAGATCAGGTACTGCACTCACTATATTACTACATGTACAGAGGAGACACCTGCAGGAGGAGATCAGGTACTGCACTCACTATATTACTACATGTACAGAGGAGACACCTGCAGGAGGAGATCAGGTACTGCACTCACTATATTACTGTATGTACAGAGGAGACACCTGCAGGAGGAGATCAGGTACTGCACTCACTATATTACTATATATACAGAGGAGACACCTGCAGGGGGAGATCAGGTACTGCACTCACTATATTACTATATGTACAGAGGAGACACCTGCAGGGGGAGATCAGGTACTGCACTCACTATATTACTATATGTACAGAGGAGACACCTGCAGGAGGAGATCAGGTACTGCACTCACTATATTACTATATGTACAGAGGAGACACCTGCAGGAGGAGATCAGGTACTGCACTCACTATATTACTACCTGTACAGAGGAGACACCTGCAGGAGGAGATCAGGTACTGCACTCACTATATTACTATATGTACAGAGGAGACACCTGCAGGAGGAGATCAGGTACTGCACTCACTATATTACTATATGTACAGAGGAGACACCTGCAGGAGGAGATCAGGTACTGCACTCACTATATTACTATATATACAGAGGAGACACCTGCAGGAGGAGATCAGGTACTGCACTCACTATATTACTATATGTACAGAGGAGACACCTGCAGGAGGGGATCAGGTACTGCACTCACTATATTACTACATGTACAGAGGAGACACCTGCAGGGGGAGATCAGGTACTGCACTCACTATATTACTACATGTACAGAGGAGACACCTGCAGGAGGAGATCAGGTACTGCACTCACTATATTACTATATGTACAGAGGAGACACCTGCAGGAGGAGATCAGGTACTGCACTCACTATATTACTATGTGTACAGAGGAGACACCTGCAGGAGGAGATCAGGTACTGCACTCACTATATTACTACATGTACAGAGGAGACACCTGCAGGAGGAGATCAGGTACTGCACTCACTATATTACTATATGTACAGAGGAGACACCTGCAGGAGGGGATCAGGTACTGCACTCACTATATTACTACCTGTACAGAGGAGACACCTGCAGGGGGAGATCAGGTACTGCACTCACTATATTACTACATGTACAGAGGAGACACCTGCAGGAGGAGATCAGGTACTGCACTCACTATATTACTATATGTACAGAGGAGACACCTGCAGGAGGAGATCAGGTACCGCACTCACTATATTACTATATGTACAGAGGAGACACCTGCAGGAGGAGATCAGGTACTGCACTCACTATATTACTATATGTACAGAGGAGACACCTGCAGGAGGAGATCAGGTACTGCACTCACTATATTACTACCTGTACAGAGGAGACACCTGCAGGAGGAGATCAGGTACTGCACTCACTATATTACTACCTGTACAGAGGAGACACCTGCAGGGGGAGATCAGGTACTGCACTCACTATATTACTATATATACAGAGGAGACACCTGCAGGAGGAGATCAGGTACTGCACTCACTATATTACTATATATACAGAGGAGACACCTGCAGGAGGAGATCAGGTACTGCACTCACTATATTACTATATGTACAGAGGAGACACCTGCAGGGGGAGATCAGGTACTGCACTCACTATATTACTATATGTACAGAGGAGACACCTGGAGGAGGAGATCAGGTACTGCACTCACTATATTACTATATATACAGAGGAGACACCTGCAGGGGGAGATCAGGTACTGCACTCACTATATTACTATATGTACAGAGGAGACACCTGCGGGGGGAGATCAGGTACTGCACTCACTATATTACTATATATACAGAGGAGACACCTGCAGGAGGAGATCAGGTACTGCACTCACTATATTACTATATGTACAGAGGAGACACCTGCAGGAGGAGATCAGGTACTGCACTCACTATATTACTACATGTACAGAGGAGACACCTGCAGGGGGAGATCAGGTACTGCACTCACTATATTACTACCTGTACAGAGGAGACACCTGCAGGAGGAGATCAGGTACTGCACTCACTATATTACTACATGTACAGAGGAGACACCTGCAGGAGGAGATCAGGTACTGCACTCACTATATTACTATATGTACAGAGGAGACACCTGCAGGAGGAGATCAGGTACTGCACTCACTATATTACTATATGTACAGAGGAGACACCTGCAGGAGGAGATCAGGTACTGCACTCACTATATTACTACCTGTACAGAGGAGACACCTGCAGGAGGAGATCAGGTACTGCACTCACTATATTACTACCTGTACAGAGGAGACACCTGCAGGAGGAGATCAGGTACTGCACTCACTATATTACTATATGTACAGAGGAGACACCTGCAGGGGGAGATCAGGTACTGCACTCACTATATTACTACCTGTACAGAGGAGACACCTGCAGGAGGAGATCAGGTACTGCACTCACTATATTACTACCTGTACAGAGGCGACACCTACAGGAGGAGATCAGGTACTGCACTCACTATATTACTATATGTACAGAGGAGACACCTGCAGGGGGAGATCAGGTACTGCACTCACTATATTACTACCTGTACAGAGGAGACACCTGCAGGAGGAGATCAGGTACTGCACTCACTATATTACTATATGTACAGAGGAGACACCTGCAGGGGGAGATCAGGTACTGCACTCACTATATTACTACCTGTACAGAGGAGACACCTGCAGGGGGAGATCAGGTACTGCACTCACTATATTACTACCTGTACAGAGGAGACACCTGCAGGGGGAGATCAGGTACTGCACTCAGTATATTACTATATGTACAGAGGAGACACCTGCAGGGGGAGATCAGGTACTGCACTCACTATATTACTATATGTACAGAGGAGACACCTGCAGGAGGAGATCAGGTACTGCACTCACTATATTACTATCTGTACAGAGGAGACACCTGCAGGAGGAGATCAGGTACTGCACTCACTATATTACTATATGTACAGAGGAGACACCTGCAGGAGGAGATCAGGTACTGCACTCACTATATTACTACATGTACAGAGGAGACACCTGCAGGAGGAGATCAGGTACTGCACTCACTATATTACTACCTGTACAGAGGAGACACCTGCAGGAGGAGATCAGGTACTGCACTCACTATATTACTATATGTACAGAGGAGACACCTGCAGGAGGAGATCAGGTACTGCACTCACTATATTACTACATGTACAGAGGAGACACCTGCAGGAGGAGATCAGGTACTGCACTCACTATATTACTATATGTACAGAGGAGACACCTGCAGGAGGAGATCAGGTACTGCACTCACTATATTACTATATATACAGAGGAGACACCTGCAGGAGGAGATCAGGTACTGCACTCACTATATTACTATATGTACAGAGGAGACACCTGCAGGAGGAGATCAGGTACTGCACTCACTATATTACTACCTGTACAGAGGAGACACCTGCAGGAGGAGATCAGGTACCGCACTCACTATATTACTACCTGTACAGAGGAGATACCTGCAGGGGGAGATCAGGTACTGCACTCACTATATTAGTACCTGTACAGAGGAGACACCTGCAGGAGGAGATCAGGTACTGCACTCACTATATTACTATATGTACAGAGGAGACACCTGCAGGAGGAGATCAGGTACTGCACTCACTATATTACTATATGTACAGAGGAGACACCTGCAGGAGGAGATCAGGTACTGCACTCACTATATTACTATATGTACAGAGGAGACACCTGCAGGGGGAGATCAGGTACTGCACTCACTATATTACTACATGTACAGAGGAGACACCTGCAGGGGGAGATCAGGTACTGCACTCACTATATTACTATATGTACAGAGGAGACACCTGCAGGAGGAGATCAGGTACTGCACTCACTATATTACTATATGTACAGAGGAGACACCTGCAGGAGGAGATCAGGTACTGCACTCACTATATTACTATATGTACAGAGGAGACACCTGCAGGGGGAGATCAGGTACTGCACTCACTATATTACTACATGTACAGAGGAGACACCTGCAGGAGGAGATCAGGTACTGCACTCACTATATTACTACCTGTACAGAGGAGACACCTGCAGGGGGAGATCAGGTACTGCACTCACTATATTACTATATGTACAGAGGAGACACCTGCAGGGGGAGATCAGGTACTGCACTCACTATATTACTATATATACAGAGGAGATACCTGCAGGAGGAGATCAGGTACTGCACTCACTATATTACTATATATACAGAGGAGACACCTGCAGGAGGAGATCAGGTACTGCACTCACTATATTACTACCTGTACAGAGGAGACACCTGCAGGAGGAGATCAGGTACTGCACTCACTATATTACTACCTGTACAGAGGAGACACCTGCAGGAGGAGATCAGGTACTGCACTCACTATATTACTATATGTACAGAGGAGACACCTGCAGGAGGAGATCAGGTACTGCACTCACTATATTACTATGTGTACAGAGGAGACACCTGCAGGAGGAGATCAGGTACTGCACTCACTATATTACTATATATACAGAGGAGACACCTGCAGGATGAGATCAGGTACTGCACTCACTATATTACTACCTGTACAGAGGAGACACCTGCAGGAGGAGATCAGGTACTGCACTCACTATATTACTACCTGTACAGAGGAGACACCTGCAGGGGGAGATCAGGTACTGCACTCACTATATTACTACCTGTACAGAGGAGACACCTGCAGGGGGAGATCAGGTACTGTACTCACTATATTACTACCTGTACAGAGGAGACACCTGCAGGAGGAGATCAGGTATATATTACTATATGTACAGAGGAGACACCTGCAGGAGGAGATCAGGTACTGCACTCACTATATTACTATATGTACAGAGGAGACACCTGCAGGGGGAGATCAGGTACTGCACTCACTATATTACTATATGTACAGAGGAGACACCTGCAGGAGGAGATCAGGTACTGCACTCACTATATTACTACCTGTACAGAGGAGACACCTGCAGGGGGAGATCAGGTACTGCACTCACTATATTACTATATGTACAGAGGAGACACCTGCAGGAGGAGATCAGGTACTGCACTCACTATATTACTACCTGTACAGAGGAGACACCTGCAGGAGGAGATCAGGTACTGCACTCACTATATTACTACATGTACAGAGGAGACACCTGCAGGAGGAGATCAGGTACTGCACTCACTATATTACTATATGTACAGAGGAGACACCTGCAGGAGGAGATCAGGTACTGCACTCACTATATTACTATATATACAGAGGAGACACCTGCAGGAGGAGATCAGGTACTGCACTCACTATATTACTATATGTACAGAGGAGACACCTGCAGGGGGAGATCAGGTACTGCACTCACTATATTACTACCTGTACAGAGGAGACACCTGCAGGAGGAGATCAGGTACTGCACTCACTATATTACTATATATACAGAGGAGACACCTGCAGGAGGAGATCAGGTACTGCACTCAGTATATTACTATATGTACAGAGGAGACACCTGCAGGAGGAGATCAGGTACTGCACTCACTATATTACTATATGTACAGAGGAGACACCTGCAGGAGGAGATCAGGTACTGCACTCACTATATTACTACCTGTACAGAGGAGACACCTGCAGGAGGAGATCAGGTACTGCACTCAGTATATTACTATATGTACAGAGGAGACACCTGCAGTGGGAGATCAGGTACTGCACTCACTATATTACTACATGTACAGAGGAGACACCTGCAGGGGGAGATCAGGTACTGCACTCACTATATTACTATATGTACAGAGGAGACACCTGCAGGAGGAGATCAGGTACTGCACTCACTATATTACTGTATGTACAGAGGAGACACCTGCAGGAGGAGATCAGGTACTGCACTCACTATATTACTGTATGTACAGAGGAGACACCTGCAGGAGGAGATCAGGTACTGCACTCACTATATTACTGTATGTACAGAGGAGACACCTGCAGGAGGAGATCAGGTACTGCACTCACTATATTACTACCTGTACAGAGGAGACACCTGCAGGAGGAGATCAGGTACTGCACTCACTATATTACTATATATACAGAGGAGACACCTGCAGGGGGAGATCAGGTACTGCACTCACTATATTACTATATGTACAGAGGAGACACCTGCAGGAGGAGATCAGGTACTGCACTCACTATATTACTATATGTACAGAGGAGACACCTGCAGGAGGAGATCAGGTACTGCACTCACTATATTACTATGTGTACAGAGGAGACACCTGCAGGAGGAGATCAGGTACTGCACTCACTATATTACTACATGTACAGAGGAGACACCTGCAGGAGGAGATCAGGTACTGCACTCACTATATTACTACCTGTACAGAGGAGACACCTGCAGGAGGAGATCAGGTACTGCACTCACTATATTACTACCTGTACAGAGGAGACACCTGCAGGAGGAGATCAGGTACTGCACTCAGTATATTACTATATGTACAGAGGAGACACCTGCAGGGGGAGATCAGGTACTGCACTCACTATATTACTACATGTACAGAGGAGACACCTGCAGGGGGAGATCAGGTACTGCACTCACTATATTACTATATGTACAGAGGAGACACCTGCAGGAGGAGATCAGGTACTGCACTCACTATATTACTGTATGTACAGAGGAGACACCTGCAGGAGGAGATCAGGTACTGCACTCACTATATTACTGTATGTACAGAGGAGACACCTGCAGGAGGAGATCAGGTACTGCACTCACTATATTACTGTATGTACAGAGGAGACACCTGCAGGAGGAGATCAGGTACTGCACTCACTATATTACTACCTGTACAGAGGAGACACCTGCAGGAGGAGATCAGGTACTGCACTCACTATATTACTATATATACAGAGGAGACACCTGCAGGGGGAGATCAGGTACTGCACTCACTATATTACTATATGTACAGAGGAGACACCTGCAGGAGGAGATCAGGTACTGCACTCACTATATTACTATATGTACAGAGGAGACACCTGCAGGAGGAGATCAGGTACTGCACTCAGTATATTACTATATGTACAGAGGAGACACCTGCAGGGGGAGATCAGGTACTGCACTCACTATATTACTACATGTACAGAGGAGACACCTGCAGGGGGAGATCAGGTACTGCACTCACTATATTACTGTATGTACAGAGGAGACACCTGCAGGAGGAGATCAGGTACTGCACTCACTATATTACTACATGTACAGAGGAGACACCTGCAGGAGGAGATCAGGTACTGCACTCACTATATTACTATATGTACAGAGGAGACACCTGCAGGGGGAGATCAGGTACTGCACTCACTATATTACTACCTGTACAGAGGAGACACCTGCAGGGGGAGATCAGGTACTGCACTCACTATATTACTATATGTACAGAGGAGACACCTGCAGGAGGAGATCAGGTACTGCACTCACTATATTACTATATGTACAGAGGAGACACCTGCAGGAGGAGATCAGGTACTGCACTCACTATATTACTATATGTACAGAGGAGACACCTGCAGGGGGAGATCAGGTACTGCACTCTCTATATTACTACCTGTACAGAGGAGACACCTGCAGGGGGAGATCAGGTACTGCACTCACTATATTACTACCTGTACAGAGGAGACACCTGCAGGAGGAGATCAGGTACTGCACTCACTATATTACTATATGTACAGAGGAGACACCTGCAGGGGGAGATCAGGTACTGCACTCACTATATTACTATATGTACAGAGGAGACACCTGCAGGAGGAGATCAGGTACTGCACTCACTATATTACTACCTGTACAGAGGAGACACCTGCAGGAGGAGATCAGGTACTGCACTCACTATATTACTATATATACAGAGGAGACACCTGCAGGGGGAGATCAGGTACTGCACTCACTATATTACTATATATACAGAGGAGACACCTGCAGGGGGAGATCAGGTACTGCACTCACTATATTACTATATATACAGAGGAGACACCTGCAGGGGGAGATCAGGTACTGCACTCACTATATTACTATATATACAGAGGAGACACCTGCAGGGGGAGATCAGGTACTGCACTCACTATATTACTATATGTACAGAGGACACACCTGCAGGAGGAGATCAGGTACTGCACTCACTATATTACTATATGTACAGAGGAGACACCTGCAGGGGGAGATCAGGTACTGCACTCACTATATTACTATATGTACAGAGGAGACACCTGCAGGAGGAGATCAGGTACTGCACTCACTATATTACTATCTGTACAGAGGAGACACCTGCAGGAGGAGATCAGGTACTGCACTCACTATATTACTACCTGTACAGAGGAGACACCTGCAGGAGGAGATCAGGTACTGCACTCACTATATTACTACCTGTACAGAGGAGACACCTGCAGGAGGAGATCAGGTACTGCACTCACTATATTACTACCTGTACAGAGGAGACACCTGCAGGAGGAGATCAGGTACTGCACTCACTATATTACTATATATACAGAGGAGACACCTGCAGGGGGAGATCAGGTACTGCACTCACTATATTACTATATATACAGAGTAGACACCTGCAGGAGGAGATCAGGTACTGCACTCACTATATTACTATATGTACAGAGGAGACACCTGCAGGAGGAGATCAGGTACTGCACTCACTATATTACTACCTGTACAGAGGAGACACCTGCAGGAGGAGATCAGGTACTGCACTCACTATATTACTATATATACAGAGGAGACACCTGCAGGGGGAGATCAGGTACTGCACTCACTATATTACTATATATACAGAGGAGACACCTGCAGGAGGAGATCAGGTACTGCACTCACTATATTACTATATGTACAGAGGAGACACCTGCAGGAGGAGATCAGGTACTGCACTCACTATATTACTATATGTACAGAGGAGACACCTGCAGGGGGAGATCAGGTACTGCACTCACTATATTACTATATGTACAGAGGAGACACCTGCAGGAGGAGATCAGGTACTGCACTCACTATATTACTACCTGTACAGAGGAGACACCTGCAGGAGGAGATCAGGTACTGCACTCACTATATTACTACATGTACAGAGGAGACACCTGCAGGAGGAGATCAGGTACTGCACTCAGTATATTACTATATGTACAGAGGAGACACCTGCAGGGGGAGATCAGGTACTGCACTCACTATATTACTATATGTACAGAGGAGACACCTGCAGGAGGAGATCAGGTACTGCACCCACTATATTACTATATGTACAGAGGAGACACCTGCAGGGGGAGATCAGGTACTGCACTCACTATATTACTATATGTACAGAGGAGACACCTGCAGGGGGAGATCAGGTACTGCACTCACTATATTAGTACCTGTACAGAGGAGACACCTGCAGGAGGAGATCAGGTACTGCACTCACTATATTACTATATGTACAGAGGAGACACCTGCAGGAGGAGATCAGGTACTGCACTCACTATATTACTACCTGTACAGAGGAGACACCTGCAGGAGGAGATCAGGTACTGCACCCACTATATTACTATATGTACAGAGGAGACACCTGCAGGAGGAGATCAGGTACTGCACTCACTATATTACTACCTGTACAGAGGAGACACCTGCAGGAGGAGATCAGGTACTGCACTCACTATATTACTACATGTACAGAGGAGACACCTGCAGGGGGAGATCAGGTACTGCACTCACTATATTACTGTATGTACAGAGGAGACACCTGCAGGAGGAGATCAGGTACTGCACTCACTATATTACTGTATGTACAGAGGAGACACCTGCAGGAGGAGATCAGGTACTGCACTCACTATATTACTATATGTACAGAGGAGACACCTGCAGGAGGAGATCAGGTACTGCACTCACTATATTACTGTATGTACAGAGGAGACACCTGCAGGGGGAGATCAGGTACTGCACTCACTATATTACTACCTGTACAGAGGAGACATCTGCAGGGGGAGATCAGGTACTGCACTCACTATATTACTATATATACAGAGGAGACACCTGCAGGAGGAGATCAGGTACTGCACTCACTATATTACTATATGTACAGAGGAGACACCTGCAGGAGGAGATCAGGTACTGCACTCACTATATTACTATCTGTACAGAGGAGACACCTGCAGGGGGAGATCAGGTACTGCACTCACTATATTACTACCTGTACAGAGGAGACACCTGCAGGGGGAGATCAGGTACTGCACTCACTATATTACTACCTGTACAGAGGAGTCACCTGCAGGAGGAGATCAGGTACTGCACTCACTATATTACTACCTGTACAGAGGAGACACCTGCAGGGGGAGATCAGGTACTGCTCTCACTATATTACTATATGTACAGAGGAGACACCTGCAGGAGGAGATCAGGTACTGCATTCACTATATTACTATATATACAGAGGAGACACCTGCAGGAGGAGATCAGGTACTGCACTCACTATATTACTATATGTACAGAGGAGACACCTGCAGGAGGAGATCAGGTACTGCACTCACTATATTACTATATGTACAGAGGAGACACCTGCAGGGGGAGATCAGGTACTGCACTCACTATATTACTGTATGTACAGAGGAGACACCTGCAGGAGGAGATCAGGTACTGCACTCACTATATTACTACCTGTACAGAGGAGACACCTGCAGGGGGAGATCAGGTACTGCACTCACTATATTACTATATGTACAGAGGAGACACCTGCAGGAGGAGATCAGGTACTGCACTCACTGTATTACTACCTGTACAGAGGAGACACCTGCAGGGGGAGATCAGGTACTGCACTCACTATATTACTACCTGTACAGAGGAGACACCTGCAGGGGGAGATCAGGTACTGCACTCACTATATTACTACATGTACAGAGGAGACACCTGCAGGAGGAGATCAGGTACTGCACTCACTATATTACTACCTGTACAGAGGAGACACCTGCAGGAGGAGATCAGGTACTGCACTCACTATATTACTACCTGTACAGAGGAGACACCTGCAGGGGGAGATCAGGTACTGCACTCACTATATTACTATATGTACAGAGGAGACACCTGCAGGAGGAGATCAGGTACTGCACTCACTATATTACTATATATACAGAGGAGACACCTGCAGGAGGAGATCAGGTACTGCACTCACTATATTACTATATATACAGAGGAGACACCTGCAGGGGGAGATCAGGTACTGCACTCACTATATTACTACCTGTACAGAGGAGACACCTGCAGGAGGAGATCAGGTACTGCACTCACTATATTACTACCTGTACAGAGGAGACACCTGCAGGGGGAGATCAGGTACTGCACTCACTATATTACTGTATGTACAGAGGAGACACCTGCAGGAGGAGATCAGGTACTGCACTCACTATATTACTACCTGTACAGAGGAGACACCTGCAGGAGGAGATCAGGTACTGCACTCACTATATTACTACATGTACAGAGGAGACACCTGCAGGAGGAGATCAGGTACTGCACTCACTATATTACTACCTGTACAGAGGAGACACCTGCAGGAGGAGATCAGGTACTGCACTCACTATATTACTACCTGTACAGAGGAGACACCTGCAGGAGGAGATCAGGTACTGCACTCACTATATTACTACATGTACAGAGGAGACACCTGCAGGAGGAGATCAGGTACTGCACTCACTATATTACTATATGTACAGAGGAGACACCTGCAGGAGGAGATCAGGTACTGCACTCACTATATTACTATATGTACAGAGGAGACACCTGCAGGAGGAGATCAGGTACTGCACTCACTATATTACTACCCGTACAGAGGAGACACCTGCAGGAGGAGATCAGGTACTGCACTCACTATATTACTATATGTACAGAGGAGACACCTGCAGGAGGAGATCAGGTACTGCACTCACTATATTACTATATGTACAGAGGAGACACCTGCAGGAGGAGATCAGGTACTGCACTCACTATATTACTATATGTACAGAGGAGACACCTGCAGGGGGAGATCAGGTACTGCACTCACTATATTACTACCCGTACAGAGGAGACACCTGCAGGAGGAGATCAGGTACTGCACTCACTATATTACTACCTGTACAGAGGAGACACCTGCAGGGGGAGATCATGTACTGCACTCACTATATTACTACCTGTACAGAGTAGACACCTGCAGGAGGAGATCAGGTACTGCACTCACTATATTACTATATGTACAGAGGAGACACCTGCAGGAGGAGATCAGGTAGTGCACTCACTATATTACTGTATGTACAGAGGAGACACCTGCAGGAGGAGATCAGGTACTGCACTCACTATATTACTATATATACAGAGGAGACACCTGCAGGAGGAGATCAGGTACTGCACTCACTATATTACTATATGTACAGAGGAGACACCTGCAGGAGGAGATCAGGTACTGCACTCACTATATTACTATATATACAGAGGAGACACCTGCAGGAGGAGATCAGGTACTGCACTCACTATATTACTACCTGTACAGAGGAGACACCTGCAGGAGGAGATCAGGTACTGCACTCACTATATTACTATATGTACAGAGGAGACACCTGCAGGAGGAGATCAGGTACTGCACTCACTATATTACTATATATACAGAGGAGACACCTGCAGGAGGAGATCAGGTACTGCACTCACTATATTACTACCTGTACAGAGGAGACACCTGCAGGGGGAGATCAGGTACTGCACTCACTATATTACTACCTGTACAGAGGAGACACCTGCAGGAGGAGATCAGGTACTGCACTCACTATATTACTATATGTACAGAGGAGACACCTGCAGGGGGAGATCAGGTACTGCACTCACTATATTACTACCTGTACAGAGGAGACACCTGCAGGAGGAGATCAGGTACTGCACTCACTATATTACTATATGTACAGAGGAGACACCTGCAGGGGGAGATCAGGTACTGCACTCACTATATTACTACCTGTACAGAGGAGACACCTGCAGGAGGAGATCAGGTACTGCACTCACTATATTACTACCTGTACAGAGGAGACACCTGCAGGAGGAGATCAGGTACTGCACTCACTATATTACTACCTGTACAGAGGAGACACCTGCAGGAGGAGATCAGGTACTGCACTCACTATATTACTATATGTACAGAGGAGACACCTGCAGGGGGAGATCAGGTACTGCACTCACTATATTACTATATGTACAGAGGAGACACCTGCAGGAGGAGATCAGGTACTGCACTCACTATATTACTACCTGTACAGAGGAGACACCTGCAGGAGGAGATCAGGTACTGCACTCACTATATTACTATATGTACAGAGGAGACACCTGCAGGAGGAGATCAGGTACTGCACTCACTATATTACTATATGTACAGAGGAGACACCTGCAGGAGGAGATCAGGTACTGCACTCACTATATTACTACCTGTACAGAGGAGACACCTGCAGGAGGAGATCAGGTACTGCACTCACTATATTACTACCTGTACAGAGGAGACACCTGCAGGAGGAGATCAGGTACTGCACTCACTATATTACTATATGTACAGAGGAGACACCTGCAGGAGAGATCAGGTACTGCACTCACTATATTACTACCTGTACAGAGGAGACACCTGCAGGGGGAGATCAGGTACTGCACTCACTATATTACTATATGTACAGAGGAGACACCTGCAGGAGGAGATCAGGTACTGCACTCACTATATTACTATATGTACAGAGGAGACACCTGCAGGGGGAGATCAGGTACTGCACTCACTATATTACTATATGTACAGAGGAGACACCTGCAGGGGGAGATCAGGTACTGCACTCACTATATTACTATATGTACAGAGGAGACACCTGCAGGAGGAGATCAGGTACTGCACTCACTATATTACTATATGTACAGAGGAGACACCTGCAGGAGGAGATCAGGTACTGCACTCACTATATTACTATATATACAGAGGAGACACCTGCAGGGGGAGATCAGGTACTGCACTCACTATATTACTACCTGTACAGAGGAGACACCTGCAGGAGGAGATCAGGTACTGCACTCACTATATTACTATATGTACAGAGGAGACACCTGCAGGAGAGATCAGGTACTGCACTCACTATATTACTACCTGTACAGAGGAGACACCTGCAGGAGGAGATCAGGTACTGCACTCACTATATTACTACCTGTACAGAGGAGACACCTGCAGGGGTAGATCAGGTACTGCACTCACTATATTACTATATGTACAGAGGAGACACCTGCAGGGGGAGATCAGGTACTGCACTCACTATATTACTACATGTACAGAGGAGACACCTGCAGGAGGAGATCAGGTACTGCACTCACTATATTACTATATGTACAGAGGAGACACCTGCAGGAGGAGATCAGGTACTGCACTCACTATATTACTATATGTACAGAGGACACACCTGCAGGAGGAGATCAGGTACTGCACTCACTATATTACTATATGTACAGAGGAGACACCTGCAGGGGGAGATCAGGTACTGCACTCACTATATTACTATATGTACAGAGGAGACACCTGCAGGAGGAGATCAGGTACTGCACTCACTATATTACTATATGTACAGAGGAGACACCTGCAGGGGGAGATCAGGTACTGCACTCACTATATTACTACCTGTACAGAGGAGACACCTGCAGGAGGAGATCAGGTACTGCACTCACTATATTACTACCTGTACAGAGGAGACACCTGCAGGGGGAGATCAGGTACTGCACTCACTATATTACTACCTGTACAGAGGAGACACCTGCAGGAGGAGATCAGGTACTGCACTCAATATATTACTATATGTACAGAGGAGACACCTGCAGGAGGAGACCAGGTACTGCACTCACTATATTACTATATGTACAGAGGAGACACCTGCAGGAGGAGATCAGGTACTGCACTCACTATATTACTACCTGTACAGAGGAGACACCTGCAGGAGGAGATCAGGTACTGCACTCACTATATTACTACCTGTACAGAGGAGACACCTGCAGGGGGAGATCAGGTACTGCACTCACTATATTACTACCTGTACAGAGGAGACACCTGCAGGAGGAGATCAGGTACTGCACTCACTATATTACTATATGTACAGAGGAGACACCTGCAGGGGGAGATCAGGTACTGCACTCACTATATTACTACCTGTACAGAGGAGACACCTGCAGGGGGAGATCAGGTACTGCACTCACTATATTACTACCTGTACAGAGGAGACACCTGCAGGAGGAGATCAGGTACTGCACTCACTATATTACTATATGTACAGAGGAGACACCTGCAGGGGGAGATCAGGTACTGCACTCACTATATTACTACCTGTACAGAGGAGACACCTGCAGGAGGAGATCAGGTACTGCACTCACTATATTACTATATGTACAGAGGAGACACCTGCAGGGGGAGATCAGGTACTGCACTCACTATATTACTACCTGTACAGAGGAGACACCTGCAGGAGGAGATCAGGTACTGCACTCACTATATTACTATATGTACAGAAGAGACACCTGCAGGAGGAGATCAGGTACTGCACTCACTATATTACTATATATACAGAGGAGACACCTGCAGGAGGAGATCAGGTACTGCACTCACTATATTACTACTGTACAGAGGAGACACCTGCAGGAGGAGATCAGGTACTGCACTCACTATATTACTATATGTACAGAGGAGACACCTGCAGGGGGAGGTCAGGTACTGCACTCACTATATTACTATATGTACAGAGGAGACACCTGCAGGAGGAGATCAGGTACTGCACTCACTATATTACTACCTGTACAGAGGAGACACCTGCAGGAGGAGATCAGGTACTGCACTCACTATATTACTATATGTACAGAGGAGACACCTGCAGGAGGAGATCAGGTACTGCACTCACTATATTACTATATGTACAGAGGAGACACCTGCAGGGGGAGGTCAGGTACTGCACTCACTATATTACTATATGTACAGAGGAGACACCTGCAGGAGGAGATCAGGTACTGCACTCACTATATTACTACCTGTACAGAGGAGACACCTGCAGGAGGAGATCAGGTACTGCACTCACTATATTACTACATGTACAGAGGAGACACCTGCAGGAGGAGATCAGGTACTGCACTCACTATATTACTATATGTACAGAGGAGACACCTGCAGGGGGAGATCAGGTACTGCACTCACTATATTACTATATGTACAGAGGAGACACCTGCAGGAGGAGATCAGGTACTGCACTCACTATATTACTATATGTACAGAGGAGACACCTGCAGGAGGAGATCAGGTACTGCACTCACTATATTACTATATGTACAGAGGAGACACCTGCAGGAGGAGATCAGGTACTGCACTCACTATATTACTATATGTACAGAGGAGACACCTGCAGGAGAGATCAGGTACTGCACTCACTATATTACTATATGTACAGAGGAGACACCTGCAGGAGAGATCAGGTACTGCACTCACTATATTACTACCTGTACAGAGGAGACACCTGCAGGAGGAGATCAGGTACTGCACTCACTATATTACTACCTGTACAGAGGAGACACCTGCAGGGGTAGATCAGGTACTGCACTCACTATATTACTATATGTACAGAGGAGACACCTGCAGGGGGAGATCAGGTACTGCACTCACTATATTACTACCTGTACAGAGGAGACACCTGCAGGGGGAGATCAGGTACTGCACTCACTATATTACTATATGTACAGAGGAGACACCTGCAGGGGGAGATCAGGTACTGCACTCACTATATTACTATATGTACAGAGGAGACACCTGCAGGAGGAGATCAGGTACTGCACTCACTATATTACTACCTGTACAGAGGAGACACCTGCAGGAGGAGATCAGGTACTGCACTCACTATATTACTACCTGTACAGAGGAGACACCTGCAGGAGGAGATCAGGTACTGCACTCACTATATTACTACCTGTACAGAGGAGACACCTGCAGGAGGAGATCAGGTACTGCACTCACTATATTACTATATGTACAGAGGAGACACCTGCAGGGGGAGATCAGGTACTGCACTCACTATATTACTACCTGTACAGAGGAGACACCTGCAGGGGGAGATCAGGTACTGCACTCACTATATTACTACCTGTACAGAGGAGACACCTGCAGGAGGAGATCAGGTACTGCACTCACTATATTACTATATGTACAGAGGAGACACCTGCAGGGGGAGATCAGGTACTGCACTCACTATATTACTATATATACAGAGGAGACACCTGCAGGGGGAGATCAGGTACTGCACTCACTATATTACTATATATACAGAGGAGACACCTGCAGGAGAGATCAGGTACTGCACTCACTATATTACTACCTGTACAGAGGAGACACCTGCAGGGGGAGATCAGGTACTGCACTCACTATATTACTACCTGTACAGAGGAGACACCTGCAGGGGGAGATCAGGTACTGCACTCACTATATTACTACCTGTACAGAGGAGACACCTGCAGGGGGAGATCAGGTACTGCACTCACTATATTACTACCTGTACAGAGGAGACATCTGCAGGGGGAGATCAGGTACTGCACTCACTATATTACTATATGTACAGAGGAGACACCTGCAGGAGGAGATCAGGTACTGCACTCACTATATTACTACCTGTACAGAGGAGACATCTGCAGGGGGAGATCAGGTACTGCACTCACTATATTACTACCTGTACAGAGGAGACATCTGCAGGAGGAGATCAGGTACTGCACTCACTATATTACTATATGTACAGAGGAGACACCTGCAGGAGGAGATCAGGTACTGCACTCACTATATTACTACCTGTACAGAGGAGACACCTGCAGGAGGAGATCAGGTACTGCACTCACTATATTACTACCTGTACAGAGGAGACACCTGCAGGAGGAGATCAGGTACTGCACTCACTATATTACTATATATACAGAGGAGACACCTGCAGGGGGAGATCAGGTACTGCACTCACTATATTACTACCTGTACAGAGGAGACACCTGCAGGAGGAGATCAGGTACTGCACTCACTATATTACTACCTGTACAGAGGAGACACCTGCAGGAGGAGATCAGGTACTGCACTCACTATATTACTACCTGTACAGAGGAGACACCTGCAGGAGGAGATCAGGTACTGCACTCACTATATTACTATCTGTACAGAGGAGACACCTGCAGGAGGAGATCAGGTACTGCACTCACTATATTACTATATGTACAGAGGAGACACCTGCAGGAGGAGATCAGGTACTGCACTCACTATATTACTATATGTACAGAGGAGACACCTGCAGGAGGAGATCAGGTACTGCACTCACTATATTACTATATGTACAGAGGAGACACCTGCAGGGGGAGATCAGGTACTGCACTCACTATATTACTATATGTACAGAGGAGACACCTGCAGGAGGAGATCAGGTACTGCACTCACTATATTACTATATATACAGAGGAGACACCTGCAGGAGGAGATCAGGTACTGCACTCACTATATTACTATATGTACAGAGGAGACACCTGCAGGAGGAGATCAGGTACTGCACTCACTATATTACTATATGTACAGAGGAGACACCTGCAGGGGGAGATCAGGTACTGCACTCACTATATTACTATATGTACAGAGGAGACACCTGCAGGGGGAGATCAGGTACTGCACTCACTATATTACTACATGTACAGAGGAGACACCTGCAGGGGAGATCAGGTACTGCACTCACTATATTACTATATGTACAGAGGAGACACCTGCAGGGGGAGATCAGGTACTGCACTCACTATATTACTACATGTACAGAGGAGACACCTGCAGGGGAGATCAGGTACTGCACTCACTATATTACTACCTGTACAGAGGAGACACCTGCAGGAGGAGATCAGGTACTGCACTCACTATATTACTATATGTACAGAGGAGACACCTGCAGGAGGAGATCAGGTACTGCACTCACTATATTACTATATGTACAGAGGAGACACCTGCAGGGGGAGATCAGGTACTGCACTCACTATATTACTATATGTACAGAGGAGACACCTGCAGGGGGAGATCAGGTACTGCACTCACTATATTACTATATGTACAGAGGAGACACCTGCAGGAGGAGATCAGGTACTGCACTCACTATATTACTATATGTACAGAGGAGACACCTGCAGGGGGAGATCAGGTACTGCACTCACTATATTACTATATGTACAGAGGAGACACCTGCAGGAGGAGATCAGGTACTGCACTCACTATATTACTATATGTACAGAGGAGACACCTGCAGGAGGAGATCAGGTACTGCACTCACTATATTACTACCTGTACAGAGGAGACACCTGCAGGAGGAGGTCAGGTACTGCACTCACTATATTACTATATGTACAGAGGAGACACCTGCAGGAGGAGATCAGGTACTGCACTCACTATATTACTATATGTACAGAGGAGACACCTGCAGGGGGAGATCAGGTACTGCACTCACTATATTACTACATGTACAGAGGAGACACCTGCAGGGGAGATCAGGTACTGCACTCACTATATTACTACCTGTACAGAGGAGACACCTGCAGGGGGAGATCAGGTACTGCACTCAGTATATTACTATATGTACAGAGGAGACACCTGCAGGAGGAGATCAGGTACTGCACTCACTATATTACTATATGTACAGAGGAGACACCTGCAGGGGGAGATCAGGTACTGCACTCACTATATTACTATATGTACAGAGGAGACACCTGCAGGAGGAGATCAGGTACTGCACTCACTATATTACTATATGTACAGAGGAGACACCTGCAGGAGGAGATCAGGTACTGCACCCACTATATTACTACCTGTACAGAGGAGACACCTGCAGGAGGAGATCAGGTACTGCACTCACTATATTACTATATGTACAGAGGAGACACCTGCAGGAGGAGATCAGGTACTGCACTCACTATATTACTATATGTACAGAGGAGACACCTGCAGGAGGAGATCAGGTACTGCACTCACTATATTACTACCTGTACAGAGGAGACACCTGCAGGGGGAGATCAGGTACTGCACTCACTATATTACTATATGTACAGAGGAGACACCTGCAGGAGGAGATCAGGTACTGCACTCACTATATTACTACCTGTACAGAGGAGACACCTGCAGGAGGAGATCAGGTACTGCACTCACTATATTACTATATATACAGAGGAGACACCTGCAGGGGGAGATCAGGTACTGCACTCACTATATTACTATATGTACAGAGGAGACACCTGCAGGGGGAGATCAGGTACTGCACTCACTATATTACTATATGTACAGAGGAGACACCTGCAGGAGGAGATCAGGTACTGCACTCACTATATTACTATATGTACAGAGGAGACACCTGCAGGGGGAGATCAGGTACTGCACTCACTATATTACTATATGTACAGAGGAGACACCTGCAGGGGGAGATCAGGTATTGCACTCACTATATTACTATATGTACAGAGGAGACACCTGCAGGAGGAGATCAGGTACTGCACTCACTATATTACTATATGTACAGAGGAGACACCTGCAGGGGGAGATCAGGTACTGCACTCACTATATTACTATATGTACAGAGGAGACACCTGCAGGGGGAGATCAGGTACTGCACTCACTATATTACTATATGTACAGAGGAGACACCTGCAGGAGGAGATCAGGTACTGCACCCACTATATTACTACCTGTACAGAGGAGACACCTGCAGGAGGAGATCAGGTACTGCACTCACTATATTACTACCTGTACAGAGGAGACACCTGCAGGAGGAGATCAGGTACTGCACTCACTATATTACTACCTGTACAGAGGAGACACCTGCAGGAGGAGATCAGGTACTGCACTCACTATATTACTATATGTACAGAGGAGACACCTGCAGGAGGAGATCAGGTACTGCACTCACTATATTACTACCTGTACAGAGGAGACACCTGCAGGGGGAGATCAGGTACTGCACTCACTATATTACTATATGTACAGAGGAGACACCTGCAGGGGGAGATCAGGTACTGCACTCACTATATTACTATATGTACAGAGGAGACACCTGCAGGGGGAGATCAGGTACTGCACTCACTATATTACTACATGTACAGAGGAGACACCTGCAGGGGGAGATCAGGTACTGCACTCACTATATTACTACCTGTACAGAGGAGACACCTGCAGGGGGAGATCAGGTACTGCACTCACTATATTACTACCTGTACAGAGGAGACACCTGCAGGAGGAGATCAGGTACTGCACTCACTATATTACTATATGTACAGAGGAGACACCTGCAGGAGGAGATCAGGTACTGCACTCACTATATTACTACATGTAGAGAGGAGACACCTGCAGGGGGAGATCAGGTACTGCACTCACTATATTACTATATGTACAGAGGAGACACCTGCAGGAGGAGATCAGGTACTGCACTCACTATATTACTACCTGTACAGAGGAGACACCTGCAGGAGGAGATCAGGTACTGCACTCACTATATTACTATATGTACAGAGGAGACACCTGCAGGGGGAGATCAGGTACTGCACTCACTATATTACTACCTGTACAGAGGAGACACCTGCAGGAGGAGATCAGGTACTGCACTCACTATATTACTATATGTACAGAGGAGACACCTGCAGGGGGAGATCAGGTACTGCACTCACTATATTACTACCTGTACAGAGGAGACATCTGCAGGGGGAGATCAGGTACTGCACTCACTATATTACTACCTGTACAGAAGAGACACCTGCAGGAGGAGATCAGGTACTGCACTCACTATATTACACCTGTACAGAGGAGACACCTGCAGGAGGAGATCAGGTACTGCACTCACTATATTACTACCTGTACAGAGGAGACACCTGCAGGAGGAGATCAGGTACTGCACTCACTATATTACTACCTGTACAGAGGAGACACCTGCAGGAGGAGATCAGGTACTGCACTCACTATATTACTATATGTACAGAGGAGACACCTGCAGGAGGAGATCAGGTACTGCACTCACTATATTACTACCTGTACAGAGGAGACACCTGCAGGAGGAGATCAGGTACTGCACTCACTATATTACTATATGTACAGAGGAGACACCTGCAGGGGGAGATCAGGTACTGCACTCACTATATTACTACCTGTACAGAGGAGACACCTGCAGGAGGAGATCAGGTACTGCACTCACTATATTACTACCTGTACAGAGGAGACACCTGCAGGAGGAGATCAGGTACTGCACTCACTATATTACTACCTGTACAGAGGAGACACCTGCAGGAGGAGATCAGGTACTGCACTCACTATATTACTATATGTACAGAGGAGACACCTGCAGGAGGAGATCAGGTACTGCACTCACTATATTACTATATGTACAGAGGAGACACCTGCAGGGGGAGATCAGGTACTGCACTCACTATATTACTACCTGTACAGAGGAGACACCTGCAGGAGGAGATCAGGTACTGCACTCACTATATTACTATATGTACAGAGGAGACACCTGCAGGGGGAGATCAGGTACTGCACTCACTATATTACTATATGTACAGAGGAGACACCTGCAGGAGGAGATCAGGTACTGCACTCACTATATTACTATATGTACAGAGGAGACACCTGCAGGGGGAGATCAGGTACTGCACTCACTATATTACTATATGTACAGAGGAGACACCTGCAGGAGGAGATCAGGTACTGCACTCACTATATTACTATATGTACAGAGGAGACACCTGCAGGGGGAGATCAGGTACTGCACTCACTATATTACTATATGTACAGAGGAGACACCTGCAGGAGGAGATCAGGTACTGCACTCACTATATTACTATGTGTACAGAGGAGACACCTGCAGGAGGAGATCAGGTACTGCACTCACTATATTACTATGTGTACAGAGGAGACACCTGCAGGAGGAGATCAGGTACTGCACTCACTATATTACTATATGTACAGAGGAGACACCTGCAGGGGGAGATCAGGTACTGCACTCACTATATTACTATATGTACAGAGGAGACACCTGCAGGGGGAGATCAGGTACTGCACTCACTATATTACTATATGTACAGAGGAGACACCTGCAGGAGGAGATCAGGTACTGCACTCACTATATTACTACCTGTACAGAGGAGACACCTGCAGGGGGAGATCAGGTACTGCACTCACTATATTACTACCTGTACAGAGGAGACACCTGCAGGAGGAGATCAGGTACTGCACTCACTATATTACTACATGTACAGAGGAGACACCTGCAGGAGGAGATCAGGTACTGCACTCACTATATTATTATATGTACAGAGGAGACACCTGCAGGAGGAGATCAGGTACTGCACTCACTATATTACTATATGTACAGAGGAGACACCTGCAGGAGGAGATCAGGTACTGCACCCACTATATTACTATATGTACAGAGGAGACACCTGCAGGGGGAGATCAGGTACTGCACTCACTATATTACTACCTGTACAGAGGAGACACCTGCAGGGGGAGATCAGGTACTGCACTCACTATATTACTACCTGTACAGAGGAGACACCTGCAGGAGGAGATCAGGTACTGCACTCACTATATTACTATATGTACAGAGGAGACACCTGCAGGGGGAGATCAGGTACTGCACTCACTATATTACTATATGTACAGAGGAGACACCTGCAGGGGGAGATCAGGTACTGCACTCACTATATTACTATATGTACAGAGGAGTCACCTGCAGGAGGAGATCAGGTACTGTACTCACTATATTACTATATGTACAGAGGAGACACCTGCAGGAGGAGATCAGGTACTGTACTCACTATATTACTATATGTACAGAGGAGACACCTGCAGGAGGAGATCAGGTACTGCTCTCACTATATTACTACCTGTACAGAGGAGACACCTGCAGGGGGAGATCAGGTACTGCACTCACTATATTACTATATGTACAGAGGAGACATCTGCAGGAGGAGATCAGGTACTGCACTCACTATATTACTACATGTACAGAGGAGACACCTGCAGGAGGAGATCAGGTACTGCACTCACTATATTACTACCTGTACAGAGGAGACATCTGCAGGGGGAGATCAGGTACTGCACCCACTATATTACTATATGTACAGAGGAGACACCTGCAGGAGGAGATCAGGTACTGCACTCACTATATTACTATATGTACAGAGGAGACACCTGCAGGGGGAGATCAGGTACTGCACTCACTATATTACTACCTGTACAGAGGAGACACCTGCAGGAGGAGATCAGGTACTGCACTCACTATATTACTATATGTACAGAGGAGACACCTGCAGGGGGAGATCAGGTACTGCACTCACTATATTACTACCTGTACAGAGGAGACACCTGCAGGAGGAGATCAGGTACTGCACTCACTATATTACTACCTGTACAGAGGAGACACCTGCAGGAGGAGATCAGGTACTGCACTCACTATATTACTATATGTACAGAGGAGACACCTGCAGGAGGAGATCAGGTACTGCACTCACTATATTACTATATGTACAGAGGAGACACCTGCAGGAGGAGATCAGGTACTGCACTCACTATATTACTATATGTACAGAGGAGACACCTGCAGGAGGAGATCAGGTACTGCACTCACTATATTACTACATGTACAGAGGAGACACCTGCAGGAGGAGATCAGGTACTGCACTCACTATATTACTACCTGTACAGAGGAGACACCTGCAGGAGGAGATCAGGTACTGCACTCACTATATTACTACCTGTACAGAGGAGACACCTGCAGGAGGAGATCAGGTACTGCACTCACTATATTACTATATGTACAGAGGAGACACCTGCAGGAGGAGATCAGGTACTGCACTCACTGTATTACTATATGTACAGAGAAGACACCTGCAGGAGGAGATCAGGTACTGCACTCACTATATTACTACCTGTACAGAGGAGACACCTGCAGGAGGAGATCAGGTACTGCACTCACTATATTACTACCTGTACAGAGGAGACACCTGCAGGAGGAGATCAGGTACTGCACTCACTATATTACTACCTGTACAGAGGAGACATCTGCAGGAGGAGATCAGGTACTGCACTCACTATATTACTACCTGTACAAAGGAGATCAGGTACTGCACTCACTATATTACTACATGTACAGAGGAGACACCTGCAGGGGGAGATCAGGTACTGCACTCACTATATTACTATATGTACAGAGGAGACACCTGCAGGGGGAGATCAGGTACTGCACTCACTATATTACTACCTGTACAGAGGAGACACCTGCAGGAGGAGATCAGGTACTGCACTCACTATATTACTACCTGTACAGAGGAGACACCTGCAGGAGGAGATCAGGTACTGCACTCACTATATTACTACCTGTACAGAGGAGACACCTGCAGGAGGAGATCAGGTACTGCACTCACTATATTACTACCTGTACAGAGGACACACCTGCAGGAGGAGATCAGGTACTGCACTCACTATATTACTATATGTACAGAGGAGACACCTGCAGGGGGAGATCAGGTACTGCACTCACTATATTACTATATGTACAGAGGAGACACCTGCAGGAGGAGATCAGGTACTGCACTCACTATATTACTATATGTACAGAGGAGACACCTGCAGGGGGAGATCAGGTACTGCACTCACTGTATTACTATATGTACAGAGGAGACACCTGCAGGAGGAGATCAGGTACTGCACTCACTATATTACTATATGTACAGAGGAGACACCTGCAGGAGGAGATCAGGTACTGCACTCACTATATTACTATATGTACAGAGGAGACACCTGCAGGGGGAGATCAGGTACTGCACTCACTATATTACTGTATGTACAGAGGAGACACCTGCAGGAGGAGATCAGGTACTGCACTCACTATATTACTATATGTACAGAGGAGACACCTGCAGGAGGAGATCAGGTACTGCACTCACTATATTACTACCTGTACAGAGGAGACACCTGCAGGAGGAGATCAGGTACTGCACTCACTGTATTACTATATGTACAGAGGAGACACCTGCAGGAGGAGATCAGGTACTGCACTCACTATATTACTATATGTACAGAGGAGACACCTGCAGGAGGAGATCAGGTACTGCACTCACTATATTACTATATGTACAGAGGAGACACCTGCAGGGGGAGATCAGGTACTGCACTCACTATATTACTACCTGTACAGAGGAGACACCTGCAGGAGGAGATCAGGTACTGCACTCACTATATTACTACCTGTACAGAGGAGACACCTGCAGGGGGAGATCAGGTACTGCACTCACTATATTACTGTATGTACAGAGGAGACACCTGCAGGAGGAGATCAGGTACTGCACTCACTATATTACTATATGTACAGAGGAGACACCTGCAGGAGGAGATCAGGTACTGCACTCACTATATTACTATATGTACAGAGGAGACACCTGCAGGGGGAGATCAGGTACTGCACTCACTATATTACTACCTGTACAGAGGAGACACCTGCAGGAGGAGATCAGGTACTGCACTCACTATAATACTACCTGTACAGTGTATCAACTCAAGTTTTCAGCAGTGATATGTGAGGAGCTGTCATGTATCCAGGCAGGTTGTCAGCAGTGGTCGGTGAGGAGCTGTCATGTATCCAGGCAGGTTGTCAGCAGTGGTCGGTGAGGAGCTGTCATGTAACCAGGCAGGTTGTCAGCAGTGGTCGGTGAGGAGCTGTCATGTAACCAGGCAGGTTGTCAGCAGTGGTCGGTGAGGAGCTGTCATGTATCCAGGCAGGTTGTCAGCAGTGGTCGGTGAGGAGCTGTCATGTCTGGTCACGTCGCGGTGACTTCTCTGACCGTCCGGTCACCGGGTTAATGATTACAATGTTCTCTCCTATAAGGGCCGGTCCGGGGGCCGCTCTCCCGCCATCTGAACATCAGCTTTTCGCACCATGTCGCGGCTTCTTCTCACCGTTACTGCTCTTTGTCTCATCGGTTTCTCCGTAGCAGGAAAAGGTTCGTCATGGGTTGAATGTGCGGAGAGACGCCATGTCTGACCGTCCACTGTGTGCATAGGGGGCTACAGGCAAATAATGTGTGTGACCGCGGACGGGGGTCCGAACATGGAGGGAGAGGACGAACAGTGCAAGACCCCCGACCAGTAATGTCCCCAAATAACCGAGCGGTCACAGCACAGGACCATGGTGATACTGACTGCTGAGCCATGTATCTAATCCTCTCCTGTGTGATACTGTCTGCTGAGCCGTGTATCTAATCCTCTCCTGTGTGATACTGACTGCTGAGCCGTGTATCTAATCCGCTCCTGTGTGATACTGTCTGCTGAGCCGTGTATCTAATCCTCTCCTGGGTGATACTGACTGCTGAGCCGTGTATCTAATCCTATCCTGTGTGATACTGACTGCTGAGCCGTGTATCTAATCCTATCCTGTGTGATACTGACTGCTGAGCCGTGTATCTAATCCTCTCCTGTGTGATACTGACTGCTGAGCCGTGTATCTAATCCTCTCCTGTGTGATACTGACTGCTGAGCCGTGTATCTAATCCTATCCTGTGTGATACTGACTGCTGAGCCGTGTATCTAATCCTCTCCTGTGTGATACTGACTGCTGAGCCGTGTATCTAATCCTCTCCTGTGTGATACTGACTGCTGAGCCGTGTATCTAATCCTCTCCTGTGTGATACTGACTGCTGAGCCGTGTATCTAATCCTCTCCTGTGTGATACTGTCTGCTGAGCCGTGTATCTAATCCTATCCTGTGTGATACTGACTGCTGAGCCGTGTATCTAATCCTATCCTGTGTGATACTGACTGCTGAGCCGTGTATCTAATCCTATCCTGTGTGATACTGACTGCTGAGCCGTGTATCTAATCCTCTCCTGTGCTACTGACTGCTGAGCCGTGTATCTAATCCTATCCTGTGTGATACTGACTGCTGAGCCGTGTATCTAATCCCCTCCTGTGTGATACTGACTGCTGAGCCATGTATCTAATCCTATCCTGTGCTACTGACTGCTGAGCCATGTAGCTAATCCTATCCTGTGTGATACTGACTGCTGAGCTGTGTATCTAATCCTATCCTGTGTGATACTGTCTGCTGAGCCGTGTATCTAATCCTCTCCTGTGTGATACTGTCTGCTGAGCCGTGTATCTAATCCTCTCCTGCGTGATACTGACTGCTGAGCTGTGTATCTAATCCTCTCCTGCGTGATACTGACTGCTGAGCTGTGTATCTAATCCTATCCTGTGTGATACTGACTGCTGAGCCGTGTATCTAATCCTATCCTGTGTGATACTGACTGCTGAGCCGTGTATCTAATCCTCTCCTGTGTGATACTGACTGCTGAGCCGTGTATCTAATCCTCTCCTGTGTGATACTGACTGCTGAGCCGTGTATCTAATCCTCTCCTGTGTGATACTGACTGCTGAGCCGTGTATCTAATCCTCTCCTGTGTGATACTGACTGCTGAGCCGTGTATCTAATCCTATCCTGTGATACTGTCTGCTGAGCCATGTATCTAATCTTCTCCTGCGTGATACTGACTGCTGAGCCGTGTATCTAATCCTATCCTGTGTGATACTGACTGCTGAGCCGTGTATCTAATCCCCTCCTGTGTGATACTGACTGCTGAGCCATGTATCTAATCCTATCCTGTGATACTGACTGCTGAGCTGTGTATCTAATCCTATCCTGTGATACTGCCTGCTGAGCCATGTAGCTAATCCTATCCTGTGTGATAGTGACTGCTGAGCCGTGTATCTAATCCTATCCTGTGATACTGTCTGCTGAGCCATGTAGCTAATCCTATCCTGTGTGATACTGTCTGCTGAGCAGTGTAGCTAATCCTCTCCTGTGTGATACTGACTGCTGAGCCGTGTATCTAATCCTCTCCTGTGTGATACTGACTGCTGAGCTGTGCATCTAATCCTCTCCTGTGTGATACTGACTGCTGAGCCGTGTATCTAATCCAATCCTGTGTGATACTGTCTGCTGAGCAGTGTATCTAATCCTGTCCTGTGTGATACTGACTGCTGAGCTGTGTATCTAATCCTGTCCTGGGTGATACTGACTGCTGAGCTGTGTATCTAATCCTGTCCTGGGTGATAGTGACTGCTGAGCCGTGTATCTAATCCTCTCCTGTGTGATACTGACTGCAGAGCCGTGTATCTAATCCTCTCCTGTGTGATACCGTGTACTGAGCCGTGTATCTAATCCTCTCCCCTCAGTCTGCTCCCGGCCTCCAGAGCTGGTGAATGCTTTCTTCCGCCCGGGTCGGGTGGTCTATGACCCTCTGGATTTCGTCACTTACTTCTGTGTCCCAGGATTTGTGAAGGATTCTGGGAATGATCGGGCCGTGTGCCAGACGCAGGGACACTGGGAGCACGCGAGGCTGCGATGTAAGAGTAAGTACGGGGCCAAACATTTACATACAGAGCACGGCCCGGACATGGTGCTGCTCATGATTTACATACAGGCCACACCCCGGACATGGCAATGCCCATCATTTACATAGACCACACCCCAGACATGGTGCCACCCATCATTTACATACTTAACACCCCTGCTCTTGGCCCTCCCCCTCATTTACACACATTACACCCCCTGCTCCTTGCCCTCCCCCTCATTTACACACATTACACCCCCTGCTCCTTGCCCTCCCCCTCATTTACACACATTACACCCCCTGCTCCTTGCCCTCCCCCTCATTTACACACATTACACCCCCTGCTCCTTGCCCTCCCCCTCATTTACACACATTACACCCCCTGCTCCTTGCCCTCCCCCTCATTTACACACATTACACCCCCTGCTCCTTGCCCTCCCCCTCATTTACACACATTACACCCCCTGCTCCTTGCCCTCCCCCTCATTTACACACATTACACCCCCTGCTCCTTGCCCTCCCCCTCATTTACACACATTACACCCCCTGCTCCTTGCCCTCCCCCTCATTTACACACATTACACCCCCTGCTCCTTGCCCTCCCCCTCATTTACACACATTACACCCCCTGCTCCTTGCCCTCCCCCTCATTTACACACATTACACCCCCTGCTCCTTGCCCTCCCCCTCATTTACACACATTACACCCCCTGCTCCTGGCCCTCCCCCTCATTTACACACATTACACCCCCTGCTCCTGGCCCTCCCCTTCATTTACACACATTACACCCCCTGCTCCTTGCCCTCCCCCTCATTTACACACATTACACCCCCTGCTCCTTGCCCTCCCCCTCATTTACACACATTACACCCCCTGCTCCTTGCCCTCCCCCTCATTTACACACATTACACCCCCTGCTCCTTGCCCTCCCCCTCATTTACACACATTACACCCCCTGCTCCTTGCCCTCCCCCTCATTTACACACATTACACCCCCTGCTCCTTGCCCTCCCCCTCATTTACACACATTACACCCCCTGCTCCTTGCCCTCCCCCTCATTTACACACATTACACCCCCTGCTCCTTGCCCTCCCCCTCATTTACACACATTACACCCCCTGCTCCTGGCCCTCCCCTTCATTTACACACATTACACCCCCTGCTCCTTGCCCTCCCCCTCATTTACACACATTACACCCCCTGCTCCTTGCCCTCCCCCTCATTTACACACATTACACCCCCTGCTCCTTGCCCTCCCCCTCATTTACACACATTACACACCCTGATCCTGGCCCTCCCCTTCATTTACACACATTACACCCCCTGCTCCTTGCCCTCCCCCTCATTTACACACATTACACCCCCTGCTCCTTGCCCTCCCCCTCATTTACACACATTACACCCCCTGCTCCTTGCCCTCCCCCTCATTTACACACATTACACCCCCTGCTCCTGGCCCTCCCCTTCATTTACACACATTACACCCCCTGCTCCTTGCCCTCCCCCTCATTTACACACATTACACCCCCTGCTCCTTGCCCTCCCCCTCATTTACACACATTACACCCCCTGCTCCTTGCCCTCCCCCTCATTTACACACATTACACCCCCTGCTCCTTGCCCTCCCCCTCATTTACACACATTACACCCCCTGCTCCTTGCCCTCCCCCTCATTTACACACATTACACCCCCTGCTCCTTGCCCTCCCCCTCATTTACACACATTACACCCCCTGCTCCTTGCCCTCCCCCTCATTTACACACATTACACCCCCTGCTCCTTGCCCTCCCCCTCATTTACACACATTACACCCCCTGCTCCTGGCCCTCCCCTTCATTTACACACATTACACCCCCTGCTCCTTGCCCTCCCCCTCATTTACACACATTACACCCCCTGCTCCTTGCCCTCCCCCTCATTTACACACATTACACCCCCTGCTCCTTGCCCTCCCCCTCATTTACACACATTACACACCCTGATCCTGGCCCTCCCCTTCATTTACACATATTACACACCCTGCTCCTGGCCCTCCCCCTCATTGACCCTGTGTTCCCCTTCCAGGACGGCAGTGCCCCGGCCCCATAGCCCCGCAAGATGGCAGCGTGCATTTTACGGAGGTGACTTATCAGAGTGTCGCCCACTTCTCGTGTGATGAAGGGTAAGAGGACGGAGCGGGATAGAGAGCGTCCGCCGCACTGCATTGTGGGAGCCTCAGTCTCATCAATATTCAGTGTCAGATCAAGAGGACAATGGCGTCCACAGGAGGCAATAGTGCCCCCCCCCCCCCGACCCATGATTACCAGCACAGTATATATATACCACCACAGTGCACGAGCTTCTCATAAAAATAGAATATCATCAAAAAGTGAATTTGTTTCAGTTCTTCAATACAAAAAGTGAATCTCCTATATTATATAGAGTCATTACACACAGAGTGATCTATTTCACTTCTTTATTTATGTTGATGATTATGGCTTACAGCCAATGAAAACCCAAAAGTCGTTATCTCAGTAAATTAGAATAATTAACAATAAACACCTGTAAAGGCTTCCTAAGTGTTTATAAAGGTCCCTTAGTCTGTTTCAGTAGCTCCACAATCATGGGGAAGACTCTGACCTGACTGATGTCCAGAAGCGTCACTTACACCCTCCACATATAAAGTAAATTTTGCATTTGGAAGACAAGGTCTTAGAGTCTGGAGGAAGAGTGGAGAGGCCACAATCCAAGCTGCTGGAGGTCTAGTGTGAAGTTTCCACAATCAGTGATGGTTTGGGAGCCATGTCACCTGCGGGTGAAGGTCCACTGTGTTTTATCAAGGCCAAAGTCAGTGCAGCCGTCTACCAGGACGTTTTAGAACACTTCATGCTTCCCTCTGCAGACAAGCTTTATGGAGATGGAAATGTCATTCTCCAGCAGGACTTGGCCCCTGTCCACACTGCCAACAGTACCAATACCTGGTGTACAAACAACAGTATCACTGGGCTTGATTGGCAGCAAACTCGCCTGACCTTAACCCTATAGAGAATCTATGGAGTATTGTCAAGAGGAAGAAGAGACACCAGACCCAGCAATGCAGACGAGCTGAAGGCTGCTATCAAAGCAACCTGGGCTTCCATAACCCCTCAGCAGTGCCACAGGCTGATCGCCTCCATGCCACGCCGCATTGATGCAGTAATTGAAGCAAAAGGAGCCCGACCAAGTATTGAGTGCATTTACTGAACATACATTTCTCTAGGACAACATTTCAGATGTTAAAATGATTTTTCCAAGCTGGTGTTATAAAGTATTCTAATTTACTGAGATAATGACTTTTCGGTTCTCATTGGCTGTAAGCCATAATCATCAACATTAACAGAAATAAACACGTGAAATCGATCCCTCTGTGTAATGACTCAATAGAATAGATGAGGTTCACTTTTTGTATTTAAGAACTGAAATAAATTAACTTTTTGAAGATATTCTAATTTTGTGAGATGCACCTGTATAGGAGCCCTCCACAGTATATAGAAGCCAGTACATTATATAGTACCTCGCCACAGTATATAGGAGCCACCAAAATATATACAATAGAACTCCACCACAGTATGTAGGATTACACCACAGTATATAGGAGACAGTAGAACTCCACCACAGTATATAGGAGCCCACCACTGTATATAGGAGCCCACCACTGTATATAGGAGCCAGTACAGTATATAGAACTCCACCAGAGTATATAGGAGCCAGAACAGCATATAGGTCCCCACCACAGTATATAGAACTCCACCAAAGTATATAGAAGCCAGTACATTATATACAATAGAACTCCACCACAGTATATAGGAGCCAGAACAGCATATAGGTTCCCACCACAGTATATAGGATCCCCACAGTATATAGGAACCAGAACAGCATATAGGATCCCACCACAGTATATAAGAGCCGGTACAGTGTATAGAACACCACCATGGTATATATTAGCCCACCACAGTATATAGGAGCCAGAATAGCATATAGGAGCCCACCACAGTATATAGGAGCCAAAACAGCATATAGAAGCCCACCACAGTATATACGAGCCAGAACAGCATATAGGACCCCACCACAGTATATAGGAGCCAGAAAAGTATATAGGAGCCCACCACAATATATAGGAGCCAGAAAAGTATATAGGAGTCCACCACAGTATATAGAAGCCCACCACAATATATAGGAGCCAAAAAAGTATATAGGAGGCCACCACAGTATATAGGAGCCCCCACAGTATATAGGAGCCCCCCACAGAATAAAGGAGCCCACCACAGTATATAGGAGCCCCCACAGAATATAGGAGCCCACCACAGTATAAAGGAGCCCACCACAGTATAAAGGAGCCCACCACAGTATATAGGAGCCCCCACAGTATATAGGAGCAACCCTGAAGAATATACTCAATGGATCATCCAATATGCAAACTGTCCAGTGGCATCAAATTCCGGGCGCTTGGCCCCTCCAGGAATCTGTTGTGAGGGGTTGTCACACTCAGCTACTTTCCTAGGTAGACAGAGGAACCGTTCTGGTACAAGATCACCTGCTGGTGTATTGTGGACAGGGTGTAGCAAAATAAACAGAGCCTTGCTGGCATAATGGTAAAACAAACAAAACACAGTCCATAAGAGTCCATTTCCTACAGGGTCTACCTGCAGTTATCCTGCACAGTCCTCAGCTCCTCCTGGAGCTATGTGGGAGTTCCTCCTCTCCCAAGACACCACATCCTCTGACTCTCAGGTCCAGGTATTTAACACCCATGTGATGGTCACATGATCTTGACCTCACACAGGTCATGTGAGGAGGTGGACCTCCACCCACCCTCTCTGTGAAGGTCCACTAAAACCAGCCCATAACATAACTTAACCCTCTACATCACTGACCGCAGTATGTGCAGTGAAACATATCTTTCTTCATACACTGTGTTAGAGACCCTGTCACACTGTGTAACATTCATAATGGATGTCAGATGTCCCCCCCCCCCCATGTCAGAGAGGAAGTGAGGGGCTTACTGATTACCAACATACTCAATGAAGAGCTACAGGAGTGTCAGGAAGAGACAGAGTAATCTGGAGGGAGGAGAACAGAGGAGTCTGGAGGGAGGAGAAGGACAGAGGTGTTAGGAGGAAGGAGAAAAGAGGAGTCAGGAGTGAGGAGGATAGAGGAGTCAGGATGGAGGAGAAGGACAGAGGAGTCAGGAGGGTGGAGAAGGACAGAGGAGTCTGGAGGGAGGGGAATAGAGGAGTCAGGAGGGAGGAGAAGGATAGAGGAGTCTGGAGGGAGGGGAATAGAGGAGTCAGGAGGGAGGAGGACAGAGGAGTCTGGAGGAGAACAGAGGAGTTTGGAGGAGGACAGAGGAGTCTGGATAGAGGAGGATGAGGAGTCTGGAGAGAGGAGAGTGGATGAGTCTGGAGGGAGGAGGATGGAGGACTCTGGAGAGAGTAATATAGAATAGTCTGGAGGGAGTAGAATAGAGTAGTCAGTAGGGAGGAGGACAGAGGAGTCAGGAGGAGGTGGAGAACAGAGGAATCTGGAGGGTAGACGAGGAGGATGGAGGATTCTGGAGGGAGGAGGACACCACTGTAGGAGAACAGAGGAGTCTGGAGGAGGAGGATAGAGGAGTCTGGAGGGAGGAAGAGGACAGAGGAGTCTGGATGGAGGAGGAGAACAGAGGAATCTGGAGGGTAGACGAGGAGGATCGAGGATTCTGGAGGGAGGAGGACACCACTGTAGGAGAACAGAGGAGTCTGGAGGAGGAGGATAGAGGAGTCTGGAGGGAGGAAGAGGACAGAGGAGTCTGGATGGAGGAGGACAATAGAGGAGTCTGGAGGGAGGATGATGAGGAGTCTGGAGGGAGGAGGACAGAGCACAGAAGAGTGTGGAGGGAGGAGGACGGAGGAAGAGGGAGGAAAACGGAGGAGGATGGAGGGAGGAGGACAGAAGAGTGTAGAGGAAGGAGAATGGAGGAGTCTGGAGGGAGAGGACAGAGCACAGAAGAGTGTGGAGGGAGGAGGACGGAGGAAGAGGGAGGAAAACGGAGGAGGATGGAGGGAGGAGGACAGAAGAGTCTAGAGGAAGGAGAATAGAGGAGTCTGGAGGGAGAGGACAGAGCACAGAATAGAGAGGAGGGAGGAGAATAGAGAAGTTTGGAGGGAGGAGGATGGAGGAGTCAGGATGGAGGAGGATGGAGGGAGGATAAATGTTATCAGAGAAATAATTTTTGCCCAAGAGTCTTTATAATGTAGACGATACTTTAGTGTTTTGGGGAAAAATTAGTTGGTAAAAACTAAATTCTATAGAAAATAAGAGAACAGATAACGACCTAAAAACCTGCCGCTTCTTCCCTGCTGTACTCCGTCCTCCACTCATCTGACCACTGCAGGCAATCTCTGGCCTGGATGGTCCGGTGCCTGTCATGTCAGAGTAATCCCCCATCGCCCACTGCAGGGAGGTAACCGAGACCTGCGAGGGAGGCAGAGCATCCGCTCCGGGGGTTTCCCTGGTCCTTTATGACCAGCAGCAGCGGTGCTGCCGATCCTGCCGCCAGCAGTCATTCCTGGCCGTTCAGACCCCACAAATCATCCCTTTCCCTGGATGATGGGCGTTGGTTTCAGCCATTACATGGCCGTGCGGCTTCTCCTTCTTCTGGACGCTCCACGTAAGGAGACAGTGAGATCCACCGCTATACAAGAACCAGTAAACAACTCCGTCATCTCTGATACATTGTAACAAACCCTCAGCTGTGTCTCTTCCAGGCATCGATTACGTGGCGTAAATGAAAGCGAGTGTTTGGCGAGCGGAGCCTGGAGCGGCCCCTCCCCAGTCTGTGAGAGTAAGTCCGAATGGTAGATTAGGGGTCCCTAGACATACCGGGGTACAGGGGTGCGCTCGGCCGTCTCGGCAGCACTGAGATTGTACATTATTTCCCCTTTAAGATGTGACGTGCCCTTATCCCGTGATCCCGAGATTGGGGCGACTGGACTTTTATCAGCCCCGGGAAGGCAACGTCTCCATCTACCGGGACGTGGTGCGCTACAGCTGTGACCTCAGCTACGCCCTGATCGGCAATGAGACGGCCACATGCCGCACCAACGGCACCTGGAGCCATGTTCCTGAATGCCGGAGTAAGATCGGCCGGGTGACCACCACAATGGTCCGCGCGGCTCCCGGGGGGCTCGTCGCCCCATTCCCAGATATCATTCTGACTTCTCCTTGTAGATGTGAAGTGTCAGCGCCCGGCGGAGATCCCCAACGGGTACATGAGCTTCGCCCCTTACCGCAAGTACAACTACAAGGAAGAGGTCACGTACGGGTGTAACCCGCCGTACACCCTGGTCGGCCCCCGCTTCTCCTACTGCGACAAAGATGGAGACTGGACCCCGAAGCCGCGCTGTCAGGGTAAGATCCGCCGTAGCTCTGCGGCACCGCCGTCACCACACAGCACTCACTTTACGGTGCCACCATGATTACAGCTCCGTGCCACGTGCCCACGCCTAAGGCCAACGTCCTGCACAACGGGCGGAAGACGCGCGTGGACGAGATCTCCCTGCAGCAGATCCAACATGGAGACGTTATCACTTATTACTGCAAGAACAAGAAGGAGAAGTGCGCCTACAGCGTGCTGAGCCGGTGCCACGACGGCAACTTCACTGTACCCGCCTGCTACAAAAGTAAGTGCCCCCTGTTCTCCTCCTGGCCTGATAGCCAACATGGCCCCATAAAGCTCTCCCCGGATGCTGTCTTGTTCTGGCGGCGGACATTCTGTTCCCAGGCAGGGGTGCACTCACTTTCGGGAATAGTGTAAAGCGATTTTATTAATAATGAATGGAGATGACCACAACCCCTATCCTCCTGTATCCGGCAGTCTCCGCACGGATAATGGATGCCATCAGTACATCGCCATTCTCGGCCATCTTGCCACACGGATAATGGACACCATCACTACATTGCTGTCCGCGTCCATCTTGCCACACGGATAATTTTCTCGCTTCATCTCAGACTTCACATTTCTGTTTTCTTTTCCTCCAGAACCCGGACTCCTCCACTTACTCTCTAGTGACCCCTCAACGATGACTCCATGCCCGCAGGAAACGCAGCAGCGCACAGTATAGTGAGATGGCGGAGCGCCACCGAGAGGAGTAATAAAGGCGTAAAACAAAGACTCCAGATTAAAAACTGATCCATTGACATCACAGAAAAAATGAGTAACATGGGAAATAAATTTACTGATATGGAAATTATTGATAGGAAAATTATTACTTAGTGCCTAAGTCCCTGCACGATCCCCCAGTAGACCGAAAGTGCGTAAGTCCCTCAAGAATCCTCCAGTAGACCGAAAGTGCGTAAGTCCCTCCAGAATCCTCCATTAGATCGAAAGTGCGTAAGTCCCTCCAGAATCCTCCATTAGACCGAAAGTGCGTAAGTCCCTCCAGAATCCTTCAGTAGATCGAAAGTGCGTAAGTCCCTCCAGAATCCTCCAGTAGACCGAAAGTGCATAAGTCCCTCCAGAAACCTCCAGTAGACCAAGAGTGCGTAAGTCCCTCCTGAATCCTCTAGTAGACCGAAAGTGCATAAGTCCCTCCAGAATCCTCCTGTAGACCGAATGTGCGTAAGTCCCTCCAGAATCCTCTAGTAGACCGAAAGTGCGTAAGTCCTTCCAGAATCCTCCGGGAGACCGAAAGTGTGTAAGTCCCTCCTGAATCCTCCAGTAGACCGAAAGTGCGTAAGTCCCTCCTGAATCCTCCAGTAGACCGAAAGTGCATAAGTCCCTCCAGAATCCTCCAGTAGACCGAAAGTGCATAAGTCCCTCCAGATTCCTCTAGTAGACCAAAAGTGTGTAAGTCCCTCCAGATTCCTCTAGTAGACCGAAAGTGTGTAAGTCCCTCCAGATTCCTCTAGTAGACCGAAAGTGCATATGTCCCTCCAGAATTCTCCAGGAGACCGAAAGTGCGTAAGTCCTTCCAGAATCCTCCGGGAGACTGGAAATATGTAAGTCCCTCCAGAATCCTCCAGTAGACCAAAAGTGCGTAAGTCCCTCCTGAATCCTCTAGTAGACCGAAAGGGCGTAAGTCCCTCCAGAATCCTCTGGTAGACTGAAAAAAAGTCCCTCCAGAATCCTCCGTTAGACCAAAAGTAAGTCCCTCCACAATCCTCCGTTAGACCAAAAGTGCATAAGTCCCTCCTGAATCCTCCAGTAGACCGAAAGTGCGTAAGTCCCTCCATAATCCTCCAGTAGACCGAAAGTGCGTAAGTCCCTCCAGAGTCCTCCGGGAGACCGGAGGTATGTAAGTCCCTCCAGAATGCTCCAGTAGACCAAAAGTGCGTAAGTCCCTCCTGAATCCTCTAGTAGACCGAAAGGGCGTAAGTCCCTCCAGAATCCCCTGGGAGACCGAAAGGAAGTCCCTCCAGAATCCTCCGTTAGACCAAAAGTGCGTAAGTCCCTCCAGAGTCCTCTGGGAGACCAAAATGCGTAAGTCTCTCCAGAATCCTCCGCGAAACTGAAAGTGCATAAGTCCCTCCTGAATCCTCTGGGAGACGAAAAGTGCGTAAGTCCCTCCAGAATCCTCCTGTAGACCAAAAGTGCTAAGTCCCTCCAGAATCCTCCGTTAGATCGAAAGTAAGTCCCTCCAGATTCCTCCAGTAGACCGAAAGTGCGCAAGTCCCTCCTGTATCCTCCAGTAGACTGAAAGTGCATAAGTCCCTCCAGAATCCTACTGTAGACCGAAAGTGCATAAGTCCCTCCAGAATCCTCCAGTAGACCTAAAGTGCGTAAGTCCCTCCAGATTCCTCTAGTAGACCGAAAGTGCATAAGTCCCTCCAGAATCCTCCTGTAGACCGAATGTGCGCAAGTCCCTCCTGTATCCTCCAGTAGACTGAAAGTGCATAAGTCCCTCCAGAATCCTACTGTAGACCGAAAGTGCATAAGTCCCTCCAGAATCCTCCAGTAGACCTAAAGTGCGTAAGTCCCTCCAGATTCCTCTAGTAGACCGAAAGTGCATAAGTCCCTCCAGAATCCTCCTGTAGACCGAATGTGCATAAGTCCCACCTGAATCCTCCAGGAGACCAAAAGTGCGTAAGTCCTTCCAGAATCCTCTAGTAGATCGAAAGGGCGTAAGTCCCTCCAGAATCCTTTGGGAGACCGAAAGTAAGTCCCTCCAGAATCCTCCGTTAGACCAAAAGTGCGTAAGTCCCTCCAGAATCCTCCAGTAGACCGAAAGTGCGTAAGTCCTTCCTGAATCCTCTAGTACACCGAAAGGGCGTAAGTCCCTCCAGAATCCTCTGGGAGACTGAAAGTAAGTCCCTCCAGAATCCTCTGTTAGACCGAAAGTGCGTAAGTCCCTCCAGAATCCTCCAGTAGACCGAAAGTGCGTAAGTCCCTCCAGAATCCTCTGGGAGACCAAAATGCGTAAGTCCCTCCAGAATCCTCCTCGAAACCGAAAGTGCGTAAGTCCCTCCAGAATCCTCTGTTAGATCAAAAGTAAGTCCCTCCAGAATTATCCGTTAGATCGAAAGTGCGTAAGTCCCTCCAGATTCCTCCAGTAGACCGAAAGTGCGCAAGTCCCTCCAGAATCCTCCGGTAGACTGAAAGTGTGTAAGTCCCTCTTGAGTCCTCCGGTAAACCAAAACTGGCGTCAACTAACTCAGTATTCTCAGCGCCTTCTATTATGTTACCGACTCCATCACATCTATGGGATACTTCGCATGTTTTGGTTGATGCAGGTACACTGCTAGTCAGGGGCGTAACAAGTGCAGTCACAGAGGTTGCGACTGGGCCCATGAAAGTGAGAGGCCCGTTGACACTAGCGCAAACTTCAACTGGATGTGCGACCTGTTGGGTCCATGTGCAGCAAGACACACAGCCGACCAATCAGAGCCCAGCAGCTGGCGTCGGCGTGCACGTGGAGAATGGACCAGAGAAAGTGAAGGAAAGAGTTGTCTCAGGAGATTAGAAAGATCATTATAGACAAACATGTTAAAGGTAAAAGTTATAAGACCATCTCCAAGCAGCTTGATGTTCCTGTGACTACAGTTGAATATATTATTCAGGTCCATGGGACTGTAGCTGACCTCCCTGGATGTGGCCGCAGGAGGAAAATTGATGGCAAATCAAAGAGATGGATAATACGAATGGTAACAAAAGTGCCCATAAAAGCTTCTAAACAGAATAAAGGTGAACTACAAGCTCAAGGAACATCAGTGTCAGATCGCACCACCCTGTTATGATCCCAATGGCAGAGGATCTCAGAGATTACAGCAAAGTCTGCAAACATAAATACCAGCTCATAGGGAAGTGGTAACTAGGCTGACCATATACCTGATCCTAGCACAAGCAACTAACAGTAGCCGGGGAACGTGCCTACGTTGATTCTAGACATCTCGCGCCAGCCGGAGAACTAACTAACCCTGTCAGGGAAAATAAGACCTCTCTTGCCTTCAGAGAAAAGACCCCCAAAGTTATAATACAAGCCCCCAACAAATAATAACGGTGAGGTAAGAAGAAAAGACAAACGTAAGAATGAACTAGATTTTAGCAAAGAGAGGCCCACTGACTAATAGCAGAAGATAGTAAGATGACTTATATGGTCAGCAAACAACCCTGCAAAATATCCACGCTGAATATCCAAGAACCCCCGAACCGACTAACGGTGAGGGGGGAGAATATCAGCCCCCTAGAGCTTCCAGCGATATCAGGAATCACATTTTGTACAAGCTGGACAAAAATATGAACAATGCAAATAAACAAAAATAAGAAAGCAGGACTTAGCTTATCTTGCAAAGAACCAGGACCTGAAGACAGGAGCAAACAGAAATGAACTGATTACAACGATGCCAGGCACTGGACTGAGAATCCAGGAAGTTTAAATAGCAACACCCCAGGCCTAACGAACCAGGTGAGTACCAACCTGGGAAAAGACAATCCAAGTGCCAAACCACTAGTGACCACAAGAGGGAGCCAAGAAGTATAGTTCACAACAGTAGCCCCCCTTTAAGGGGGGGTCACCGAACCCTCACCAAGACCACCAGGGCGATCAGGATGAGCAGCGTGGAAGGCACGAACCAAATCGGCCGCATGAACATCAGAGGCGACCACCCAGGAATTATGCTCCTGACCATAGCCCTTCCATTTGACCAAATACTGAAGCCTCCGTCTAGAGAGACGAGAATCCAAGATCTTCTCCACCACGTACTCCAACTCGCCCTCAACCAACACCGGAGCAGGAGGCTCAACAGCAGGAACCACAGGCACAACGTACCGCCGCAACAAAGACCTATGGAACACGTTGTGAATGGCAAACGACACCGGAAGATCCAAATGAAAAGAAACCGGGTTAAGAACTTCCAAAATTTTATAAGGACCAATAAAGCGAGGCTTAAACTTAGGAGAGGAAACCTTCAGAGGGACATACCGAGAAGACAACCAAACCAATTCCCCAACACGAAGTCGGGGACCCACACCGCGGCGGCGGTTGGCAAAACGCTGAGCCTTCTCCTGTGACAACTTCAAGTTGTCCACCACATGATTCCAAATCCGCTGCAACCTATCCACCACGGAATCCACCCCAGGACAGTCAGAAGACTCAACATGACCCGCGGAGAAACGAGGATGAAAACCAGAGTTGCAGAAGAATGGCGAAACCAAAGTAGCGGAACTAGCCCGATTATTAAGGGCAAACTCAGCCAATGGCAAGAAGGTCACCCAATCATCCTGGTCCGCAGAAACAAAACATCTCAAATAAGCCTCCAGTGTCTGATTAGTTCGCTCCGTTTGGCCATTAGTCTAAGGATGAAAGGCAGATGAAAACGACAAATCAATGCCCATTTTAGCACAAAAAGATCGCCAGAATCTGGACACAAACTGGGATCCTCTGTCGGACACGATATTCTCAGGAATGCCGTGTAACCGAACCACATTCTGAAAAAACAAAGGAACCAGATCGGAAGAGGAAGGCAACTTAGGCAAGGGCACCAAATGGACCATCTTGGAAAAACGATCATGTTAAATAATAATTAATTGACTTATTCTTGGTCTTGATGCAGTATAGAACACATTGCTTCATGCTGACAGTACAAAGAGCTATTTATGTATATAGGAGCTCAGAGCATAAGTCCACTCCATATACAGGGAACACGTGATCTGTAGAAAAGATATATAAGTGTCTCTTAGGAGGGTGTGGGGGTCTTTTGTCACGTGGGACTGTCACCTCCCATCTTCACCTCATTCTCTCCATGGATGTCTGACGAGGAAGCAACAGCTGATAGCTGCAGCCATGATGACCTTCAAACTTCAGACACACAGACAAATGGCTTCCATTCAGGACTTGGGAAAGAGGGGTAACTAATGCTGTTCTCTACACATGGACAATCCGTTCGTAACTATTTTCATCTGTTTTATGTTTTTGCTGCAAAGTGATTTTTCTATGGACAATCAATAAATCACTATACTTTTTATGTGAATATGATGCCATTTTTCTTTTAAGAATAACGCACCTGGTTAAGTCCTGATTTAAATGAATGTGCAGAATAAGCATATTTAACATTGCTGAAGCCAGCCAGTTTTGATTTTTGTGCTATTTTTTTTTCGTGAATTTCCTTCATTTTTGCACACGGGGGGAAGACAGAAGAGTTTGCAAGATTTTGTGCTAGTATTCAGAAATTTCACTTCAAAACTTCAAGTCACAAAGATCTCAAGAAGAACCTATGACTTTGTAAACGAACAGAGACTAACAGGTGTTAGTTGAATTGACAAGTAGTAGGAGTACTACAAGTGCCGGACGTGTTGAAAATAGACGTGCTAAAAATAGCCGTGGTGAAGTCCGGAGCCCAGCAAAAGAACTACAAGCTGAGATTTCAAGGTAAGACAAATGGATTTCATTAATTCATTTGCTAAATCAAGTCAGATAGAATTTGTAAGTTTATACAGATCTAGTGTAGAAATATTTTGGTTATCTTTATATGCGGAATGCAGAATCGCGAATATGAAGTTAGATTCTAAGCTAGTATCTAGGAAAAAAGAAAAAGAGCAACTGAAAAATATATTACATATGGTTAATGTATTTCATGAGTTTGTTACAGAAAAGTCCAAAAAAGATTGTGTAGAAAGAATTTCTAAGGAAATGGAAATTAATGATGTCCCCAAGATTGAGTGTAAAGTAAAGAGTGAGGAAGAGGAAGATGTGACGCACATGTCTGTAATGGCGGCCACTCTTGACTTTGTGCCTCATGATGAAAAACAAGATGGAGGACACGTAGGAGACATGACAACTGACAAAGATGATGTGGAAGGGCCACTAAAAATAGAAGACGGCTCAGAGGCCCAACTCCAAACTAAATCTAGGAAGACCTTGTTAAAATTATGTAAAATCATTCCTGCATATGATGACAAAATCGATGTGTGCAGAAATTCAGAAATATTTGAAAGTTTTGCCGATAAGTATGATCTGACTAATCAGGAGAAAAATCAATTATTTAAAATTTGGCTACCAGTAAGTTTCTCCAGGAAATTCTCACTAAAAATGCAGAATGAAGAATTCCATGAAGAAATGACTGATGTAGAGAGATTAAAAATGTTGATATTTTGTGGACTAAAAGAAAATTATCCAGATCTTGATATTCTTCTAAAATTGAGGATTGGCCGGAAAGAATGTACTTTTACATTCATGTCCATTTTTGAAAGGGTGTACAGGATGATCAGTACTAATTCCAATAAAAAATCAATGATAAATTGTTTTGTAAACAAATTCAGATTCCTAAATCCTGTATCTCGTGTTATTGCGTCACAGAAAGATTCTTTATATGAATGTGCACAGTCCATTGAATTCTTTAGAAAACATGAGAATCTTGAAAGGAAAACAAATCATACTAAGGTTTTTAAATCAGACAGAATTATATCTTATCAGAAGCCAAAATCAAAATCTCCAAAACTGACCCAGAATCACATCTATGAAGAACGAAGAAAATTACATATTTGCTACAAACCCTATGAGTCTTCCACTGAAGCTGCACTGAAAGGGTTAAAAGCTGAAGGGTCAGATCTGTCTGTAAAGATGGCGGAAATTGACAGACAGAAACAAGTGGTGAGTATCCCCGGGCCTGCTCAACTGAACACTCCATTATTGCAGCTCTTCAACTTCAAAGAGTCCATAGGGTTAATGACCTTATTAAATGGTGTTTACCAACAGATTATTGACAGAGAGATAAATTTTGGGTTAGGAATTGGCTAAAAATGTAATCAATTATATGAGGTGTAGGGGAGTTATACAATGTATTATTTATTAATATGTAATTATTTTATACAATATATTTCTGCAGTTATATATATATATTAATATAGTATACAGTAAATACTGTAGCATATTTGTATAAGTACAGACTATATTAACTGTATTTTTGTATGTATAGTGAAATAATTAGAATTTATTCTACTTAGAATTACATTAATTACATATATTAAATATATGCATATGTATAACATTTAAATTATTTTGTTTCTGAATAAATATGAAATTAACCTTTATCTTTTATTTTTCCTTAGAGCTTTCATTTCAAAAACAGGAATTGAACAAAAAAAAACTTTTTACATGAATTTATGTTTTATTTACACAGGAAGCTATAATAACTGCATGATTGTATATATTTAACACTTAATAAAAAAAAAATATACATAACTAATAAACTAAAAACTTGTTTTTTTTCCTTTGCATGGAAATAATGTAGTTTTTCTCCTTCATTGCATGGTGTGACAGGTCACTCTCTTGTTTCAACTTAAAGCTGTAAGAAGAAATTTTTTATTCTCCTCAGCCTTTACATTAAAACGGATTCAGTTGCAGACTTGTACTAAATATAACTGTACAACAAATGCACACATTTCATATGGAAGAGTCCTATCTATAGGTTAGAACATAGTGTTAAGTTAGATAGTGTTAGAGAATAATATTTGGGGAATATTCAAATAAATATTAGAATACTAAATTTAATAGTATACAATGCGCATTGATTGATTGATAATTAGGACACAATATATTGGGTTAATATACATGTTTTTTGTATGTAATATATGTAGTGTCAACTTTTATGTGAGTGACAGATAAGCAGCTGCTAAGAATGAAGTGTAACGTAAGGAGCGTGGAGCGTGGTACGTGCAGTATGTAAGAGGCCTCATGATTTATGGTATGTGGAGAGAAAGAAAATAACAAAAAACTTGTGTGTATGAAAATAAGAGTCAGTTAAATTACAATGTTAAGATATATATTTAAATATTATTTACTCAACATATATTTACATATATTTCTTTAATTATTATTTCTTGATTTAGTAATAGTGAATAAGTGCAATCACACATCAATATGGTTTATCAAGTATACATTTAGAATAATTTTCCCAAATTATAATTTTTTTTCATATTCAATGTTTTTTATTGATTACATAAATGGATACCCATTTTCAAACAAATATATGGCACAAGCTGATCTGACAGTTCTAAAATTAATTATTTGTAATTTTGGTTTTTACAAATTAATTTTTTCATAAAATAATATTTTTTTGATATTAAGGGGGAAATGTGTTTTTGATCCAGATTACATCATCACATTTCATCAATACCTCTTTTTCACACATTTTAATAAAAAAGAAATATTAATAAGGTATTATTGGGTACAATACAATAAGTATTATAAAAGTCATTTTTTTTCCTCTAATGAAGGGTATTATATGCAAAGCTGCATAATTTCAATATTTGGGTAATCCAAGATTATGACAACATCTAGATAATGGAAATATTAAAGGGAATGTGTTATTGAGACATAACCTCTGCATTTATCATCAACATATAAAGGTGTTGTGAAATTGGATTTTGGGCTCCCCCGGTGGCCACTGGTGGAATTGAACTGGTGTGCATCATCTCCTCTGTTCACCTGTTTCCATCAGGATGTGGGAGTTGCTATTTAGCCTTGCTCCTCTGTCACTTCCATGCCGGTCAACATTGTAATCAGAAGCCTTTCTGTGCATGTTCCTGCTTCTAGACAACTCCCAGCTAAGTTGGACTTTAGTCCTCGTTTGTTTTTGCATTTTGTTCCAGTTCACAGCTGTAGTTTCGTTTATGTGTCTGGAAAGCTCTTGTGATCTGAAATTGCCACTCTGATGTTATGAGTTAATACTAGAGTCTTAAAGTAATTTCAGGATGGTATATTGATAGAGTTTTCAGCTGACCATGAAAGTGCCCTTTCTGTCTTCCTGCTATCTAGTAAGCGGACCTCAATTTTGCTAAACCTATTTTCATACTACGTTTGTCATTTCATCTAAAATCACCGCCAATATATGTGGGGGCCTCTGTCTGCCTATCGGGGAAATTTCTCTAGAGGTGAGCCAGGACTATATTTTCCTCTGCCAGGATTAGTTAGTCCTCCGGCTGGCGCTGGGCGTCTAGGAATAAAAAACGTAGGCAACGCTACCCGGCTACTGTTAGTTGTGCGGCAGGTTTAGTTCATGGTCAGTTTAGTTTCCATCCTTCCAAGAGCTAGTACTTATGTTTGCTGGGCTATGTTCTCTTGCCATTGAGAACCATAACAGTTTGACCGGCCAAAAAGGGTTAAATTAATTGACAGAGAAAGGAGAGAAAAGAGAAGTCTGCTGAAGATTTTTTTTTTTTTTCCTTCCCTTCAGTTCTGAGTGTGCTTGTAATTGAATTTCTTGCAAGTCTGCCTATATTGCAGCCTTTCTCTCTCTCTCTCTCCTTCTAATCCTGGAATGGCTCTGTGTTCACCTGTTTAAAATGGATATTCAGAGTTTAGCTGCAGGTTTGAATAATCTCACCACGAAAGTTCAAAATTTACAAGATTTTGTTGTTCATGTTCCTATATCTGAACCTAGAATTCCTTTGCCTGAATTTTTCTCGGGGAATAGATCTTGCTTTCAAAATTTCAAAAATAATTGCAAGTTGTTTTTGTCCCTGAAATCTCGCTCTGCTGGAGATCCTGCTCAGCAGGTCAGGATTGTGATTTCCTTGCTCCGGGGCGACCCTCAGGATTGGGCTTTTGCATTGGCTCCAGGGGATCCTGCGTTGCTCAATGTGGATGCGTTTTTTCTGGCCTTGGGGTTGCTTTATGAGGAACCTCAGTTAGAGCTTCAGGCGGAAAAGGCCTTGATGTCCCTATCTCAGGGGCAAGACGAAGCTGAAATATACTGCCAGAAATTCCGTAAATGGGCTGTGCTTACTCAGTGGAATGAGTGCGCCCTGGCGGCGAATTTCAGAGAGGGTCTCTCTGATGCCATTAAGGATGTTATGGTGGGGTTCCCTGTGCCTGCGGGTCTGAATGAGTCCATGACAATGGCTATCCAGATCGATAGGCGTCTGCGGGAGCGCAAACCTGTGCACCATTTGGCGGTGTCTACTGAGAAGACGCCAGAGAATATGCAATGTGATAGAATTCTGTCCAGAAGTGAACGGCAGAATTTAAGACGAAAAAATGGGTTGTGCTTCTATTGCGGTGATTCAACTCATGTTATATCAGCATGCTCTAAGCGTACTAAGAAGCTTGATAAGTCTGTTTCAATTGGCACTTTACAGTCTAAGTTTATTCTATCTGTGACCCTGATTTGTTCTTTATCATCTATTACCGCGGATGCCTATGTCGACTCTGGCGCCGCTTTGAGTCTTATGGATTGGTCCTTTGCCAAACGCTGTGGGTATGATTTGGAGCCTCTTGAAACTCCTATACCCCTGAAGGGGATTGACTCCACCCCATTGGCTAGTAATAAACCACAATACTGGACACAAGTAACTATGCGGATTAATCTGGATCATCAGGAGATTATTCGCTTTCTTGTGCTGTATAACCTACATGATGTGTTGGTGCTTGGATTGCCATGGCTGCAATCTCATAACCCAGTCCTTGACTGGAAAGCTATGTCTGTGTTAAGCTGGGGATGTAAGGGGACGCATGGGGACGTACCTGTGGTTTCCATTTCATCATCTATTCCCTCTGAGATTCCTGAATTCTTGACTGAATATCGTGACGTTTTTGAAGAACCTAAGCTTGGTTCATTACCTCCGCACCGGGAGTGCGATTGTGCCATAGATTTGATTCCGGGTAGTAAATACCCTAAGGGTCGTTTATTTAATCTGTCTGTGCCTGAACATGCTGCTATGCGAGAATATATAAAGGAGTCCTTGGAAAAGGGACATATTCGTCCTTCGTCATCTCCCTTAGGAGCCGGTTTTTTCTTTGTGGCTAAGAAAGATGGCTCTTTGAGACCGTGTATTGATTATCGGCTTTTGAATAAAATCACGGTTAAATATCAATATCCGTTGCCACTGCTGACTGATTTGTTTGCTCGCATAAAGGGGGCCAAGTGGTTCTCTAAGATAGATCTCCGTGGGGCGTATAATTTGGTGTTGTGAAATTGGATTTTGGGCTCCCCCGGTGGCCACTGGTGGAATTGAACTGGTGTGCATCATCTCCTCTGTTCACCTGTTTCCATCAGGATGTGGGAGTCGCTATTTAACCTTGCTCCTCTGTCACTTCCATGCCGGTCAACATTGTAATCAGAAGCCTTTCTGTGCATGTTCCTGCTGCTAGACAACTCCCAGCTAAGTTGGACTTTAGTCCTCGTTTGTTTTTGCATTTTGTTCCAGTTCACAGCTGTAGTTTCGTTTCTGTGTCTGGAAAGCTCTTGTGATCTGAAATTGCCACTCTGATGTTATGAGTTAATACTAGAGTCTTAAAGTAATTTCAGGATGGTATTTTGATAGGGTTTTCAGCTGACCATGAAAGTGCCCTTTCTGTCTTCCTGCTATCTAGTAAGCGGACCTCAATTTTGCTAAACCTATTTTCATACTACGTTTGTCATTTCATCTAAAATCACCGCCAATATATGTGGGGGCCTCTGTCTGCCTATCGGGGAAATTTCTCTAGAGGTGAGCCAGGACTATATTTTCCTCTGCCAGGATTAGTTAGTCCTCCGGCCGGCGCTGGGCGTCTAGGAATAAAAAACGTAGGCAACGCTACCCGGCTACTGTTAGTTGTGCGGCAGGTTTAGTTCATGGTCAGTTTAGTTTCCATCCTTCCAAGAGCTAGTACTTATGTTTGCTGGGCTATGTTCTCTTGCCATTGAGAACCATAACATAAAGGCCTTATTTTTATTTTTATTTTATTCTCATTTTTTCATTTTTCACTATTTCTTATTTTTATTTGTTTATCATTTTTATTTTTCATTTTTTTTTTCATTTTTTCCTTCAATTTTTATTCTCAACTTTTATTTTTCATTTTTCATTTTTTCTTCAATTTTTATTCTCAATTTTTCATTTTTTATCTCAAAAAGAAAAATCAATATTTAATAAAGTAATGTCTAATACAAGTATATTGCTTTATCAAATATAATGATCATATGGTTTCATTATATAAGAAATGTTTCAATTCTGAGTTAAATACAACAATTCTTTCACTCATTCATTCATTTATTCATATTTATATATATATATATTCTTATTTTGGTTCATGGCTACACATTCTTACATATTATTGGTTATAGTTTATTAATAAAGTTTTAGTAATATCAGCATTTGTTACATAAAAGACACACTGACATATATGGGTTCATAAAGAAATTACACCCATGACATAAAAATGTCCTTTTACATGAAGAATATGGTTAATAATATATTATCATTTTCCATTATTATTATTATTATTTTATTTTTCCAAATATATTATTGAGTCCATATTAATATTCCGATAATTATATGGATATTATTGATTGCTATGGTAAGCTATGATATTATAGGTTAGGAAAATTACCAGATTTGGTATAGAATAGGGAATGAAGACTTCAATCAAGATATTAAAGTTACGTTAATAAAGACTTTTCATATTTTTATATTCAATTAAAAGTTACAAGAAAAAAAAAGACGTTATCCAGAGTTCCACAAGGTAACAATGCTATGATAGATAATAATAGACTGTGTCAAATACAATTCATGTCACCACACACAACTACAGCATCCATCACTGACAAGTATGAGTACAATATCCTACCTGCCAACCATGGAGAGGATGATGATCCTATGATGCTAAGATGAACTGTGTTATTATGTTCCAGTGGTTTCCTATCACCTATAAGACTTCCATGAAGGCTGGTGGACGATCGTTGATTGTCAGGACGCTACAACCCTGACATGTGTCCGGTGCACTAAAGACTGGTTATGGTGCTATGTTTAGCAGGGAAGAGTCAATTTAACCCTTGCTGTGCTGACCAAAAACACCTGTTCCAAGACCACTACGGATGATATGGAGATTCCAGATGATTTCCAAGGCGAGCCAAAGTAAGTCCAGGTCTCTAAAGGTGACACTACACAGATATTAAAGCTACATCACATCTATGAACTTTGTTTTCTTATCAACATTTGAATTTATGGACTTTGATTGACACATGACACACAGTCTCTACAATATCAAAATGAAGACCAGATGACATCAGATGACATCAGACCTGAGATGCTTCAAGTAGACATAGGGAAGTATAATCACATATATTTTATCTGAATATTAGTCACGGCTTACCATAACATGAATTTACATATCATTATATTATTGAATACGTAGAACAATATTATTATTATTATTATTATTGATATTATGAACACTAAATTATTTTGCTAAAGAAGAAGAAAAGAAGATATTAATATATTTAATTTGAGGGTTCCAATCAATGTCTTTCACCCTCAAAAGGGGGAATTGTTAAATAATAATTAATTGACTTATTCTTGGTCTTGATGCAGTATAGAACACATTGCTTCATGCTGACAGTACAAAGAGCTATTTATGTATATAGGAGCTCAGAGCATAAGTCCACTCCATATACAGGGAACACGTGATCTGTAGAAAAGATATATAAGTGTCTCTTAGGAGGGTGTGGGGGTCTTTTGTCACGTGGGACTGTCACCTCCCATCTTCACCTCATTCTCTCCATGGATGTCTGACGAGGAAGCAACAGCTGATAGCTGCAGCCATTGTTATGGAAATATTAGGGTTGGATAAATATATCCCTGTGTGTGCTGTGGCCGCTCCCAATTAGACTGAGTATTTTGAGCGCTCATCAAGAATGGACTGTACACAACTGTGACAGAACAACATTCCATCAATACTGATACTTTATTGTACATACATAGTTTTATATTTTCACATAGAAAGGAGTGGTTAGGGGTTGTCAGGGGTGGTTAGTTAATTATCATATTGTCTAGCTCCTCTGTCATTGGTTATCTAAACATATATGGAATATTGTGATTAATGCTCATATGACTGCTGATCAAGCAACTAAACTCGAGTTCTCTGTCTAGGACAAAGTGGAGACACCTGACACTGTTGGTCTGCCGTTTCAGCAAGATTCAGCTAGATTCTAGGCATTATCTCAGACATCTGACCCGATTTCCTGTTTTTAAGATGGAAAAACACCATATGATCTGTCTGGGTTATATCAGGCTTATATCAGTTCAGTTTGTGTCAGCCATTTTAAACCATTGATTATAATGTATATATTAGTTGTGAGCATATAAGTATATATTTGATTATAGAGGAGTATACATGCAAGTGAGATCTACATGATATATATATTTCTATCACAAGCCCCCCTTAGATATCACTTGCCCTAATCCTAGCCTCCTGTCCCAAAGCGCTGCAACTCTTTTGTGCTGTTGGCGAACTGACACAAGCCTAACGCCTGTGCCCCACTCCATACAGACTTTTCGCAAATGGGCGGTCAGGAGATCTGTCCCTAACGGGGGTTCGTTGCAATCAGTCTCTTAGTCAATAGCATGTGTAGTGAGCGATGTGCAGTCTTTATCAGGTAGGTCATCTCTTCGGTCAGGCAGGGCATCCACGACATCATTCTGGCTTGGGTGTCATCTTCTGGTAGGGGAGCTTTCTTGCCATGCGATGAGTGGATCCAAGCGAGTCTTCCCTCCAGTTTCACAGAGTTTGGTGTCATCAGCAGCACTTGAACAGGACCATCAAATCTGGGATCGAGTGGTGTTCTCCTTACAAGCTTTTTCACCAACACCCAGTCTCCTGGCTTCTAGGAGTGCATACCGGACACTGAATCTGGATCTGGCAATGAAGAAAAAAACTCGAGAATGGATGTTAGCAAGTTTCTTGGTGATTTCAATTACATAAGCAGACAAAGTATCATATTACATAGTCAGCTGCTAAGGGAAAGGATACCCCTAACCTGGGACTAGACACAAACAAAATTTCACATGGTAACAGCTTTCCTGGGCCTCTGGGAGTGTGCCTAACACTGAGTAGTGTGATTGGGAGTGTGTAGGCCTAAGTCTGACCCTACTGCTGACTAGATCTCTCATGTGAGGTTTGCTGTGAATGCGGGTCCCTCGTCACTCTCTATCACTTCTGGGACCCCATAGCTGCATATCTCGTCTCTGAGAGTAGCTTCTTTGCAGTAGTCTTTGCTGACTGGTTCCTCACTGGGAAAGCTTCTGGCCATCCTGAGAACACGTCCGCGACCACAAGGGCATATTCGAATCCTCCACTTGGCGGCATCTGGATGTGGTCTATCTGGATCCTCTGGAAGGGGGTACAGTGGTCTGGCAAGTTGATGTGTGGGAACTTTCTTCATTCTTCCAGGGTTGCATTTGCCACAGGTCAGACAGCTGTTTATGAACTTGGCTGTTAGGGTGGAGATTTCTGGGGCGAACCAGTAAGCACCAATCGGATCATTCATCTGTGTCTTTAATCTGTGTGTGGGCCCAAGTGCCTACTGGACCACCATAGGGTGCATGCTTCGGGGTAAACAGGGTTTGTAGTCCATTTAGTATACCCTTCCTTCTTCATGTGTTGCTCACTTCTGCATCCAGCATTCCTTCTTGTCCTTTGGGGCTTGCTCTTGCAACTTTTTTGAGCAGATCCCAGGATGTCATCTTGTCAGGTTTCCTGTCTTCAGCCGTCCTGTAGTAGCCGTCCGGCTCTACGACCTCTTCCACTTGTCCATATTGTCTTCCCTTGACTGTTTCTTTGGCTGTCATATCCGCCATGTTGTTGCCTCGTGCCCCTACTGTGTTCAGTTTTCCATGCGCCTTGACTTTTAGCATTGTCACCACTTTTGGAAGTTGAAGTGTGTTCAGCAGGTCCTTAATGGCTCCATTGATGCTTCACGGTTGTTCCGCTGGCTGTTATGAAGTCCCTTGCAGCCCAGATGGGTCCGAAGTCGTGTGCTATGCCATGCAAGTACCTTGAATCGGTAAACATTTTCTCAGTCTTGTCTTCTGCCATCTGGTAGGCCTTCATCAGCGCTATCAGTTCTGCTTCCTGGGCTGACAGACTGGGCGGCAGACTTCTGGACCACAGGATCTCTTGATTGCTGGTCGCTGCACCTCCCGTGTGGAATCTTCCTTCATCATCTGCAAATCTGGAGCCATCCACATAGAGGATCAACTCTGGGTTGGTCAGTGGCTCTTCTGCCACCTTGGGTAGTCCTGCTGTTTCCTGTTGCATGATGCTGAAGCAATCATGGTCATCCGTCCGGAGCAAATTCAGATCCCTGCAGAAGGTATCATGCAGATTTTGATCAGACTTTTTATCTGAGGATCCGTATCTGTATCCCCCTTGGGAGTGGGAGTAGAGTGGGCGGATTGAGGACTGTGCATTTGGAGATGGTGACATTGTTGGGCAGGAGTAGAGAGCACTGGAGGCGAAGATGCCTGGCGGTGGAGAGATGTTTTAGCTGGGTTTGGTTGAGGATTGCTGAGATGTCATGCAGAGCCAGGATTTCCAATGGTTTTTTCCACTGATGTCAGTAGTCCTGTCCAGGAGGGCGTGTGCTGCAACTGCTGATCTCATGCGGGAGGAAGAGGCTCCCCTTGCAACTGGATCCAGGCAAGCTGAAAAGTAGTCCGAAAGTCTCTGTTTTCCCCCCTGAAGCTGTGTCAGGACTCCAGTAGCAAGGCCTTCTCTTCTCATCAAGTAGAGACGGAATGGCTTCTTGTAGTCAGATAGGCCTAGTGCTGGCGCTGAGACTACAGAGCCTTTTAACTTCTTGAACGAACTGAAGGCCACATCTGTCTGGAGGAACGGGGTCACGCTGTTTTATTCACACAGAGGCTGCATTAGGACGGAAGCATCAGGGATCCAGGCTCTGCAATATGAAACTAGACCAAGGAAGGCCTGTAGCACCTTTGGAGTTGTCGGAGGGACCATCTTCTCCACTGTGGTCTTCCGGTCATCTGTCAGGTGTTTCGCCTGGTGCGCAATACAGTGTCTCTGGAACGTAACTTGCTTCAGACACCACTGGACTTTGTTCTTTGAGATCTTGCAGTGCTGCTCCGCCAGGCAGAGTAGGAGATACAAGGAATGGGCTTTACACGTGTCAAAGTCAACTGCACAAAGGAGTAGATTGTCCATGTATTGTAGCAGGGTTACTTCTGCTTGTTCTGTGACTCAGTTGGTGAGAACTGTGGACATTGCTTTGGTGAACTGTGAAGGGCTGTTCTGGGCCCACTGTGGCATCACTGTCCATGTGTGGTGTCCCCCCTGGTGCATTAAGGCAAACAGGAACTGGTCTTCCGGATGAGGGGGAACACTGAAGAAAACCTTAGCCAGGTCGGTCACTGTGAACACTTTTGCTGTGGCAGGCACATTCGAGAGCAGAGTGTGCGGATTCGGCATAATTGCAGTTTCAAACACTGTGGCGTCATTCTCAGCTCTCAGGTTATATACCATTCTGAACTTGGCTGGCTCTCCTTTTACAGTCTTTTTCTTGACGGGGAAAAGCGGGGTATTGCAAGGCGATTTGCGAGGAACAATGATTCCTATTTCCAGGTGGACCTTCAGTTGGTCAGAGGCAGCTTGACTCTAGGCCTGGCCTGGGCCTTACGAGGGTACGGGGTACATGGCTTGAGTGACACCCGTACTGGGGCAACTTGAGGTTTTTCTCACGTGCTGGGGTCCCTTAGACCATAGACTTTCTGGTACTACATCCAGTACCTCCTTGGGTAGGCCTCATTGGTTGCTTAATGTTCTTGTAGGGCCGCCAGCATGACTCTTCTTGGGTCAGGGATGAAGAAAGTGTCACTGTCCCATCTTCGTGGAACACTGTGGTTGCCTTCAGCTTCTGCAGTAGGTTCGCTCCCAGCAGGTTGAGTGGAAGTTCCTTGACACCACAAACTGGGACAGGATAGAGTGTCCTGGCTGAGTGCACACGCTCAGTGGCTTTGTAAGCTGAGAAGGTCTGACTTGACCATCAATGCCCATGCGAGACACAGAGAATTCTGATAGGCAGGTGGGATCAGCGAGTTCCACAGGTGTCATCACACTTCTGGCTGCACCACTTTGGATCTGACAACGCCATCCATTTTAAGGGTAATTTGAGGTACTGGTCTTGCAGATGAAGTTTTACATGTCAGGAGCGTAGTGTCTTGCAGACCTGGCTTGCTTGCCTCTGTCCTATGGACGGGGTACTTCACTGCTTTCTGCACTTCCTCCTTGACCTGTTTCTCTGGACCAACTCTTGGATTGCATGGGTCCAGTCTCTTCGGGGGCGTGAGTGCTTTGCACTGGTTCTGGAAATGGCCAAACTTGCCACAGATGTAACACTTGACACTTTTTCTGTCTTTGTAGGGTGGTTGCGCTTTCAGGTCAGTGGTCACCATGAGAGGGGGTGTCTTCTGCACCCCTGGTTGGGACTCAATCCCTTTGGCTACTGTGGACAACGGCATGATGGATACTGTAGCGGCAGCGGGGTCCGGCCTGCTGATTGAAGCTGCGGTGGTAAGACGGGGCCTGCAGGTGCATTCGTGACGAGGCCCGGGGTGCCATGAGACCGGCGGCTGCATCCAACCCAAGGTCTTGGGGCATTACAGGGGCTGCGGCTGCATCTGCCATCACTTCTTCCTCCTGCTCCGACATAGCTTCTCCCCTTTGCTAACCTTATTGAGGTCGGTGTCTCCTCTCTGGAGTCTGCAGCGGTTCTTCTGGTGGTGTGTTGGTCGGCACTTTGCAGCGTCTTCACCTCTGGCTCCCCTTCGAGCGTTCTCAGCAGCACGGCACCCGTTTCCTTCTTCGCGCTCTTTGTGGTGCTATAATGGTGGCAGTTTTGGTGACAATCGGCAATAGACAGTCTCCTAGGCGCACATAAAACATTTTTTCTGGGTCAGTCCACTGCTATTGACCTGTTCCTAGGCCTAGCCACTATCAGTGGTTTCCTGATTGGCTGTCTCAGTCCATGCCCAAAGGCCTGTGTATCTGGTCATGAATGGTGAAGCCCAAGTCTTGGAATACTTGCATTACTCTGCAATGAAACTTCTTTACAGACTCTGTCTTTTCTTGGCTCATGTCATGGCTCACTCTCTGAGCTGTTCAATTAGCTGTGGCCCTGACTTCCAAGCGTGTACGTCTGATTCTGCTGGAAGTTTGAATTGTTCCTTCATGATTGGCCAGAGTGCATCACCTGCTTCTATTTTCATTCATGGCCCAGAGATCATTCCAGCTGGCTGCATATGTTTACTGCTTCTGCTACATTCTTCGGTAAAATGGCATGGGATGCATCCCTGGGTCTGGAAGATTGTCATCTGACTTGAAGTGCAGTGCACATAGTGTAATGGTGGTGCCTCTATCTGCCCCTGCATTCTTGGTGCCTGTGGGCTTCTTTTCTAGTACTAGACAGCATGTATGATGTTCCCTCTTCATCTTCATCAGAGGAATAGTTGTGATAGCTTGTACTGGGGTCATACACTGGCTGATATTGGACTCAGAAGTTGCTTTTTTTTTTTTTTTTTTTATGTGAGGATGTCTCCCCCCTTGCTGAAGCTATGATGGATTAGGATTATAGTTTCATGTTGGTGTGAATGTGGATGTAGGCAGCTCTGACCGGTGCTGAAGCTGTACATTATCAATACATGGTGATATCAAAGTTCATGTAAAACCTTAAGGGTTACAATATTGTTGACTGTGAAATGAGGTAACGGAGGATCTGTCAGTGAGCTCGTTCCGATATCATTCCTCCCCCCTCTGCACCCAGGGCTGAGCTGACTGCTGCCTGATATGTCTGGGGCTGCCCACTGTAGGGGGGCTTTCACCTTCTTTCCCCGATATCACAACTGGCAATGGCTGGACTGTGCCAGGGACACCTTGTGCTGTAAGCACCATATTGTTTGAATTGGGCGTTGGCCCAGCCGGCAACACGGAGGAAAAAAGAGGAAGAAGAAGAGGGAGGGGTTGAGGAGTGAGACAAAGGAATAGTAGGAAGGGAGAGAGAGAGAGAGAGAGAGAGAGAATGCGGAGAGAAAAAGACTGACAGAGAAAAAAAAAAAAAAAAAGAAAGAGGATAGAGGAGAACAACAAGAATAATAGAGAGGAGCAATTATGCCTTCTCCCTGTAGGGAGAGACGGGGCGCACCACATACTGTGCAAAAATAACTACCTAAACCATGGATTCTGCTAAAAGCAGACTGCGCAGATTCTCCCGTCTCATACCCACAAAAATCACTTCCTGGTTTGCTCATATAACTTTCTGTACCACCTAAACGATGTAAGCTCTGCTGCCACTTCATACCATGTATTAGTATTCAGCAATCTAACATCAGCTACTGTAACTTCCCTTATTTTCCTTTCTACGTCATGCCACTCCGCAGCTTGAAATCTGCCATTCTAATGAATTTCACGTACTTTATACCTTCCAAAATCTTCACATACTTAACACCTTCGTATTCTGCCACTATCTAGGGGCTGTTTTCTCATCAGGAAGTAAGAAGACTTTCCTGTTGCTCGGCCACTTTGTTCCCCATGGCAAAAGCAAAAAATGAAAATGAAAAACACATAAAAATGAAAAAAGAAAACAGTACTAAAAAAAACTTCTAAAAATGAGTATATAAAACTCTAAGAAAAACCCAAAACGATAAGAAAAACCGTCAAAAACTTAGTTCACAACCAAAAACTCAAAACTTTGATACAATAGTAAAGAAAAAAACTTTTTTCAAAAATATATATATATAAAAAATAAAAAGGTAAAGAGATTGAAGATTGAGGAAAACTTAATTAAAAAAACTTTAAAATGCCGCAAAAAGAAAAAAGACCCCCTAAGAGAGTTAAAAAAATTAAAAATGAAAACGGCTGTCAGTCAGAGACACACTTCCTCTTAGATATCACGTATGCCATTGCAATAATATCAAATGTCACTAAAATCACGTTTCTGAAAACACTTATGTCACATCAAAAATGATAGATACAACTTAAATTTCACTTCTTCACAAAAAAAAACTACACATACCCAGCACTGCAGCTGAAAACAGTCCGGAAAAAAAATGTGACAGTTTGATTTACAATGCATATCTCTCTGCTAAACAGCACGGAGAAAGAGGAAGTTCGGACAAGAGAACTATTTCTGCTTCTTAAAGCGGCAATAGTACATGACACAAACAGACAGATATATTTCTATCACACCATGATGACCTTCAAACTTCAGACACACAGACAGATGGCTTCCATTCAGGACTTGGGAAAGAGGGGTAACTAATGCTGTTCTCTACACATGGACAATCCGTTCGTAACTATTTTCATCTGTTTTATGTTTTTGCTGCAAAGTGATTTTTCTATGGACAATCAATAAATCACTATACTTTTTATGTGAATATGATGACATTTTTCTTTTAAGAATAACGCACCTGGTTAAGTCCTGATTTAAATGAATGTGCAGAATAAGCATATTTAACAGATCACACACCACCCAGATGACAGACATTCCTTGAGACACCGGAAGATCAGAAATGAAATCCATGGAAATGTGTGTCCAAGGCCTCTTCGGGACGGGCAAGGGCAAAAGCAACCCGCTAGCACGAGAACAACAAGGCTTAGCCCGAGCACAAGTCCCACAGGACTGCACAAATGACCGCACATCCCGTGACAAGGAAGGCCACCAAAAGGACCTAGCCACCAAATCTCGGGTACCAAAAATTCCCGGATGCCCTGCCAACACCGAGGAATGAACCTCGGAAATAACTCTGCTGGTCCACTTATCAGGAACAGTCTGTCGGGTGGACAAGAGTCAGGTCTACCAGCCTGAAATCTCTGCAACACATGTCGCAAATCAGGAGATATGGCCGACACGATTACTCCCTCTTTAAGAATACCAGCTGGCTCCGAGACTCCAGGAGAGTCAGGCACAAAGCTCCTAGAAAGAGCATCAGCCTTAACATTCTTCGAACCAGGCAGGTACGAGACCACAAAGTCAAAACGAGAGAAAAACAATGACCAACGAGCCTGTCTAGGATTCAGGCGCTTAGCAGACTCGAGATACATCAGATTTTTATGATCAGTCAAGACCACCACACGATGCTTAGCACCCTCGAGCCAATGACGCCACTCCTCAAATGCCCACTTCATGGCCAACAACTCCCGATTACCAACATCATAGTTCCGCTCAGCAGGCGAAAACTTCCTAGAGAAAAAAGCACATGGTCTCATCACAGAGCAACCAGAGCCTCTCTGCGACAAAACAGCCCCAGCACCGATCTCAGAAGCATCCACTTCAACCTGAAAGGGAAGTGAGACATCAGGCTGGCACAAAACAGGCGCCGAAGTAAACCGGCGCTTCAGCTCCTGGAAGGCCTCCACGGCTGCAGGAGCCCAGTTAGTCACATCAGAACCTTTCTTGGTCATATCCGTCAAAGGTTTAACAACACTAGAAAAATTAGCGATAAAGCGACGGTAGAAATTAGCAAACCCCAAGAACTTCTGAAGACTCTTAACAGACGTGGGTTGAGTCCAATCATGAATAGCTCGGACCTTGACTGGGTCCATCTCCACAGCAGAAGGGGAGAAAATAAAACCCAAAAAGGAAACCTTCTGCACTCCAAAGAGACACTTTGAGCCCTTCACAAACAAAGCATTATCACGCAAAACCTGAAACACCATCCTGACCTGCTTTACATGAGAATCCCAATCATCCGAGAAAACTAGAATATCATCCAGATACACAATCAAAAATTTATCTAGATACTTCCGGAAGATGTCATGCATAAAGGACTGAAACACTGAAGGAGCATTAGAGAGCCCAAAGGGCATCACCAAGTACTCAAAATGACCTTCGGGCGTATTAAATGCAGTTTTCTATTCATCTCCCTGCCTAATGCGCACAAGGTTGTACGCACCACGAAGATCTATCTTGGTGAACCACTTGGCACCTTTAATCCGGGCAAACAAGTCTGACAACAGAGGCAAAGGATACTGAAATTTAACAGTGATTTTATTCAGAAGCCGATAGTCTATACAAGGTCTCAAAGACCCGTCTTTCTTGGCCACAAAAAAGAATTCCGCACCAAGAGGGGAAGAGGATGGACGGATATGCCCCTTCTCCAAAGACTCCTTGACATAAGAACGCATCGCGGCATGCTCGGGTACAGACAAATTAAATAATCGTCCCTTAGGAAATTTACTGCCAGGAATCAAATCTATAGCGCAGTCACAGTCCCTATGAGGAGGAAGGGCACTGGACCTGGACTCACTGAATACATCCTGAAAATCAGACAAATACTCAGGAACTTCCGAAGGAGTAGAAGTAGCAATAGACACCGACGGAGAATCGCAATGAATTCCCTGACAACCCCAACTCGACACCGACATAGCCTTCCAATCCAAGACTGGATTATGGGTCTGTAACCATGGCAGACCTAAAACGACCAAATCATTCATTTTATGCAGAACAAGAAAATGAATCACCTCCCGATGTTCAGGAGTCATGCACATGGTCACTTGTGTCCAATACTGCGGTTTATTTTCCGCCTATGGCGTAGCATCAATTCCTCTGAGAGGAATAGGAACTTTTAAAGGCTCCAGGACAAAACCACAGCGCTTGGCAAAGGACAAGTCCATAAGACTCAGGGCAGCACCTGAATCCACAAATGCCATAACAGGGTAGGAAGACAATGAACAAATTAAAGTCACAGACAAAATAAATTTAGGCTGCAAATTACCAATGGAGACAGGACTGACAACCTTGGTTAGGCGTTTAGAGCATGCTGAGATAACATGTGTAGAATTACCACAGTAAAAACACAGCCCATTCTGTCGTCTATGATTTTGTCGTTCGGTTCTAGTCAGGATTCTATCACATTGCATTGAGACAGGTGTCCGTTCAGACAACACCGCGAGAGGATTATCGGATTTGCGCTCCCGCAAACGCCGATCAATCTGAATAGCCAGTGCCATAGAATCAGTCAGACTTGTAGGAATGGGAAAGCCCACCATCACATTCTTAATGGCTTCAGAAAGGCCATTTCTGAAATTTGCGGCCAGAGCACATTCATTCCATTGAGTAAGCACGGACCATTTCCGAAATTTTTGGCAGTACACCTCAGCTTCATCCTTGCCCTGAGAGATGGCCAGTAGGGCTTTTTCTGCCTGAATTTCAAGATTAGGCTCCTCATAAAGCAATCCGAGCGCCAGAAAAAAACGCATCAACATCCGCCAATGCCGGATCTCCTGGCGCTAACGAGAAAGCCCAATCCTGAGGGTCGCCACGCAAAAAGGAGATAACAATTTTGACTTGCTGAGCTGAGTCTCCAGACGAACGAGGTTTCAAAGATAGAAACAATTTACAATTATTCCTAAAATTCCTAAATTTAAATCGATCTCCAGAGAATAGCTCAGGAATAGGTATCTTAGGCTCAGACATAGGACTGCTAACAACAAAATCCTGAATGCCCTGCACTCGTGCAGCAAGCTGATCCACACTAGTAATCAAGGTCTGAACATTCATGTCTGCAGCAAAGCTTCAAGCCACTCAGAGAAAAAGGGGAAGGAAGAAAAAGAAGAAAAAAAAAAAACTCAGAACTTCTTTTCTTTTAATCCCGCTTCTGCAATGCATTAAGTATTCACTTGGCCTGGCATAAATGTTATGATCCCAATGGCAGAGGATCTCAGAGATTACAGCAAAGTCTGCAAACATAAATACCCGCTCATAGGGAAGTGGTAACTAGGCTGGCCATATACCTGATCCTAGCACAAGCAACTAACAGTAGCCGGGGAACGTGCCTACGTTGATTCTAGACGTCTCGCGCCAGCCGGAGAACTAACTAACCCTGTCAGGGAAAATAAGACCTCTCTTGCCTCCAGAGAAAAGACCCCCAAAGTTATAATACAAGCCCCCAACAAATAATAACGGTGAGGTAAGAAGAAAAGACAATCCAAGTGCCAAACCACTAGTGACCACAAGAGGGAGCCAAGAAGTATAGTTCACAACACCACCCATCGTTATATGAGCCAAAGTGGACTTCATGAGAGGTGACCAAGGAGGACACCATTGTTGAAACAAAATCGTAAAAAAGCCAGACTGGAATTTGCCAAACTACATGTTGACAAGCCACAAAGCTTCTGGGAGAATGTCCTATGGACAGATGAGACAAAAATTTAACTTTTTGTCATTGCACATCAGCTCTATATTCACAGACAGAAAAATGAAGCATATCAAGAAAAGAACACTGTCCCTACTGTGAAACATGGAGGAGGCTCTGTTATGTTCTGGGGCTGCTTTGCTGCATCTGTCACATGGTGTCTAGAATCTGTGCAGGGTACAATGAAATCTCAAGACTATCAAGGGATTGTAGAGAGAAATGTGCTGCCCAGTGTCAGAAAGCTTGGTCTCAGTCGCAGGTCATGGGTCTTCCAACAGGATAATGACCCAAAACACACAGCTAAAAGCACCCGAGAATGGCTCAGAGGAAAACATTGGACTATTCTGAAGTGGCCTTCTATGAGCCCTGACCTAAAGAGCTGAAACCTAATGTATGGAAAAGGCAACCTTCAAACACGAGACAACTGGAGCAGTTTGCTCTTGAGGAGCGGCCAAAATCCCTGTCGAGAGGAGCAGAAGTCTCATTGACAGTTACAGGAACCGCTTGATCGCAGTGGTTGCCTCAAAAGGTTGTGCAGCAAAATATTAAGTTAAGAGTGCCGTCATTTCTGTCCAGGCCGATTTCATGAGTTTTATTTTTATTTTTTTCATTGTGTGGAAGCATGGTTGAAAAGCACTGTCTGACTTTCATTTGTTCATTTTCATAGATTTTTTATTTATTATTACTTTTGTCAGATTCAGGTTATTTCTGTGACCACTGTGGGTTTTTCTGTCATTAAACGAGTGGCACCAACAGTTTTGACCACGTGTTTATACACCCCATGCCTGTTATCAATTCTTTTTACCTTGGTCTTTCTTCTATTACCCCAGTTTTGATTTTAGGTCTCCAATCCCCCTGCACACAGCTCCCCTTTTTTGTTGCCTGGCTGCGGCCGACCCCCCACTCTGTCCAGTCTCCCGGGGGCTGCGCATGTGCCCTGTGACTCCCACATCTCACACGCCACCATGCTGTCACTAGACTCGGGTGAGGTCAGGTGCCCAGCTATTGTGGAGATACCTGGATGCACTGACTACTGGGAGGCATTAGCTTCATATATGTACAGGTGATGCTAGTCTATGCTCACAGGAAACACGCGGCTGGAGTGCTGGGGACCCACATGTTGTAACTTTTGTTTTTGTGCACCAATAAAGTTTTTCTAACACTATTCTTATTTCTAGCTGCTTTCCTTCTCCTTGTCTTTGCATTTCACTTTTACTACTGGATGTAGCAACTTATAGTAGAATGCTATATTATTGGGGTATAAAATTACACGAGGCAGTACAGGGCAGAGCCACTGGGGGCAGCAGAGGATGGAGGTGTCAGTACAAGAGGATAGAGGAAGCAGTACAGGGCAGCGCCACTGGGGGCAGCAGAGGATTGAAGTGTCAGTACAGGGCAGCGCCACTGGGGGCAGCAGAGGATGGAGGTGTCAGTACAAGAGGATAGAGGAAGCAGTACAGGGCAGCGCCACTGGGGGCAGCAGAGGATTGAAGTGTCAGTACAGGGCAGCGCCACTGGGGGCAGCAGAGGATTGAGGAGGCAGTACAGGGCAGCGCCACTGGGGGCAGCAGAGGATGGAGGAGGCAGTACAGGGCAGCGCCACTGGGGGCAGCAGAGGACGAAGAGGAAGTCTCCGACTCTCCGTAGCATACGTTTCCATGGTGAAGGGACGGCAGTTAGCCGGAAGTACGTCATGGCGTCATCCTGTCAGTGAGCGGCGATCTTGAAAAGCTTCAGTGCGCAGGTGGGTGCCGGTCCGGTGTGTCTGTCTGCCTGCGCCCCTCGCCCGTTGTGTATTCTCAGGGGGATAATGGCCGCTCCGGAGGAGGCCTGGGAGACGCTGGACGCGGAGTTTGACCATTACCTGGTGGACATGAAGCCGCACGTCCTGAAGCTTCCGCAGAGGCTGGGTAAGAGGCGGCAGGTCACCTGACTGCCCCCCGGCGCCTCATACACGGGCTGTGTCCGCTCCTTTACCTCCATAACTGGGGATTGTGGACCCTCACTCTGATGCTCCATACACTTTGCCTACAGCAGCACGAGACCCGGTGACTCTGAGAGCGGTGACATCAGTAACGTCCCCGCTCTTCACATATTCCGGGTCTTGCACTGAGCTCGGCGACTGTGAAGAGCGGTATTGTTACTACCGTCACCGCTCTTCAGAGTCGCTGGGTCTCACCAGGTCTGGGCTAGTAGTGGGGTGTCTGATAGACACCTCTCCATTACTTACACCAGGGATTGATAGCAGCTGACATTACGCAGCTGACATCAACCCTAAAAGTCATTACACATACCAGAATTAAATGCTCTGGCCGCTGGGAAAAGCAGTAGAGTTAGCGCTATTCCCAGGCGTCGGGTGCTAACTACTACTGTCATCATCCTTGCCTGGTCTCCCTGCGAAGCATTTCTGCTGTATTTACATGCACTGATCTCAGGCTGCTAAACGAGTGATCGACAATAGTGAAGTCGTTCGCTTGTTTCCCGGCCTCTTTACACCAACTGAGAAAGAATGAAGGGAACAGAACAATCACAATTAGATCAATCTGTCCCCATACAGTATCATGTTATCAGCAGCACATCTACAGTTTACACCGGCGATGTGCTGCTGAGAACAAGGATTTCTGTTCCCACATAAACAATCCAAACACTCGATGAATAGGCCGCATTTTGCTTGTTTAGTATAATACACCCCATAGTCCTCCATATATTATAATGTGCACCTCAGTCCTCCATATGGTATAATAGTCCTCCAAATAGTATAATACACTCCCCATAGTCCTCCAAATAGTATAATACACTCCTCATAGTGCTCCATATAGTATAATGCCCCGCCATTGTCATCCATGTATTTCAATTCACTTCCCATAGTATAATGCACCCCATAGTTCTTCATATAGTATAATGTATTCCCCATAGTCCTCAATACAGTATAATGCAGCCCACATACAGTATAATGATGCCCCCCACAGAATATATTGTATCCCCCTGAGTATAATGTAACCCCCCAGAGAATATAATGCAGCCCCTCCATAGAATATAATACAGCACCCCATAGAATGTAATACAGCCCTCCCCCGTAGAATGTGATGCAGCGCAGCCCTCCCCCGTAGAATGTGATGCAGCGCAGCCCTCCCCCGTAGAATGTGATGCAGCGCAGCCCTCCCCCGTAGAATGTGATGCAGCGCAGCCCTCCCCCGTAGAATGTGATGCAGCGCAGCCCTCCCCCGTAGAATGTGATGCAGCGCAGCCCTCCCCCGTAGAATGTGATGCAGCGCAGCCCTCCCCCGTAGAATGTGATGCAGCGCAGCCCTCCCCCGTAGAATGTGATGCAGCGCAGCCCTCCCCCGTAGAATGTGATGCAGCGCAGCCCTCCCCCGTAGAATGTGATGCAGCGCAGCCCCCCCCCCCCCCCCGTGGAATGTGATGCAGCGCAGCCCCCCCAATAGCCCCACAATCCAGTTATCACTCGGTGATACATTAAAAAAAAACACTCACCTCTCCTCGTGCTCTGCGCTGCTCCTAGCTCCGGTCTCAGCAGCTGCAGTCTGCCCGCCCGACACACAGCAGGTGCGCAATGAATGACGTCAGAGGCAGAGCGGGGAATGATGGGAGAAGGAGCGTCAGCAGACGCTCTCTCCTCCTTCATTGCATTCAACTGTACCGGTGTCATAGACGCTGGTATAGTTCAATGTGGCGGCGTTGGCGGGGGGCTTAGTCGGCGGGGGGGATTGAGTCGGCGCTGGCGAGCGGCCCACGACTGCCACCGGCCCTTCTGGCATTTGCCAGAACTGCCCGATGGCCAGTCTGGCCCTGCTGCAGGACCACCAGCAGGGGGCAGACTGCTCCTGTATAATCTCCCAGCACAGCCATCCCTATGATCCCTACTGGCGCCATCCCATAATCTCCCTCCTTTCAGATCGCCAGCGATGCGCCTTATGGATAAAAAAGCTGTGCGACCCGTCAGGAGCAGGAAGCGGCGTTACTGGAAGGAAGAACCGGAACCTGTACGCCAAGCTCCTCCTCCACATGCTGAAACGGGGGGTCCTGGAGGGGCCCTTCACCCACAGACCAGAGGATGGCACGCTGAAGACCCTGCCCACATACATGGTACGGACGCTGTACTGTGTGTATGGTGTATACAGGATTCATAGAACCGCCCTGTACTGTGTGTATGGTGTATACAGGATACATAGAACCGCCCGGTACTGTGTGTATGATGTATACAGGATACATAGAACCGTCCTGTACTGTGTGTATGGTGTATACAGGATACATAGAACCGCCCGGTACTGTGTGTATGATGTATACAGGATACATTGAACCGTCCTGTACTGTGTGTATGGTGTATACAGGATATAACCGTCCTGTACTGTGTGTATGGTGTATACAGGATACATAGAACCGCCCGGTACTGTGTGTATGATGTATTCAGGATACATAGAACCATCCTGTACTGTGTGTATGGTGTATACAGGATATAACCACCCTGTACTGTGTGTATGGTGTATACAGGATACATAGAACCGCCCTGTACTGTGTGTATGGTGTATACAGGATACATAGAACCGCCCTGTACTGTGTGTATGGTGTATACAGGATACATAGAACCGTCCTGTACTGTGTGTATGGTGTATACAGGATACATAGAACCGCCCGGTACTGTGTGTATGATGTATTCAGGATACATAGAACCATCCTGTACTGTGTGTATGGTGTATACAGGATATAACCACCCTGTACTGTGTGTATGGTGTATACAGGATACATAGAACCGTCCTGTACTGTGTGTATGGTGTATACAGGATATAACCACCCTGTACTGTGTGTATGGTGTATACAGGATACATAGAACCGCCCTGTACTGTGTGTATGGTGTATACAGGATACATAGAACCGCCCTGTACTGTGTGTATGGTGTATACAGGATACATAGAACCGTCCTGTACTGTGTGTATGGTGTATACAGGATACATAGAACCGCCCGGTACTGTGTGTATGATGTATACAGGATACATAGAACCGCCCTGTACTGTGTGTATGGTGTATACAGGATACATAGAACCGTCCTGTACTGTGTGTATGGTGTATACAGGATACATAGAACCGCCCTGTACTGTGTGTATGGTGTATACAGGATACATAGAACCGTCCTGTACTGTGTGTATGGTGTATACAGGATACATAGAACCGCCCGGTACTGTGTGTATGATGTATACAGGATACATTGAACCGTCCTGTACTGTGTGTATGGTGTATACAGGATATAACCGTCCTGTACTGTGTGTATGGTGTATACAGGATACATAGAACCGCCCGGTACTGTGTGTATGATGTATTCAGGATACATAGAACCATCCTGTACTGTGTGTATGGTGTATACAGGATATAACCACCCTGTACTGTGTGTATGGTGTATACAGGATACATAGAACCGCCCTGTACTGTGTGTATGGTGTATACAGGATACATAGAACCGCCCTGTACTGTGTGTATGGTGTATACAGGATACATAGAACCGTCCTGTACTGTGTGTATGGTGTATACAGGATACATAGAACCGCCCGGTACTGTGTGTATGATGTATTCAGGATACATAGAACCATCCTGTACTGTGTGTATGGTGTATACAGGATATAACCACCCTGTACTGTGTGTATGGTGTATACAGGATACATAGAACCGTCCTGTACTGTGTGTATTGTGTATTCAGGATACATTGAACCGTCCTGTACTGTGTGTATGGTGTATACAGGATATAACCACCCTGTACTGTGTGTATGGTGTATACAGGATATAACCGCCCTGTACTGTGTGTATGGTGTATACAGGATACATAGAACCACCCTGTACTGTGTGTATGGTGTATACAGGATACATAGAACCGCCCTGTACTGTGTGTATGGTGTATACAGGATACATAGAACCGCCCTGTACTGTGTGTATGGTGTATACAGGATACATAGAACCGCCCTGTACTGTGTGTATGGTGTATACAGGATACATAGAACCGTCCTGTACTGTGTGTATGGTGTATACAGGATACATAGAACCGCCCGGTACTGTGTGTATGATGTATACAGGATACATAGAACCGCCCTGTACTGTGTGTATGGTGTATACAGGATACATAGAACCGTCCTGTACTGTGTGTATGGTGTATACAGGATACATAGAACCGCCCTGTACTGTGTGTATGGTGTATACAGGATACATAGAACCGTCCTGTACTGTGTGTATGGTGTATACAGGATACATAGAACCGCCCGGTACTGTGTGTATGATGTATACAGGATACATTGAACCGTCCTGTACTGTGTGTATGGTGTATACAGGATATAACCGTCCTGTACTGTGTGTATGGTGTATACAGGATACATAGAACCGCCCGGTACTGTGTGTATGATGTATTCAGGATACATAGAACCATCCTGTACTGTGTGTATGGTGTATACAGGATATAACCGTCCTGTACTGTGTGTATGGTGTATACAGGATACATAGAACCGCCTGGTACTGTGTGTATGATGTATTCAGGATACATAGAACCATCCTGTACTGTGTGTATGGTGTATACAGGATATAACCACCCTGTACTGTGTGTATGGTGTATACAGGATACATAGAACCGCCCTGTACTGTGTGTATGGTGTATACAGGATACATAGAACCGCCCTGTACTGTGTGTATGGTGTATACAGGATACATAGAACCGTCCTGTACTGTGTGTATGGTGTATACAGGATACATAGAACCGCCCGGTACTGTGTGTATGATGTATTCAGGATACATAGAACCATCCTGTACTGTGTGTATGGTGTATACAGGATATAACCGTCCTGTACTGTGTGTATGGTGTATACAGGATACATAGAACCGCCTGGTACTGTGTGTATGATGTATTCAGGATACATAGAACCATCCTGTACTGTGTGTATGGTGTATACAGGATATAACCACCCTGTACTGTGTGTATGGTGTATACAGGATACATAGAACCGCCCTGTACTGTGTATGGTGTATACAGGATATAACCGTCCTGTACTGTGTGTATGGTGTATACAGGATATAACCGTCCTGTACTGTGTGTATGGTGTATACAGGATACATAGAACCGCCCTGTATTGTGTATGGTGTATACAGGATACATAGAACCGCCCTGTACTGTGTGTATGGTGTATACAGGATATAACCGTCCTGTACTGTGTGTATGGTGTATACAGGATGCATAGAACCGTCCTGTACTGTGTGTATGGTGTATACAGGATATAACCGTCCTGTACTGTGTGTATGGTGTATACAGGATGCATAGAACCGTCCTGTACTGTGTGTATGGTGTATACAGGATGCATAGAACCGTCCTGTACTGTGTGTATGGTGTATACAGGATATAACCACCCTGTACTGTGTGTATGGTGTATACAGGATATAACCGCCCTGTACTGTGTGTATGGTGTATACAGGATACATAGAACCACCCTGTACTGTGTGTATGGTGTATACAGGATACATAGAACCACCCTGTACTGTGTGTATGGTGTATACAGGATACATAGAACCGCCCTGTACTGTGTATGGTGTATACAGGATATAACCGTCCTGTACTGTGTGTATGGTGTATACAGGATACATAGAACCGTCCTGTACTGTGTGTATGGTGTATACAGGATACATAGAACCGTCCTGTACTGTGTGTATGGTGTATACAGGATATAACTGTCCTGTACTGTGTGTATGGTGTATACAGGATGCATAGAACCGTCCTGTACTGTGTGTATGGTGTATACAGGATACATAGAACCGCCCTGTACTGTATCTTGGGTTTTCTTTACCTGCAGTCCATATACTTTGATGAGCCGCAGTCTCCGCGCTTTCACAGCGTCGGTTCTGGAGCGTTACCAGACTGGGTGCAGGGGGAGCTGGAGGCCAAAGCTGAGGAAGTCACAAGGGAGGAGTCTACATCTGTGACCTCACCGGACAGGTGAGTGACGTGGCCGCGGACATGGGGGTCCTGATGAGTGACGTGGCCATAATTTTCTGACCATTTTTGGAGTTGGTTATTCCATGTTCATGAGCCTATTATTGTCTGACCAAGATAGCACAGCTGCAGGGTAAAGCATGGTGGAGGGACGCGGCACAGCTGCAGGGTAAAGCATGGTGGAGGGAAGCAGCACAGCTGCAGGGTAAAGCATGATGGAGGGATGCGGCACAGCTGCATGGTAAAGCAAGGAGGAGGGATGTGGCACAGCTGCAGGGTAAAGCATGGTGGAGGGACGTGGCACAGCTGCAGGGTAAAGCATGGTGGAGGGTCGCGGCACAGCTGCAGGGTAGAACATGGTGGAGGGACGTGGCACAGCTGCAGGGTAAAGCATGGTGGAGGTACGAGGCACATCTGCATGGTAAAGCATGGTGGAGGGATGCGGCACAGCTGCAGGGTAGAACATGGTGGAGGAACATGGCACAGCTGCATGGTAAAGCATGGTGGAGGGACGCGGCACAGCTGCAGGGTAAAGCATGGTGGAGGGACGCGGCACAGCTGCAGGGTAAAGCATGGTGGAGGGACGCGGCACAGCTGCAGGGTAGAACATGGTGGAGGAACGTGGCACAGCTGCAGGGTAAAGCATGGTGGAGGAACGTGGCACAGCTGCATGGTGGAGGGATGCGGCACAGCTGTAGGGTAAAGCATGGTGGAGGGACGCGGCACAGCTGCAGAGTAGAACATGGTGGAGGGTGATGTGGTGTAGTTAGGACAGTTATGCTGAGCAGACGCAATGTGGACGCTGCTCCTGGAATATAAATTCAGTGGTTTTCTGTAAACTCCCCTTAGCGGTGGTCTCCTTTAAAACCCTTTCCTTAGTGGTGGTCTCCTGTAAGCCCCCTTCCCACACGGTGGTCTCTTCCGGTTGCTCCAGTTACGTTTGTCTCCGTTTTGCTTCCTTTCAGTGACTGGAGATGTTACAAGTGTAAGCAGTCTCATATAGGCTTCATTTTTGCAGATGATGAGAGTAGTGATGCATTGTGAGGCCCCGGGATGATGGGGAGTAGTGATGCATTGTGAGCCCCCGGGATGATGGGAGTAGTGATGCATTGTGAGCCCCCGGGATGATGGGGAGTAGTGATGCATTGTGAGCCCCCGGGATGATGGGAGTAGTGATGCATTGTGAGCCCCCGGGATGATGGGAGTAGTGATACTCTGTGTACTATCCTCAGCCGTCAATCATAATGTTGTTAGCCGGCATTAACCCCTGTGCTGCTGGAGCAGAGTTCATTGTCAGTGGTCTGCCTCTCGGGGGCGCCACACACTGGGGTGATGATCCCTTTTCCATCTTGAATGGATCCACAGATCTGCTGCTCACTGCATAATCGGGGCAGTATGTGGATTGCTGGTACTTGCGGTTCCCCCTCCCCTTGCTGCACTGACATGTGGAGTGGGCTCATAATGAAAGTACTGGGTCCACGCCGGACTCTGGCGCCCCCCACACCGGTCTCTCTGCTCCCTTCCCCCGTCGATCGTGTTCTGCCCCTGATGTCTCCTCCTTTTCCAGGCTCCAGTACTCGTACAGCCGGGCGCTGGCCATGAGGTCCCTGAGCCCCCCGCACCGCTCTGAGGAGGACTCCCAGGACGCTTCCCGCATCGTAAGACCCTTCACATTCTGACTATGGTGGCGACACTGCCTGGTACATGGTATCTGGCCATATGCTCAGGGACTACTCCCATCATTGTATGGGGCCTCTCAATAGATGAGCTCAGTCAGTGTGGAGGTTGCATTAGATCGTCAGCTCCTCGTCCCAGTATTAGTCAGCAGGGGGCACTACTACTCCCACCTGGAGCTATGTGTAACTGGTGGGGGGGACCACACTCGGCATTGTAGCTGAGTGTTTCTCTGCTCCTTGTCTTTCGGTTCTAGTGGGGTCGCGGTAAGAGGCTGGCGGCCAGTCGTGATGACAGCGACCTGGAGACCATCCTGACCAGCTGGAATCTCGGGGTAACAGCTTCACATTGGCGGCTCACCTACAGAGCTGTACTCCCTATTCTGCCGTTACATCATGTCTTATCCTCCAGTCACCTCCAGAGCTGCAGTCGCTATTCTGCTGTTACATCGTGTCTTATCTTCCAGTCACCTCCAGAGCTGTACTCGCTATTTTGCTGTTACTTTGTCTTATCCTTCAGTCACCTCCAGAGCTGCACTCGATATTCTGCTGTTACATCTTGTCTTATTCTCTAGTCACCCTCCAGAGCTGCACTCACTATTCTTCTGTTACATTGTGCCTTATTCTCTAGGCACCTCCAGAGCTGCACTTACTATTCTGTTGTTACATGGTCTTACCCTGCAGAGCTGGTGACTGGATAATAAGGCATGATGTGACTGCAGCTCTGGAGGTGACTGCAAACATAGTGACACAGGATCAGGCTTCTTTGCCCTTAGTGTTGGTCCCTTGGGGCTGGACACCATTTCCATCAGTTTCCTGTCTGTACACCTGCTTGCTGATTGTCTCCTTACATTTGCGTGTTGCTTTAATCTCCAGACTTGATGTCTCCTCTCTGGACAGCGGTTCTGGGGTACGTCTGGTGGGGTAGTAAGGGGGGGTCTTATAGGTTTATATATTTGTGGTTTTAATGAAAATGACGGCGAAAAAATGAGACAGCTACACGTCTGCAGAGAGGCAGGTGCGACGCTCTGCAGACCACCATGTGTGAGCACCAGACTGCAGTGATCAACTGGAGAGCAGGGATGCCCCTCCTTCTATCACAGATCGCAGTGGTTGTCAGTGCGTCATCGCTTTCCCCATCTCCAGTAATGATCTACAGCGCCAACTACAGCCTTCATGTAACACAGCAGTCGGGTATTTGGGGGATTGCACAGTAAGCAGTTGTCGCATCAGGAGCAGCAGTCAGTGGTGACCGAAGCGGCTCCTGTCACTGCTGCTCACAGTGCAGTCTCCCTATCCATGGTGGAGAGTGGCGCAGGGTCTGCAGCACAGTCTTGTCCTCATCATATCGTCAACGGAGTCTGTGACCAAAGTAACATCCTGTGTCTTATCCCTAGATAGAAAACCCAAGATACCTGCGGGAGAAGGCCCCACCGCTCACCCCGGTATGTGCACAATCCTCTCTGTGTCCGGAGAGCGGTGATGTTACTGCTGTATTATATTACTGATGATCTCTCTGCAGATCTCTCCAGACTCGCGACTCGGTAGAAGTGCTGATTTTGGGGATGAACGTTCCCTCTCCCGGTTACATAAGAAGGAGGTATAGTAAATTCTGTCCTGTGTTATTTGTTTGGTCTGTGCTCGTCAGTGTTTCTCTCCCCCCCCATGTCATACTTCTGTACTCCAAACCTCCCTTATGAAGACACAGCACTTAATTTTAATTATGCCAGATGTTTATAGTGGGTAAAGGCACTATGGCTCCATCAAGAGAAACATTGTAGAGAGGACCGTGATCCTTATGCTGGCATCATCTGAAAGAATACAGATCAGCTCCATTGACCATCAGTGAACCCATGAAGACTTTTGGGGAAACCAGATTGGGACCCTACTGTCACATGGCCCCATGGAGACGTTCGAAGAAACCAGGTTGGGACCCTCCAGTCACCTGGCCACGTGCCTCAATGGACTGTCAGCTTCCTAAGCTTGTCATTACTTCCTCTCTGTGAGTGCCTTCCAAAAGTGGGGTGTTACTATTGGGGGTAAATGGCCCTTGTCACGCTAATGTATAAAATCGCATATGATTCTTCCTTCTCCCTTGATATCACACACACGCTGTGGGCTCTGACACCTTCCCCTTTTCACTGCCTTCGCTATTCTAGGCACAATCCCTGTGGAACTTGAAACTTCAGTGGGGAGCCTTGAAACTCCTCTCTGCTCTTGTTCCCCTCCGTCGGAATGTTAACTAGCCATGCAAGTCTCTTTGTCTAAGTCCATGTGTTTGTTGAAAAGGGGGGAGATATTCAATAAACGATAACTCGCCGCCCGTGTATGATAGAAATATGCCAGAAACATATTCAGAACTTGTGTTACCAGAGCTTCACTGCGGCACTGGTCACTAATCTCAGGGACAAAGAGAACCAGAGAAATGGATTTCTCCTAAACAGAGTGGAATAGCGAGACTGAGTTTAGCGTCCTTAGAAAGCTAATTTTAATTTATGATGAATGATGGGTGTGCTATGACTTTGGTAGGTTTTCGAGCCCATTTAGGAATGTTAAAGTTTCTTACCAAAATGTGCACCCTGGCAGCTAAGGGAAGATGCAGGTAAACCAGCCCTTTAGTGATGTCACAAGCCTGCAAGTATAAGTCACTGCACTCGACCCAGCCCTCGTTCTTGCCTGGGACTTCACACTATCCGGACTCCCTGATGAACTGGAACATTTGGCTCTGCCCACCAGCATGGTTAGCTGAAATGATCTGAGCACCTGTGAGTGTTAATTTATGTTTTAATCCCTGTTTATTTTGTGATTGCCTTGTACATACTTTAAATTGTCTCATATTGTAAAACCTTTATATACCTTTTATAAACACTGCCTAATCTTTTATGGAGTAAAATATAAAACTACTAGCTTTTTTTTCTGTGTTGTGGGCTAGGCTGGTGAGCTGGCAGCGACGGAACGGGGTGTTATAAGCTATTGTCTGGCTGCGGCCTGAGCATTTATAATTCCCTCGCTGCAGTGTGCCTGCTAGCCAGTCCATAGTGAAGCGGCCCATCCGGCGACCAATTATCCTAGGTGTAGTTTCCTGACTGACCTGAGGGTAAAGGGGGGGCGCCGGAGAGCTGCAAGTTCTGAAGCAGAACTGGAAAGCGGGATATACATTAAATCCCTGCATTTCATGATATATTGTAGCAGCAGTGGGATAACTAAAATAAGCCCCTGTGGTAAATTGATAGGTCAATGTCCTTGTTTGTGTCTTCATCACATTGTAGCAGTGGTGGGATAACTAAAATAAGCCCCCTGCACCTGTGATAGCCGTGTGCTGGCCAAAGGTCACCCCCAATTCGAGACAGCCCTGGAAGTCTAGAAGTAGCATATGCTCTAATACCGGCGAGTCAGTGGAAGGCAGTCGGTGCAAATGATAGTTTCATCCTTCCACTTGCTCACCGGGATTAAAGCATCTGCGATTTCTGGGCTTTTAGGCTATGTGCAAACGTGGATTTGCTGCGGATGCGCAGCAGATTTTTCCGCGCAGAAACGCAGATCCGCCCTGTGATTTACAGTACAAAGTAAATCAATGTGAAAAAAAAAAAAAAAAGCTGTGCACATAGTGCGGAAAAATCAGTGCAGAATTGCGGCGGATTTAAAAGACGTGCATGTCACTACTTTTGTGCGGATCTGCAGCGTTTCTGCACCCCTCCATGATAGAAATCCGCAGTGGCAAAAACTAGAAAATGCGCATCAATTCCGCGGAAAATCCGCATAAAAACCGCTGCAAATCCGCAGCTGTGGATTCTGCCAGGAGATGCGGATTTTGTGCAGAAAATTCTCCACCGCATTTCCTACGTGTGCCCATAGCCTTTGGGCTAACTATCCCCACCATCGGCATCCCTCTTTTGGCAGGCACCCATAGAGATAAATTAACAAGCTTAGGAAGCTGACAGTCCGTTGAGGCACGTGGCCAAGTGACCGGAGGGTCAGAATCTGGTTTCTCCAAACGTCTCCATGGGGCCAGGTGACAGGTGGGTCACTGTCACGGATCCCCACTCCTTGGTGTCACTAATTTGTCACGTATCCGCTCTCACCACGGGTTGTGCCTGCAATGGTTAATCTATCTCCCCACTCTCGGTCCAGCATTCAACCTCTGTCCTATGCTATAATGGGAGCATAAATCACACACTGACCCAAGCCACACACCTGCTCATACACGCTGCCACCACTCATCAAACACACGGGCGATGAGTCCCGGGAATATTAATAATAATATTGTCTACCACTCATAAGGCTCACACACCTTAGGCTATTGATTCTTTTATAACATTCAAGGTTCAACTTGTTAAAGTTTTATGCTTTAAAACAAAAAGGTTCAGTGCTTACAATAAGAAAAAGGTATAGAAATATGATAAAAAGAAGACATACAACTTAAGCAAAACCGTATAAAATAACAGGAGAAAACTTACAGAAATCATCTAACTGGTAGTCGGCTTTCTGCTCCCTGAGGGGACGTGAATGAGTTGGTGGAACACATCAGCGTCGGCTGCCCTCACATGTGAACACGTTTCTCTGTATACAGGTCTAATTTATAGCTTATCATATTTTTATAACTTTTTCTTACTGTAAGCACTGAACCTTTTTTGTATTAAAGTATAAAACTTTACCAAGTTGAACCTTGAATGTTCTAAAAGAATCCATAGCCTAAAGTGTTTGAGCTTTGAGTGGTAGACATTATTACTATTAATATTTCCGGGACTAATCACCCGTGTATTCGGTGAGTGGTGGCAGCGTGTATGAGCGGGTGTGTGGCCTGGGTCGGTGTGTGATTTGTGCTCCCATTACAGCATAGGACAGAAGTTGAATGATGGACTGAGAGAGGGGAGATAGATTAACCCTTGCAGGCACAACCCAAGTCACGTGCTGAGAGCGGGCACGTGACGAATAAGTGACACCACGGAGAAGGCATCCGTGTCAGACGGTGTCTGAGAATACCAGTCCCCTGCAGCTCCCCGGGATCCATCGGGCTGAGTAATATCCCACCGCTGCCTCTAAGTGTAGAGACATGATGGGGTTGGTGGGTGCTCTAGTCCACTAGCTGAAACCGCATGGACCCTGGCTCGTCCCACTGACCGCCCGCTTCCCTTTCCTCTGGGCAGAATACCACTCTGATACCACAGGGTGAGTGTATTTGCTGGGACTGTTCTGTAGGTAGCGTTGATTTATGGCACAGTAACGTATTGCCATGCTGTTATCTTAGTAGTGTATTGCCCACAGGGGAAGAGAGGGCGGGCATTCAGTGGGATGAGCCCTGGTCCATGCTTTTGTTCTAAAGACAGCCACTGACCCACTGACTTTGTGTCTCCACATTCCCTATGTCATGTGTCGGTGACCCCCTATAACTTATGTTAGTTCGCCGCTGGTCAGGACATCTCCTGATCCTTCCTCTGTCTGACTTGGAAAATGGAAGGCTCGGCTGGACGCCCCGCATGTGGGCCCCTGTTTGGTGATGGGGCACCCCTGCCAGACGTTTGGCCCGGAAGGGTAAACATGATCGATTCCTTCAGCTGACAGGAATCGGAGCTCATAATGAGGAAACGCAAAACTAAGTGTCTGAATTATAATCTCGGCCGGGATCCTCTGTCAGGTCCATATCTGACCTCTGTCGGGTCCATATCTGACCTCGGCCGGGATCCTCTGTCGGTTCCGGATCTTCCCTTGGCCGGGATCCTCTGTCGGAATCTGGCCTTATTCACTGATGTTGTTGTTTTTACTGTATTCTGTAGATGGATATGAAGATAAAGGGGATGGAGGCGAAATTTCACGAGGAGAAGCTGAAGATGCAGCAGAAGCACGACGCCGACGTCCAGAAGGTGAGTGGCGGATGGGCTGCTACTGTGTCCCAAGCCGGTGATAGATTTGAGTGTCATCTCCTCCGCTATTATCCCCGGTTGGCCCTCCAGTCTCTGCCGAGGAAACACCGGGAACTTCAAAAGCCTGACTGGCAGATAGGAATGTCTGGTCACCTCTCAGAAGCTTCAGAGGCTGAAGGTGAATCTTCTGTAATCGGAAAAACTCTGACCCATACCTACGGAGAGTCGTGTGACCGGGGAGACAAACAGATCACACAACCCACATACCCGTGTAATTATGGCTGCCTGTAACAAAATCACAGGAAGAAGTCTGAGATTCATACCCCAGAGCTGCACTCACTATTCTGCTGGTGCAGTCACTGTGTACATACATTACATTACTGATCCTGTGTTACATCCTGTATTATACCCCAGAGCTGCACTCACTATTCTGCTGGTGCAGTCACTGTGTACATACATTACATTACTGATCCTGAGTTACATCCTATATTATACCCCAGAGCTGCACTCACTATTCTTGTGCACATGCTCCCTTTACACTTGTAAACTTGTGCAGTTTCTTCCTCTTTCATTAAGATGATGGGAGATGTCAGCTGAGTTGTGATTACAGCTCTGCGGCATGTTTTATGTAGAGTCATGGGGTCCACCTGATCTGTTCAGGTCCTGAGCCCCTGGTGTCGCCCCCTGCTGGACACTGCATTGATTTGTGTTGTGTGTTTTGTTTGTTTTTTTTTCTTCTCAGATTCTGGAAAGAAAGAACAATGAGATAGAAGAAATGAAGAGCCTGTATAGAAGGAAGCAGACGGAGGCCGAGGAGGAGGCTAGGAAGCTGGAGAAGAAAGGTGAGGCTGCTCAGCGACTACAACCCTCATGGTGGAGGAGCTCTGCTGATGTGTCCTCCCTGTGCGCAGTGCAGACCGTCCTGCGAGAGTCACAGCTCATCCGCGAGACCAAAGAGGCGCAGATCCAGGAGCTAAGGAAGCTGTGCGAGGAGAGCGCCGACAGTCTGCGGCTGCAGTGGGAGAAGAAGGTGAGATGTAAGAGGTGCTGCAACAGCTGTGGTATGTGAGGAGAGTGCCGACAGCTTGCAGCTGCAGTGGTAGAAGCAGAGCGGGATGTAAGATGCGCTGCAGCAGCTGTGTCCTCTCCCTCACAGCTGCACTCCGCGGTGGCAGACATGGAGCAGGAGAAGTTTGACCTACAGAAGCGACACACTGAGAACATCCAGGAGCTGCTGGACGACACCAATGCGCGGCTGCTGAAGATGGAGGGCGACTACGTGTCCCAGACCACGGCCACAGTGAGTGCCCCCGGGATCAGCTGGGAGTAGGGTCCGGGGGTCCCTGCGCTTCACACATGTAGAGACCACCGTGACTGGGCTCCTCCTGCTCCATGAATAGGATGCCAGACCTGCAGTGAAGACTTACCGCCATCAACGGGGCCCCCTGATGTTCTGCGGGTGCTAGCACTAGGTGGGGGGCTCACTAGATGGGGGTGCAACGGAGTCTACCGTGCTGGAGTACCTCTTTCAGTACCATCCCGTGGGTCAGGAGGTCCACTCTGCTTTGGCTGGAGTCTGAATGAAGGACGCTGACTGGAATGGCTTCATTACATGGGCACATATAAAAGATCACTGCTTCTCCACGTAGTTCCAGTCTGACAACACTTTACTCACAGGACACAGAATATATCACACAGATACAGAGGGTGGGCCAATGGAAAAGCGGCAGGCCAGACATGCATTACAATAGCCGCAGGTGGCCGGAGCCTGCCGATATTTACTGTGGGAATTACAAAGGTGGGGGAGGTCAGAAGGGGGATATCTTGTCCCCTCTGCCCAGGGGCGCAGCCTTTGGGCTGATGTTTTAGGGACATACATCTCACATGGAACCTATTATACATACATATAACTGCACAACATATTCTAGGTTCCGTAACAGGGGGGCTCCCTGGCAGCGCAGAGTCGGCAGGTGGGCTGATGTCTGCCTGCGTTTCTCCCCCAGGCACAGACCGTGCAGGAGCTGGAAGCTCGCGTGCAGCAGCTGACTGTGGAGGCTGAGAGTAGTAGTCTGCAGCATCAGAAGTTGTCCCAGGAGAAGGCCGAGCTGGAGGCTTCCTGGCAGGAGGCGCGCGCAGAGGTCCAGCAGCTGAGCACACGGTGCGTACATGGCTCTGCTACATCCGCCGCCTCTATCACTCAGCTCTGCTTCATCTGTTCTTGTGTCTGCAGCCTGAGCGCCGCACAGAAGGAGCGAGATCGGCAGAGCTGCGACCACGAGCATCGGCTGCAGCAGCTGCTCAGCAAGCACCAGTCCGACGTGGACTACATCACCCAGCAGAGCGCGCTGGCTGCAGCCAAGGTGTGTGCGGGGGAGGGCAGGCGCGAGTGTACGGTCGTCGCTGCCCCCGGTCTCACTGCCCCCCAGTCGTCTCACTGCCCCCCCCGGTCTAACCACAGGCTTCCGCGCTGATAGAGGAGCTGGAGCAGTCCCTGGCACGGAGCAAACAGCAAGGACAAGAGCGTGAGCACCAGCTGCAGCAGGACATGCGGGTGCGTCCTCCTCCCCGATACGGTGGACTACAACTCCCAGCATCCCGCTTATATGGAGTCTCCTCTCTTACAGGAGCAAGAAAGTAAAGTCCAGAAGGAGAAACTGCAGATGGAGCATCAGTGGGAGAGAAAGGTGAGAGGATGCTGAGGGTGGTAGTACTGGTGCTGCGCCGCCCAAGGCTCTGCTGCACGGCGGAGCTCACTCAGCGCGGAGCAGGGTGTAGGGTCACCAGCCGCCTGACTGAATGGTTCAGCACGGAGGACCTCCACAGAGGTGCCACGTTCCTCCCTCCCCTAGTATGACTGCTGGCAGGTCCAGACCCGTCACATAATCAGGAGGTGTTCTCCATGTGCGTGGTCCTCAGACTTACTGCTTCATAGCAGACCCCTCACATCCCGAGCTGCATTTTGTGCCCCGCTCACATCCCGAGCTGCATCCTGTGCCCCGCTCACATCCTTAGCTGCATCCTGTACCCCGCTCACATCCCGGGCTGCATCCTGTGCCCCGCTCACATCCCGGGCTGCATCCTGTGCCCCATCCTGTGCCCCTCTCACATCCCGGGCTGCATCCTGTGCCCCTCTCACATCCCGGGCTGCATCCTGTGCCCCTCTCACATCCCGGGCTGCATCCTGTGCCCCGCTCACATCCCGGGCTGCATCCTGTGCCCCGCTCACATCCCGGGCTGCATCCTGTGCCCCGCTCACATCCCGGGCTGCATCCTGTGCCCCGCTCACATCCCGGGCTGCATCCTGTGCCCCGCTCACATCCCGGGCTGCATCCTGTGCCCCGCTCACATCCCGGGCTGCATCCTGTGCCCCGCTCACATCCCGGGCTGCATCCTGTGCCCCGCTCACATCCCGGGCTGCATCCTGTGCCCCGCTCACATCCCGGGCTGCATCCTGTGCCCCGCTCACATCCCGGGCTGCATCCTGTGCCTGTGCTCCGCTCATATTCCCGAGCTGCATCGTCAGTTTCGTCCTTTCCTCCTTCAGGTTCATAATCTTCAGAAAAAATTTGAGGAAGAAAATGAGAAAAGCGTCCGGCAGCTGAGCAAGATGAGCGACCTGCTGCGGTGAGTGTGCTGGGAGGGACGGCGCCCTCTGCTGGCACCGCTGATCTTCCCCTGCCCTCTGTGTAGATTTCACACAAAAATGCAAAAATGGTCTGGACGCAATTTTTGCCCCAGAATTGTGGGTAACACCTTTATTTCCAGCCTGTGATGCTTGCTCACACTCACCTGTGGCAAGTAACAGGTGTGGGCAATATGGAAATCACCCCTCAGTCGCTAGAAGGGAAGACGTTGCCCCAATTTTTGCATTGCCTGTGTGTGCCGCCCTAAGCATGGAGAACACCGAGAGGAGAAGAGAACGGTCTGAGGATGGAGATCACTAATCTCTGGGTTACAAGTCCATCTCCAGAGATCTTGATGGTCCTCTGTCCGCAACATAGTCCAGATGTTTACTACCTCTGGCGCTGCAGCTTTACTGCGTGGACGGCAGATAATTGACGAAAGGCTACAGCCAGGATAGTCCGATGGTGGATAAGCCCCTATAGAGTCCAAAGAGATCCACATTGTCTGCGGGCTCAGGGGGCATCAGTGTCAGCGTGAGCTATCCATCCACATGCGAATGACCTGAAACGCTATGGCCGGAGGACCCCGCTGCTGACATCGTACATTTTAGCAGGCTGCAGGATTCTTTGTCTCTGAGAAACCATAATCCTTCTGGGAAAGCATATTGTGGACATATGAGACAAGATAGAGCTTATTAGTAAAGCACATCATTCTACTGAAAACAGAATGAGGCTACAAAGAAAAGAGCACAGTACCTACAGTCAGACATGGGGGAGGGCACAGATAAAAGCACAGTACCTACAGTCAGACATGGTGGAGGGTCACAGATAAGAGCACAGTACCTACAGTCGGACGTTGTGGAGGGTCACAGATGTTTTGCTGGCACTGGGAACTTTGATTGTGTGCCACCAAATATTATCTCAAGGGCACCAATAATTGTGTTTTGACCATTTGGGTGGGTTTGTGTGAAATTATCTCCAATTTACCTTTTTCTCTCTTTTTTTTTTTTTTTTTGTTCCAATAAACACTAAAGAATTAAACCTGAGAATAAGTAACGCGGGTAATTGTGACAATGTACTGGGGGAATACATCATCTTCTGGGGCAATTTCAGGGGTGCCAACACTCCAGCGTATAGTGCTGCCTTTTTGCAGGGATCGGGAGGAGCAGCTTGGTCGGGTGACTGAGATGCAGCGGCTCCAGGCGGAGGCCACAGATGAGTTCAAACATCAGGTGGAGCGCAACACAGAGAAGGTGTACGGCGAGATGAAGGAGCAGGTAAAGCATGGCGGCTGCAGGGCTTGTGAGCGCATTATCCAGCAGGTGAGTCACCGCTCCTGGATTCTGCTGATGACATCAGTGAGGAGAGATTCCGGCTCGGCAGCGATCAGCGGCAGCGTGGGGCAGACGGCCACCTGCCCCAGAGTCATGCTGGCCCCTGCACATGACATACTGCTCTGCAGACCACACAGATATCCAGCCACATCGGGTGAGAGCTGCTGAGTGTGCAGATCGCAAGCAGGTCAGCCCCACCTGCAGATTGGCATCTCGTGTCAGCCCCCCTTCTAGTCGTATAATGGTCACCCCCCCGAAACATGAGCAAAGGGTGACCCCCAATTTCAGGAGACCCGATGGCCACCGTAGCGGCCCCCATGCACGCTCAGCTCTGCTGACTGGTATTGTCGGGGTCGTAACGACAATATACCCTCATTCACCAGTCATTCCAAATTAAACTATAAGCATGTGGTACCGGGTAAGAATGAGTCAGACAGGTAGCTGGTTCAATCTCAGTGCATGCTCATGTGACTATATGTGTCAGCCACGGTCATAGCAACTGAACTTTATTTTCCAAATACACGGTACTAAAAAGGAATGCAATAGGCGGGGTTTAAGCAGTATACGTCTATTGTTCAATCCCTTTCTGATTCGTCGGACGTCTTCTGGTGGATTCCTCCTCTTCTTTCTATTTCCAAGTTTCGATTTCAAAAGAAATGAAACTCAACATTTCAGATTCTAAACTGACGTGAAGAATGAACACTGGCAGCCATCTTTAATACAGTTACATTTGCATTAGCAAGGGAAAAACTTATTGTTTTACAGTATAAGATATAAAAGTACAAAAAGTATATAAGAAAGTATATTTTCACCTTGACAGTATCTCTCCCGGCCACCGTACACATGCACACTCAGCTCTGCTGACTGGTATCTCCCGGCCCCCATACACATGCACGCTCCGCTCTGCTGCCTGTCATCTTTCCCAGCCCCCATACACATGCGCGCTTCGCTCTGCTGATGGTCATCTCTCCCGGCCCCCATACACATGCACGCTCAGCTCTGCTGACTGTCATCTCTCCCGGCCTCCATACACATGCACGCTCTGCTGACTGGTATCTCTCCCAGCCCACATACGCGCTCAGCTCTGCTGACTGTCATCTCTCCCGGCCCCCCTACACATGCACGCTCAGCTCTGCTGACTGTCATCTCTCCCGGCCCCCGTACACATACATGCTCTGCTGACTTATCATCTCTCCTGGCCCCCATACAGAATGATGGCGAGGTGGCGGTCGGGATGGAGGTTCTTTGTTTGGGATGGAGGGATAGTTCTCGGGATAGCAGTTCTTGGGTTGGAATGGTGGGGCAGTGGTCGGAATGGAGGGACAGTTCTCGGGATGGCAGTTCTTGGGTTGGAATGGTGGGGCAGCGGTCAGGATGGTGAGGCGGCGGTCGGGATGGAGGGACAGTTCTCGGGATGGCAGTTCTTGGGTTGGGATGGAGGGACAGTTCTCGGGATGGCAGTTCTTGGGTTGGGATGGTGGGGCGGAGGTCGGGATGGAGGGACAGTTCTCGGGATGGCAGTTCTTGGGTTGGTATGGCGGGACAGTTCTCGGGATGGCAGTTCTTGGGTTGGGATGGCGGGGCAGAGGTCTGGATGGGGGGACAGTTCTCGAGATGTCAGTTCTTGGGTTGGGATGGCGAGGTGGTGGTCGGGATGGTGGTTCTTCGTTTGGGATGGCGGGACAGTTCTCGGGATGGCGGTTCTTCGGTTGGAATGGCGGGGCAGCGGACTCGATGGCGGAGCGTTGGTCGTGATGTACACCAGGTGTTGGCCATCTTTCTTCCTCTTCCGCACAGGACTATTGTAACTCTGGCCCCCAGCACATAAATGTTCCGCCTCCGCCCTGATAACGAGCCGCCATAGTCTTCTGCTTCCTCCCTCAGATGGAGAAGGTGGAGGTCGACCTGAAACGCTCCAAGAGCCTTCGCGAGAAGCAGAGCCAGGAGTTCAGCCGCCAGCTGCAGGAGGTGAAGGAGCGCTGCGCCCAGCAGGTGAGTGTCCGACGGCGAGACTCCACACTCGGTGCCTGTCACATCCAGAGCTGCGATCGCACTTCTGCTCAGCTCCTGATGCTAGTGGTGCATTGTGGGAGCTCAGGGAACCTAGTGAGTGCAGCTCTGGATGTGACTGGAGTATGACAGCCAGTGACTATAGAGATAATGTGCTGGAGTCCTCCCACAGCTTACAGAGACCGTCACCACCGCACACTGATCCTGCAGATTATTACACCACTGCCCTCTGCAGAGCATCGCTCCTCCACCTCCTGACAGATACATAGCGATAGATCCTGCAGATTATTACACCACTGACCTCTCTGCAGAGCATCGCTCCACCTCCTGAAAGATACATAGTGATATATCCTGCAGATTATTACACCACTGACCTCTCTGCAGAGCATCGCTCCACCTCCTGAAAGATACATAGTGATATATCCTGCAGATTATTACACCACTGACCTCTCTGCAGAGCATCGCTCCTCCACCTCCTGACAGATACATAGCGATAGATCATGCAGATTATTACACCACTAACCTCTCTGCAGAGCATCGCACCTCCATCTCCTGAGAGATACATAGCGATAGATCCTGCAGATTATTACACCACTGACCTCTGCAGAGCATCGCTCCTCCACCTCCTGACAGATCCATGGTGATGTATCCTGCAGATTTATTACACTACTGCCCTCTATGCAGAGCATCGCTCCTCCACCTCCTGACAGATATAGTGATGTATCCTGCAGATTATTACACCACTGACCTCTCTGCAGAGCATCACTCCTCCACCTCCTCACAGATACATAGTGATATATCCTGCAGATTATTACACCACTGACCTCAGACGGCAGAATTAATTTGGAGTTGACGTTTATTGGGGGGGACTGGGATCAGTTGTTATGGTGACAGGGCTGACCCGTATTCTCCTTTTTCCAATCAGATGGTGGAGCTGAAGCTGGAGCACGAGCAGGAAAAGATCCGCATCCACCAGCAGCACAGCGCCGAGAGGGACGGCCGTGTCCAGGAGCATGAGCAGGAGATCCAGCGGCTGGAGCGGCAGCTGCAGGAAGCCATGACGGAGCACGAGAAGAAGGCACAAGCCTGGAGGGAGCGAGACGCACAGGTAACCCCGCCGTAGTGCGCACCGCAGTGTGTGCTGCTGCTCCTACACCCTGTCTGCACCACAGGTTGTGCTGCTGCTCCTACACCCTGCCTGTGCCGCAGGGTGTGCTGCTGCTGCTACATCGTGTCTGCGCCGCAGGGTGTGCCACCGCCCCTACACTGTGTCTGCGCCGCTGTTCCGACAGTGTCTGTACCTTAGGGTGTGCTGCTGCTCCTACACAGTGTCTGCACCACAGGGTGTGCCTCCTCTTCTACACAGTGTCTGCACCACAGGGTGTGCCACCGCTCCTACAGTGTCTGCACCTTAGGGTGTGCCGCCACTCCTACACCATGTGCGTGCCACAGGGTGTGTTGCCGCTCCTACACCGTGTGTGCATCACAGGATGTGCTGCCGCTCCTACACAGTGTCTGTACCGTTGTCTTTTCTGAGATGTGTTGCTGGAGCGCAGTGCTGGTCCCCCACCTGGCAGATGCAGGGGTCTGGTCTGCGTCTTTGTCCCTGCCGGATGAGGATAATATTAGCTGGATCTGTTGAGGGAGGATCTGGAGTGACCCTTCAAGGTTGACTCAGTGATTTTCAAATTGATCCACAGAGCGTTGCTGGCAACTGAAAATGACCAGACGGAGATGTGTGTCTCTGTTTGGTGGGGATCGAGCAGATCTCTAAGCCCCATTTATTGTGTCGCACTTTTCAAAATCTTAGAAGTTATACTTCAACCAATCAACATAAGAACACGCTCACAGTTCTTAACCTATAAGAATGCAGGAACAGCCTGTACGTCAAGGTCTCGTAGAACAATACACCCTCCGTCTCATGCCTTGTTCAGGTTGAAACAATCAAGGTCTCATAACAACTATGAACTTTTACCTAGCAACAGAATTTATCTCAAAACAGCAAGATGGAGTCGAAAAGCACAAAATGAAGCCTGCTTTATTTTTTCTTAGTTTAACCCTTCACAGATCCATCTGTGCTGCTCTGTTGGAAGCCGCTTCTCACAGGTGCCCCACGCTGGGGGCTTGTTTGATACACTCTGTCAGCCAGGACAATGCCCTGTTGTAACCTCCATATGGTTCCTGGCTGTGGAGACCCCACTGCGAGTCCAGGAGACGGCAAAGCGACTCTCACTGATACTGTGAGCAGTGGTGCATCCGGGATATATGCTGCCGTGTGAGTGTGCAAGACCCCCGACACGTCCTTACTCCTGCACAGAGGGCAGCGTACTGCCTGATGACGGGCGGTGCAGCGGTGGTGACTAGAGGCAGGAGACGTTAGAACGTACATGTCCACACCTCGCCTGCCCTCGTCTGTCCTTCTATATCCTTTCCTGACCTCGCCTGCCCTCCTTCTCCTAGATGCTGTCCACACCTGCACCTCGCCTGAACTCGCGTGCTCACCTCCTCCTAGATGCTGTCCTGACCTCGCGTGCTCACCTCCTCCTAGATGCTGTCCTGACCTCGCGTGCTCACCTCCTCCTAGATGCTGTCCTGACCTCGCGTGCTCACCTCCTCCTAGATCCTGTCCACAACTCGCCTGTCGTCCTAGATCCTGTCCTGACTTCGCCTGCCCTTATCCTCCTAGATCCTGTCCTCACCACGCCTGAACTCTCCTGTCCTTCTCCTAGATCTTGTCTTGACATCGCCTGCCCTTCTCCAAGATCCTGTCGGCCTCCTAGATCCTGTCCACATCTCTCCTGCCCTCTTCCTCCTGGATCCTATCCTGACCTCACCTGTCCTCCTGGATCCTATCCTCCTCCTAGATTCTGTCCACACCTCGCCTTTTCTAAATCATGTCCACACCTTGCCTGGCCTCCTCCTAGTTCCTGTCCAGGCCTTGCCTTTCCTCCTCCTAGATCAATTTCAGTGACATGACCGCTTTCCAGATATCAGTTATATTATACAGCAGTGACATCACCGCTCTCCAGATATCAGTTATATTATACAGCAGTGACATCATCGCTCCCCAGATATCAGTTATATTATACAGCAGTGACATCATCGCTCCCCAGATATCAGTTATATTATACAGCAGTGACATCACCGCTCTCCAGGGCAGAATGGACAGCGGTAGGTCTGATCGGGGGCCGGATGGACAGCGGTAGGTCTGATCTCTGCGTGATTTTGTACACACGGACTCCCCCCACATTTAGAGCCCTGAGACCTCTGCTGTCACCTGTTTACCACACAGTCTATTCCTCGTGATAAAGCCGAGGATGCTGTCACCGCGCCGGTGAGTCTTTGGTTACCATGGAAACTGGAACATCACAGCGCCGGAGTAACTTTGAGGATCAAAACTTGTCTTTTTAAAAGCCTCGCCGCCCGTCGTGATCTGTCACTGAGATCTGCGTCTTCACCGAAACGCCTGCTTTCTCCTTGTAATGGTGGTTACACAGTTAGATTGTCAACTCTGTGGTGGTTACATCGTTAAATTGTCAGTTCTGCAGTGTCGTGCCCCTCAGCACCCAGATTGCTGCCTGCTCGCCATGCCGTACCCCTCAGCACACAGTTTACGGCCTGCTCGCCATGCCCCTCAGCACCCAGATTACCGCCTGCTCTCCAGGCTGTGCCCCTGAGCACCCAGATTACCGCCTGCTCGCCATGCCGTGCCCCTCAGCACAGTTTGCCGCCTGCTCGCCATGCCGTACCCCTCAGCATAGTTTGCCGCCTGCTCGCCATGCCGTACCCCTCAGCACAATTTGCCATCTGCTCGCCAGGCCGTGCCCCTCAGCACGCAGTTTGTCGCCTGCTCTCCGCGCCAGGCCCCTCAGAACACAGATTGCCGCTTGATCGCCATGCAGTTTGCACACCTCCTTGCCATGCCATGCCCCTCGGCACAGATTTTGTCACTTGCTCGCCATGCCGTGCCTTTTGGCGCACAATTTGCCGCCGTTTACAGCGGAGAAGGTGCAAATACTCCTCTGTTCCCCGTGCGCAGTGCGGAACAGACCCGTTATACTGACACTGTGGTCATTTTGGCATTTTCTGTACATGACACTGAATAATGGTTGTTTATCTTTTCCAGACCTCTGCATGCTGTCAATGAGGGGAATGGTCTTGTCCTGAAATCCCACATTACATTTGACCATTGCTGACCGGTCCGTCTTGTCCTCTTCTCCGCAGACCATCTCAGATCTAGAGAATCAGGTCTACAAGATGAAGGAAGAGCTCATCCAAGTCAATGCTCAGCGCAAGCAGCAGATCCTGGAGCTCGGACACCTGCGGGAGGAGGAGAAGCACAAGACTGCTCAGGAGCACCAGAAGGCCATGAGCAAAGTGCGGGCTGAGATGGAGAGCATGAGACTGGAGCTGCAGAGGACACATGCTGCCCAGATCCAAGAAGCCCTGGAGAAGGTGCATGGTGTCCTGTGTATGTAGCATGATGACTGCGGTCAGATGTTGGCTGCTGCGTCCCTTCCCGTGCACATTACTGACCTTCTTTCTGCTTATCCTTCATTTTGCCGGTACTAGTTTTATTTTTTCCAGCATTGTTTTTTCCGTAGTTGCCTGCACAGCGTTTGTTTTCTATAGCCACCCTCCTCTGTATCCTCTCTTTTCCGACACCTCCTAGCTGGTCTCCATCCTCAGTGTCTTCTCCTCTTGGACGTCTTCTAACTAGTCTTCATCACTGGTCATGTTCCCAGTGTCTTCTCCTCTTGGACATCATCTGACTGGTCTCCATCACTGATCAGGTTCTCTGTGGCTTTTTTTGTTTTTTTGGCATCTTCTGGCTGGCCCCATCACTGAAATGTTTATCATTGTCTTCTCCACGTGGATGGTCTTCATCACTGGTCAGGTTCGCAGTGTCTTCTCATCTTGGACGTCTTCTCGCCCGTCTCCATCACTGGTCAGGTTTTTAGTGTAGTGTCTTCTCCTCTTGGACATCTTCTAGTTGGCCTCCATCACTGGCGAAATTCTCAATATTTTCTTCTCATTGATGTCTTTTGACTAGTCTCTATCACAGGTTAGGTTTGCAGTGTCTTCTCTTGTATGTCTTCTGGCTGGTCTCCATCACTGATCAGGTTGAGTCTTCTCGTCTTTGATGTCTTCTGACTGGTCTCCGTTTCTGGTCAGTTTCTCAGTGACTTCTCTTGGACATCTAACTGGTCATGTTCTCCGTGTCTTACCATCTTGGCCATCTTCTGACTGGTCTCCGTCACTGGTCATGTTGTCCATATCTTTCGTTCTTGGACATCACTCTGGTTGGTCTCCATTTTTGGTCAATTTCTAAATATCTTCTTGTTTTGGACTTCTTCTGACTGATCTCCATTTCTGGTCAGGTTTTCAATATCTTGTCTTGAACATCTTCTGGATGTACTCAGTCACTGATCATGTTCTCAGTGTCTTCTCCTCTTGGACTGTTGGCCGGACTCCATCACTGGTCAGGTTCTCGGTGTCTCTCGTCTTGGATGTCTTCTTGCTGGTCTCTAGAAGACCAGTGACTGGTCTATGTGACATATGAAAGTGGCTGAGTGCATCCTTCCCATGTTTTATCAGCTGAGGCCAGACCTGAAGCTCATTCAATTACACTGGTCAACAGCATTTTTGGTGCCAAAGATATTTCATCGAATTTAGGGTATTTTTGGGGTGCTGATTCTGAATATGTCATCAGTTTTGCCAGATTGGTTCAAGTTTTTGAGATTTTTGGTATCTTAGTTATAGCACTTGTTGGTAAATGCGACGCATCATCTCATTAATTTCTTTGGATTAGTACTTGAACTGAGCAGTTCTCAATATAGTTTTGTGTTAATTAGTGTTCTAAAAGTTTGTTCATAGCTTGATTTTTGCACTAACTTTATGTTGTTGTCTGTTTTCCAGTGAAAAGCATGAACTCATCAAGAAGAGGTTGTCTTAACGATCCAGACTCATTCTGTTACATTTGTGGTGAATACACACTGCCAAAACATAGAAGAAACATAACAGACTTCGTAAAAAAAGTGTATTTTGCCTATTTTGGGGTTATGCTTGGGGACCAAGACAAGTTTTGGGCACCACACATAGTGTGCAAAGCATGTATCAAATTATTACGAAAGTGGAGCAAAGGACAAAGAAAAAGCTTCAAATATGGTGTGGAGAGAGCCAAAAAATCATCATGATGACTGTTATTTATGGTAAACACAGGTACAGGCACATCTTCACAATGAGGGACAGGCCTTCTTGCAGATTCCATGTTACTCCCATTTTCGTTTCTTATGCTTATTGAATCCTTGCACTTGCACTGCACAGAAATAACAGTCATCATGATGATTTTTTGGCTCTCTCCACACCATTGGAACACCAAATTTGAAGCTTTTTCTTTGTCCTTTGCTCCATTTTCGTAATAATTCGATACATGCTTTGCACACTATGTGTGGTGCCCAAAACTTGTCTTGGTCCCCAAGCATAACCCCAAAATAGGCAAAATACACTTTTTTTACGAAGTCTGTTATGTTTCTTCTATGTTTTGGCAGTGTGTATTCACCACAAATGTAACAGAATGAGTCTGGATCGTTAAGACAACTTCTTCTTGATAAGTTCATGCTTTTCACTGGAAAACAGACAACAACATAAAGTTAGTGCAAAAATCAAGCTATGAACAAACTTTTAGAACACTAATTAACACAAAACTATATTGAGAACTGCTCAGTTCAAGTACTAATCCAAAGAAATTAATGAGATGATGCGTCGCATTTACAAACAAGTGCTATAAATAAGATACCAAAAATCTCAAAAACTTGAGCCAATCTGGCAAAACTGATGACATATTCAGAATCAGCACCCCAAAAATACCCCAAATTCATTAAAATATTTTGGACACCAGAAAAAAAATTTTTTTTTGTTGACCTGTGTTATCTATGGGGCCAGCTGCATCGCTTGTACCCCACTAATGATCCTACAAATATCGGAGACTCTGGTGCTCAGTCGCCCCAGCGTCATGTGGCTGTCTCACTCCTCACAAGGGATGGAGACTTGGCAGCTGATGGTGGCGCAGGGCCGTTGACTCTGGCGCTCTGAGCAGATACCAGGCTTAGAGGTGGGACCTCCTGCGTCTCTGCCCCCGTCTCTCTCGCGTGTCTGTGCCCCCGTCTCTCTCGCGTGTCTGTGCTCCCGTCTCTCTCGCGTGTCTGTGCTCCCGTCTCCTGATCACTGCACTTTCTCTTTCAGGCTGGAAGCAGAATGCTCCAAATGGAGAAGGAATACAGTGAGAAGCTGGCGAGCAGCACACAGGTACGGCACCGCGTCTTCACCGTGCAAGACACAGCCATCTCTGCTGCCTGTCAGTGGACCACAGCAGCACAAAGCTCCATACTGTGCTGCTTGTTACAGCCAGTACACAGGCAGATAACCAGATACACTGTAACGGGGAGCCCCCGCCTGTGTACCGGCTGTAACGGGGAGCCCCCGCCTGTGTACCGGCTGTAACGGGGAGCCCCCGCCTGTGTACCGGCTGTAACGGGGAGCCCCCGCCTGTGTACCGGCTGTAACGGGGAGCCCCCGCCTGTGTACCGGCTGTAACGGGGAGCCCCCGCCTGTGTACCGGCTGTAACGGGGAGCCCCCGCCTGTGTACCGGCTGTAACGGGGAGCCCCCGCCTGTGTACCGGCTGTAACGGGGAGCCCCCGCCTGTGTACCGGCTGTAACGGGGAGCCCCACACATGTTCTCTGATTGTGGAGAATGAGACCTGATGTAACATCAGAATAGTGACTTCAGCTCTGGAGGTGACTTGAGGATAAGACACAATGTAACAGTAGAATAGTGAGTGCAGCTCTGGAGGATAAGACTCGAAGTAACAGCAGAATAGTGATTGCAGCACATGATGTGACTGGAGGAGAAATGTAAGGGTATGTGTCCACTTTCAGGATGGCCGGCGGTTTGGACGGAGCGGCAAACTTTCTCCGCCCCCTTCTGGAGACGCGATGATGCAGGATGTGTTCATTGCACACATTCGGCATCATCGCCCCCCACACATAGGACCCTGTGATTTACCTTGCGGCAGCGCAGTGTCGCCACAAGGTAAACGGACATGCTGCGATCTTAAAAGACGCGCCGCATGTCTGTAATCGCAGGGCCGCCGGGTGCGTGTTACCACGCATAGTGGAGACGGGATTTCATAAAATCCCCTCCACTATGCTGTAACATCTGGAAGCTGCGGATTGAACGCTGCGGCTCCACGCAGCGTTCAATCCGCTGCTATTCCGGATGTAAAACGGCACGTGGACACATACCCTTTCTGTTTTGTGTTCAGTTCTCCCACAATGCCCTGCTCCTCTTCTCTGACTGGGCACGCTCTGTTGCTGTGTTCATCCTGACCTTTCTAGTTCATGACCATGATGCAGGTCAGCCGTGACGACTGACACTGGTGGGGCAGGCGGTTCTGTAGCTGTGTACATGGCTGACCTGAGGTGTTCACTTCTGGACGTCACTCACATTTCTCTTCTTTCCTTCCAGGTGGTCAGTGACCTCCAGACGACCATCGCCTCCCTGCAGGAGGAGACTGACCGCCAACGACTAGCTGCCGACAGGAGACTCCAGGAGGCCGCGCAAAACCACGAGGATGACAAAAAGAAAATGACGAGAGAGAACGAGAAGGCGATGAAGGTAAAGCTGCGAGCAAAACCTCTGCAGCGCTGTGCAATAGTCTGCGGGAGGGGTGGAGGTGGCAGGCGGAGGAGCGGTCTGAGGGGAGGAAGTGGCAGGCGGAGGGGCTGTCTGATGGGAGGAGGCGGTAGGTGAAGGGGCGGTCTGAGGGGAGGAGGTGGCGGTCTGAGGGGAGGAGGTGGCGGGCTGAGGGGAGGAGGTGGCGGGCTGAGGGGCCCTAGTGTCCTGAGGGAGTTGGGTTCACATTCTGTGCTGACATAGCTGCAGCATGTACATGACAGACAGTAGAGAACTTCTGCCTCTGCTTCAGTTATACTTCTAGGTGAACGTTTCTAAGGAGCTGATACGTGACCTATCCGTGGAGACCAAAGGCACAACACTTTTTTTTGACAAAGGTTAAAATGGCAAATTTTTATTATGATAAATATAAAACACCACAAGGGTTATAAAGATGTGAAAAACCCAATTTACGGGAAAGGACAAGTACAGGAAATGAAGGGGTGGGTATGGCTCGAAATAAAAGCATATAGTAGATATAGAGGAATGCACAGTGTAATTACACGAGATACAAGTGCAGATGGTAACGTATGGATAACATAACAATAATAGGTGTACATAAGAAATAAATAAGAAAAGAGCATCAAAGTGTCATCTAAATGCTCAGTCTATAGAGAACACCTGTGCACCATCAAGTATAAACGATAACATACTAACCATTATAAGAAAGTGAGATATGTATTAACTAAATGTGGGTAGTGCGCGGCCCACACCCAAAACAGAGCAGATATAGAGTAAGCAAACAGTGCATAGGAACTTCTGATCAAAACCACAGTGTATGCCTCGCAGTAGTTACCAGTAAAGCCAGGAACTCACCACCCCCGACGCTCGTTTTCGCTATGGAAGGCTTCATCCAGGGTTGGTGGGTAGCTGGAGGGGTGGCTGTTTATATAGTCATTGGCCAATGACAGAGCCGCACTGTGTCTGTTAATAATTGAGGATATTTCACAATCTTGCATTACTCCCTTCCTGGAAAGGGAGGAATACGATAGGAACAAGTAGCTCAGCATCATAGATACCCTAGAATGCAACGAGGAACAACATCCTCTGGAACGCTTCAGTCACTTCTGGGTGACGGAGAGAGAGGAAGTCAGCTGTCGGGACTGCGTGATCCAGAATAGCCAATCACTTCTGGGTGATGGAGAGGGGGAGCAGGTCAGGTGACGGGACCGGGTGATCCAGAATAGCAAATCACTTCTGGGTGACGGAGAGAAGGTCAGGTGACGGGACCGGGTGATCCAGAATAGCCAATCACTTCTGGGTGACGCAGAAGGTCAGGTGACGGGACCGTGTGATCCAGAATAGCAAATCACTTCTGGATGACGGAGAGAGGGTCAGGTGACGGGACCGTGTGATCCAGAATAGCAAATCACTTCTGGGTGACGGAGAGAAGGTCAGGTGACGGGACCGGGTGATCCAGAATAGCCAATCACTTCTGGGTGACGCAGAAGGTCAGGTGACGGGACCGTGTGATCCAGAATAGCAAATCACTTCTGGATGACGGAGAGAGGGTCAGGTGACGGGACCGTGTGATCCAGAATAGCAAATCACTTCTGGGTGACGGAGAGAAGGTCAGGTGACAGGACCATGTGATCCAGAATAGCAAATCACTTCTGGATGACGGAGAGAGGGTCAGGTGACGGGACCATGTGATCCAGAATAGCCAATCACTTCTGGGTGACGCAGAAGGTCAGGTGACGGGACCATGTGATCCAGACTAGCCAATCACTTCTGGGTGATGGAGAGAAGGTCAGGTGACGGGACCATGTGATCCAGACTAGCCAATCACTTCTGGGTGATGGAGAGAAGGTCAGGTGACGGGACCATGTGATCCAGACTAGCCAATCACTTCTGGGTGATGGAGAGAAGGTCAGGTGACGGGACCATGTGATCTAGAATAGCAAATCACTTCTGGGTGACGGAGATAAGGTCAGGTGACAGGACCATGTGATCCAGAATAGCCAATCACTTCTGGGTGACAGAGAAGTTCACAGCCAAAAAACACACAGGTAGTGCAAATCCAATGTCAGTGCAAGTAGGCCGCTCCGACACATAAATACAGATGGGAAAAATTATAAATAAAAGAAACCAAGATGATACCTAAAAAATAAATAATATAGGAAAGAAGTGACATAGGAAAGTGGAATGTCTGCGCTGCGTATCAATGGGGAACAACAGATCTGCGTCAGAGGTAAATGGGAATAATAAGGCGAGGCCATTTTAGGAGGGAAATGGCTGTAAAGCAGCTCATGAATGAAAGCTGAGTGACAGAATGCTACAGAGATCCACTGTACAGGGTGAAATAAGCAGATATTGGCACAAAGGACATAAAAACAACCTATGTAAAAGAACAGTCATTCAATTAAAACCAACAACCAATCAGTGGAGGAGCCACCCTCACCCTCTCTCCCTGAGGGAGCTTAGATCATACTCTAATGCTCTGCTGACAGGAGTCTAAGCCAAGATCTGTGATGAGCGGGGTCCTCCTGACAACAAGAGGTGTCAACAGGGGCGTCGTCCTGTGGAATAATGTGCAGCCGGCAGGGACACCATTGGAGGAGAAAGTGGAGGGTCCGCAGTGGTCGGGTCACCTGCTCAAGCTTGTGTTCGCACCGCTGACCCCCCCCCCCCCAGCCTTTCCCTGCAGCTGGCCGTTCTGCGGACCCCCACTTCTCAGATCTGTATGATGTGGCCGCCATGTGTAAGAAGGCACCATATGGCTCCGCTTATAACCAGGCGGTGCAGGACGCTCTCACACCGTGGGGTCCTGCACCTTCCTCATGAATCCGGTGCTCAGCCTTAACCAGGAGGGGCCCGGAGACCCCCGGAGAGTCTCATAAGGTGCCATCACAGCAGTGACAGTAGGGGTGTATTCTTGGGTGACAGTACAGCCCTTGCGCAAGTCCTAGAGCTGATACGCTGTCACTGTGTGCCCCCTGCCCGTCATCAAGTAGAGACCCCGGATCGCTCTTGATTGGTTCAATATTTTGGTTATTACCGGACACATTATTGGTTTTTAGGGGTCTCACAGTTGGTGATTGTTGCTTATCTCACAGTCAGTTACATGTCTCGCAGTCAGTTGTGCATCTTGTGGTCAATTGTTACGTGTCATGCCGCCGGTTGTTGCGACTCCCGCTGCCGGTTGTTGCGTGTCTCACCGCCGGTTGTTGCGTGTCATGCCGCCAGTTGTTGCGACTCCCGCTGCCGGTTGTTGCATGTCTCACCGACGGTTGTTGCGCCTCCTGCTGCCGGTTGTTGCATGTCTCACCGACGGTTGTTGCGCCTCCTGCTGCCGGTTGTTGCATGTCTCACCGGCGGTTTTTGCGTGTCTCGCCACTGGTTGTTCCGCCTTCCGCTGCCGCTGGTTGTTTCATGTCTCGTGTGGCTGTGTTGCAGCTCCTGCAGGACGAGGGCAGCGGTTACTGCGCGCGTCTCCGGTTATTGGAGAAGAGACTTCAGGACAAGGAGCTGGAGCTGCAGGAGCAGGTGAGGAACGCAGGACGACCACTGTCACATCCCCATCATCCCAGCGGCCAGCAGGGGGCGATCACATCCAGGCTAAACTTCGATAGACACAGAGCAGTCGGGAGCATTCCCAGGGTTGTCAGGAACGCTGCTGTGCTGGTTGTCAGACTTTCCTCGTGTCTCTCACTGGTGACTGTTCACACTCTCATCTCTTGTATTTTACTTGAGGCTGCTAAGCTCGTACTGTCCGCTCCCTTAAGTGGGCGCTCTACTGGGACTGGTCACCGGGCGGCAGGTGGAGTTCGTCATGTACCTGGCACAGCTCATCCCGCTCCGCCTCATCCTCAGACGTGTTCTGCGCCACTTTCCATCATTGCCCCTCTTGTCTCCAGAGCACGGCCCATCCCCCACCTAGTCAGCACCCACCGCTACGTCCACCATACAATCAGCCCCAGCCGCCCCGTCCACCATACAATCAGCGCCAGCTGCCCCGTCCCCCATACAATCAGCGCCAGCTGCCCCGTCCTCCATACAATCAGCCCCAGCCGCCCCGTCCACCATACAATCAGCGCCAGCTGCCCCGTCCCCCATACAATCAGCGCCAGCTGCCCCGTCCCCCATACAATCAGCGCCAGCTGCCCCGTCCCCCATACAATCAGCCCCAGCCGCCCCGTCCCCCATACAATCAGCGCCAGCTGCCCTGTCCCCCATACAATCAGCGCCATACGCCCCGTCCCCCATACAATCAGCCGCCCCGTCCCCCATACAATCAGCGCCAGCTGCCCCGTCCCCCATACAATCAGTGCCAGCTGTTGGTGCAGCGTCACATCATCCTCCAGTCACCTCCAGAGCTGCACTCACTATTCTGCTCTTACATCATGTCTTATCCTCCGGTCACCTCCGGAGCTGCATGGCACATGGATATTCTGGTAGACAGGCGCAGCCATACCTGTCCCTGTGCTGTGTGGGTGTGTATCCCTGTTTGTGTCTTTGGATCATCCCCCCCCCCATTAGATGTTTTGTGAGAGGATCCGCATCCTCTGCTCGCTCCTTGCCACTTTCACCGTCTGGACACCTGATGACCAGCTGAGCCACCTCCACATCCGGCTCCGTGGGAGATTCCACCGTGTCCTGTCTGTTCCGATACTCCTGGACCGCACCATTATAGTCACGTATGGTGGGGGTCTCATTTTTCCTTCCTCAGTCTCAGAGCCGTCTCTTGTGTTGTAGACAGTGACCAGAGGAGGCGCTGACACTATGACGGCCATGCTGACAGTTTCCTCGCAGTGCACTCACCTGTCCACCATTTCCCTCACAGATCACTCACATCCGTCAGGAGTACGAGCTGAAGATCCGTGGCCTGATGCCGTCAGCCCTGCGCCACGAGCTGGAGGACACCATCACCTCTCTGAAATCCCAGGTAACTAGACATAAATCCCCGCCGTCCCCTGTGCGGATCCCCCTCCTGCTCCCCGCCATCCCCTGTGCGGACCATAACCCCCTCCCCCCCGCTATCCCACGTGCGGATCACCCTCCTGCCCCCCACCGTTTCCCGCGCGGATCCCCCTCCTGATCCCCACCGTCCCCCGTGCGGATCCCCCTCCTGTTCCCTACTGTCCTCCGTACGGATCTCCCTCCTGCTCCTTGCCGACCCCCTCCTGCTCATCCCCATGCAGACTGTTTTTCCTCGTTGCGGACCCCATCCTATCATTAATGCGGTTTTTCGGTTCTCCCCGGCACAGGTGACCTTCCTCCAGAAGAGGGCGCAGGTGCTGCAGGACGACCTCTCCTTACATCAAGGCAGACGGTAAGTGGAGGAGTGGTGGCAGCGCCTAAGTATATCAGTCTCCGCTGTGGGCAGCCACGCACTTTGTTCTCCGCCGAGGAGCAGCTGCGCACTTTGTTCTCCGCCAAGGAGCAGCCGCGCACTTTGTTGTCCGCCGAGGAGCAGCCGCGCACTTTGTTGTCCGCCGAGGAGCAGCCGCACACTTTGTTGTCCGCGAGGAGCAGCCGCGCACTTTGTTGTCCGCCGAGGAGCAGCTGCGCACTTTGTTGTCCGCCGAGGAGCAGCCGCGCACTTTGTTGTCCGCCGAGGAGCAGCCGCGCACTTTGTTGTCCGAGGAGCAGCCGCGCACTTTGTTGTCCGCCGAGGAGCAGCCGCGCACTTTGTTGTCCACCGGGGGGCAGCCGCGCACTTTGGCGCAAACGTTCTCGCCTCTCTCTTCTTGGCTTTCTTGGCTCCTCTCCGCACGGTGTTTGCTGTCAGTGAATGGAAATGTTCTTAGGTCGTCACCACTTCCAGGACTGGTACAGGTCCATGCACTGACACATTGTGACAGACCCTCACTCAGCTCTGTATCCAGTCATGGGGGTCCTGGCTCCAACAGGCCCTCAAGATAAGGACCAAAAGCCTTAAGGGGACAAATCCCCAAGAAACTCCCCCATCACAGGGGCAGGGAAGGACCCCTGGGCCCCTTCACAGATGACTACCGGTGGAAGACCCCTGTAAGAATGTCAGATGGGAGGTGTCAGCGCCCCTCCCCCACACTCCCAATAAGCGGTCAGTCTCTGGGGCCCAGCCCTGTGGATAAGGGGTACAATGATGACTGCACTAATGGTCGTCTCGCTCTCTGCAGGTTGTGATTCCCGCGTCCTGGAGGCGTTGGCACCAGAAGTGGACTCCGCCCCCACGCAGTGAGCGCCACCCGGCTGTAGTAAAGTGTACCGTCATGAGGAGTTGTGTTTATTGGTGACCCCCAGGGTCGCCACCTCCCTGCGCAAAGGCAGCACTGCTCCTCTACACCTGGACTGTGCCCCCTCCCCTCCGCACAAAGGCAGCGTCCCTTCCGCCGCACCCGTCCTGTGACCCCGGGCTGCGCCCTCCCCCCATATTTTCTATATTTATACGATTCTTTTATCTCACATTAAACGTTTGTTTTATACCTTTTTGTTTCTCATTTGTTCATTCCAAAATTTCAGACCACATGAGCGTGCCCCTCCCCATGACACCACATGAGCGTGCCCCACCCCATGACACCACATGAGCGTGCCCCACCCCATGACACCACATGAGCGTGCCCCACCCCATGACACCACATGAGCGTGCCCCACCCCGTGACACCACATGAGCGTGCCCCTCCTCGTGACACCATGTGAGCGTGCCCCTCCCTGTGACTGTGCCCCTCCCCGTGCCACCACGTGAGCGTGCCCCTCCCCGTGCCACCACGTGAGCGTGCCCCTCCCCGTGACACCACGTGGGCCTGCTCCTCCCCGTGACTGCACCCACCTGTGACACCACGTGAGCGTGACCCCTCCCCGTGACACCACGACCGCGTGGGGGTTCCTCTACCCCGTTACACCGCGTGAGCGGACCCCTGCCCCCTCCCCTTCACGTGGCTGCTTATCTGTCACTCCTTTAGCTATTAAGCTGATGAGTAAATTATGACTTCGCCCAGCAGAGCACACAGGACGGAACGGAGCTGAGGCTTCGTTACATTGTTCCTGTTCAGACTGTGAGGTAAACGCAGATCTTCACAACGATAAGATTGGAAAGTCTAAAAATTTTCCGGATCCTCCGATGTCGGGAACCATACGTACGTAGTGCACACTGCATGGTGGTATTCCACATCCAGATTCTAGAGGCGCCGTTGTTTGGGACTGATAATGGTGCCGAATTCACCAGGGCGATGTCATTCTTGTTCCTGTGGACCCCACTCTCATCTGTGGCCTCTGTCTGTCCTGCCCTCCACTGGCTTCCCCTGGTACTGCACTTTGTGAGATGTGACTTAGGAGGCTCCCACTGCCCCTCCATTCACATCCAGAGCTGCACTCAGACTTTCTGTATGTGGCACCTCTAGCTACGGTGCATTCTGGGAGATGCTGTGATTTCCCACAGTATAAAGCCTCTCTGTACCCCACAATGCACTTCATCTGCAGTCTCAGCACACACTGCCGATACCTGACATGCAGCTGTGGGGGGCTACCTGCTGCTTAGAGCGTGGGATCGGGGGGTCTCCTGCAGATCCAGCACCACAGGGTGCAAGAAATCCCCCTCACTGCTGCCGTCTAAACCTGGATGTCAGGGGCACCCTGAGGAAGCCAATGCAAAACGCGCGTTGGGGCGCGTGTGGCACCACAGACATGAATATGGGTAAGAACCATTTAATGGTATGATTAATTTCACCATTACAAGGGATACTACTTCGATGATTATTAACATGACAACTTTTACTGTGAACTGTTTCCCTGTGTGGTGAATCTGCCACTACACTTGTTTCTTCATACTAGTTATACGGTCACTTTATTGAGATACTTATCTGAGGAATAGGCTCCTCATCATTGTCTGTGCCTGTGGTGATACACTATATTTTGGAGCACCTGTGTTCTGAATTGAATAGATGTCATTGATATATGGTTTTCTGATTTATGTGTTGCCTTGTATACTATGAATTAATAAAATAATATTTCTCTGTATTATGCTCCATGTGTTACTGTCATTCAACTTATAGTGAGTGTATGGTGTATACACCTCCGATTCTAACACATGGAATATGTATTTATACTCCGGTACGGTCAGTGCCAGCTCCACAATAACAGAAGAACCACTCGCTGCCACTACCAATCCTTTATGGGCTGTTTGGACACTCGTTACAGGCAGTGTATGGCTTCAGGGTGCGGTTTACAGAACAAGAGGAACAGAGCCATTAAATGTTTTATATTTAATGCAGAAAGATAGGCAGGGTTTCTAAAAATATACAAAGATGATACAAAATGAGAACAAACAATACGATATATACAATTACATGTCATAAAAAGTAGTAGCGAAAGAAATGTACTAAACCTGATGTCACGGAAATGGCGCAGATCTTGGCAGAGGGAAGCATTCTGATTAGGAAAATGGTGCAATCCTACAGTGATCTGTATCACCCAGTCAGAATCTGCTTTTGTCACATGAGTCCCACATACCTCCCCTACGTGACCTCAGATTGGGCTTTTCAATGGTATGCGGCTAAGGTCCCCAAACTATTTGAATACCTGCCTCTCTGGAGGTCCCAGGCAGGAGATGGTAATACCATATTTCCTATCATGAGTTTAGGTTTCCATAGACAGGAAACATGGCATGTCCTCGATCGGGCCGATACTGATTCAGGCCTTATGAGCAGACTGCCCAGCGATTTAAGTCAGTGTTACGTTCGCCACTTCCTAGCGACGCCCAAAATATGTCTCCCATAATTATAGGAACTACACCTGCCACAAAATAACAATATTCATTACAGGACGCCGGGGCGTCTGCCATTCCCGGCCAGTGTTTCCGCAGAGTTATCGGCACAGGCGCTAAGTATCACCGCTCAGCCTTTTCTTTAGATTTTGTGTCTGCTCGCCATCAGATAACCCACTTCAATGACCTGTTCACAGCCAGGGGTCATAACTGAACAGGGGTCATGAGGACTGTTTAGACTGTCATCTCTTTCCCCTAGTATTTGTGATGAAGCTGTGCTTCAGTCGTCAATATGAGGGTTAAACGTCCGCCCTCTACTCATTACAAGAAAGACCACGACCATTGGAGCCGGCAGCTCTCAGTGACTGCTCAGATCGAGCGTCCAAATTGTGTGTACATTTCACTCAGTGATTGCACCTGTGGCTTCTGCCCCCCAGGCTGCGATCCAAGTGCATGGTGCCCATCATCTCCTTCTTCAGGCTGTGATCTAAGTGCATGGTGCCCGTCGTCTCTTCCACCAGGCAATGATCCAAGTGCACGGTGCCCATCGTCTCCTCCACCAGTCTGTGAGCCAAGTGCATGGTGCCCATCATCTCCTACCTCAGGCTGTGAGCCAAGTGCATGGAGCCCATTGCCTCCTACACCACGCTCTGATCCAAGTGCACGGTGCAAATCGTCTCCTCCACCAGGCTGTGAGCCAAGTGCATGGTGCCCATTGCCTCCTCCACTAGGCTGTGAGCCAAGTGCATGATGCCCATCATCTCCACCAGGCTGTGAGCCAAGTGCATGATGCCCATCATCTCCTACATGATGTATGGATGAGAGCGGGAATCCTACATGATGTAAGGAGGAGAATTGGCATCCTATATGATGTATGGAGGAGAGTTGGCATCCTATATGATGTATGGAGGAGTGCGGGGATCCTATATGATGTATGGAGGAGAGTGTGCATCCTATATGATGTATGGAGGAGATTGGGCATCCTACATGTATGGAGGAGAGAGAGCATCCTATATGATGTATGGAGGAGAGCGGGCATCCTACATGATGTATGGAGGAGAGCGGGCATCCTACATGATGTAAGGATGAGGTGGGCATCCTACATGATGTAAGGAGGAGAGTTGGCATCCTATATGATGTATGGAGGAGACAGAGCATCATATACACTCACCGGCCACTTTATTAGGTACACCATGCTAGTAACGGGTTGGACCCCTTTTGCCTTCAGAACTGCCTCAATTCTTCGTGGCATAGATTCAACAAGGTGCTGGAAGCATTCCTCAGAGATTTTGGTCCATATTGACATGATGGCATCACACAGTTGCCGCAGATTTGTCGGCTGCACATCCCAAAGATGCTCCATACAAGGCAGGATGGATCCATGCTTTCATGTTGTTTACGCCAAATTCTGACCCTACCATCCGAATGTCACAGCAGAAATCGACTCATCAGACCAAGCAACGTTTTTCCAATCTTCTACTGTCCAATTTCGATGAGCTTGTGCAAATTGTAGCTTCAGTTTCCTGTTCTTAGCTGAAAGGAGTGGTACCCGGTGTGGTCTTCTGCTGCTGTAGCCCATCTGCCTCAAAGTTCGACGCACTGTGCGTTCAGAGATGCTCTTAGGCCTACCTTGGTTGTAACGGGTGGCGATTTGAGTCACTGTTGCCTTTCTATCAGCTCGAACCAGTCTGCCCATTCTCCTCTGACCTCTGGCATCAACAAGGCATTTCCGCCCACAGAACTGCCGCTCACTGGATTTTTTTTTTCTTTTTCGGACCATTCTCTGTAAACCCTAGAGATGGTTGTGCGTGAAAATCCCAGTAGATCAGCAGTTTCTGAAATACTCAGACCAGCCCTTCTGGCACCAACAACCATGCCACGTTCAAAGGCACTCAAATCACCTTTCTTCCCCATACTGATGCTCGGTTTGAACTGCAGGAGATTGTCTTGACCATGTCTACATGCCTAAATGCACTGAGTTGCCGCCATGTGATTGGCTGATTAGAAATTAAGTGTTAACAAGAAGTTGGACAGGTGTACCTAATAAAGTGGCCAGTGAGTGTATATGATGTATGGAAGAGAGCGGGCATCCTACATGATGTAAGGAGGAGAGCGGGCATCCTATATGATGTATGGAGGAGAGTGGGCATCCTATATGACGTATGGAAGAGAATGGGCATTCTACATGATGTAAGGGGGGGAGTTGGCATCCTATATGATGTATGGAGGAGAGCGGGCATCCCATATGATGTGTGAAGGAGAGCGAGGATCCTATATGATGTGTGAAGGAGAGCGAGGATCCTACATGATGTATGGAGGAGAGCGAGCATCCTACATGATGTATGGAGGAGAGCAAGCATCCCGTGTACCTCCCATTGAGTTGTCTCCTGTCCCATATAGCCCCCAACCTCATGTTGGAGTTGTCTTCCATCCCGTTTAAAACCCATTCCCAGGGTGGGGTCGTCTCCCGTCCATGTAGCTCTCATCCTCATATTGGTGTAGTCTCCTGTCCCAAAGTGCCCCGATTCCCATGTTGGAGTCGTCCCCCATCCCGTTTAACCCCCATGCCCATGTGGGGTCGTCTACTGTCCCATGTAGCCTCCATACCCATGTTGGAGTCATCTCCCTTCCCATGTAGCTCTCATCCCCATATTGGTGTAGTCTCCTGTCCCAAAGTGCCCCCGATTCCCATGTTGGAGTCGTCCCCCATCCCGTTTAACCCCCATTCCCATGTGGGGTCGTCTACTGTCCCATGTAGCCTCCATACCCATGTTGAAGTCATCTCCCGTCCCATGTAGCTCACTTCCCCAGGTTGGGGTAGTCTCCTGTCCCATGGTGCCCACATTCCCATGTTGGAGTAGTCTCCCATCCCGGGTAGCCCCCATCTCCATGTTGGGGTCATCACCCGTCCCTGACTGTACCCTCTCCTTGGCATTGTATTGCGTGCTGCGGCCTGTTTACTGCTCCTTTTGATGTTGACGGATCTGGTCTTGATTGTATCAATATTATTTCTTTTCCAGAGAGAAGACGACTCTCAGGATCCCCCGCTGACTTCAGAACGCAGATTACAGAGGAATTCACAACTTGCAATGCAAATTACAGAGCCATAAGTGGAGGAGCCGCGCTTGTGACTCATCTCACCGACCAGTACACCAGTTTTGGGGAAGAGGCCCCACGGCCACCCATGCCTGGTGAGGAAGGATAGACGCCGTGCCAGCTACCCAGCCAAAGACCAAAGTCTCTCACTTCCCAGCAACACGAGGAGGAATGAGGATGGTTTGAGGGAGCAGTAAGGAAGCGCGTCCCCAGATTCCCAACTGGTCCAATGGGTCAAGTCGCTCCACTCACTACTGGTGGACCAGGATGGTGCCCACCTCTTCCGGACATTCCTGGAGAGTGAGAAATGTGTGGATACCTTAGATTTCTGGTTTGCCTGCAATGAATTCAGGCAGATGGACCTGAGCTATGGGGGGGGGGGGGGGGCTGCATTGTTCTATATGTGGGCTGCATTATCCTGTATCGAGGACTATGGGGAATACATTATACTATATTAAGAACTATGGGGTGCATTATACTATGGGAAGTGAATCGTACTACATGGATGACTATGTTGCCACATTATACTATATGGAGCACTATGAGGAGTGTATTATACTATATGGAGGACTGAGCAGTGTATTTTAATATATGGAGCACTATGATGAGTGTATTATACTATATGGAGCACTATGATGAGTGCATTATACTATACGGAGCACTATGATGAGTGTATTATACTATATGGAGCACTATGATGAGTGTGTTACACTCATCATAGTGCTCCATATAGTATAATACACTCATCATAGTGCTCCATATAGTATATTATACTATATGGAGCACTATGATGAGTATTATACTATGGAGCACTATGATGAGTGTATTATACTATATGGAGCACTATGAGGAGTGTATTATACTACAGGTCCTTCTCAAAAAATTAGCATATAGTATTAAATTTCATTATTTACCATAATGTAATGATTACAATTAAACTTTCATATATTATAGATTCATTATCCACCAACTGAAATTTGTCAGGTCTTTTATTGTTTTAATACTGATGATTTTGGCCTACAACTCCTGATAACCCAAAAAACCTGTCTCAATAAATTAGCATATCAAGAAAAGGTTCTCTAAACGACCTATTACCCTAATCTTCTGAATCAACTAATTAACTCTAAACACATGCAAAAGATACCTGAGGCTTTAAAAACTCCCTGCCTGGTTCATTACTCAAAACCCCCATCATGGGTAAGACTAGCGACCTGACAGATGTCAAGAAGGCCATCATTGACACCCTCAAGCAAGAGGGTAAGACCCAGAAAGAAATTTCTCAACAAATAGGCTGTTCCCAGAGTGCTGTATCAAGGCACCTCAATGGTAAGTCTGTTGGAAGGAAAAAATGTGGCAGAAAACGCTGTACAACGAGAAGAGGTGACCGGACCCTGAGGAAGATTGTGGAGAAGGACCGATTCCAGACCTTGGGGAACCTGAGGAAGCAGTGGACTGAGTCTGGTGTGGAAACATCCAGAGCCACCGTGCACAGGCGTGTGCAGGAAATGGGCTACAGGTGCCGCATTCCCCAGGTAAAGCCACTTTTGAACCATAAACAGCGGCAGAAGCGCCTGACCTGGGCTACAGAGAAGCAGCACTGGACTTTTGCTAAGTGGTCCCAAGTACTTTTTTCTGATGAAAGCAAATTTTGCATGTCATTCGGAAATCAAGGTGCCAGAGTCTGGAGGAAGACTGGGGAGAAGGAAATGCCAAAATGCCTGAAGTCCAGTGTCAAGTACCCACAGTCAGTGATGGTGTGGGGTGCCATGTCAGCTGCTGGTGTTGGTCCACTGTGTTTCATCAAGGGCAGGGTCAATGCAGCTAGCTATCAGGAGATTTTGGAGCACTTCATGCTTCCTGGCACCTGCTCACAGTGCCAAAACCACTGGTAAATGGTTTACTGACCATGGTATTACTGTGCTCAATTGGCCTGCCAACTCTCCTGACCTGAACCCCATAGAGAATCTGTGGGATATTGTGAAGAGAAAGTTGAGAGACGCAAGACCCAACACTCTGGATGAGCTTAAGGCCGCTATTGAAGCATCCTGGGCCTCCATAACATCTCAGCAGTGTCACAGGCTGATTGCCTCCATGCCACGCCGCATTGAAGCAGTCATTTCTGCCAAAGGATTCCCGACCAAGTATTGAGTGCATAACTGAACATTATTATTTGATGGTTTTTTTGTTTGTTATTAAAAAACACTTTTATTTGATTGGACGGGTGAAATATGCTAATTTATTGAGACAGGTTTTTTGGGTTATCAGGAGTTGTAGGCCAAAATCATCAGTATTAAAACAATAAAAGACCTGACAAATTTCAGTTGGTGGATAATGAATCTATAATATATGAAAGTTTAATTGTAATCATTACATTATGGTAAATAATGAAATTTAACACTATATGCTAATTTTTTGAGAAGGACCTGTATATGGAGCACTATGAGGAGTGTATTATACTATATGGAGCACTATGAGGAGTGTATTATACTATATGGAGCACTATGAGGATTGTATTACACTCCTCATAGTGCTCCATATAATGTAATACAATCCTCATAGTGCTCCATATAATGTATTATACTATATGGAGGACTAAGGAATGTATTTTAATATATGGAGGACTATGGGGAGTGTATTATACTATATGGAGGACTACGAGTTTTGCATTTTACAGTATGGATTACTGTGGTGCACATTATAATATATTGAGGACTATGAGGTGTGCATTATACTATATGGAGGACTGTGGTGAACATTATAATAGGGAGGACTATGGGGTGTATTATACTAAACAAACAAAATGCTGCATATTCATCGAGTGATTGGATTGTTTATGCGGGAACAGAAATCCAGTTTTCGCCCGCTGAAAACTGCAGATGTGCTGCTGATAGATTAATCTGTCCCCATACAGTATCATGCTAATTGTGATTGTTCTGTTCCTTTCATTCTTCCTCAGTCGGTGTAAAGAGGCCGGGAAACAAGCGTTGAACGACTTCATTGCTGTCAATCACACTCGTTTAGCGGCCTGAAATCAGCGCATGTAAATATACCAGAAGTACTTCTGTGAGATGTGCAATATGTCAGCATTTGGGGCCACATTTTAAACTTTTGCCTAGGACCCCACTTTGCCTAAAACCGGTTGTCACGATATGGTATGAAATACCATATAAGTTTAGTTTCTCCTGTTAGCCCAGGCTGTGGGCTAAAACCCCCCTTCGCTTTCACTCAGCCAAGAGCTTGCCTTGTCAATGTATGTGGGGGAGTTTTATTGAAGAAAGGTATTTACGACTGGCATAGCTGCAGTTGTGCAAGCAGAAACTGGTCTGATCTCCTTTTTAAACCATGCGGTCCTTTGTCCTAATATTGCAAGATACTGGGCAAACGATTTAGGCTAGGAAAATAATGGGTACATATTGCTAAAGTCCATCGGCGCCTCCATCCATCACTGTAAGCAGGAGCTTCCAAGTCCAACAGGGACAGAGTTTGGATTTCTCTGGAACTGAGTGTCCCTACTAGCCTGAATTTAGTATCTATAGAGAGCAAATCTTAACCCCTTCATGACCTTGCCGTTTTTTGCAATTCTGACCAGTGTCCCTTTATGAGGTAATAACTCAGGAACGCTTCAACGGATCCTAGCGATTCTGAGATTGTTTTTTCGTGACATATTGGGCTTCATGTTAGTGGTAAATTTAGGTCGATAATTTCTGAGTTTATTTGTGAAAAAAATGGAAATTTGGCAAAAATTTAGAAAATTTCGCAATTTTCACATTTTGAATTTTTATTCTGTTAAACTAGAGAGTTATGTGACACAAAATAGTTAATAAATAACATTTCCCACATGTCTACTTTACATCAGCACAATTTTGGAAACAAATTTTTTTTTTGCTGGGAAGTTATAAGGGTTAAAATTTGACCAGTGATTTCTCATTTTTACAACAAAATGTACAAAACCATTTTTTTCAGGGACCACCTCACATTTGAAGTCAGTTTGAGGGTTCTATATGGCTGAAAATACCCCAAAGTGACACCATTCTAAAAACTGCACCCCTCAAGGTGCTCAAAACCACATTCAAGAAGTTTATTAACCCTTCAGGTGTTTCACAGCAGCAGAAGCAACATGGAAGTAAAAAATGAACATTTTACTTTTTAGTCACAAAAATGATCTTTTAGCGAAATTTTTTTTATTTTCCCAAGGGTAAAAGGAGAAACTGGACCACGAACGTTGTTGTCCAATTTGTTCTGAGTACGCTGATACCTCATATGTGGGGGTAAACCACTGTTTGGGCGCACGGCAGGGCTCGGAAGGGAAGGAGCGCCATTTGACTTTTTCAATGAAAAATTATCTCCATCGCTAGCAGACACCATGTCACGTTTGGAGAGCCCCTGTGTGCCTAAACATTGGAGCTCCCCCACAAGTGACCCCATTTTGGAAACTAGACCCCCCAAGGAACTTATCTAGAAGCATAGTGAGCACTTTAAACTCTCAGGTGCTTCACAAATTGATCCGTAAAAATGAAAAAGTACTTTTTTTTCACACAAAATTTCTTTTAGCCTCAATTTTTTCATTTTCACATGGGCAACAGGATAAAATGGATCCTAAAATTTGTTGGGCAATTTCTCCTGAGTACGCCGATACCTCATATGTGGGGGTAAACCACTGTTTGGGTGCACGGCAAGGCTCGGAAGGGGAGGCGTGCCATTTGACTTTTTGAATGGAAAATTAGCTCCAATCATTAGCGGACACCATGTCGCGTTTGGAGAGCCCCTGTGTGCCTAAACATTGGAGCTCCCCTACAAGTGACCCCATTTTGGAAACTAGACCCCCAAGGAACTTATCTAGATGCATAGTGAGCACTTATAACCCCCAGGTGCTTTACAGAAGTTTATAACGCAGAGCCGTGAAAATAAAAATAATTTTTCTTTCCTCAAAAATGATTTTTAGCCCAGAATTTTTTATTTTCCCAAGGGTATTAGGAGAAATTGGACCCCAAATGTTGTTGTCCAGTTTGTCCTGAGTACGATGATACCCCATATGTGGGGGTAAACCACTGTTTTGGCACACGTCGGGGTTTGGAAGGGAAGTAGTGACGTTTTAAAATGCAGACTTTGATGGAATGCTCTGCGGGCGTCAGGTTGCGTTTGCAGAGCCCCTGATGTGCTTAAACAGTAGGAACTCCCCACAAGTGACTCCATTTTGGAAACTAGACCCCCAAGGGAACTTATCTAGATGTGTGGTGAGCACGTTCAACCCCCAAGTGCTTCACAGAAGTTTATAACGCAGAGCCGTGAAAATAAAAAATAATTGTTCTTTCCTCAAAAATTATGTTTTAGCAAGTAATTTTTTATTTTTGCAAGGGTATCAGGAGAAATTGGACCCCAACAGTTGTTGCCCAGTTTGTCCTGAGTACGCTGGTACCCCAAATGTGGGGGTAAACCACTGTTTGGGCGCACGTCGGGGCTTGGAAGGGAGGGAGCACCATTTGACTTTTTGAACGCAAGATTGGCTGGAATCAATGGTGGCGCCATGTTGCGTTTGGAGACCCCGGATGTGCCTAAACAGTGGAAACCCCTCAATTCTAACTTCAACACTAACCCCAACACACCCCTAATCCTAATCCCAACTGTAGCCATAACCCTAATCACAACCCACCCCTAACCACAACCCTAAACCCAACACTCCCGTAACCCTAATTCCAATCCTAATCCTAACCCTAATCCCAACCCTAACCCTAATCCCAACCCTAACCACAACTGTAACCCCAACACACCCCTAACCCTATCCGTAACCCTAACCACAAGCCTAATCTTAACCCTATTTCTAACCCTAGCCCTAATTCCAACCCTAACGCTATGTGCCCACGTTGCGGATTCGTGTGAGATTTTTCCGCACGATTTTTGAAAAATCTGCAAGTAAAAAGCACTGTGTTTTACCTGCGGATTTACAGCAGATTTCCAGTGTTTTTTTTTGTGTGGATTTCACCTGCGGATTCCTATTGAGGAACAGGTGTAAAACGCTGCGGAATCTGCACAAAGAATTGACATGCTGCGGAAAATACAACGCAGCGTTTCTGCACGGAATTTTCCGCACCATGGGCACAGCGGATTTGGTTTACCATAGGTGTACATGGTACTGTAAACCTGATGTAAAACTGCTACGAATTCGCAGTGGCCAATCCGCTGCGGATCCGCGGCCAATCCGCTGCGGATCCGCAGCCAAATCCGCACTGTGTGCACATGCCCTAACCCTACCCCTAATCCTAACCCTACCCCTAACCCTAACCCTAGTTCTAACCCTAACCCTAGTGGAAAAAGAAAAAAAAAATATTTTCTTTATTTTATTATTGTCCCTACCTATGGGGGTGATAAAGGGGGGGGGTTATTTATTATTTTTTTTATTTTGATCGCTGTGATAGAACCTACCACAGCGATCAAAATGTACTTGTAACGAATCTGCCAGCCGGCAGATTCGTCGGGCGCGCTGAGCATGCGCCCGCCATCTTGGAAGATGGCGGCGCCCAGGGAGAAGACGGACCGGCTTCGGGAGGCTCGGTAAGTATGAGGGGGTGGTGGGGGGGGTGGATCGAAGCACAGGGGGGGGGATCGGAGGACGGGGGGAGCGGACAGGAGCACGGGGGAGCGGACAGGAGCACGGGGGAGCGAACAGGGGGACGGAGGGGGGTACCGGACAGAACGGAGGACTGGGGAGGAGATCGGGGGCGGTGGGGGGGGCCAGAACATGATTTCCAGCCATGGCAGATGCTATTGCAGCATCGGCCATGGCTGGATTGCAATATTTCACCATTTTCATAGGTGAAATATTGCAAATTGCTCTGATTGGCTGTTGCACTTTCAACAGCCAATCAGAGCGATCGTAGCCACGTGGGGGCAAAGCCACCCCCCCTAGGCTGAAGTACAACTCCCCCTCTCCCTGCAGATCGGGTAAAATAGGAGTTAACCCTTTCACCCGATCTGCAGGGATGCGATCATTCCATGACGCCACATAGGCGTCATGGGTCGGGAAGGGGTTAATACAAGATGAATGCTGGGTGTGTTATGATTCTGACATGTTCTGTAGCGGAGATACAGGCATTAGACAAATTTGTGTTAAATTGACTAAGACTGAAGAGATAGGAGGGTCTGGGAAAACCAACCCTTTTTGTGATGTCATCAGGCTGAGCTATAAGTCTGCCAGGCACCCCAGCCTGGAGTCTCTGTCTGCTGGAGCCTATGTGAATCTGACTTGAAGAGCTGTTCCTAACCAGAGTCCTGATGCATTGGGACATATGGGAACTCCACTAGCCTGGTTGCCTCAAATGATCTGAACACATGTAAGTGTTATTTCTCATTTAACCCCTGTTATTTTTATAATTACCTCTGTACATATTTGCAATTGTCTCTTTATGTAACATCCTTGTAATATTTTTCTATAAACACTGCCTAAACTTTAATGGGGTATAATATTTAACACTAGATTCGTTCTTCATGCTCTAAAACATACCTTAAGCCTTCTGAAGGGAATTATGCTACTGTTTTGGGTTAGCTTCGGACCCGTTTAATCGAAGCTGGTGGCAGCATCCCGTGTGCGGGCCTTTGGATGTCGTTGTAGCGACTGCAGCGTTGATAATTATTGTTCCTGCCTGAGTGGGAGTATTTATATTGCCTCGCTGCAGCGTTCCCAATAGCCAGTACATAGCAGGCCGCCTTTCTGGCAACTAACTATCCTAGGTGCAGTACCTAATCTGACCTGAGGGTAAGGGGGGTGCCAGAGAGCTGCAGGTTTCAAGTGGAACTGTAAGCGGGATATACATAAATCCCTGCAGTTTGTGATATATTGAAGAGCAGTGGGATACCTAAAATAAGCCCCTGCTGTAAACTAAGAGGTCAATAGCCTTGTGTATTTTTTTCATCACATTGTAGCAGTGGAGGGATAACTAAGATAAGCCCCCCTGCACATGTGATAGCAGTTGGCCTAAAGTCACCCCGATCCGTGACGTAGGGGTGACGGTGTGAATCGTGACATTGGCGGCAGCGGTGTGGATTTGTGACAAATTGGTGGCAAGGCGGTGGGATCTTAGAGCATTAGTGATTTGGTTTGAGTGATTATTCCTCTCACTAAAAACTTGCAAAGTTCTTGCGAGAACTCTGCGCAAATAAGTTTGGAGAACGAACTCAGTGTTTATTAGTCCTGAGACAATTGTGTGTACTGGTAATTATCCCTTCCCTTTCTCTTCATTTTTCTGTCCTATCTTTTATTTGGCAACCATGGCTGTGAAAGGAGAAGCCTGGTACGCCCAGCAGAAGGACGCTCTTGTTGGGGATATGCATGTACCATGGCCTGAACTCCCAGGGCAAGACCAAGGCTCAAATGGGCGCTGAACTGGTGCAATTTGAAAGGGAACCTATAACCCCGTTTTTTAAAGATTAGATAAAAATAGTGTGAAATAGGGGCAGAGCTGGGCTTTACATTAGTGCCTTTTTGTTGCCTTTATTCCCCCGTTAGGCTGCCGAAATACCTGTGTGAAGTGGCCGTTTTGTCCTGTCACTCAAGTTGGTCAGGTCGGATGGGCGTGGTTACAGCGCTGTTTCTCCCCCAGAAACCTGCTCATCATTACGTTGGTGGCGTAGTGGTGTGCGCATGTCCAAAGCGAAGATCCACTGCCCAGGAGATTCAAAACAGCGCGGGCTTCGCTATTCGCCGTTTACCGGTGGGCGCGGCCATCTTTCCTGTGGCCGCGCGTGCGCAGATGGAGCGCTCTGCTGCCCGGGCTTCAGGAAAATGGCCGCGGGATTCCGCGCAGATGGAGATCGCGGCGGCCATTTTCCTGAAGCCCGGGCAGCAGAGCGCTCCATCTGCGCACGCGCGGCCACAGGAAAGATGGCCGCGCCCACCGGTAAACGGCGAATAGCGAAGCCCGCGCTGTTTTGAATCTCCTGGGCAGTGGATCTTCGCTTTGGACATGCGCACACCACTACGCCACCAACGTAATGATGAGCAGGTTTCTGGGGGAGAAACAGCGCTGTAACCACGCCCATCCGACCTGACCAACTTGAGTGACAGGACAAAACGGCCACTTCACACAGGTATTTCGGCAGCCTAACGGGGGAATAAAGGCAACAAAAAGGCACTAATGTAAAGCCCAGCTCTGCCCCTATTTCACACTATTTTTATCTAATCTTTAAAAAACGGGGTGATAGGTTCCCTTGAAGCAGACCAAGCCAGGCCAGAGGCCGCAGAAGCCAGCACAAGCGAACATGGTGCTGCAGCAGAGGTCCAACCACTGAATACGGGCCCTACTGGCAACCAGGGGGGCGCAGACCTCCGCCTGCAGCTGGCTCTGCAACAATGCTCCTCAGATGACCTAGAGAGACGTCTGCAGCTGATCCAGCAATACCAGGAGCTAGCCGAGAGAGAGGCCCAAGCGGAGCGGGAGTACCAGCTGCAGTTAGCCCAACTGCAAATGCAGGGGTTGTCCCAGTCCAGCCGTGAGCCCAGCAGCGCTCAGATACCGAAGCCCCGGCCTGATCACTTCCCTGTTACGGATAAGGATGGGGACTTGGACACTTTTCTGCGGGCCTTTGAGAAAGCCTGCAGACAGTACCAGCTGCCTACACAAGAATGGACACGATACCTGACACCAGGGCTGAGAGGCAAAGCTCTGGAGGCGTTTGCTGCCCTCCCTCAAGAACAAGATGGTGACTATGAGGCCATCAGGCAGGCTCTGATAGCCAAGTACCAGCTTACACCCGAGGTGTACCGTAGAAAGTTCCGGAACCTCCACCGTGGCCCACATGACAGTTACAGTGATGTGGCGCATGGACTGGGGACCCACTTTGACCAGTGGACCCAAGGACTGTCAGTGACCACCTTTGCACAGCTGTGAGACCTGATGATCAAAGACCAGTTCTTACATCTTTGCCCAGCTGAGGTGCGACAGTTCGTGATGGACAGAGAACCCAAAGACGTGACGAAAGCAGCGCAGATTGCCGATGCCTATGAGGCCAACCGTAGATCGGAAGTGTGGAAGCCAGTCACCACCAGCTGGAGAGGGGGTAAGCCTGCAACCAACGCCTGTACCCCTGCCAGCCAACACCCCAAAGGTCCTGTCCCCGTAGCCAACAGCATCAGACCTACCACCGAACCTCGCCAGTGTTACATCTGCAACCGGACTGGTCATATCAGTCCCTACTGTCCAGACAAGCCGAAGAAACCCCCATCCAAGACCCTCGGGCCTAATGCAGCAGTTCTTTTGGTGGGTGGTGTGGCTGGGAGGGGGTGTGACAACGTACAGCACGTCACCGTGGGAGGCCATGTTGCTACAGGCCTCAAGGACACCGGGGCTGAACGAACCCTCCTCCGACCCGAACTGGCGGCCCCTGAAAAAATCATTCCGGGGAAAACCCTAACTGTCACTGGGATTGGGGGCATCAGCTTTCCCTTGCCAATGGCCCGGTTTTATATTGATTGGGGTGCCGGGAGCGGGTGAAGGAAGTGGGGCTGTCTGATAATTTGCCCACTGATGTTTTGTTGGGGACTGATTTGGGGAGGATGGTTGCATACTACGTCCCTGACACCCCTCCCCAATCTGCTAATAAGGGTAACGTTAACCCTGATGATGATGATGGGAAATCGCATGTGTTACCTGACCATGCTTTATCTTATAATGATGCATCTGATAACCATTTTTTTAATAGGAGTGATGGTGAAAATGTTGTACCTGTGCCAACTGAACCTGATAATGATTTTTCCAGTCCACCACCTGACAGCACCATTGGAGGACGTCCTTCTTATCCGCAATGGGACAGGAACCACAAGCAGTTAAAAGGACCCTCCCCACTCCACCCACCAGTGTTTTTCCTGTCCCACTGCGGATAGGAACTGCAAGCGTATCCTCCGACGGTGCTGTGCAGATGGTGGGGATCGGGGGGCCCAGCCTCTCCCTTCCCCGCCGCAAGATATCTGTGGCTGATACCTGCGATGGGGGGGTCCCTCAGCCTCCCCAGTGTAGCGCTGCTCCTGGGTCCAAGGTCCGTTTCTCCATGCTGGGGCTCTCGGTCCATGCGCTGTCTGCTGGGGGCGAACGGCGGCTGTTCCTGGCATGCGGCCGCGGCCATTTTCGGCAAGCGCTCTCTGTGCAGCAGCCGCTGCCGGCTCCAGGACACGTGGCCGCGTCACTTCCGGTCGACGGCCGCGTCACTTCCGGTCGCGACGAGCGTCGGACCGGGGGACGACAGCGGCGGCGCCGGCCTTCAGGAAGGCCTTTTCAGCACGGTCGACCGCGCAGGGTGCGGTAAGGAGGCAGGATCAACCAGGTAAAGCCTATATAAACGTTCTATGGGGGTCTTTGTTCCGCCGGCTATCCTGACAAGGGTGCACACGGCTGTATAGTAATATTATCCTCATCATGGAGGAGACTACCAGACCTGAGGGGACTGACCAGCTTCAGGGGCACGTGAGTAGGCTATGTAAAAGCCATACCACAAAGCTCACCCCTCCCCCCTGCTTCCCTACTTACGGTGCCACGTATGTCTATTTACCCTAGGCTGAGCCTCCCATCCCCACAACTGAAAGAAAAAAATCGGGGAAGAATAAATGCCCGATTTGTGCCACTAAGTTTCCGGAAAATTGGCGGAAACCATTGTGCAGATCGTGCACATCCAAAATTGTGGGTGATGAGCAGACGGCACTACTATCTAGCATGAGGACCATGATTCGACAGGAGGTTCAGGCTTCTATCTCAAGCTTGAATCTTTCCCAGACTCAGAACCGCAGACTTCACGGAAGAGGCCAAGGGAGTCTAGCCCCTCTTCCGAGGGTGAGGTTTCGGAGGATTCTGACCAGGAAGAAAGAGACGGATCTGTGGGCAAAGGGAAGAGATATCTCTTCTCCGCAGCAGACACAGATGAGCTTCTTTATGCTGTACGTAACACCATGCAGCTACAGGATACACCAGAGGAGACCTCGATCCAGGACGAGATGTTTGGCGGATTACATGCCCAGGTGACAAAAGTCTTCCCCGTCAACAACCACATCCGTTCCATGATCCTGGAAGAGTGGCAGGAAGCAGAGAAGAAGCTAGTGATTCCCAGGGACTTTAGACTTCGTCTGCCCTACAACCCTGAGGACATTAAAGTGTGGGATGAAGTTCCCAAGATCGATGTCCCACTAGCAAAGGTGGCGAAGAAGACCTCAATTCCATTTGAGGACTCTTCCGCATTAAAAGATCCTATGGATCGTAAAGTGGTCGGTTTGCTAAGGAGATCTTGGGAGTCCTCCGCGGCAATAATACGGTGTTACCGCTGCCACTGCTTCTGCCCGCCGCGCTCTCACCGCTCCCGCTGTCCGCCGCGCTTCTGCCTCGGACTCCGGATGTCTCCGCTCTGCCTCTGCAGCTGCAGCTTCTGTTGCCGCTGCTGCGCGCCCCCGTCGCTCGGGCGCTCTCCTTCCCTCTGCAGCGGCACGCGCCCGGCATTCCACTTCCGGGTCCAGCTTTGCCGGCAGTTCCCCTGCACTTCCGGTGTCTTCGGTCTCTGGAGGAGTGCAGGGGTTGCGCAGGCGCCCTAGTTTCCCTAACATGCGCAGGCGCGTAGTGACCAATCCACTCCCTGGGATCTAAGGTCTGTAACCTCTCCTCCAATCCCGTTTCTGCCTCTGCTATAAGAGGCAGTCTCTCCTGCGTTTGGGTGCCTGATTATCATAGCATTGTCTGTGCGTCTGGCCCTGCATTTCTGTGCTCTGTACTCTTGTACTCTGTACCGCCCGTTCTGTGTTTAGCATTTCCTAGCCCTGCTCTTTGTTATCCGTATCCCTCTGGGTTTTCCCCTTGTGCTTGGTTTCGTCCCTTACTTTTCCTTTTGTTATTGTTTCCACAGTCCCTTTCCGTTCCAGTCTCCTGCCTCCAGTTTGTCTTCAGCTTCCCGGTTTTCCATTCCCTGTGTCCTCCTCCTGCGAGCCGTCCCTCTTGGTACTTCACCGTGGGTAAGTCTCCTCTGGGCCTGTCCCTGACGGTCCCTGTATAGGGGTCGGTTCCATCTAGGTCCGCTCGCCCAGGGGTAGGTCTCCCACGGTCCAGAGGGTCCACTCTCTTCCCTACCTAGACCGTTATAGAATAATCAGGCCATGGACCCCGCCAGTACACCTTTTTCGGCTCAGAAGGAGTTGGCTCATTTGCGCGAAAATCAGCAGCGCATAATGGCGTTCATGAAGACCATGGAATCACGCTTAGCGTCCCTGCAAGCAGCGGATCCTGTGAATGCCGCCCAGTTGGCGACCCTTCAGCAGGAGTTGTCCCAACAGCGTGATACTCAGACCCGCATGCTGAGTTACATGGCATCAATAGATGATCGCCTGTTTAGTCTTCAGTCGGTACCTGCTATCTCCGCCTCAGTGTCTCCCCTAGATTCCACTCCTATATCCTCCTCTCATCCTCCTCCTCGTTTGGGTAAACCTCCCCGGTATAGTGGCGATCCTAAACTCTGCAGGGGGTTTCTAAATCAATGTCGGCTCCATTTTGAGCTTCTGCCCCAGCAGTACCCTACCGATCGTGCTAGAGTTGCTTTTATTGTATCTCATTTGGAGGGGGAGGCTCTGGCTTGGGTCAATCCCCTGTGGGAGCGTGATGACCCCGTAGTATCTCGCTTGGAGGAATTCCTTGAGACCTTTCGCAAGGTCTTCGACGAGCCTGGACGTTTAGCTTCCACGACTGAGTCTTTATTTTGTTTACGTCAAGGTTCCCTCTCTGTCGGACAGTACGCTATCCGCTTTCGTACTCTGGCTTCGGAACTGGCATGGAATAACGAGGCTCTTGTAGGCGCTTTCTGGCGGGGTCTGTCTAGCCGAATAAAGGACGAGCTCGCCGGACGTGATACACCTACCACTCTAGAAGATCTTATCTCGCTCGCTACCCGTATAGATCTTCGCTTCCAAGAACGTTCCCGAGAGTCGGCCAGAGAGAGGAGACCTAATTTTCCTTCCCCGTCCTCCCGTCAGTCTAGCAGTCCTCGAGCTCCCGTCCCAACCACAACTACCTTCGCTTCTCCCGAACCTATGCAAATTGATCGGGTAAAAATGGCGGAACAACGCCGAAAGGAGAGACGTACTCAGGGCCTCTGTTTTTATTGTGGTAGTGCTGCCCATTTGCTCCGTAGCTGTCCTGAAAGACCGGAAAACTCCTCCGCCTAGGACAGGTAAGAGAGGCCTTCCTAGGTGATCCCCCTTCCTCTCAACCTTTAACTCTTTCTGTTTTACTCATTTCTAACCAGGGTCGTTCCTCCGAGGTTGCGTATGTGGATTCGGGCGCGGCAGGTAATTTTATCAGCCTTGAAGCAACTCGGAGGCTTCGCATTCCAGTATTCTCATTGGACCCTCCCCGATTAATTGCTTCTGTGGACGGAAGACCCTTACAAGAAACGATTTCTTCGATTACGGAGGAAGTGGAGTTACAAATCGGGGCTCTACACCATGAAAAGATCGCTTTCTACGTCCTGCCTAACCTCTCTCATGCCATATTGCTCGGACTTCCTTGGCTTCGTGTTCATGAGCCTATCCTAAATTGGCGTACCGGAGATGTGCAACGATGGGGTGCCACTTGTCATGCTCAATGTCTTCAGTCTGTTCGTCCAGTTACCTCTCCGCTATCCATCTGTGTTCCTGAGGGATTACCTCCTCCTTACTGGTCTTATGCGGACGTTTTCAACAAGCAAGAGGCGGAGAGTCTTCCTCCACACCGGCCCTACGATTGCCCAATTGATCTCTTGCCCGGTTGTTCTCCGCCTAGAGGAAGAATTTACCCTTTATCAGCAGCTGAGACCCAGTCTATGACTGAATACATTAAGGAGAATCTGGCTAGAGGTTTCATCCGAAAATCTTCCTCCCCCGCAGGAGCGGGTTTCTTCTTCGTAAAGAAAAAAGACGGTACTTTACGTCCTTGTATCGATTATCGAGGCTTGAACGACATCACTGTAAAAAACAGGTACCCCCTGCCTCTCATCCCTGAACTCTTCGACCGTCTTCGTGGAGCTCGTATCTTTACGAAACTTGACTTACGAGGAGCTTATAACTTGGTTCGTATCCGCTCCGGCGACGAATGGAAGACTGCATTTAACACCCGAGACGGCCACTACGAGTATTTGGTCATGCCTTTCGGTCTTTGCAATGCTCCCGCAGTCTTTCAAGAATTTGTCAACGATGTATTTCGAGATCTTCTCTACTCATGTGTAGTGGTATATTTGGATGACATTCTTGTTTTTTCCCCCGACCTTCCATCTCATCGAAGAAGTGTTCGCCAAGTCCTGCAACGTCTGAGAGAAAACCATTTGTACGCCAAGTATGAGAAATGTCTATTTGAACGGACCTCCCTGCCATTTCTCGGGTACGTCATCTCAGATTCCGGCCTGAAGATGGATCCTGAAAAGGTAACTGCTATTTTGAATTGGCCGCGTCCTTGTGGAGTAAAAGCTATCCAACGGTTTATTGGGTTTGCCAATTACTATAGACAATTCATTCCGCATTTTTCGTCTGTGATCCAGCCTCTCTCTGTTCTCACTCGTAAGAAATCCTGCCCAATGGCCTGGACCTCGGATGCTGAGATTTCCTTTGAATCCCTTAAGAAGTCCTTCTCCTCCGCCCCAGTCTTGCATCACCCTGAAGTTAATAAACCCTTCATTCTGGAAGTAGATGCTTCCTCTACGGGTGCTGGAGCTGTACTCTCGCAAAGAACTTCTGAAGGTCGAGTGGTTCCCTGTGGCTTCTATTCTAAAGCCTTTTCTGACTCCGAACGAAATTATACTATTGGAGATCGAGAGTTGTTGGCCATCAAGATGGCTTTGGAAGAATGGAGGTATTTGTTGGAGGGTTCTGTACATCCATTCGTAATCTACTCTGATCATAAGAATCTTGCGTATCTTCAAACTGCACAAAGACTTAATCCTCGACAAGCCCGATGGTCTCTCTTCTTTGCCCGCTTCGAGTTTGAGTTACGTTTTCGACCCGGCAACAAGAATGTCAAGGCAGATGCATTGTCTAGGTCTTTTCAGCCTTCCGATACTGTGGAACAACCGGCATACATCATTGATCCCTCCAAGGTCCTTACGGTGGCGCCACTACAAGTGTGTCTCCCTCCGCCTGGTAAAACCCTCGTCTCCGATAATGACAAAGTGAGAGTATTGTCCTGGGGTCATTCTTCAAAACTGGCTGGACATGCAGGATCTAAGAAGACCTTCCTCCTCATCTCTCGCTATTATTGGTGGCCAACGTTGCGTCAGGACGTCAATGAGTTTGTCGCGTCTTGCCCTTCCTGTGCAAGGAATAAGGTACCTCGACACTTACCGTTTGGCAGTCTCCTTCCTCTCCCAGTTCCATCAACACCTTGGCAGCATATTGCCATGGATTTCATTACTGATTTACCAAATTCTTCTGGATGTACAGTTATCCTAGTCGTAGTAGATCGGTTTTCCAAAATGGCTCACTTTGTTCCGTTATCAGGGCTACCTTCTGCTCCTCAGTTAGCGAAGATATTCATCCAAAACATTTTCAGACTCCACGGTTTCCCTCTTCACATCGTGTCTGACAGGGGGACTCAGTTTACTTCCCGCTTCTGGAGAGCTTTGTGCAAACTTCTTGGGGTATCTCTGGACTTTTCTTCCTCTTATCACCCACAGACCAACGGTCAAGCTGAGCGAACCAACCAGACTTTAGCTGCCTATCTGCGACACTTCACCAATGCTCATCATAATGACTGGGTCGATCTGCTTCCGTGGGCCGAATTCGCTTTCAACAACCACTCCAGTGAAGCGTCAGCGAAAACTCCTTTTTTTGTGGTTTCCGGACAGCATCCCAGTCTGCCTCTACCAGTCTCTTCTGTCTCTGGGGTCCCAGCCGCGGACTCTTTGGCTCGCAACTTTTCCACGATTTGGGGTGAGGTTGAGAACTCACTTGGTAAAGCTTCCCTAAGGATGAAAAGACTTGCCGACAAAAGACGTTTGGATTCCCCTCCTTTCATGCCTGGTGATAAGGTTTGGCTTTCTTCAAGATACATAAGGCTCAAGGTTCCGTCCTACAAGCTTGGTCCACGCTACGTCGGTCCTTTTGAGATTCTGCGTCGGGTCAACGACGTTGCTTACAAGTTGAAATTGCCTGCCTCGCTCCGTATTCCCAATACCTTCCATGTGTCTCTACTTAAACCAGTGGTCTTTAACCGCTTCCATCCTTCCTCTGAGTTCTCTTCACAACCAGTTAGTGCTGACAACGTTTTCGAGGTGAAGGATATTTTAGCGGTTAAAAAGATTCGTGGAAAAAACTTTTTCTTGGTGGACTGGAAAGGTTTTGGTCCCGAGGAGAGATCTTGGGAGCCTAAAGAAAACATTGATGCTCCTCGTATTCTTAACAGATTTTTTGCCAGTTTACGCAGGGGGAACTGTAAGGAAGGGGGTACTGTTACCGCTGCCACTGCTTCTGCCCGCCGCGCTCTCACCGCTCCCGCTGTCCGCCGCGCTTCTGCCTCGGACTCCGGATGTCTCCGCTCTGCCTCTGCAGCTGCAGCTTCTGTTGCCGCTGCTGCGCGCCCCCGTCGCTCGGGCGCTCTCCTTCCCTCTGCAGCGGCACGCGCCCGGCATTCCACTTCCGGGTCCAGCTTTGCCGGCAGTTCCCCTGCACTTCCGGTGTCTTCGGTCTCTGGAGGAGTGCAGGGGTTGCGCAGGCGCCCTAGTTTCCCTAACATGCGCAGGCGCGTAGTGACCAATCCACTCCCTGGGATCTAAGGTCTGTAACCTCTCCTCCAATCCCGTTTCTGCCTCTGCTATAAGAGGCAGTCTCTCCTGCGTTTGGGTGCCTGATTATCATAGCATTGTCTGTGCGTCTGGCCCTGCATTTCTGTGCTCTGTACTCTTGTACTCTGTACCGCCCGTTCTGTGTTTAGCATTTCCTAGCCCTGCTCTTTGTTATCCGTATCCCTCTGGGTTTTCCCCTTGTGCTTGGTTTCGTCCCTTACTTTTCCTTTTGTTATTGTTTCCACAGTCCCTTTCCGTTCCAGTCTCCTGCCTCCAGTTTGTCTTCAGCTTCCCGGTTTTCCATTCCCTGTGTCCTCCTCCTGCGAGCCGTCCCTCTTGGTACTTCACCGTGGGTAAGTCTCCTCTGGGCCTGTCCCTGACGGTCCCTGTATAGGGGTCGGTTCCATCTAGGTCCGCTCGCCCAGGGGTAGGTCTCCCACGGTCCAGAGGGTCCACTCTCTTCCCTACCTAGACCGTTATATACGGGCCAATATAGCGGCAACATCCGTAGCCCGGTCAATGCATTTATGGATTGACGATTTAGAGGATCACCTCAAAGCCAAGACTTCCAGAGAGGTTATCCTTAAATCCCTGCCATTGCTCAAACTCGCAACAGGCTTTATGGCAGACGCTTCTGCCGAATCTGTACGTTTCGCGGCTAGAAGCGAATCTCTGTCTAACGCGGCCAGAAGAGCCATATGGCTAAAGACCTGGTCGGGGGATCTCCAGTCAAAAAATAAATTGTATGGAATCCCATTCTCAGGGAATAAAGTATTTGGGCCTATTCTAGACGATATCCTAGAAAAAGCCTCAGATAAAAAGAAGGGATTCCCTGAGGAGAATACCAAAAAATATCAGCCCTTTCGTAGATCCCGACCTAGTCAGAGGACAGACTACAGGGGGAAAGGGAAGACTGGGAGGTGGTCTTATCCCAAGGGTGGAAAGGGTAGAGACTCCATCTTCCCAAGTGCAGGTACACCAAAGTCAAATAAATGACATCAAGGTGGGAGGTCGGTTACAAAAATTTCTAGGGGGTTGGCAGAAGGTGTCCCAGAATCCTTGGATTCATCAGGTGATTGCACAGGGATACAAATTAGAGTTCTCCAGCAGTCCCCCAGAAAGATTTGTTGTAACCCGACCCTGCCCGCTCTCCGACTCCTCCATATGGACAAACATCCGGGGGTTGTTGGATTTAGAGGCGATTGTGCCAGTTCCCATCTCAGAGAGAGGCAAAGGCCATTATTCCCATTTGTTTTCAATAAAGAAACCATTCGGGGACTCCCGGACGATTATAAATTTAAAACCACTAAACAAATGGGTCCGGTACAAAAGATTCCGGATGGAATCTATAAAGTCCACGACGCCTCTAATAGACAAGGACATTGTAATGTGTACCCTAGACCTAAGCAACGCATACTATCATGTCCCGATACACATCTCCTATCAAAAATTCCTGAGATTTGCCATAATGAACAAGGGGATTGTACATCACTTCCAGTTCAGATGTCTCCCCTTCGGGCTTGCTTCAGCGCCCAGAATTTTTACCAAGCTGATGTCGGAAGTTGTGGCCTATCTAAGGAACCAGAATGTAACCATAGTGCCATACCTGGATGACTTCCTGATAATGGCGAAATCACAGAAACTCCTCAAAATAGACTGCACTTTCACTCTTTCCATCCTACAGGAGCTGGGGTGGATTGTGAACTGGAAGAAGTCCTGCCTGGTCCCAAATTCCAGAATAAAATTTTTGGGGGTGATCTTAGATTCCAATCTAAGGACATCTTTTTTACCAGAAGACAGACAAGAGGCCTTGATCAGGCACATCCATCAATTCAGAAGAAGTACCCCCTCCATAAGAGAGGCAATGAGGATACTCGGCTTCATGACAGCATGCATACCCTGTGTGAGATGGAGCCAATTCCACTCGCGGGAGTTGAAAAAAGAAGTCCTAGGATCCTGGACCAGGAAACAGAGTTCCCTAGACAGGAAGATGTTTGTGTCTCCGTCGGTAAAGAGATCCCTAACCTGGTGGACCACACCGAGGAACCTGAGAGAGGGAGTACCATGGATACTCGATCCCTGTGTTACGGTTACCACAGACGCCAGTCAATACGGATGGGGTGGTCATATAGGAAGAACATACTACCAGGGAGAATGGACTCCTCAAATTGCGGCAAGATCATCAAATTTCAGGGAGCTGTATGCGATCTGGAAAGTGTTGTGCCAGGCCCAGTCATTGGTCCGAGACAGACACGTGAGAATACTGTCCGACAATGTCATAGCAGTGGCATTTCTGAGACACCAGGGAGGTCCGAGACATCCACCACTGCAACACTTAGCAGACCAGATTTTCAGGTGGGCAGAAAGATCTGTCAAATCCATCTCGGCAGTTCACCTGGAAGGTGCCAAGAATCAGCAGATTTCTTGAGCCGAAAGTCGGTACATCCCGGAGAGTGGGAACTGAACCCGGAAGTATTCAGCAGTCTATGCCAGAAATGGGATACACCTCAGGTGGACCTCTTTGCCACCAGGTCAAACGCAAAGATCAGAGCATTTTTCTCTCTGAATCCTCTAGATGGAGCCACAGGAGTAGACGCCTTGTCTCAGTATTGGGGAGAAGGTCTCCTGTACGCATTTCCGCCTCTTCCTCTGATACCGAAGACACTCAGGAAGATACAAGATGAGAGAGCAACTGTAATCCTGGTGGTTCCTTTTTGGCCGAAAAGAAGCTGGTTTTCTCTACTGTCCAGGATGTCAACAGAAGAACCAGTCTTTCTACCGAACAGACAGGACCTTCTATTTCAGGGTCCGGTATTCCACAAGAATCCAGACTCTCTTCACCTATCTGCCTGGATCCTGAACGGCAAACCCTAAGATCCAGAGGCCTGTCAGAAAATGTCATTACCACACTCCAGGCAAGCAGAAAGCTGGTGACTTCGGCGATTTACAACAAGATCTGGAAGCGGTATTGCTCCTTCCTGGGAGAGGGTCCTGTGGATACTTCAAAACCAGATATTCCCAGAATCCTCGATTTCCTACAACTCGGATTTGACAAGGGCTTTCGGCCTAGTACTCTAAAAGTACAAATTGCAGCACTTAGTGTCTTTTTTGATACATCACTAGCCTCCCATCCCTGGATAGCGAGATTTTCCAGGGCCACGCAGAGAATGAGGCCACTTGTGGTCCTTAACACTTTGTGTAAAACCCCTTACTTTTTGTCGGAAGATATGGACATAGCCAATCTCTCCTTTAAGACTGCCTTCCTAATTGCCATCACATCGGCTAAAAGGCTGGGGGAGATGCAGGCTCTTTCTATCCAGAACCCATATCTTCAAATCTTTGACGACAGAATAGTCTTCAAACCTAACCCAGCTTTCCTCCCCAAGGTAGTATCCTCTACCAATATAAATCAGGAGATAATACTTCCTTCTTTCTGCCAACACCCTAAAAACGCAAAAGAGGGGGTCTACCATAACCTTGACGTTAGGGAGACTGTTCTAAAATACCTGGGGGCGACAGAAAGCTGGAGACGGGACACTAACTTATTTATACAATACGGTGGTCCAAATAGGGGTTGTAAAGCAGCAAAATCAACCATTGCTAGGTGGATTAAAAACATGATTAGCCTAGCATATACAGACCAAGGGAAAGATCCCCCGGACACTCATAGGGCCCACTCAACACGAGCCATTTCTACATCATGGGCAGAGAAGGGGGGTGCCTCAGCTGAGCAAATCTGTAGGGCAGCGACTTGGACTAGTCTTTCTACCTTTGCTAGACACTATAAATTAGATGTCGTATCAGACCAATTAGCCTTTGGTAGAAAAGTATTACATGCAGTAGTCCCACCCTAGTTAAACATCCTTTGGTATTTCTCCAATAGTGCTGTCAGGTGGTGGACTGGAAAATGGTAATTAGTTCTTACCGGTAATTGTATTTCCAGGAATCCACCTGACAGCACTACTAGTTCCCTCCCACTGCAAACTTATACTACTGACTAATGTGATGTAACATTGGTGTGTAATTGTAAATAAACTCTCTTTTTTGCATCCATCCAGATGTGGTACTTAGAAAATCACTGGTGGGTGGAGTGGGGAGGGTCCTTTTAACTGCTTGTGGTTCCTGTCCCATTGCGGATAAGAAGGACGTCCTCCAATGGTGCGGTCAGGTGGATTCCTGGAAATACAATTACCGGTAAGAACTAATTACCGTTTTCTGTGAAAGTTGATGTGTCCATAGGTACAGGAGTGCTCAGCCACGTCGCTCTGCGGAGTGAGACGGCTGAGGAACCCCTATCAGGGGCAAGTGTCAGTGCTACAGGAAGTGGGGAGATACATGGGAACCGTGAGGAAGGTGATGCCATGCAATTGACCAGTGCCACCGAGGAAGGTAACTGGCCCATAAGTAGCAATGCTCCTGAGGTAATGGGGGTGGATGGGGAGGTAGAGCCCATAGCAGCGTCGGCTGATGGGTCTGTAGAAGTCCCCGGGGAGACAGCCTACGTAGCTGCTGTCACCCACAGTCAGAGTGCCCGGAACGCAGATAACTGTCTGCCTTACGGACCCTCCTCAGTCATCAGTGTGACTGAACCAGAGGTGGACCCAGAGCAGGTCCAAGAGGGTTCCCGTGGGGAAGGGACCCTGACATCGCTTCTCGCTTCCCCTAGCCAGGAGTTTCAGGCTGCTCTGCACACAGATGCGAGCCTAGAGAGTTTGAGACAAGTCGCCGAGACGCCCACCTCCGTGACTGATAAGCAGAGGGTGTTCTGGGAAAGAGGAAGGTTGTACCGGGAGACAGTACCCGGAAAATCGCAAAAGGAGTGGTTGAGGGAAAGACAGCTGGTCGTCCCGCAGCAATTCCGGGGTGAGTTGTTACGGATTGCCCATGAGATCCCGCTAGCTGGACACTTGGGGATCAGCAAAACAAAGGACCGGCTGTCTCAACACTTGTATTGGCCTAAGATGGGGACAGATGTGTCAAACTACTGCCGCTCCTGTGTCACCTGTCAAACAGTAGGGAAGGCGGGGCCTGCTCTTAAGGCTCCCCTGATCCCTTTGCCAGTGATAGAGGAGCCTTTCCAGAGGATCACGGTGGACATTGTGGGCCCACTGGCCATCCCCAGCAGCTCTGGAAAGCGATACATCCTTACTGTTGTAGACTACGCTACCCGGTACCCAGAGGCAGTAGCTCTGTCATCAACTAGGGCAGATAAGGTGGCGGATGCCCTGTTGGCTATCTTTTCACGTGTAGGATTTCCCAGGGAGTTGCTTAACGATCAAGGGACCCAATTCATGTCTCGCCTAATGGAGGCTCTCTGTAAGAGAATGCAGGTGAAGCACCTGGTATCGAGTGCGTATCACCCACAGACCAATGGCTGGTGTGAACGCTTCAATGGTACCCTCAAACAGATGCTACGCATGCTGGTTGAGACACAAGGGCGTGACTGGGAGCGGTACCTCCCACACCTGCTGTTCGCTTACCGAGAGGTTCCGCAGGCCTCGACGGGGTTCTCCCCCTTCGAGCTCCTGTACGGCAGGCGAGTCCCGGGACCCCTTGGGTTGGTAAGAGAATCCTGGGAAGAGGAGCCAAACCCTTCTGAAGTGTCCATAGTGGAGTATGTCATACGGTTCCGTGACAAGATGCAGACCTGGACGCAGTTGGTGCATGACGCAGGCTCAGGCTGACCAGAAGCACCGGTACGACCAGAACGCCCGGGAGCGGACCTACCACGTGGGTCAAAAGGTGTGGGTGCTGGTCCCCGTACCAACAGATAAGCTTCAGGCAGCCTGGGAGGGCCCGTACGTCGTCCACCAACAGCTCAACCCGGTCACCTACGTAGTCACGCTTGACCACACTCGGGGTAGGCGAAAGGCCTTTCAAGTCAACATGATGAAGTCTCATCACGAACGTGAACCTTTCGTCCTACCGGTCTGCAGCTTACCCGAAGACGGGGAGGAAGACACCCTCCTGGACATGCTGGCCCAAGCCAAGGCCGGTGGGTCCATTAAGGACATGGAGGTAAGCGCCTCGCTAACTGAACCACAGAGGTTGCAGTTGCAAACCACACTGGAACCCTTCCGGGTCGTGTTTTCCAACTGACCTGGAAGGACTGAGTTAGCAGTCCACGAGGTGGACACCGGGAATCATGCCCCACTACGGCGAACACCCTATCGAATCTCCGACCAGGTGCAGCAGGCTATGCGCCAGGAGATCGATGAGATGTTACAGCTGGGGGTGATTCGACGGTCAAAGAGCGCGTGGGCCTCACCCGTAGTTCTCGTGCCAAAGAAGAACCGGACCACCCGGTTCTGCGTGGACTACAGGGGGCTTAACGCCATTACAGCCTCTGACGCGCACCCAATGCTGCGCATCGAGGAGCTGCTTGAGAAGTTAGCTGGCACAAAATACCTGACAATAATGGATCTGAGTCGAGGATACTGGCAGATTCCCCTGAGCCCCGAGGCACAGGAGAAGTCCGCCTTTATCACACCCTTTGGACTGTACGAGTCCACGGTCATGCCCTTCGGCATGAAGAATGCCCCTGCCACATTCCAGCGGATGGTCAACCTCCTTCAGGGACTGGAGAAGTACGCAGTGGCATACTTGGATGACATTGCCATCTTCAGTCCCTCCTGGGAGGAACACCTGCAGCATCTCGAGGAGGTGCTCAGGCGAATTCACCAAGCAGGACTGACTATCAAGCCGGGAAAGTGCCAGATAGGCATGAGGGAGGTCCACAACCTGGGGCACCTGGTAGACGGAGGCACCCTAAAGCCAGAGCCTGAGGAAGTGGGAGCGATCGTGGACTGGCCCATTCCCAGGACCAAGAAACAGGTGATGTCCTTCCTGGGCACTGCAGGGTACTATAGGCGCTTCGTACAGCACTATAGTAGCCTGGCAAAACCTTTGACGGACCTCACCAGGAAGAAGCTACCCCACATCGTCAACTGGACAGATGGCTGTGAGGGGGCCTTCTAGGCGTTGAAAACAGCACTGTGCAACGCCCCTGTGTTGACAGCAGTCGACCGTTCTTGGTACAGACTGATGCCAGCGAGTTTGGCCTTGATGCTGTGCTCAGCCAGGTTGACTCGGAGGACCAAGAGCACCCCGTGTTGTACCTGAGCCGGAAACTTTTGCCGAGGGAAGTGGCCTACTCCACCATTAAGAAGGAGTGCCTGGCCATAGTCTGGGCCCTGCAGCGCTTGCAGCCCTACTTGTACGGTCGCACCTTCACTGTGGTGACCAACCACAACCCTCTGCGCTGGCTAAACGCCATGTGTGGAACCAACAGCAGGTTGCTACGCTGGAGCCTTGCCCTTCAGCAGTTTGACTTCACCATTGAACACAAATCGGGCAGGGAGCATGGCAATGCAGATGGACTGTCCCGCCAGGGTGAACCTACTGAGGTGCGCATGGAGGCATACCGAGAGGTTCTGCCTCCGTATCGCACACCAAAAGGGGGAGGTGTCACGATATGGTATGAAGTACCATATAAGTTTAGTTTCTCCTGTTAGCCCAGGCTGTGGGCTAAAAACCCCCTTCGCTTTCACTCAGCCATGAGCTTGCCTTGTCAATGTATGTGGGGGCGTTTTATTGAAGAAAGGTATTTACGTCTTGCATAGCTGCAGTTGTGCTAGCAGAAACTGGTCTGATCTCCCTTTTAAAACATGCGGTCCTTTGTCCTAATATTGCAAGATACTGGGCAAACGATTTAGGCTAGGAAAATAATGGGTACATATTGCTAAAGTCCATCGGCGCCTCCATCCATCACTGTAAGCAGGAGCTTCCAAGTCCAACAGGGACAGAGTTTGGATTTCTCTGGAACTGAGTGTCCCTACTAGCCTGAATTTAGTATCTATAGAGAGCAAATCTTAATACAAGATGAATGCTGGGTGTGTTATGATTCTGACATGTTCTGTAGCGGAGATACAGGCATTAGACAAACTTGTGTTAAATTGACTAAGACTGAAGAGATAGGAGGGTCTGGGAAAACCAACCCTTTTTGTGATGTCATCAGGCTGAGCTAGAAGTCTGCCAGGCACCCCAGCCTGGAGTCTGTCTGTCTGCTGGAGCCTATGTGAGTCTGACTTGAAGAGCTGTTCCTAACCAGAGTCCTGATGCATTGGGTCATATGGGAACTCCACTAGCCTGGTTGCCTCAAATGATCTGAACACATGTAAGTGTTATTTCTCATTTAACCCCTGTTATTTTTATAATTACCTCTGTACATATTTGCAATTGTCTCTTTATGTAACAACCTTGTAATATTTTTCTATAAACACTGCCTAAACTTTTAATGGGGTATAATATTTAACACTAGATTCGTTCTTCATGCTCTAAAACGTACCTTAAGCCTTCTGAAGGGGATTACGCTACTGTTTTGGGTTAGCTTCGGACCCGTTTAATCGAAGTTGGTGGCAGCATCCCGTGTGCGGGCCTTTGGGTGTCGTTGTAGCAACTGCGGCGTTGATAATTATTGTTCCTGCCTGAGTGGGAGTATTTATATCGCCTTGCTGCAGCGTGCCCAATAGCCAGTACATAGCCGGCAGCCTTTCTGGCGACTAATTATCCTAGGTGCAGTACCTAATCTGACCTGAGATTAAGGGGGGTGCCAGAGAGCTGCAAGTTTCAAGTGGAACTGTAAGCGGGATATACATAAATCCCTGCAGTTCGTGGTATATTGAAGAGCAGTGGGATACCTAAAATAAGCCCCTGCTGTAAACTAAGAGGTCAATAGCCTTGTTTTTTTTTTTTCATCACATTGTAGCAGTGGAGGGATAACTAAGATAAGCCACCCTGCACATGTGATAGCCGTCTGTTGGCCTAAAGTCACCCCGATCCGTGACGTAGGGGTGACTGTCACGGTGTGAATCGTGACATTGGCGGCAGCGGTGTGGATTCGTGACACCGGCCCTGAGTTTAGTGACTCCTTATATATAGTACAGTCAGAGTTCCCCTATATTCAGTACTAAACAGAGGCTGGACAGCCATCTGAGGGTTTAGTGGCTCCTGCATTGAGCAGGGGTTAGACACCATGACCTTTGACCTCTCTCCCAACTGTAACGCTGTGTGCCCACGTTGCATCTTTTAAGTGTTTCTGCCACATTTTTCTGCTGGGGAAACGCTTAAAAAATGCTAACAAAAAGCATCCCATTCATTTTAATTGTATTCCGCAATTGCTGTGCCCATGCTGCGTATTTTTCCGCAGCTAAATCGCATGGTGGTAAAATAAGCAGCATGTTCATTTATTTTGCGGAATCGCAGTGATTCTGCCGCCATAGAGTTGTTTTGGAAATCCACAAATATTAAAAATGTGTGCGGATTTCAAGAGCATTTGCTGCGGTTTTGTAAATCAATTTTGTAAATCACCCGAGGAGTGCCCCCCCTGCATACGCTCCTCCTCTACCTTTACAATCTCCAGCATCCGGGAGGCAGATGACGGCGGCAGCCTCTGGTGTCGGAGGCTGTGCGGCTCCTCCTGTCGCAGTCTCCCACCGGGCGGCTCATTGCACGGGGACGGGAAGGTCACCGATGGGGACAGTTCAGTCTGCGCCGGAAGAGAATCATCCCTGCTGGTATCTGAGGAGCAAAGACTCGTGTGTAACAGTATGAGCATGACCTCCGGTAATGGGGTCTCCAGTACCGGACTGTGAACGGGGAGAGGCTAATCTACAGGGGAACACGGAGTCTACACGGTTCGACCCATGTGTGAGAAGTCTGTGCCTCTTATGTGCCCCCCCAGTCTGTGCCTCTTATCTGCCTCCCCAGTCTGTGCCTCTTATCTGCCTCCCCAGTCTGTGCCTCTTATCTGCCTCCCCAGTCTGTGCCTCTTATCTGCCTCCCCAGTCTGTGCCTCTTATCTGCCCCCTCGCAGTCTGTGCCTCTTATCTGCCCCCTCGCAGTCTGTGCCTCTTATCTGCCCCCTCGCAGTCTGTGCCTCTTATCTGCCCCCTCGCAGTCTGTGCCTCTTATCTGCCCCCTCGCAGTCTTCCCCTTATCTGCTCCCCCAGTCTGTGCCTCTTATCTGACCCCACAGTATGTGCTTCTTATCTGCTCCCCGCAGTCTGTGCCTCTTATCTGACCCCCCAGTCTGTCTCTTATCTGCCCCCCACAGTCTGTGCCTCTTGTCTGCCCCCAGTCAGTCTGTGCCTATTATTTGACCCCCCAGTCTGCTCCGCCCGCAGTCTGTGCCTCTTATCTGCCTCCCCTGCAGTCTGTGCCTCTTATCTGCCTTCCCCCCGCAGTCTGTGCCTATTTTTGTCTGCTCCCCACAGTCTGTGTCGCTTATATAATCCCCCCTTCCCCAGTCTGTGATGCTTATCTGCCCCTCACTCCTTCTTGTCCCAGGACTATGGATAATGTAAGGTTATGCTGCTGTGAGCACAGGACTCTGGGTAATGTGAGGCTATGCTGCTGTAAGCACAGGACTCTGGGTAATGTGAGGCTATGCTGCTGTAAACACAGGACTCTGGATAATGTGAGGTTATGCTGCTGTAAGCACAGGACTCTGGGTAATGTGAGGCTATGCTGCTGTAAGCACAGGACTCTGGGTAATGTGAGGCTATGCTGCTGTAAACACAGGACTCTGGATAATGTGAGGTTATGCTGTTGTAAGCACAGGACTCTGGGTAATGTGAGGCTATGCTGCTGTGAGCACAGGACTCTGGATAATGTGGGGCTATGCTGCTGTGAGCACAGGACTCTGGATAATGTGAGGTTATGCTGCTGTGAGCACAGGACTCTGGATAATGTGAGGCTATGCTGTCTTTGCTGGAGAGGACAGATTTTGGCAGAGAGGACAGAGTTGGTTTCGAGCCTCTGCATCTAGAACCCCCCCATTGAGCAGATCCGCCACCTCTGGCCTCGCAGCAGTGCAGCCACTTGTCAGATGCATAGCGTCTCTGAGGGTCGGGGTCGCCGCTGGCCACTGTAATCCCATCAGTTTTCTGTCGGCAGCGATAATGGAATATATTAATGTTTGGTTGCAAGGAAGATTCTCATTTCAATGTTTCGTACGATGTAACCAGAGTTGACATCCTCACTGCTCATCACACAAAGCCTTGATCTGCAGCTCAAACACATGTAAAATACGGCATCTGAAATATCAGCGAGGAAGAGAGAGCGCGGGATACACGCATACCCAACCCTGTAAAATCTGCAGTGCCAGCCGACTCCTGATCACCTCCACAGGGGGCGACTGCCAGCCGAATGGGGCAGCCCCAGCCGAGCACCGAGTCTTTGCTTCATATCAGTTCCTACAGCTCATTGTCTGCTATCTTAGCAAAACAGTGATGCAGGGTCACTGAACAAGGATGTTTGCTTATTGTGTTGATTGACCATTGTGTGGGAGCCTGTAGTTTGTTGATTTGCAAAACACAGGAGTAAAAACTATGCAAGTTAATTAAATGCTCAAACAATTCAAGTTTCTCATCACATCTTCCTCTTGACCTGTGGATGATGGCCTGAAGGACAACAGTTAAGAGCTATATAATGGGGATATGCCTCTGTAACAAGAAATTCAGAGACTCTTTACAATACCAGAGCCAGGAACACGCTACACGAGTGAGGCCAGGACATCATGGCTCCAACAGGAGGGACACAGATTTATCATTCTACAGAATGCCGGCTTAGGTGACCACAGCCCCGACTGAAAGAATACAGATTTGCTCCATTGGCCATCACTGAACCCATGGGTACTTTTGGGGTAGTCAGGATTTGGACCCACTAGTCACCCGGAGCCCCATGGATATATTTGAGAAAGCCAGGAATGGGACCCACCAGTTGCCTGGCTCCATGGAGATGTTCGGAGAAGCCAGGTTGTGACCCTCCGGTCACCTGGCCTTGTACCTGAATTGACTGTCCTCTTCCTACGCTTGTCATTACCATGGTAAAAGGAGAGCGAGCATTCAGTGGGATGATCATTGATCCATGCGGTCTCGAGCCAGCGGACTAGAGCACCCCCTGCCCTCCCCCCCAAGTCTCCGAGTGGCGCACCGCAGCTGTGCATCGGGAGGATGGGATACATGACTATATAATCTGCAGCACCAGCCATATGCTTGTGTCTCATCCTCCTGAGAAATCTGGGGTAGAAGATCACTACATATTGTGAATCCCAGATCTTTCATTTTGCCAGTTTTGTGTTACATATTAAATGAATTCTGTTTCCTTTGGTGCTGAAGAGGTTAATGAACCTTTTTATGCTGGTTAGAAACTTGCAGCTCCATCTCCCAGCTGTTCCTGACCTGGCCATTTCCCTTCAATATTAAATTTAGCCACACCTTCTCTTCCTCACCAGTGAAAGCTTTGCTTCCTAGCTCCTCGGAGTCGCTGTGCTGAGTTGGAGATTGTTGTTGCTACTGGAGATTGTTGCGTGCTGTTTTTGGGTGTTTGCTTTCCTCATTGTTTGCTTTCCTCATTGTCCTATTCCCATTTGGTTTGTACATTCCTACCCTTCCCTATATTTTTCTCTACCTTTTGGGGAGTGTTTTTGTCTCTGTTGCTTTTTGCTATCCCTGTTTGTCTTACGTGATCATGCACTAGCATTTCTGTCCAAGGTCTCCTGGCGAGGGAGAGGGGACAGCTTAGGGAATAGCAGAACAGTAAGACTGGTGGCCCAAACATCCTCACATTTAGAGGTACTTTGGGGAGCAGGGATAGTTAGGACCCCAGTCTTAGGGATGGTTTAGGGCCCCTTTCCCTAATCACGCACAGTCACTACGTGGCACCTAATCACATCCACAGAGGGCAAATTCGTGAGTGAACGCTGCAATCTTATGTCCTGTGTGAGCGCCGTTCTCCTCTTGTATCGTGTGTGAGCATCGCTCTCTTATATCTTGTGTGAGCGCCGCTCTCTTCTCGTATCGTGTGTGCGAGCTACGTTCTGTTCTTGTATTGTCTGTGAGCGCCGTTCTCTTCTTGTATCGTCTGTGAGCGCCGCTCTCTTCTTGTATCATCTGTGAGCTACGTTCTCTTCTTGTATCGTCTGTGAGCGCCGCTCTATTCTTGTATCGTCTGTGAGCTACGTTCTCTTCTTGTATCGTGTGTGAGCGCCGCGCTCTTCTTGTATTGTCTGTGAGCGCCGCTCTCTTCTTGTATCGTGTGTGAGCGCCGCGCTCTTGTATCGTCTGTGAGAGCCATGCCGCGCTCTTGTATTGTTTGAGCGCCGCTCTCTTCTTGTATCGTCTGTGAGCGCCATTCTCTTGTATCGTCTGTGAGCGCCGCTCTCTCCTTGTATCGTCTGAGTGCCACGCCGCGCTCTTGTATTGTTTGAGCGGAGCTCTCTTCTTGTATCATATGTGTAAGCGCCGCTCTCTTCTTTTTATCGTCTGTGAGTGTCGCGCTCTTGTATCATGTGTGAGCACTGCGCTCGTCTTGTATCATGTGTGAGCATCACTCTCTTCTTGTATCGTGTGTGTGTGAGCGCCGCTCTCTTCTTGTATCGTCTGTGAGCGGCGCTCTCTTCTTGTATCGTCTGTGAGCGCCGCTCTCTTCTTGTATCGTCTGTGAGCGCCGCTCTCTCCTTGTATCGTCTGAGTGCCACGCCACGCTCTTGTATTGTTTGAGCGGCGCTCTCTTCTTGTATCGTGTGTGTGTGAGCGCCGCTCTCTTGTATCGTGTGTGTGAGCGCTGCACTATTCCTGTATTGTCTGTGAGCGCCGCTCTTCTTGTATCGTCTGTGAGTGCCGCTCGTCTTGTATCATGTGTGAGCACCGCGCTCGTCTTGTATCATGTGTGAGCGCCACTCTCTTCTTGTATCGTGTGCGCGCCGTGCTCTTCTTCCATCATCTGTGAGTGCCGCGCTCTTGTATTGTCTGTGAGCGCCGTTCTCTTCTTGTATCGTCTATGAGCACCGCGCTCTTCTTGTATCGTCTGTGAGCGCCGCGCTCTTCTTGTATTGTGTGTGAGCACCGCGCTCGTCTTGTATCGTGTGTGAGCGCCACTCTCTTGTATCGTATGTGAGCGCAGCGCTCTTGTATCGTGTGTGAATGCCGCGCTCTAATTGTATCGTCTGTGAGCGCAGCGTTCGCCTCATATCCTGTGTCCTGGGACGATGGTGCTCCCCTCACGTCTGCGATGATCAGGGAGTGGATTTCGATGACGCTGATCCTGTGATCCAGTATTGGGACCCTTTGCTTGCTGTGATCAGATGATCGCTGTGACGTTTATCACTGCCGCTCACTAATAACGATGGATGTGCGCTGACTGTACAAAGCTGCCCGGCTCATAGTTCCGTGGTTCTGAGGATGATTTCCGCCACGCTCTTCCATTGCCGCTGATTCTAATTCAGATCAGACTTTTTTCCTTCTCGTCGTTTCCTGATGACAATCAAAGTGAACGTCCTCAAACGAGAGGAAAGCACAAGGCGGCCGAGTCGTCTGAAGCAACGACAATTATCTGCCGCTGTTATGGGAGCGGCGAAACCTTCATCTCCTCGGAATCCATTACTACTTACAATAGAAGACGAGAGAAAAGACACCGACAAAGACCCGAATCCGCCGGCGTCTTCAATTAGAGGCGAAATCCACAAATTTACATCCATAGCACCACCGGAGAGGGGCGCTGCTAACGGCACAGACCGGGGGATGCATTAACCCTTACAGGGGTCCTTTTTATCGGCGAGATCTCTGCTTGCTGTCAGTGGTGATGGTGCCATGCCTGGCCCTATGGACACCTGTCGCTGCTCCTTCCCGGTCCCTGTCGGGGCCACGCTGGTGAAGCCCCCGTATCCTGCGCACCGCCTCCAGAAGAGCCATAGAGGCCAGTAATTCGCAGTCTCAGACAGAACGAAGGGACTGAAATGTGACGGGTCTGGTTCTTGGGTCTGGTGGAGCCCAAGGCATCACTGCTGTTACTGCAGAGATAGAAAGGACGGACTGGCCCATAGGATGGCTGGGAGCAGGGCCGGCTCCAGGTTTTTGAGGGCCCCGGGCGAAAGAGTCTGTGGGCCCCCCCCCCTTTAACACATACAATGATTCATCCTCGGAGGATTTACTTAAGACTGCGGACACAGACAGTCATCTCAGTTCTGGGTGCCCAGCCACTGCGGGACCCATGATATACACGGACATTTGTTTGGACTACTTATGCCTATTGGCACATATTTCTAGCTGAACTCCCCTGATGATTCTCCAGCATCGGAGTTGAAACGCATAGGGATAAAAGGATCTTCGGTCACCTACATTCTTGTTTTGGTGGTTGTCCATAGTAGGGTCCACTTGGGGCCTGTCCTTGTTAGGACAGGAGCTACACAGGGGCACACAGGGTAGATAGTATTATTAAACCCTACCCCTCCCCTACGTATCTGGACAATGACCTTTCAGTCTGAGAGACTGGGAAGCATACTACTATATTGACATGTCCGTCTTCATTGGTGAGATCAATCCAATTTTTCTTTGAGCACTGGTTCACTTGAGCACTTTGTTTTTGTTTATGTCTGCTATTGGGTGTCCATAAGTTATTTTTTAATCTAATATTATTAAAGGTTATGTTTTAACATTGGGTATCCTCCATGGCTGATTCTACTTGTTGACCCCGAGGGTTTGTATAAGGTGTGGTCATTCTACACTATTGCTCTTTGTATGCTCCATAGGCAGCATCAATAGTAAAAAGTTGGTCCAGGATGGTCACTGGTTGCGCCCGGCCGGGCACGAGCAATCAATCAGTGAAGCGTGGTTTAAATCCCGCGCCAATGTCAGAATCCATTGCGGCAATGACCGGAGATGACGTAGCGGTTTCGCAAGACCGCTACATCATCACGTGTTATTGCCGCAAGGCATTACTGGGAACGGAGCGTCACGAGGAGCATCGCTAAAGGCCTGGGCTGGATCCGGGGGCCGCCGGAAGGTGAGTATATAACTATTTTTTATTTTAATTCTTTTTTTAACAGGGATATGGTGCCCACATTGCTATATACTATGTGGGCTGTGTTAGATACTACGTGGGCTGTTATATACTGCATGGGCTGTGTTATATACTGCATGGCCTGTGTTATATACTGCATGGGCTGTGTTATATACTACGTGGGCTGTGTTATATACTACGTCTCTGTGCTATATACTAAGTGGGCTGTGTTATATACTACGTGGTTGTGTTATATACTGTGTGGGCTGTGCTATATACTGCGTGGGCTGTTATATACTGCGTGGGCTGTGCTATATACTGCGTGGGCTGTGTTATATACTGCGTGGGTTGTGCTATATACTACTATACATATTCTAGAATACCCAATGCGTTAGAATCGGGCCACCATCTAGTGTATATATATAATAGTCCTTACTTGTAAAAGTTACCCATTATTCATGGGCCGCACTTCTTTGAGACAATTTAATATACAACAATTTTTGTCCATCTCAAACAAAAATTGATTGAAGTGACAAAAAATTATTTTCAAAATACTGAAATCTATTAATTCATCTGAAATTTAAAAATAAAAAACACATAACCGCACACTACGTGTGTGTGTGTGTGTGTGTGTGTGTGTATGTATGTATGTATGTATGTATGTATGTATGTATATATGTATGTGTATATATATATATGTATGTGTATATATATATATATATATATATATATATATATATATGTATGTATATATATATATATATATATATATATACACTCACTGGCCACTTTATTAGGTACACCTGTCCAACTTCTTGTTAACACTTAATTTCTAATCAGCCAATCACATGGCGGCAACTCAGTGCATTTAGGCATGTAGACATGGTCAAGACAATCTCCTGCAGTTCAAACCGAGCATCAGTATGGGGAAGAAAGGTGATTTGAGTGCCTTTGAACGTGGCATGGTTGTTGGTGCCAGAAGGGCTGGTCTGAGTATTTCAGAAACTGCTGATCTACTGGGATTTTCACGCACAACCATCTCTAGGGTTTACAGAGAATGGCCCGAAAAAGAAAAAAAATCCAGTGAGCGGCAGTTCTGTGGGCGGAAATGCCTTGTTGATGCCAGAGGTCAGAGGAGAATGGGCAGACTGGTTCGAGCTGATAGAAAGGCAACAGTGACTTAAATCGCCACCCGTTACAACCAAGGTAGGCCTAAGAGCATCTCTGAACGCACAGTGCGTCGAACTTTGAGGCAGATGGGCTACAGCAGCAGAAGACCACACCGGGTACCACTCCTTTCAGCTAAGAACAGGAAACTGAGGCTACAATTTGCACAAGCTCATCGAAATTGGACAGTAGAAGATTGGAAAAACGTTGCTTGGTCTGATGAGTCTCGATTTCTGCTGCGACATTCGGATGGTAGGGTCAGAATTTGGCGTAAACAACATGAAAGCATGGATCCATCCTGCCTTGTATGGAGCATCTTTGGGATGTGCAGCCGACAAATCTGCGGCAACTGTGTGATGCCATCATGTCAATATGGACCAAAATCTCTGAGGAATGCTTCCAGCACCTTGTTGAATCTATGCCATGAAGAATTGAGGCAGTTCTGAAGGCAAAAGGGGGTCCAACCCGTTACTAGCATGGTGTACCTAATAAAGTGGCCGGTGAGTGTATATATATATATATATATATATATATATATATATATATATATATATATATATATATATATATATATATATATTTGGACAGAGACAACATTTTTCTCATTTTGGTTATAAACATTACCACAATTAATTTTAAACAAAACAATTCAGATGCAGTTGAAGTTCAGACTTTCAGCTTTCATTTGAGGGTATCCACATTAAAATTGGATGAAGGGTTTAGGAGTTTCAGCTCCTTAACATGTGCCACCCTGTTTTTAAAGGGACCAAAAGTAATTGGACAGATTCAATAATTTTAAATAAAAATGTTCATTTCTAGTACTTGGTTGAAAACCCTTGGATGGCAATGACTGCCTGAAGTCTTGAACTCATGGACATCACCAGACGCTGTGTTTCCTCCTTTTTGATGCTCGGCCAGGCCTTCACTGCGGTGGTTTTCAGTTGCTGTTTGTTTGTGGCCTTTCTGTCTGAAGTTTAGTCTTTAACAAGTGAAATGCTGCTCAATTGGGTTGAGATCAGGTGACTGACTTGGCCATTCCAGAATATTCAACTTCTTTGCTTTAATAGACTCCTGGGTTGCTTTGGCTTTATGTTTTGGGTCATTGTCCATCTGTAGTATGAAACGACGACCAATCAGTTTGCTGCATTTGGCTGGATCTGAGCACACAGTATGGCGGCTCTGAATACCTCAGAATTCATTCGGCTGCTTCTGTCCTGTGTCACATCATCAATAAACACTAGTGACCCAGTGCCACTGGCAGCCATGCATGCCCAAGCCATCACACTGCCTCCGCCGTGTTTTACAGATGATGTGGTATGCTTTGGATCATGAGCTGTACCAAGCCTTCGCCATACTTTTCTCTTTCCATCATTCTGGTAGAGGTTGATCTTGGTTTCATCTGTCCACAGAATGTTCTTCCAGAACTGTGCTGGCTTTTTTAGATGTTTTTAGCCTTTTTATTCTTGATGCTTATGAGTGGCTGCACCGTGCAGTGAACCCTCTGTAGTTACTTTCATGCAGTCTTCTCTTTATGATAGATTTGGATATTGATACGCCGACCTCCTGGAGAGTGTTGGTCACTTGGTTGGCTGTTGTGAAGGGGTTTCTCTTCACCATGGAGATTATTCTGCGATCATCCACCACTGTTGTCTTCCGTGGGCACCCAGGTCTTTTTGCATTGATGAGTTCACCAGTGCTTTCTTTCTTTGTCAGGATGCACCAAACTGTAGATTTTGCCACTCCTAATATTGTAGCAATTTCTCGGATGGTTTTTTTCTGTTTTCGCAGCTTAAGGATGGCTTGTTTCACCTTCATGGAGAGCGCTTTTGACCGCATGTTTACTTAATAGGAAAACCTTCCAAATGCAAGCACCACACCTCAAATCACCTCCAGGCCTTTTATCTGATTAATTGAGAATGACATAATGAAGGGATTGCCCACACCTGTCCATGAAATAGCCTTGGAGTCAATTGTCCAATTACTTTTGGTCCCTTTAAAAAACAGGGTGGCACAGGTTAAGGAGCTGAAACTCCTAAACTCTTCATCCAATTTTAATATGGATACCCTCAAATGAAAGTTGAAAGTCTGAACTTCAACTGCATCTGAACTGTTTTGTTTAAAATTAAATTGTGGTAATGTCTATAACCAAAATTAGAAAAATGTTGTCTCTGTCCAAATATATATGGACCTAACTGTATATACATATATCAGAAGCACAGCATATGTATCAGTATGGAATTCCCCAGTATTACAGAAGAAAGGTAAGTGAGGCCCCCAGCATGAGAGGCTATGGGAGAGGACTGCAGGGGATAAAGGCTCTGGGCCTCGCTCACACTGGCGTATAACACGGCCGGGTGCTATGTGATGGGGATAAAGGCTATGGGCCTCGCTCACACTGGTGTATAACACGGCCGGGTGCTATGTGATGGGGATAAAGGCTCTGGGCCTCGCTCACACTGGTGTATAACACGGCCGGGTGCTATGTGATGGGATAAAGGCTCTGGGCCTCGCTCACACTGGCGTATAACACGGCTGGGTGCTATGTGATGGGGATAAAGGCTCTGGGCCTCGCTCACACTGGTGTATAACATGGCCGGGTGCTATGTGATGGGGATAAAGGCTCTGGGCCTCGCTCACACTGGTGTATAACACGGCCGGGCGCTATGTGATGGGATAAAGGCTCTGGGCCTCACTCACACTGGCGTATAACACGGCCGGGTGCTATGTGATGGGGATAAAGGCTCTGGGCCTCGCTCACACTGGTGTATAACACGGCCGGGCGCTATGTGATGGGGATAAAGGCTCTGGGCCTCGCTCACACTGGTGTATAACACGGCCGGGTGCTATGTGATGGGATAAAGGCTCTGGGCCTCGCTCACACTGGCGTATAACACGGCCGGGTGCCATGTCATGGGGATAAAGTCTCTGGGCCTCGCTCACACTGGCGTATAACACGGCCGGGTGCTATGTGATGGGGATAAAGACTCTGGGCCTCGCTCACACTGGCGTATAACACGGCCGGGCGCTATGTGATGGGGATAAAGGCTCTGGGCCTCGCTCACACTGGCGTATAACACGGCCGGGTGCTATGTGATGGGGATAAAGGCTCTGGGCCTCGCTCACACTGGCGTATAACACGGCCGGGTGCTATGTGATGGGGATAAAGGCTCTGGGCCTCGCTCACACTGGCGTATAACACGGCCGGGTGCTATGTGATGGGATAAAGGCTCTGGGCCTCGCTCACACTGGCGTATAACACGGCCGGGTGCTATGTGATGGGGATAAAGGCTCTGGGCCTCGCTCACACTGGCGTATAACACGGCCGGGTGCTATGTGATGGGATAAAGGCTCTGGGCCTCGCTCACACTGGTGTATAACACGGCCGGGTGCTATGTGATGGGGATAAAGGCTCTGGGCCTCGCTCACACTGGTGTATAACACGGCCGGGTGCTATGTGATGGGGATAAAGGCTCTGGGCCTCGCTCACACTGGCGTATAACACGGCCGGGTGCTATGTGATGGGGATAAAGGCTCTGGGCCTCGCTCACACTGGTGTATAACACGGCCGGGCGCTATGTGATGGGGATAAAGGCTCTGGGCCTCGCTCACACTGGTGTATAACACGGCCGGGTGCTATGTGATGGGATAAAGGCTCTGGGCCTCGCTCACACTGGTGTATAACACGGCCGGGTGCTATGTGATGGGATAAAGGCTCTGGGCCTCGCTCACACTGGTGTATAACACGGCCGGGTGCTATGTGATGGGGATAAAGGCTCTGGGCCTCGCTCACACTGGTGTATAACACAGCCGGGTGCTATGTGATGGGGATAAAGGCTCTGGGCCTCGCTCACACTGGGGTATAACACGGCCGGGTGCTATGTGATGGGGATAAAGGCTCTGGGCCTCGCTCACACTGGCGTATAACACGGCCGGGTGCTATGTGATGGGGATAAAGGCTCTGGGCCTCGCTCACACTGGTGTATAACACGGCCGGGCGCTATGTGATGGGGATAAAGGCTCTGGGCCTCGCTCACACTGGTGTATAACACGGCCGGGCGCTATGTGATGGGGATAAAGGCTCTGGGCCTCGCTCACACTGGTGTATAACACGGCCGGGTGCTATGTGATGGGATAAAGGCTCTGGGCCTCGCTCACACTGGCGTATAACACGGCCGGGTGCTATGTGATGGGATAAAGGCTCTGGGCCTCGCTCACACTGGCGTATAACACGGCCGGGTGCTATGTGATGGGGATAAAGGCTCTGGGCCTCGCTCACACTGGTGTATAACACGGCCGGGTGCTATGTGATGGGATAAAGGCTCTGGGCCTCGCTCACACTGGTGTATAACACGGCCGGGTGCTATGTGATGGGATAAAGGCTCTGGGCCTCGCTCACACTGGTGTATAATAGGGCCGGGTGCTATGTGATGGGGATAAAGGCTCTGGGCCTCGCTCACACTGGTGTATAAAACGGCCGGGTGCTATGTGATGGGGATAAAGGCTCTGGGCCTCGCTCACACTGGTGTATAACACGGCCGGGTGCTATGTGATGGGGATAAAGGCTCTGGGCCTCGCTCACACTGGCGTATAACACGGCCGGGTGCTATGTGATGGGGATAAAGGCTCTGGGCCTCGCTCACACTGGTGTATAACACGGCCGGGTGCTATGTGATGGGGATAAAGGCTCTGGGCCTCGCTCACACTGGTGTATAACACGGCCGGGTGCTATGTGATGGGGATAAAGGCTCTGGGCCTCGCTCACACTGGCGTATAACACGGCCGGGTGCTATGTGATGGGATAAAGGCTCTGGGCCTCGCTCACACTGGCGTATAACACGGCCGGGTGCTATGTGATGGGGATAAAGGCTCTGGGCCTCGCTCACACTGGTGTATAACACGGCCGGGTGCTATGTGATGGGGATAAAGGCTCTGGGCCTCGCTCACACTGGTGTATAACACGGCCGGGTGCTATGTGATGGGATAAAGGCTCTGGGCCTCGCTCACACTGGTGTATAACACGGCCGGGTGCTATGTGATGGGGATAAAGGCTCTGGGCCTCGCTCACACTGGTGTATAACACGGCCGGGTGCTATGTGATGGGATAAAGGCTCTGGGCCTCGCTCACACTGGTGTATAACACGGCCGGGTGCTATGTGATGGGATAAAGGCTCTGGGCCTCGCTCACACTGGTGTATAACACGGCCGGGTGCTATGTGATGGGATAAAGGCTCTGGGCCTCGCTCACACTGGCGTATAATACGGCCGGGTGCTATGTGATGGGATAAAGGCTCTGGGCCTCGCTCACACTGGTGTATAACACGGCCGGGTGCTATGTGATGGGGATAAAGGCTCTGGGCCTCGCTCACACTGGTGCATAACACGGCCGGGTGCTATGTGATGGGGATAAAGGCTCTGGGCCTCGCTCACACTGGTGTATAACACGGCCGGGTGCTATGTGATGGGATAAAGGCTCTGGGCCTCGCTCACACTGGTGTATAACACGGCCGGGTGCTATGTGATGGGGATAAAGGCTCTGGGCCTCGCTCACACTGGTGTATAACATGGCCGGGTGCTATGTGATGGGGATAAAGGCTCTGGGCCTCGCTCACACTGGTGTATAACACGGCCGGGTGCTATGTGATGGGGATAAAGGCTCTGGGCCTCGCTCACACTGGCGCATATAACACGGCCGGGTGCTATGTGATGGGGATAAAGGCTCTGGGCCTCGCTCACACTGGCGTATAACACGGCCGGGTGCTATGTGATGGGGATAAAGGCTCTGGGCCTCGCTCACACTGGCGTATAACACGGCCGGGTGCTATGTGATGGGGATAAAGGCTCTGGGCCTCGCTCACACTGGCGTATAACACGGCCGGGCGCTATGTGATGGGGATAAAGGCTCTGGGCCTCGCTCACACTGGTGTATAACACGGCCGGGTGCTATGTGATGGGATAAAGGCTCTGGGCCTCGCTCACACTGGCGTATAACACGGCCGGGTGCTATGTGATGGGATAAAGGCTCTGGGCCTCGCTCACACTGGTGTATAACATGGCCGGGTGCTATGTGATGGGGATAAAGGCTCTGGGCCTCGCTCACACTGGCGTATAACATGGCCGGGTGCTATGTGATGGGATAAAGGCTCTGGGCCTCGCTCACACTGGTGTATAACACGGCCGGGCGCTATGTGATGGGGATAAAGGCTCTGGGCCTCGCTCACACTGGTGTATAACACGGCCGGGTGCTATGTGATGGGATAAAGGCTCTGGGCCTCGCTCACACTGGTGTATAACACGGCCGGGTGCTATGTGATGGGGATAAAGGCTCTGGGCCTCGCTCACACTGGCGTATAACACGGCCGGGTGCCATGTCATGGGGATAAAGTCTCTGGGCCTCGCTCACACTGGCGTATAACACGGCCGGGTGCTATGTGATGGGGATAAAGACTCTGGGCCTCGCTCACACTGGCGTATATAACACGGCCGGGTGCTATGTGATGGGGATAAAGGCTCTGGGCCTCGCTCACACTGGCGTATAACACGGCCGGGTGCTATGTGATGGGATAAAGGCTCTGGGCCTCGCTCACACTGGCGTATAACACGGCCGGGTGCTATGTGATGGGGATAAAGGCTCTGGGCCTCGCTCACACTGGCGTATAACACGGCCGGGTGCTATGTGATGGGGATAAAGGCTCTGGGCCTCGCTCACACTGGTGTATAACACGGCCGGGTGCTATGTGATGGGGATAAAGGCTCTGGGCCTCGCTCACACTGGTGTATAACACGGCCGGGTGCTATGTGATGGGATAAAGGCTCTGGGCCTCGCTCACACTGGTGTATAACACGGCCGGGTGCTATGTGATGGGGATAAAGGCTCTGGGCCTCGCTCACACTGGCGTATAACACGGCCGGGTGCTATGTGATGGGGATAAAGGCTCTGGGCCTCGCTCACACTGGCGTATATAACACGGCCGGGTGCTATGTGATGGGATAAAGGCTCTGGGCCTCGCTCACACTGGTGTATAACACGGCCGGGTGCTATGTGATGGGGATAAAGGCTCTGGGCCTCGCTCACACTGGCGCATATAACACGGCCGGGTGCTATGTGATGGGGATAAAGGCTCTGGGCCTCGCTCACACTGGCGTATAACACGGCCGGGTGCTATGTGATGGGGATAAAGGCTCTGGGCCTCGCTCACACTGGTGTATAACACAGCCGGGTGCTATGTGATGGGGATAAAGGCTCTGGGCCTCGCTCACACTGGCGTATAACAGGGCCGGGTGCTATGTGATAGGATAAAGGCTCTGGGCCTCGCTCACACTGGTGTATAACATGGCCGGGTGCTATGTGATGGGGATAAAGGCTCTGGGCCTCGCTCACACTGGTGTATAACAGGGCCGGGTGCTATGTGATGGGATAAAGGCTCTGGGCCTCGCTCACACTGGTGTATAATACGGCCGGGTGCTATGTGATGGGGATAAAGGCTCTGGGCCTCGCTCACACTGGCGTATAACACGGCCGGGTGCTATGTGATGGGGATAAAGGCTCTGGGCCTCGCTCACACTGGCGTATAACACGGCCGGGTGCTATGTGATGGGATAAAGGCTCTGGGCCTCGCTCACACTGGCGTATAACACGGCCGGGTGCTATGTGATGGGGATAAAGGCTCTGGGCCTCGCTCACACTGGTGTATAATAGGGCCGGGTGCTATGTGATGGGGATAAAGGCTCTGGGCCTCGCTCACACTGGTGTATAACACGGCCGGGTGCTATGTGATGGGGATAAAGGCTCTGGGCCTAGCTCACACTGGTGTATAACACGGCCGGGTGCTATGTGATGGGGATAAAGGCTCTGGGCCTCGCTCACACTGGCGTATAACACGGCCGGGTGCTATGTGATGGGGATAAAGGCTCTGGGCCTCGCTCACACTGGTGTATAACACGGCCGGGTGCTATGTGATGGGATAAAGGCTCTGGGCCTCGCTCACACTGGCGTATATAACACGGCCGGGTGCTATGTGATGGGGATAAAGGCTCTGGGCCTCGCTCACACTGGCGTATAACACGGCCGGGTGCTATGTGATGGGGATAAAGGCTCTGGGCCTCGCTCACACTGGCGTATAACATGGCCGGGTGCTATGTGATGGGGATAAAGGCTCTGGGCCTCGCTCACACTGGCGTATAACACGGCCGGGTGCTATGTGATGGGGATAAAGGCTCTGGGCCTAGCTCACACTGGTGTATAACACGGCCGGGTGCTATGTGATGGGATAAAGGCTCTGGGCCTCGCTCACACTGGCGTATAACACGGCCGGGCGCTATGTGATGGGGATAAAGGCTCTGGGCCTCGCTCACACTGGTGTATAACATGGCCGGGTGCTATGTGATGGGGATAAAGGCTCTGGGCCTCGCTCACACTGGTGTATAACATGGCCGGGTGCTATGTGATGGGGATAAAGGCCCTGGGCCTCGCTCACACTGGTGTATAACATGGCCGGGTGCTATGTGATGGGGATAAAGGCTCTGGGCCTCGCTCACAGTGGCGTATAACACGGACGGGCGCTATGTGATGGGGATAAAGGCTCTGGGCCTCGCTCACACTGGTGTATAATAGGGCCGGGTGCTATGTGATGGGATAAAGGCTCTGGGCCTCGCTCACACTGGCGTATAACACGGCCGGGTGCTATGTGATGGGGATAAAGGCTCTGGGCCTCGCTCACACTGGTGTATAACACGGCCGGGTGCTATGTGATGGGATAAAGGCTCTGGGCCTCGCTCACACTGGCGTATAACACGGCTGGGTGCTATGTGATGGGGATAAAGGCTCTGGGCCTCGCTCACACTGGTGTATAACATGGCCGGGTGCTATGTGATGGGGATAAAGGCTCTGGGCCCCGCTCACACTGGCGTATAACACGGCCGGGTGCTATGTGATGGGATAAAGGCTCTGGGCCTCGCTCACACTGGTGTATAACACGGCCGGGCGCTATGTGATGGGGATAAAGGCTCTGGGCCTCGCTCACACTGGTGTATAACACGGCCGGGTGCTATGTGATGGGATAAAGGCTCTGGGCCTCGCTCACACTGGCGTATAACACGGCCGGGTGCTATGTGATGGGGATAAAGGCTCTGGGCCTCGCTCACACTGGTGTATAACACGGCCGGGTGCTATGTGATGGGATAAAGGCTCTGGGCCTCGCTCACACTGGTGTATAACACGGCCGGGTGCTATGTGATGGGGATAAAGGCTCTGGGCCTCGCTCACACTGGTGTATAACACGGCCGGGTGCTATGTGATGGGGATAAAGGCTCTGGGCCTCGCTCACACTGGCGTATAACACGGCCGGGTGCTATGTGATGGGGATAAAGGCTCTGGGCCTCGCTCACACTGGTGTATAACACGGCCGGGTGCTATGTGATGGGATAAAGGCTCTGGGCCTCGCTCACACTGGCGTATATAACACGGCCGGGTGCTATGTGATGGGGATAAAGGCTCTGGGCCTCGCTCACACTGGCGTATAACACGGCCGGGTGCTATGTGATGGGGATAAAGGCTCTGGGCCTCGCTCACACTGGCGTATAACATGGCCGGGTGCTATGTGATGGGGATAAAGGCTCTGGGCCTCGCTCACACTGGCGTATAACACGGCCGGGTGCTATGTGATGGGGATAAAGGCTCTGGGCCTAGCTCACACTGGTGTATAACACGGCCGGGTGCTATGTGATGGGATAAAGGCTCTGGGCCTCGCTCACACTGGTGTATAACACGGCCGGGTGCTATGTGATGGGGATAAAGGCTCTGGGCCTCGCTCACACTGGCGAATAACACGGCCGGGTGCTATGTGATGGGGATAAAGGCTCTGGGCCTCGCTCACACTGGCGTATAACACGGCCGGGTGCTATGTGATGGGGATAAAGGCTCTGGGCCTCGCTCACACTGGCGTATAACACGGCCGGGCGCTATGTGATGGGATAAAGGCTCTGGGCCTCGCTCACACTGGTGTATAATAGGGCCGGGTGCTATGTGATGGGATAAAGGCTCTGGGCCTCGCTCACACTGGCGTATAACACGGCCGGGTGCTATGTGATGGGGATAAAGGCTCTGGGCCTCGCTCACACTGGTGTATAACACGGCCGGGTGCTATGTGATGGGGATAAAGGCTCTGGGCCTCGCTCACACTGGTGTATAACACGGCCGGGTGCTATGTGATGGGATAAAGGCTCTGGGCCTCGCTCACACTGGCGTATAACACGGCTGGGTGCTATGTGATGGGGATAAAGGCTCTGGGCCTCGCTCACACTGGTGTATAACATGGCCGGGTGCTATGTGATGGGGATAAAGGCTCTGGGCCTCGCTCACACTGGCGTATAACACGGCCGGGTGCTATGTGATGGGATAAAGGCTCTGGGCCTCGCTCACACTGGTGTATAACACGGCCGGGCGCTATGTGATGGGGATAAAGGCTCTGGGCCTCGCTCACACTGGTGTATAACACGGCCGGGTGCTATGTGATGGGATAAAGGCTCTGGGCCTCGCTCACACTGGCGTATAACACGGCCGGGTGCTATGTGATGGGGATAAAGGCTCTGGGCCTCGCTCACACTGGTGTATAACACGGCCGGGTGCTATGTGATGGGATAAAGGCTCTGGGCCTCGCTCACACTGGTGTATAACACGGCCGGGTGCTATGTGATGGGGATAAAGGCTCTGGGCCTCGCTCACACTGGCGTATAACACGGCCGGGTGCCATGTCATGGGGATAAAGTCTCTGGGCCTCGCTCACACTGGCGTATAACACGGCCGGGTGCTATGTGATGGGGATAAAGACTCTGGGCCTCGCTCACACTGGCGTATATAACACGGCCGGGTGCTATGTGATGGGGATAAAGGCTCTGGGCCTCGCTCACACTGGCGTATAACACGGCCGGGTGCTATGTGATGGGATAAAGGCTCTGGGCCTCGCTCACACTGGCGTATAACACGGCCGGGTGCTATGTGATGGGGATAAAGGCTCTGGGCCTCGCTCACACTGGCGTATAACACGGCCGGGTGCTATGTGATGGGGATAAAGGCTCTGGGCCTCGCTCACACTGGCGTATAACACGGCCGGGTGCTATGTGATGGGGATAAAGGCTCTGGGCCTCGCTCACACTGGTGTATAACACGGCCGGGCGCTATGTGATGGGGATAAAGGCTCTGGGCCTCGCTCACACTGGTGTATAACATGGCCGGGTGCTATGTGATGGGGATAAAGGCTCTGGGCCTCGCTCACACTGGCGTATAACACGGCCGGGTGCTATGTGATGGGATAAAGGCTCTGGGCCTCGCTCACACTGGTGTATAACACGGCCGGGCGCTATGTGATGGGGATAAAGGCTCTGGGCCTCGCTCACACTGGTGTATAACACGGCCGGGTGCTATGTGATGGGATAAAGGCTCTGGGCCTCGCTCACACTGGCGTATAACACGGCCGGGTGCTATGTGATGGGGATAAAGGCTCTGGGCCTCGCTCACACTGGTGTATAACACGGCCGGGTGCTATGTGATGGGATAAAGGCTCTGGGCCTCGCTCACACTGGTGTATAACACGGCCGGGTGCTATGTGATGGGGATAAAGGCTCTGGGCCTCGCTCACACTGGCGTATAACACGGCCGGGTGCCATGTCATGGGGATAAAGTCTCTGGGCCTCGCTCACACTGGCGTATAACACGGCCGGGTGCTATGTGATGGGGATAAAGACTCTGGGCCTTGCTCACACTGGCGTATATAACACGGCCGGGTGCTATGTGATGGGGATAAAGGCTCTGGGCCTCGCTCACACTGGCGTATAACACGGCCGGGTGCTATGTGATGGGATAAAGGCTCTGGGCCTCGCTCACACTGGCGTATAACACGGCCGGGTGCTATGTGATGGGGATAAAGGCTCTGGGCCTCGCTCACACTGGCGTATAACACGGCCGGGTGCTATGTGATGGGGATAAAGGCTCTGGGCCTCGCTCACACTGGCGTATAACACGGCCGGGTGCTATGTGATGGGGATAAAGGCTCTGGGCCTCGCTCACACTGGCGTATAACACGGCCGGGTGCTATGTGATGGGGATAAAGGCTCTGGGCCTCGCTCACACTGGTGTATAACACGGCCGGGCGCTATGTGATGGGGATAAAGGCTCTGGGCCTCGCTCACACTGGTGTATAACACGGCCGGGTGCTATGTGATGGGATAAAGGCTCTGGGCCTCGCTCACACTGGTGTATAACACGGCCGGGCGCTATGTGATGGGGATAAAGGCTCTGGGCCTCGCTCACACTGGTGTATAACACGGCCGGGCGCTATGTGATGGGGATAAAGGCTCTGGGCCTCGCTCACACTGGCGTATAACACGGCCGGGTGCTATGTGATGGGGATAAAGGCTCTGGGCCTCGCTCACACTGGCGTATAACACGGCCGGGTGCTATGTGATGGGATAAAGGCTCTGGGCCTCGCTCACACTGGTGTATAACACGGCCGGGTGCTATGTGATGGGATAAAGGCTCTGGGCCTCGCTCACACTGGCGTATAACACGGCCGGGTGCTATGTGACGGGATAAAGGCTCTGGGCCTCGCTCACACTGGCGTATAACACGGCTGGGTGCTATGTGATGGGGATAAAGGCTCTGGGCCTCGCTCACACTGGTGTATAACATGGCCGGGTGCTATGTGATGGGGATAAAGGCTCTGGGCCTCGCTCACACTGGCGTATAACACGGCCGGGTGCTATGTGATGGGATAAAGGCTCTGGGCCTCGCTCACACTGGTGTATAACACGGCCGGGCGCTATGTGATGGGGATAAAGGCTCTGGGCCTCGCTCACACTGGTGTATAACACGGCCGGGTGCTATGTGATGGGATAAAGGCTCTGGGCCTCGCTCACACTGGCGTATATAACACGGCCGGGTGCTATGTGATGGGGATAAAGGCTCTGGGCCTCGCTCACACTGGCGTATAACACGGCCGGGTGCTATGTGATGGGATAAAGGCTCTGGGCCTCGCTCACACTGGCGTATAACACGGCCGGGTGCTATGTGATGGGGATAAAGGCTCTGGGCCTCGCTCACACAGGCGTATAACACGGCCGGGTGCTATGTGATGGGGATAAAGGCTCTGGGCCTCGCTCACACTGGCGTATAACACGGCCGGGTGCTATGTGATGGGGATAAAGGCTCTGGGCCTCGCTCACACTGGTGTATAACACGGCCGGGCGCTATGTGATGGGGATAAAGGCTCTGGGCCTCGCTCACACTGGTGTATAACACGGCCGGGTGCTATGTGATGGGATAAAGGCTCTGGGCCTCGCTCACACTGGTGTATAACACGGCCGGGTGCTATGTGATGGGGATAAAGGCTCTGGGCCTCGCTCACACTGGCGTATAACACGGCCGGGTGCCATGTCATGGGGATAAAGTCTCTGGGCCTCGCTCACACTGGCGTATAACACGGCCGGGTGCTATGTGATGGGGATAAAGACTCTGGGCCTCGCTCACACTGGCGTATATAACACGGCCGGGTGCTATGTGATGGGGATAAAGGCTCTGGGCCTCGCTCACACTGGTGTATAACACGGCCGGGTGCTATGTGATGGGGATAAAGGCTCTGGGCCTCGCTCACACTGGCGTATAACACGGCCGGGTGCTATGTGATGGGGATAAAGGCTCTGGGCCTCGCTCACACTGGCGTATAACATGGCCGGGTGCTATGTGATGGGGATAAAGGCTCTGGGCCTCGCTCACACTGGTGTATAACACGGCCGGGTGCTATGTGATGGGGATAAAGGCTCTGGGCCTCGCTCACACTGGCGTATAACACGGCCGGGTGCTATGTGATGGGGATAAAGGCTCTGGGCCTCGCTCACACTGGCGTATAACACGGCCGGGTGCTATGTGATGGGGATAAAGGCTCTGGGCCTCGCTCACACTGGTGTATAACACGGCCGGGCGCTATGTGATGGGGATAAAGGCTCTGGGCCTCGCTCACACTGGTGTATAACACGGCCGGGTGCTATGTGATGGGATAAAGGCTCTGGGCCTCGCTCACACTGGTGTATAACACGGCCGGGTGCTATGTGATGGGGATAAAGGCTCTGGGCCTCGCTCACACTGGCGTATAACACGGCCGGGTGCCATGTCATGGGGATAAAGTCTCTGGGCCTCGCTCACACTGGCGTATAACACGGCCGGGTGCTATGTGATGGGGATAAAGACTCTGGGCCTCGCTCACACTGGCGTATATAACACGGCCGGGTGCTATGTGATGGGGATAAAGGCTCTGGGCCTCGCTCACACTGGTGTATAACACGGCCGGGTGCTATGTGATGGGGATAAAGGCTCTGGGCCTCGCTCACACTGGCGTATAACACGGCCGGGTGCTATGTGATGGGGATAAAGGCTCTGGGCCTCGCTCACACTGGCGTATAACATGGCCGGGTGCTATGTGATGGGGATAAAGGCTTTGGGCCTCGCTCACACTGGCGTATAACACGGCCGGGTGCTATGTGATGGGGATAAAGGCTCTGGGCCTCGCTCACACTGGTGTATAATAGGGCCGGGTGCTATGTGATGGGGATAAAGGCTCTGGGCCTCGCTCACACTGGTGTATAACACGGCCGGGTGCTATGTGATGGGGATAAAGGCTCTGGGCCTCGCTCACACTGGTGTATAACACGGCCGGGTGCTATGTGATGGGATAAAGGCTCTGGGCCTCGCTCACACTGGTGTATAACACGGCCGGGTGCTATGTGATGGGGATAAAGGCTCTGGGCCTCGCTCACACTGGTGTATAACACGGCCGGGTGCTATGTGATGGGGATAAAGGCTCTGGGCCTCGCTCACACTGGCGTATAACACGGCCGGGTGCTATGTGATGGGATAAAGGCTCTGGGCCTCGCTCACACTGGCGTATAACACGGCCGGGTGCTATGTGATGGGGATAAAGGCTCTGGGCCTCGCTCACACTGGCGTATAACACGGCCGGGTGCTATGTGATGGGGATAAAGGCTCTGGGCCTCGCTCACACTGGTGTATAATAGGGCCGGGTGCTATGTGATGGGGATAAAGGCTCTGGGCCTCGCTCACACTGGCGTATAACACGGCCGGGTGCTATGTGATGGGGATAAAGGCTCTGGGCCTAGCTCACACTGGTGTATAACACGGCCGGGTGCTATGTGATGGGGATAAAGGCTCTGGGCCTCTCTCACACTGGTGTATAACATGGCCGGGTGCTATGTGATGGGGATAAAGGCTCTGGGCCTCGCTCACACTGGTGTATAACACGGCCGGGTGCTATGTGATGGGGATAAAGGCTCTGGGCCTCGCTCACACTGGTGTATAACACGGCCGGGTGCTATGTGATGGGGATAAAGGCTCTGGGCCTCGCTCACACTGGTGTATAACAGGGCCGGGTGCTATGTGATGGGGATAAAGGCTCTGGGCCTCGCTCACACTGGCGTATAACACGGCCGGGTGCTATGTGATGGGGATAAAGGCTCTGGGCCTCGCTCACACTGGTGTATAACACGGCCGGGTGCTATGTGATGGGATAAAGGCTCTGGGCCTCGCTCACACTGGCGTATATAACACGGCCGGGTGCTATGTGATGGGGATAAAGGCTCTGGGCCTCGCTCACACTGGCGTATAACACGGCCGGGTGCTATGTGATGGGGATAAAGGCTCTGGGCCTCGCTCACACTGGTGTATAACACGGCCGGGTGCTATGTGATGGGGATAAAGGCTCTGGGCCTCGCTCACACTGGCGTATAACACGGCCGGGCGCTATGTGATGGGGATAAAGGCTCTGGGCCTCGCTCACAGTGGTGTATAACACGGCCGGGTGCTATGTGATGGGATAAAGGCTCTGGGCCTCGCTCACACTGGTGTATAACACGGCCGGGTGCTATGTGATGGGATAAAGGCTCTGGGCCTCGCTCACACTGGCGTATAACACGGCCGGGTGCTATGTGATGGGATAAAGGCTCTGGGCCTCGCTCACACTGGTGTATAACACGGCCGGGTGCTATGTGATGGGATAAAGGCTCTGGGCCTCGCTCACACTGGTGTATAACACGGCCGGGTGCTATGTGATGGGGATAAAGGCTCTGGGCCTCGCTCACACTGGTGTATAACACGGCCGGGTGCTATGTGATGGGATAAAGGCTCTGGGCCTCGCTCACACTGGCGTATAACACGGCCGGGCGCTATGTGATGGGGATAAAGGCTCTGGGCCTCGCTCACACTGGTGTATAACACGGCCGGGCGCTATGTGATGGGATAAAGGCTCTGGGCCTCGCTCACACTGGTGTATAACACGGCCGGGCGCTATGTGATGTGGATAAAGGCTCTGGGCCTCGCTCACACTGGTGTATAACACGGCCGGGCGCTATGTGATGGGGATAAAGGCTCTGGGCCTCGCTCACACTGGCGTATAACACGGCTGGGTGCTATGTGATGGGGATAAAGGCTCTGGGCCTCGCTCACACTGACGTATAACACGGCCGGGCGCTATGTGATGGGGATAAAGGCTCTGGGCCTCGCTCACACTGGTGTATAACACGGCCGGGTGCTATGTGATGGGGATAAAGGCTCTGGGCCTCGCTCACACTGGTGTATAACATGGCCGGGTGCTATGTGATGGGGATAAAGGCTCTGGGCCTCGCTCACACTGGTGTATAACACGGCCGGGTGCTATGTGATGGGGATAAAGGCTCTGGGCCTCGCTCACACTGGCGTATAACACGGCTGGGTGCTATGTGATGGGGATAAAGGCTCTGGGCCTCGCTCACACTGGCGTATAACACGGCCGGGTGCTATGTGATGGGGATAAAGGCTCTGGGCCTCGCTCACACTGGTGTATAACACGGCCGGGTGCTATGTGATGGGGATAAAGGCTCTGGGCCTCGCTCACACTGGTGTATAACACGGCCGGGTGCTATGTGATGGGGATAAAGGCTCTGGGCCTCGCTCACACTGGCGTATAACACGGCCGGGTGCTATGTGATGGGATAAAGGCTCTGGGCCTCGCTCACACTGGTGTATAACATGGCCGGGTGCTATGTGATGGGATAAAGGCTCTGGGCCTCGCTCACACTGGTGTATAACATGGCCGGGTGCTATGTGATGGGATAAAGGCTCTGGGCCTCGCTCACACTGGCGTATAACACGGCCGGGTGCTATGTGATGGGGATAAAGGCTCTGGGCCTCGCTCACACTGGTGTATAACATGGCCGGGTGCTATGTGATGGGATAAAGGCTCTGGGCCTCGCTCACACTGGTGTATAACACGGCCGGGCGCTATGTGATGGGATAAAGGCTCTGGGCCTCGCTCACACTGGTGTATAACACGGCCGGGTGCTATGTGATGGGGATAAAGGCTCTGGGCCTCGCTCACACTGGCGTATAACACGGCCGGGTGCTATGTGATGGGGATAAAGGCTCTGGGCCTCGCTCACACTGGCGTATAACACGGCCGGGTGCTATGTGATGGGGATAAAGGCTCTGGGCCTCGCTCACACTGGTGTATAACACGGCCGGGTGCTATGTGATGGGATAAAGGCTCTGGGCCTCGCTCACACTGGTGTATAACACGGCCGGGTGCTATGTGATGGGGATAAAGGCTCTGGGCCTCGCTCACACTGGTGTATAACACGGCCGGGTGCTATGTGATGGGGATAAAGGCTCTGGGCCTCGCTCACACTGGCGTATAACACGTCCGGGCGCTATGTGATGGGATAAAGGCTCTGGGCCTCGCTCACACTGGCGTATAACACGGCCGGGTGCTATGTGATGGGATAAAGGCTCTGGGCCTCGCTCACACTGGCGTATAACACGGCCGGGCGCTATGAATATGGGATGGTCTGGACAGGGCCGTATTTGCCACTAGGCACTTGAGGGCACGTTAAAACGACAGATGCACCAACAATTGCTCCAGTAAAATATATATAAAACAATGTAACTGATGTATAAAAATACAGATACAATAAACCAGTGCTCTGTGAACAAAGGTGAGGACCACAAAGTCTGGTAGGACAGCACAACAACCAATCTATGGATTACCAGGGAGACACTACACAGGAATAGAATATAAAATGCCTTTATTTAATTATGATGGCAAAATAAAACAAAAAAATATCTGTGCGCATAACAGGACAAGAAACAACATATAGTCGTTTCACAATTTAGATAGTACTGGTCGTCCAAATTCATATATGAATACGTCCCTCAAGTGCAAATTGTGCAAAAAATAGCAATTTTTTGCGCAATTTGCACTTGAGGGACGTATTCATATATGAATACAGGAGGGGGCTAGAGATGAGCCATGCAAGATGGGAGCGGGGAGCCGATGAGCTATGCATACAGGAGGGGGGGAGAGATGAACCATGCAAGATGGGAGCGGGGAGCCGATGAGCCGTGCATACAGGGAGGGGGGAGAGATGAGCCATGCAAGATGGGAGCGGGGAGCCGATGAGCCATGCATACAGGGGGGGGGGGGGGAGAGATGAGCCATGCAAGATGGGAGCGGGGAGCCAATGAGCCGTGCATACAGGGAGGGGGGAGAGATGAGCCATGCAAGATGGGAGCGGGGAGCCGATGAGCCATGCATACAGGGGGGGGGGGGAGAGATGAGCCATGCAAGATGGGAGCGGGGAGCCGATGAGCCATGCATACAGGGGGGGGGGAGAGATGAGCCATGCAAGATGGGAGCGGGGAGCCGATGAGCCATGCATACAGGGAGGGGGGAGAGATGAGCCATGCAAGATGGGAGCGGGGAGCCGATGAGCCATGCATGCAGGGAGGGGGGGAGAGTTTAGCCATGCAAGATGGGAGCGGGGAGCCGATGAGCCATGCATACGGAGGGGAGAGATGAGCCATGCAAGATGGGAGCGGGGAGCCAATGAGCCATGCATACAGGGAGGGTGGAGATGAGCCATGCATACAAGGAGGGGGAGATGAGCCATGCATACAAGGAGGGGGAGATGAGCCATGCAAACAGGGAGGGGGGAGATGAGCCATGCATTCAGGGAGGGGGGAGATGAGCCATGCATTCAGGGAGGGGGGAGATGAGCCATACAGGGAGGGGAGAGATGAGCCATACATACAGGGAGGGGGAGATGAGCTATGCATACAGGGAGGGGGGGAGGTGAGTGTTGCATACAGGGGGTGGGCCATTATACAGTATGGAGCATACAGGAGGGGGGGAGAGATGAACCATGCAAGATGGGAGCGGGGAGCCGATGAGCCGTGCATACAGGGAGGGGGGAGAGATGAGCCATGCAAGATGGGAGCGGGGAGCCGATGAGCCATGCATACAGGGGGGGGGGAGAGATGAGCCATGCAAGATGGGAGCGGGGAGCCGATGAGCCATGCATACAGGGAGGGGGGAGAGATGAGCCATGCAAGATGGGAGCGGGGAGCCAATGAGCCATGCATACAGGGAGGGTGGAGATGAGCCATGCATACAAGGAGGGGGAGATGAGCCATGCATACAAGGAGGGGGAGATGAGCCATGCAAACAGGGAGGGGGGAGATGAGCCATGCATTCAGGGAGGGGGGAGATGAGCCATGCATTCAGGGAGGGGGGAGATGAGTCATACAGGGAGGGGAGAGATGAGCGCCATACATACAGGGAGGGGGAGATGAGCTATGCATACAGGGAGGGAGGGAGGTGAGTGTTGCATACAGGGGGTGGGCCATTATACAGTATGGAGCATCATATATGGGATCATTATACAGTATGGAGCATCATGTGTGGCTATTATACAGTTTTGAGCATCATGTGGGGCCATTATACAGTATGGAGCATCATGTGGGGCCATTATACAGTATTGAGCATTATGTGGGGCCATTATACAGTACTGAGCATCATGTGGGGTTATACAGTATGGAGCACTGTGTGGCCATTATATAGTATTGAGCATCATGTGTGGCCATTATACAGTATGGAGCATCATGTGTGGACAGTTTAACAGTATTGAGCATCATGTGGGGCCATTCTACAGTATTGAGCATCATGTGGGGCCATTCTACAGTATTGAGCATCATGTGTGGCCATTATACAGTATGAAGCACTGTGTGGCCATTATACAGTATTGAGCATCATGTGGGGCCATTATACAGTATTGAGCATCATGTGGGGCCATTATACAGTATGGAGCATCATGTGCGGTCATTATACAGTATGGAGCATCATGTGCAGCCAATATACAGTATGGAGCATCATGTGCAGTCATTATACAGTATGGAGCATCATGTGCGGTCATTATACAGTAAGGAGCACTGTGTGGCCATTTCTTTTTTTGTTTATAATTATTGGTTATGAAACAGTGTGATCAGCAGTGGTAAATGGGTGTGGTTGGGATGTGGATATGGGTGTGAATAGTTGTGAAATGGGTGTGGTCAGAGGCGTGGCCTAAAATTTGCTGCGGCTCGCAAATTTTATCCCTCTTACACCTCCTTCAAAAGTTGGGAGGTATGGTACCGCATTTGCCGGATCACAGCAAGTGCCGCAAATCCCATAGGGAATGAATGAGGCCAAACGCAGTGTTACCCTAAGTGATCCGTTACGCGGCAGATGCGGAAAAACTGCCGGATCTGCTGCAAAAGGCGACTTTCACATCAGCGATTTTTGCCAAAAGTCACTGCCGATAGTGTCATGCTCACCAATGGGGGAGGCAGCACTAAAAGTGCCTAGGGCAGCAGAAACTCTAAATACGGCCCTGGGTCTGGACCACGTGACATGACCACAGGATGGGTGGGACCACGGGATAAAACTACGGGCTGGGACCCGGGAGCACAGGATGAGACGGATGGGACAGTGAGTTGGGCTGGACAGGGCAAAATGATGCGGCCACAGGACTGACGGGACCACGGGATGGGACCACTGGCGCCTCGTGTGCCATTTTGACAGTGTTTCACAATTTCTATATAATGCCGCCAAATGATGCCACAAACCAGTTCTGCCATACAGTGCCACCTGTGGCTCAGCTATCCCCTGACTGCAGGGGAATTCTCCGTCCTCCAGCAATGAGTTAATGCGTCTTCTCCATGCTACGCTCCTCATTGCTGCCACATCTGTGTGCTGCTATCATCCGCCGCCGCTGTGCCACCATCATCCACCGCCGCTGTGCCGCCATCATCCGCCGCCGCTGTGCCGCCATCATCCGCCGCCTTTGATCCTGCTCTGGGATGTAATGATGTTAGGATATAATCAGCCTTCAATGTCGCCCCCTCCGTGAGCGCAGCGGCAGCCGGACCGCGGGGAGCCGACACGTTTACTTCTAAACTCTGAGAAGGTCTGAAGCTGCCAAATAATAAGTTCCGGCCCCGAAACGCGGCAGCGACAGCCGGCACTATCCATTAGAGAGACTCCGAGATCACAGCATTAACCCTGCGTCTGCCGCCACATTTGGCGTCACCTTGGTGGTCGCGGCTGATCCCCCTGAAGCGCTGCGCCACTGGTGATCGGATCAGGGGGACGGCAGTGCAAAGGGTTAAGAGTGGAGCCATCGAGAAATTCTCTTATCAATGAAAATGTCCCTAAGCAAAAAAAAAAACCTGAGTGCAGGGGAGTCCGACCCCCAGGAGCAGCGCAGCTCTGAAGTGGGACCCCCAGTGGTGTCGGAGCTGGAGTCTCCGTAACGCCGCTGCTTTGATGTGCGGGAAGCGCAGGCTGCTGCAGTTTCCTCCTCTGCTGATACAAAGTCTCCAGATTTATATGGCAGCGATACATTGTAACCAGCAATCCGCGTCCTAAAAGGGACAGCGTGCCCTGTGAGTGAGGTGGACCCTCCAAGAGCGAACACTCAGGACCACTGGCCCAGGCTCCGCTGCGGCTTACTATGGTGTTAATGATCACTGCGCCCCTGAAATAATACCATGTGCCCCCCCAAGATTTACTCCTTAGGCAGAAGTCGGGAAAGTGTTGGAGACACCTAAATGTTAGGAAGTCACTGGCCAGGTGGTGGGGTATTATCTCAGCACTATATGGCCCCATCATTACTGCATGTATGGTGGTACGTGGGCGCTGTATATGGAGCGCCCCCACACCGCCGCAGGGCCAAGGGACACCCGGAGCCGGGCCTCTGAGAGTCTCTGTCCAGTTCTGGGGTTGTCACAGTGGCTAGACCCGGTCCGTGGCCCTGTCTGTCAGTGGGGGACGTCCAGTACAATAAGTGGTGTTGTAACGGTGCAGTTGTGGGGTGCAGGTCGCGGTAAATAACGAAGACACCAGGTTGCAGTCTCTTTACCTCTTTACTGAAGATCTCTGAGTCCTCAGTCCAGAATACGGCTCACCAGGCTGCGCAAGTCCGGCCGGTCCAATGACACTTCCAGAGTTCTCTTCACAGGAGGAAATCTGTGCCTTCCCCCTAGCGCTATGTGTTGTAGTCCTTCCCTGCTGTGCTTACGGAAAGTACCCCACAACTGTTGTGTCTGTTTCTTAAGTTCCCTCACAACTCGACTAGATGATGTTCTGCTAATCCTCCGTCCCTCCCTGAGGTTCGGGTAGGGACGGCACCCGTTTGACGGGTAGGCCTGGAGTTCTTCCGGGACCCTAGAGACGCCCCTCTCCCACAATTGCCTCCCAAGACTTCATAGGTGATTTGAGTTAGACAGCCCGCCTGAGACTGACTGTCCTGCCGCTGTTTGGAGTATTGCTTGAAGCTGAATGTTATTCTACTCCCTCGGCGTTCCGGCCACCGGTAGTGCGCCTCAGTAGGATGTTGCTTCGATCTTACAGCACGACTCCTACTGGTATTTCTCCTTTGCGTGATCCCGTTTCTCACTCAGCACAATCTATCTCTCTTCTAATCCTTTCTTGGGCACCGCCGCTACCCGGAGCAGGCACGGTCCCGTTACGTTCGTTCTCGTTGCCAAGCCTCTGTCAGGATCCCACCCCTGACAGAGACCCTACTGTATCTTCCCCTACAACACCCTCTGCCACAAGGTGTTGCCTGGTTCCAACCCAGTCAGCTTTCTGATCTAACTTCCTGCCTGACCCCCAGTTTACCCACTATGGTGGGGAGTGGCCTAATGAATAGCACCCTTAGCTCCCCCCGGAGGCCCGGCTGTGAAATGTATTGGTGTCTGTGATACCTGATCAGATGAACTCCTTCAGTGCCATCGGACGCACCATAGCTCCCCATAGTGGCGGAGCCACAGTACTGCAACGACCAGGACTCTGAGGCGCTGCACTCCCCCCTGGTTAAACACAGTACTCCGGGACTGGGAAGAAAACAACAATACAAGTTTAGCAAAAAGACATACAATTTTGTTGAGTGCAATAACAATAAGTATACTTGAACAGGCTTCCCTTTATGGGAGGTAAGGACACTTGAACGTTACAAACATGGTTAAATAACATAGCAACATGCTATAAATAACTCTTCTTACCCAACCGGGTATTCTACTAAGTGCAAAAACTGCTGAACAATACTTTAACATTGCCCTTAAGGACATACACTCTGTATCCACTAAAGACCTCCCTATAATCACATTATAAGGTAATTTAACTTTTTCATTCTCCTTCTTTAAATCTGCAGGACCGCCTGTCCTATCGGCACCAGACCTACTGCCTCTCCTTTCTGTTACAGGACCGCCCCGTTCAGCCAGGGCCTACCGCCTTTTCAACTTCTATACACAGTATAGATCATAACATTACTTTCAGTTTTAGAAGCACTGAGCCATCTACGTATGGCTCCTAGGAGGACTCACTTCCTAACCCCTACGGGTTCACTTTCTGTCCTCTGTAACACATTATTAACTCTTTCTTTACAATAAACTAACTTTCTATGGAGGACTCAGGGTTTACCTTCTATCCCCACTTTCTATCAACATTATCAATTATCCCTTTTCTTCCGAGAAACATCATCATCATTTCTTCACAATTAACTGGTTGGATACATATAACTTTCTCATGTACATATTATCATCACTTTCTTTCATCGAACATTATTGCTACCTGTCTTAAAGCAATATCACCGTTTAAGTGCAACAATTGAACATCCCCTTTAAGAAGGGACCAAGTCTCTATGAGGTAGCATATCTTCTCAGGCTACCAGTCCATACTCATCAAAGGTTCCAGTGTGGTATCTTCACAAAGAGTCCTTCTTTAAGTAAAACCAGTAGGGAGCGCCTTTAAGAAGGTGCAACTATTTACAATAAGTTTGTATCATGCACTGTTCATGATTGCGGCAGTTCTTGGTAACAGGAAACAAAAATGGAAAAACAAACCAAACAATTGGGATCCCGGGTCAACAAAGGGATCCCTTTAAAAGTTAACCCTAAACGGGTTCGGCAGCAAAACAGGAACAAACAGTTAAAGGGAAGAACTATTTATATTATCATGGTTTCGAGGTTTATTCTTGTTCTGGCGGTCTTGGTTCCGGGCCCCCGACTACTGTGGCACGGATACCAGCGGCAGGCCCCGCAGGGACCACCAGGTCACCCGGTGTCTGAATTTGAAGACTGACCCTGCTGGTGAGTTCGGGAGCTACTACAAAGCGCACAGTGGAGACAGTAACGAGATCTGGCAAATCTGGATCAACCATAATTGGGGCCACAGGTGACACTCTCTCAGGCTCACATCGCTGAACATTCCGGGCACGCCATCCTTGTGCGTTCTGGTGACGGGTGTACGTCACCTGATCCCCTTCCCATAATGGTTCGCCATCCCGATCACAGCAGGGAGTTTCCACGTCGTAACTAGCAACGAAGACGCCAGTCGATAGACCCAGTTCCTGTATAGAGCCCCATCCTTTCCTGGGGTGGAAGGCCGACACAGTTCCCCGCCTTACCACGTCCTTCCCACCATGTACAAACTTCTTGCGTTGCGTCTCCCGTTGTTCAACTTCACCTCGCTGTTTCCAGTGCTGGAGCACGCATTGATTGTACTGGTCCCAGGTAAGTATTGCGATGGTGAGACCATCCACCGGAACCCCATCCTGCTCAACCCAGGGGGTGTCCCACCGGAACATCACTCCGTCCAGGCCCACATCTATGGGCTCCCCCCACTTGGTTGGTAGTGGCGGTAATAACTTCCCCATTGCACTGGGGCCGAGGACCACTGGCTCGATTGTGAACGAAGGATTACTGTTGCGGGGAGGATCGGTCACGGGAGCAGTATCGAACGGGGAGGCAGGAGTATCTTCCGTACCTGCACCTGATGTGATTCCACCGATGTCGATCCGGTCCGCTGACAAGAACGCTGGAGTCAGCTGCTGCTCGGACCGCGGCTCTTCTAATACGGTCCCCGAACGCGGCTCCGCTATCTGTTCCAGGGGCTTCGGATCCTCCGGCTGCAGGGGACACGGGTCTGCCCCCGATAAACGAGGGCAAACCGGGACTGTTCCTTCCCCGTTCCAGCACTCGCTGTTCTTCATCATGATCTGCTGATCGGTGGCAATGCATGCATCGGACTCCGCCATTTCTCCGGGGCCGGGCTTCTCCATCTCCTGCTTCCTGCCGTTGCAAATCAGGGGGTCGTCCTCTGCTTGAAGGCAGGTCCTCACTTTGCAGCCAGAAGCGCAGGGGGCGGTAGCCATTTCTCGCGCCACTCTGGTAGTCTCCTCCCATGGCACGCCCTCCTTCTTCTCTGGCGTAGCAATGGCGGCGGCTTTTGGCGGGAACTTCTCTGGGTCAATGGCAATACACAGTCTCTCAATAAAGTACAGTCCAAGCACAACAAATCACAGTTCCAAGGCACACATGACCTGATTCTTCAGGCTTAAGTAGATCCTGTTCGTGACGCCAAGTTGGAGCGCCCCCACACCGCCGCAGGGCCAAGGGACACCCGGAGCCGGGCCTCTGAGAGTCTCTGTCCAGTTCTGGGGTTGTCACGGTGGCTAGACCCGGTCCGTGGCCCTGTCTGTCAGTGGGGGACGTCCAGTACAATAAGTGGTGGTGTAGCGGTGCAGTTGTGGGGTGCAGGTCGCGGTAAATAATGAGGACACCAGGTTGCAGTCTCTTTACCTCTTTACTGAAGATCTCTGAGTCCTCAGTCCAGAATACGGCTCACCAGGCTGCGCAAGTCCGGCCAGTCCAATGACACTTCCAGAGTTCTCTTCACAGGAGGAAATCTGTGCCTTCCCCCTAGCGCTATGTGTTGTAGTCCTTCCCTGCTGTGCTTACGGAAAGTACCCCACAACTGTTGTGTCTGTTTCTTAAGTTCCCTCACAACTCGACTAGATGATGTTCTGCTAATCCTCCGTCCCTCCCTGAGGTTCGGGTAGGGACGGCACCCGTTTGACGGGTAGGCCTGGAGATCTTCCGGGACCCTAGAGACGCCCCTCTCCCACAATTGCCTCCCAAGACTTCATAGGTGATTTGAGTTAGACAGCCCGCCTGAGACTGACTGTCCTGCCGCTGTTTGGTGTATTGCTTGAAGCTGAATGTTACTCTATTCCCTCGGCGTTCCGGCCACCGGTAGTGCGCCTCAGTAGGATGTTGCTTCGATCTTACAGCACGACTCCTACTGGTATTTCTCCTTTGCGTGATCCCGTTTCTCACTCAGCACAATCTATCTCTCTTCTTATCCTTTCTTGGGCACCGCCGCTACCCGGAGCAGGCACGGTCCCGTTACGTTCGTTCTCGTTGCCAAGCCTCTGTCAGGATCCCACCCCTGACAGAGACCCTACTGTATCTTCCCCCACAACACCCTCTGCCACAAGGTGTTGCCTGGTTCCAACCCAGTCAGCTTTCTGATCTAACTTCCTGCCTGACCCCCAGTTTACCCACTATGGTGGGGAGTGGCCTAATGAATAGCACCCTTAGCTCCCCCCGGAGGCCCGGCTGTGAAATGTATTGGTGTCTGTGATACCTGATCAGATGAACTCCTTCAGTGCCATCGGACGCACCATAGCTCCCCATAGTGGTGGAGCCACAGTACTGCAACGACCAGGACTCTGGGGCGCTGCATATACGGGGCATTATCTCAGCACTATATGGCACCATCATTACTGCATGTATGGTGGTATGTGAGCGCTGTATACGGGGCATTATCTCAGCACTATATGGCCCTATCATTACTGCATGTATGGTGGTATGTGGGCTCTGTATACGGGGGTATTATCTCAGCACTATATGGCCCTATCATTACTGCATGTATGGTGGTATGTGGGCGCTGTATACGGGGGTATTATCTCAGCACTATATGGCGCCATCATTACTGCATAGTGGTACAAGAGCGCTGTATACGGGGCATTATCTCAGCACTATATGGCCCTATCATTACTGCATGTATGGTGGTATGTGGGCGCTGTATACGGGGGTATTATCTCGGCACTATATGGCGCCATCATTACTGCATGGTGGTACATGAGCGCTGTATACGGGGCATTATCTCAGCACTATATGGCCCTATCATTACTGCATGTATGGTGGTACGTAGGCGCTGTATACGGGGGTATTATCTCAGCACTATATGGCCCTATCATTACTGCATGTATCGTGGTATGTGAGCGCTGTATACGGGGCATTATCTCAGCACTATATGGCGCCATCATTACTGCATGTATCGTGGTATGTGAGCGCTGTATACGGGGCATTATCTCAGCACTATATGGCCCTATCATTACTGCATGTATGGTAGTACGTGGGCGCTGTATACGGGGGTATTATCTCAGCACTATATGGCGCCATCATTACTGCATAGTGGTACATGAGCGCTGTATACGGGGCATTATCTCAGCACTATATGGCCCTATCATTACTGCATGTGTGGTGGTATGTGGGCGCTGTATACGGGGGTATTATCTCGGCACTATATGGCGCCATCATTACTGCATGGTGGTACATGAGCGCTGTATACGGGGCATTATCTCAGCACTATATGGCCCTATCATTACTGCATGTATGGTGGTACGTGGGCGCTGTATACGGGGGTATTATCTCAGCACTATATGGCCCTATCATTACTGCATGTATCGTGGTATGTGAGCGCTGTATACGGGGCATTATCTCAGCACTATATGGCGCCATCATTACTGCATGTATCGTGGTATGTGAGCGCTGTATACGGGGCATTATCTCAGCACTATATGGCCCTATCATTACTGCATGTATGGTGGTACGTGGGCGCTGTGACTGCGGAGACCCGTGTGTCGTAAACAGCAGGGCTCTGGAGTCAGTAGGCTAGATCTCCAATTCCAACTACTCAATTTCCATGACTCCGACTCCCTCATACATGGCTCATGTTTAAGTGACAAATTTACTGTAGTAAAACGGTAACATCAGGTTTTTAATGATTATTATGATACAATAATCAAGCCATTTAGATAAAAAAAAAAAAAAAGTTTTCAATAAAAACGTACTCCATTAGATCCTCCTCCATAGATGACCTCACATCTGACCTAATTATTGTAAGGCTAGAGAACGACCTCTCTACACTAACTTGGGTTGGTGGCAAAGCAGTAACCACATGGGCAACATCTCTAACAATTTCAGGGTGTAAAGGAATTGCGTCGTGCACAGTCAGTTTTGATGAACGATTGAACTCTTCTACTTCTTTGAGAGCAAGTGAAAAACGTTGCTGAAATATGGTCAGTCTGTTTTCTGTTGGAGTGGAATCTTTTTCCCTGCAGCAACGCTTTGTCTGCTCCACGTCATTCAAATACTTGACGAAATCAACCTCATCATCTGATGAAGATGAAGAAATGGCAGCAGCAGCAGCACTGGCTGGACCCAAGTCCTCTTGCTCTTGACCGTCCTGTAGCTCATCCTAACTGCTACCTCAATCAAAGCTTCTATTCATTTAGTAAGCTGTTGATCATCCAGCAATATACGATGACTCTGGTCCACATAAACAGCTGCTAGAAGAGTTTTATTTTCTAATAGCAGTGTCTCCCTCTGTTTCATTGAAGCAGCAATGCCATCTAAACCTCCTCTTTGGGACAAGAAAAACAAGTTCTTCCACTCCTTTTTATCATTTGCCCTCCATATCTTTTGTCTGTCCTGGGGGCATATCTTTCCTCCCAGACACAAACGCCTCTCAGCCATCACTCAGGCCCTCCGTGTGCCGCCTCCTCTGCCTTCATTAATGTCCCCAACACCTGTGCTGTAAGTTTCTTTTTCGGGCATGCGCAGTTTGCGCTGCTCTTCGACTCACATCACATGATGGGGACATACAGCACAGGCGCCGGAGACGTTAATGAAGGCAGAGGAGCCGGCGCACATAGGGCCTGACTAATGGCTGGGAGGCGTTTGTGTCCAGGGGGAAAGACGTATCCCCCGGACAGACTAAAGGTATGGCGGGCAAATTATAAAAAGCAATATTGCAGAGTTGGAAGGGACCCCCCAAAAAAGAGCCACCTTCACAGAATGCAGCATTAGTGCTGCACAAGGTGGCTCTTTTAGTTAAAAACACCAGGGGGGTGACAGGTTCCCCTTAAGGGAGGTGCCTGGGCAACGTGTTTGGGGCACCCCCACACGTAAGGGCAATGGGGTACTCGGTACCGGGTCTCTCTCTCGGTTCTGGGGATGTCACGGTGGCCCAACCCGGTCCGTGGCCCTTTGAGGGACGTCTAGTAAAAGAGTTTGTATATAAGGGAATTGTTCGTGACGCCACCTGTGGTATTCGGTCAGGGTGACCGACGCTGCTAGGGGTCCGCTGGGGTGATGGAATGGCAGCTAGATGGTATACCTTCCCACAGGTGAAGTATGTCCCCAGGGCCTCCCAGGAGTGTAGATGGTGGTGATGGTGGACGATGTAAGGCGCGATGAATAACGAGGACACAAAGGTTGCAGTCTCTTTACCTTTACTGAAGACTTCCGCATCCACAGTCCAGAGTACCGTTCACAGGGCAGGCAGAGTCCGGCCGGTCCGAAGGCACATCCATAGTTCCCTTATCCAGGTAGAAATCAGTAGCCTTCCTACTAGCGCCTGTGAGTTGTAGTACCTCCCTACTGAGCACCACGGGATAGTCCTCACAACCTTTGTAAATGTTCTTGATGTTATTTCTTCCTCACTGTCCCCCAGATGGTGTGGATAGGACAACCCGTATGACTGGGATAGCCTGGGGCTTGTTTGTAGGGACCCTAGAGACGCCCCGACCCCCACAATTTGCCACCATGTCTTCTTAGGTATTAAGGTCGGGCAGCCAACTTGGAATTGACTGTCCTGCCGGTCTCTGAAGTAATGCGTGGAATCAATTACTCCCTCGGTGTTCCAGCCACCGGCTGCACGCCTCAGAAGGAGGCTGCCGATCTCGGGGAAGAACTCCTCCCGGTATTATCTCCTTGTGCTGTGACATCGTTTCTCACTCTCCACAATACAATTCCTTTCTTGTCCTTTCTTAGGATGCTGCCGCACGTGGGGCAGGCGCAGCTCCGTGTATTTCTGTCTCGCTAGGCCTCTGTCAGGATCACACCCCTGACAGGGACCCTCCTTCTGCAGCTCAGATGTTCCTCCTTTTCCCCCTGTCTGCCTGACAGGTCCTCTCTGGGTCAAACCCAGGTAGCAAGGCTCCCCCTGGTGGACTGGAGTGTGAAGTGTAGTGTGTGACTTGTGATACCTGGTCAGGTGAACTCCTTTAGAACCATCAGACGTAATATCACTCCCCCTGGTGGAAGATCGACATTACTGCAACGACCAGGACTCTGGGGCGCTGCACAACCCCCCCGTTAAATTCAGTACTCCGGGACTGGGAAAAGAAACAACAATTACAGGTTATCAAAAGATATACAAAATTTTTGAAATGCTATAAAACAAATTAATTTAACAGTGCTTCCCTTTATGGGAGATGAGGACACTTGAACGTTACAAACAAGAACATATTTATATTGTGCAAAAGGCAGATTGGTTCTATAGATAGATTACAACTGTTTTCAGTTACCCATACAGGTATTCTACCTACTAAGTGCTATCTTATAACAATAATTTAACATTTTCCTTAAGTGTAAAGTCTATGAACCATCTATCTATGGCTCTCTAGAGGACTCACTAACCCCTACGGGTTCACTTTATTGAAATTCAGAACAGGTTTCACCTCCACTACAGGCTAGACTGTATCTTTCTTCCAACTTCTTTTATCCTCAGTTTTATTTAAATTACATCATTAAAACATTTTACTCTCAACATTTTCAAACATTTCTTATCACTAGTTGTCTAACTACATACTATTACTATGTATAAACATTATTACTATCTAACTTCTTAAGGCAACATTATCAACAAGTGAATGTTCCCTTTAAGAGGGAATCCAAGTCCTTTCTGAGGTAAGGCAAATAATCACATCATTAAGTTTTCCAAGTTTGTTTAAAGCAGCATGACGTGATGTGAGGGACCCGTTACGAACCCCTAAACGTTGGTCTTGGGTGAGCTACAAGACATGTAATCCTGACCCGGAATTCTGCCGCACCAACGGGTTTTTCTTCAGGTCTGTGAAGCAAAGCAGTTATTTTTACAGCATAATTTAACAGCAGTTTCTGTTAAGAGGCAGTCTCTGTAAAAGCCTCCTATGTAAAACCAGTAGAGAGCACCTTTAAGAAGGTGCAGACTATGTACAGGGACAGTTTGTGAATCATTCACCGTCCATGATTCCAATATTCTTTGGTAAACAGTGATAAACTTTTGTGCAAAACTGGAACAATAGGTATCCTGTTATGACCTGGTGGGTACGGAGCGGTACTGAGATGACCTGGTGAGCAAAACCAATCATGGACTCGCTACGGAGCAGCACTGAAATAACCTGGTGGGTAAAACAAAAATAGGACTAGCTCTGAGGAGGTGGTAACTTTACTGACCGCAATCCCTACTCCTAACACCAACACTAGAAATAGCCGTGGAGCGTACCTAACTCTGCCTAGACGCCTCTGCACAGCCTAAGAACTAGCTACCCCTGAAGATGGAAACGGAAAGCTATCTTGCCTCAGAGAAACCCCCAAAGGAAGATAGCCCCCCACAAATATTGACGGTGAGTGAAGAGGGAAATGACAAACTCAGAAATGAAACTAGATTTTTTAGCAAAGGAGGCCAATGCTATCTAAATAGACAGAGATAGAATAGGTTGCTGTGCGGTCAGTATAAAAACTAAAAGTCCACGCAGAGTTTACAAAAATAACCACCACACCGACTCACGGTGTGGAGGGGCAAATCTGCGACCCCAGAGCTTCCAACTAGCCGGAATATTTCATAATGACAAGCTGGACAAAAGAGACATAAATTGAACTGAACAGAAGGTCATAAGCAGGGAAACACCCAAAAAGTAGCAGACTTATCTTAAGCTGAAAATGGACTGGCCAACAGAGAACTTCCAGGAAAGGACTGAATCCACAGGAAATACATTGACAGCTGGCATCCACTAAAGCCAAAAGCCCAGTTAAATAACAAGGCCAGGAAACCGATTAGTGAACGCAGCAGCTAAGTTCCACTTGAAACCACCAGAGGGAGCCCAAGAGCAGAACTCCCAAAAATACTATTCGCAACCACAGGATGGAGCCCAAGAACGGAATTCACAACAGGATCCCGGGTAAACAAAGGGATCCCTTTAAAAGTTAACCCTAGACGGGTTTTACATAGTTACATAGTTATTAAGGTTGAAGGAAGACTTTAAGTCCATCTAGTTCAACCCATAGCCTAACATGCCCTAACATGTTGATCCAGGGGAAGGCAAAAAAACCCCATGTGGTAAGAGTAAGCTCCACCATGGGGAAAAAAATTCCTTCCCGACCCCACATACGGCAATCAGACTAGTTCCCTGGATCAACGCCTTATCAAGAAATCTAATATACAGGTCCTTCTCAAAAAATTAGCATATAGTGTTAAATTTCATTATTTACCATAATGTAATGATTACAATTAAACTTTCATATATTATAGATTCATTATCCACCAACTGAAATTTGTCAGGTCTTTTATTGTTTTAATACTGATGATTTTGGCATACAACTCCTGATAACCCAAAAAACCTGTCTCAATAAATTAGCATATTTCACCCGACCAATCAAATAAAAGTGTTTTTTAATACCAAACAAAAAAACCATCAAATAATAATGTTCAGTTATGCACTCAATACTTGGTCGGGAATCCTTTGGCAGAAATGACTGCTTCAATGCGGCGTGGCATGGAGGCAATCAGCCTGTGACACTGCTGAGATGTTATGGAGGCCCAGGATGCTTCAATAGCGGCCTTAAGCTCATCCAGAGTGTTGGGTCTTGCGTCTCTCAACTTTCTCTTCACAATATCCCACAGATTCTCTATGGGGTTCAGGTCAGGAGAGTTGGCAGGCCAATTGAGCACAGTAATACCATGGTCAGTAAACCATTTACCAGTGGTTTTGGCACTGTGAGCAGGTGCCAGGTCGTGCTGAAAAATGAAATCTTCATCTCCATAAAGCATTTCAGCCGATGGAAGCATGAAGTGCTCCAAAATCTCCTGATAGCTAGCTGCATTGACCCTGCCCTTGATGAAACACAGTGGACCAACACCAGCAGCTGACATGGCACCCCACACCATCACTGACTGTGGGTACTTGACACTGGACTTCAGGCATTTTGGCATTTCCTTCTCCCCAGTTTTCCTCCAGACTCTGGCACCTTGATTTCCGAATGACATGCAAAATTTGCTTTCATCAGAAAAAAGTACTTGGGACCACTTAGCAACAGTCCAGTGCTGCTTCTCTGTAGCCCAGGTCAGGCGCTTCTGCCGCTGTTTATGGTTCAAAAGTGGCTTTACCTGGGGAATGCGGCACCTGTAGCCCATTTCCTGCACACGCCTGTGCACGGTGGCTCTGGATGTTTCCACACCAGACTCAGTCCACTGCTTCCTCAGGTTCCCCAAGGTCTGGAATCGGTCCTTCTCCACAATCTTCCTCAGGGTCCGGTCACCTCTTCTCGTTGTACAGCGTTTTCTGCCACATTGTTTCCTTCCAACAGACTTACCATTGAGGTGCCTTGATACAGCACTCTGGGAACAGCCTATTTGTTGAGAAATTTCTTTCTGGGTCTTACCCTCTTGCTTGAGGGTGTCAATGATGGCCTTCTTGACATCTGTCAGGTCGCTAGTCTTACCCATGATGGGGGTTTTGAGTAATGAACCAGGCAGGGAGTTTTTAAAAGCCTCAGGTATCTTTTGCATATGTTTAGAGTTAATTAGTTGATTCAGAAGATTAGGGTAATAGGTCGTTTAGAGAACCTTTTCTTGATATGCTAATTTATTGAGACAGGTTTTTTGGGTTATCAGGAGTTGTATGCCAAAATCATCAGTATTAAAACAATAAAAGACCTGACAAATTTCAGTTGGTGGATAATGAATCTATAATATATGAAAGTTTAATTGTAATCATTACATTATGGTAAATAATGAAATTTAACACTATATGCTAATTTTTTGAGAAGGACCTGTATATACCCTGTAACATTATACTTTTCCAGAAAGGCATCCAGTCCCCTCTTAAATTTATATAATGAATCACTCATTACAACATCATACGGCAGAGAGTTCCATAGTCTCACTGCTCTTACAGTAAAGAATCCGCGTCTGTTATTATGCTTAAACCTTCTTTCCTCCAGACGTAGAGGATGCCCCCTTGTCCCTGTCTCAGGTCTATGATTAAAAAGATCATCAGAAAGGTCTTTGTACTGTCCCCTCATATATTTATACATTAACATAAGATCACCCCTTAGCCTTCGTTTTTCCAAACTAAATAGCCCCAAGTGTAATAACCTATCTTGGTATGGCAGACCCCCCAGTCCTCTAATAACCTTGGTCGCTCTTCTCTGCACCCGCTCCAGTTCAGCTATGTCTTTCTTATACACCGGAGACCAGAACTGTGCACAGTATTCTAAGTGTGGTCGCACTAGTGACTTGTATAGAGGTAAAATTATGTTCTCCTCATGACCATCTATGCCTCTTTTAATGCATCCCATTATTTTATTTGCCTTTGTAGCAGCTGCCTGACACTGGCCACTGAATGTGAGTTTGTCATCCACCCATACACCCAGGTCTTTTTCATTGACGGTTTTGCCCAGAGTTTTAGAATTAAGTGCATAGTTATACATCTTATTACTTCTACCCAAGTGCATGACCTTACATTTATCCCCATTAAAGCTCATTTGCCATTTATCAGCCCAAGCTTCTAGTTTACATAAATCATCCTGTAATATAAAATTGTCCTCCCCTATATTGATTACCCTGCAGAGTTTAGTGTCATCTGCAAATATTGAAATTCTACTCTAAATGCCCCCTACAAGGTCATCAATAAATATGTTAAAAAGAAGAGGGCCCAATACTGACCCCTGTGGTACCCCACTTGTTATGGTTCTCAATGGCAAGAGAACATAGCCCAGCAAACATAAGTACTAGCTCTTGGAAGGATGGAAACTAAACTGACCATGAACTAAACCTGCCGCACAACTAACAGTAGCCGGGTAGCGTTGCCTACGTTTTTTATCCCTAGACGCCCAGCGCCGGCCGGAGGACTAACTAATCCTGGCAGAGGAAAATATAGTCCTGGCTCACCTCTAGAGATTTCCCCGATAGGCAGACAGAGGCCCCCACATATATTGGCGGTGATTTTAGATGAAATGACAAACGTAGTATGAAAATAGGTTTAGCAAAATTGAGGTCCGCTTACTAGATAGCAGGAAGACAGAAAGGGCACTTTCATGGTCAGCTGAAAACCCTATCAAAATACCATCCTGAAATTACTTTAAGACTCTAGTATTAACTCATAACATCAGAGTGGCAATTTCAGATCACAAGAGCTTTCCAGACACAGAAACGAAACTACAGCTGTGAACTGGAACAAAATGCAAAAACAAACGAGGACTAAAGTCCAACTTAGCTGGGAGTTGTCTAGCAGCAGGAACATGCACAGAAAGGCTTCTGATTACAATGTTGACCGGCATGGAAGTGACAGAGGAGCAAGGTTAAATAGCGACTCCCACATCCTGATGGAAACAGGTGAACAGAGGGGATGATGCACACCAGTTCAATTCCACCAGTGGCCACCGGGGGAGCCCAAAATCCAATTTCACAACAGTACCCCACCCTCAAGGAGGGGGCACCGAACCCTCACCAGAACCACCAGGGCGATCAGGATGAGCCCTATGAAAGGCACGGACCAGATCGGAGGCATGAACATCAGAGGCAGTCACCCAAGAATTATCCTCCTGACCGTATCCCTTCCATTTGACCAGATACTGGAGTTTCCGTCTGGAAACCCGGGAGTCCAAGATTTTTTCCACAACGTACTCCAACTCGCCCTCAACCAACACCGGAGCAGGAGGCTCAACGGAAGGCACAACCGGTACCTCATACCTGCGCAACAATGACCGATGAAAAACATTATGAATAGAAAAAGATGCAGGGAGGTCCAAACGGAAGGACACAGGGTTAAGAATCTCCAATATCTTGTACGGGCCGATGAACCGAGGCTTAAACTTAGGAGAAGAAACCCTCATAGGGACAAAACGAGAAGACAACCACACCAAGTCCCCAACACAAAGCCGAGGACCAACCCGACGCCGGCGGTTGGCAAAAAGCTGAGTCTTCTCCTGGGACAACTTCAAATTGTCCACTACCTGCCCCCAAATCTGATGCAACCTCTCCACCACAGCATCCACTCCAGGACAATCCGAAGATTCCACCTGACCAGAAGAAAATCGAGGATGAAACCCCGAATTACAGAAAAAAGGAGACACCAAGGTGGCAGAGCTGGCCCGATTATTGAGGGCAAACTCCGCTAAAGGCAAAAAAGCAACCCAATCATCCTGATCTGCAGACACAAAACACCTCAAATATGTCTCCAAGGTCTGATTCGTCCGCTCGGTCTGGCCATTAGTCTGAGGATGGAAAGCAGACGAGAAAGACAAATCTATGCCCATCCTAGCACAGAATGCTCGCCAAAATCTAGACACGAATTGGGTTCCTCTGTCAGAAACGATATTCTCCGGAATACCATGCAAACGGACCACATTTTGAAAAAACAGAGGAACCAACTCGGAAGAAGAAGGCAACTTAGGCAGGGGAACCAAATGGACCATCTTAGAGAAACGGTCACACACCACCCAGATGACAGACATCTTCTGAGAAACAGGAAGATCCGAAATAAAATCCATCGAGATGTGCGTCCAGGGCCTCTTCGGGATAGGCAAGGGCAACAACAATCCACTAGCCCGAGAACAACAAGGCTTGGCCCGAGCACAAACGTCACAAGACTGCACAAAGCCTCGCACATCTCGAGACAGGGAAGGCCACCAGAAGGACCTTGCCACCAAATCCCTGGTACCAAAGATTCCAGGATGACCTGTCAACGCAGAAGAATGAACCTCAGAAATGACTTTACTGGTCCAATCATCAGGAACAGTCTACCAGGTGGGCAACGATCAGGTCTATCCGCCTGAAACTCCTGCAAGGCCCGCCGCAGGTCTGGAGAAACGGCAGACAATATCACTCCATCCTTAAGGATACCTGTAGGTTCAGAGTTACCAGGGGAGTCAGGCTCAAAACTCCTAGAAAGGGCATCCACCTTAACATTCTTAGAACCCGGCAGGTAGGACACCACAAAATTAAACCGAGAGAAAAACAACGACCAGCGCGCCTGTCTAGGATTCAGGCGTCTGGCGGACTCAAGATAAATTAGATTTTTGTGGTCAGTCAATACCACCACCTGATGTCTAGCCCCCTCAAGCCAATGACGCCACTCCTCAAAAGCCCACTTCATGGCCAAAAGCTCCCGATTCCCAACATCATAATTCCGCTCGGCGGGCGAAAATTTACGCGAGAAAAAGGCACAAGGTCTCATCACGGAACAATCGGAACTTCTCTGCGACAAAACCGCCCCAGCTCCGATTTCAGAAGCGTCGACCTCAACCTGAAAAGGAAGAGCAACATCAGGCTGACGCAACACATCATGTAGGTTATACAGCACAAGAAAGCGAATAATCTCCTGATGATCCGGATTAATCCGCATAGTTACTTGTGTCCAGTATTGTGGTTTATTGCTAGCCAATGGGGTGGAGTCAATCCCCTTCAGGGGTATAGGAGTTTCAAGAGGCTCCAAATCATACCCACAGCGTTTGGCAAAGGACCAATCCATAAGACTCAAAGCGGCGCCAGAGTCGACATAGGCATCCGCGGTAATAGATGATAAAGAACAAATCAGGGTCACAGATAGAATAAACTTAGACTGTAAAGTGCCAATTGAAACAGACTTATCAAGCTTCTTAGTACGCTTAGAGCATGCTGATATAACATGAGTTGAATCACCGCAATAGAAGCACAACCCATTTTTTCGTCTTAAATTCTGCCGTTCACTTCTGGACAGAATTCTATCACATTGCATATTCTCTGGCGTCTTCTCAGTAGACACCGCCAAATGGTGCACAGGTTTGCGCTCCCGCAGACGCCTATCGATCTGGATAGCCATTGTCATGGACTCATTCAGACCCGCAGGCACAGGGAACCCCACCATAACATCCTTAATGGCATCAGAGAGACCCTCTCTGAAATTCGCTGCCAGGGCGCACTCATTCCACTGAGTAAGCACAGACCATTTACGGAATTTCTGGCAGTATATTTCAGCTTCGTCTTGCCCCTGAGATAGGGACATCAAGGCCTTTTCCGCCTGAAGCTCTAACTGAGGTTCCTCATAAAGCAACCCCAAGGCCAGAAAAAACGCATCCACATTGAGCAACGCAGGATCCCCTGGAGCCAATGCAAAAGCCCAATCCTGAGGGTCGCCCCGGAGCAAGGAAATCACAATCCTGACCTGCTGAGCAGGATCTCCAGCAGAGCGAGATTTCAGGGACAAAAACAACTTGCAATTATTTTTGAAATTTTGAAAGCAAGATCTATTCCCCGAGAAAAATTCAGGCAAAGGAATTCTAGGTTCAGATATAGGAACATGAACAACAAAATCTTGTAAATTTTGAACTTTCGTGGTGAGATTATTCAAACCTGCAGCTAAACTCTGAATATCCATTTTAAACAGGTGAACACAGAGCCATTCCAGGATTAGAAGGAGAGAGAGAGAGAGAAAGGCTGCAATATAGGCAGACTTGCAAGAGATTCAATTACAAGCACACTCAGAACTGAAGGGAAGGAAAAAAAAAAAGAAAAAAATCTTCAGCAGACTTCTCTTTTCTCTCCTTTCTCTGTCAATTAATTTAACCCTTTGTGGCCGGTCAAACTGTTATGGTTCTCAATGGCAAGAGAACATAGCCCAGCAAACATAAGTACTAGCTCTTGGAAGGATGGAAACTAAACTGACCATGAACTAAACCTGCCGCACAACTAACAGTAGCCGGGTAGCGTTGCCTACGTTTTTTATCCCTAGACGCCCAGCGCCGGCCGGAGGACTAACTGATCCTGGCAGAGGAAAATATAGTCCTGGCTCACCTCTAGAGAAATTTCCCCGATAGGCAGACAGAGGCCCCCACATATATTGGCGGTGATTTTAGATGAAATGACAAACGTAGTATGAAAATAGGTTTAGCAAAATTGAGGTCCGCTTACTAGATAGCAGGAAGACAGAAAGGGCACTTTCATGGTCAGCTGAAAACCCTATCAAAATACCATCCTGAAATTACTTTAAGACTCTAGTATTAACTCATAACATCAGAGTGGCAATTTCAGATCACAAGAGCTTTCCAGACACAGAAACGAAACTACAGCTGTGAACTGGAACAAAATGCAAAAACAAACGAGGACTAAAGTCCAACTTAGCTGGGAGTTGTCTAGCAGCAGGAACATGCACAGAAAGGCTTCTGATTACAATGTTGACCGGCATGGAAGTGACAGAGGAGCAAGGTTAAATAGCGACTCCCACATCCTGATGGAAACAGGTGAACAGAGGGGATGATGCACACCAGTTCAATTCCACCAGTGGCCACCGGGGGAGCCCAAAATCCAATTTCATAACACCCACTACTAACCGCGACCCAGTCCGAGTGTGCTCCATTAATAACCACCCTTTGTTTCCTATCCCTGAGCCAGCTCTCAACCCACTTACACATATTTTCCCCTATCCCCATTACTCTCATTTTATGTAACAACCTTTTGTGTGGCACCGTATCAAAAGCTTTTGAAAAGTCCATATACACTACATCCACTGGGTTCCCTTGGTCCAGACCGGAACTTACCTCTTCATAGAAGCTGATCAAATTAGTCTGACATGAATGGTCCCTAGTAAACCCGTGCTGATACTGGGTCATGAGGTTATTCCTCTTCAGATACCCCAGCATAGCATCCCTTAGAATGCCCTCCAGGATTTTACCCACAGTAGAGGTTAAGCTTACTGGCCTATAATTTCCGAGTTCAGGTTTTGTCCCCTTTTTGAATATTGGCACCACATTTGCTATACGCCAGTCCTGTGGTACAGACCCTGTTATTATGGAGTCTTTAAAGATTAAAAATAATGGTCTATCAATGACTGTACTTAATTCCTGCAGTACTCGGGGGTGTATCCCATCCGGGCCCGGAGATTTGTCAATTTTAGTGATTTTTAGACGCCGCTGTACTTCCTGCTGGGTTAAGCAGGTGACATTTAATGGGGAATTTTTATCACTAGTCATATTGGCTGCCATGGGATTTTCTTTTGTAAATACTGATGAAAAAAAGTCATTTAGCATATTGGCTTTTTCCTCATCCTCATCCACCATTTCACCCAGACTATTTTTAAGGGGGCCAACACTATCATTTTTTAATTTCTTACTATTTATATAGTTAAAGAATATTTTGGGATTATTTTTGCTCTCTCTGGCAATGAGTCTCTCTGTCTCAATCTTTGCTGCCTTGATTTGCTTTTTACAGAATTTATTTAATCTTTTGTATTTATTTAATGCCTCCTCACTACCTACTTCCTTTAATTCTCTAAATGCTTTCTTTTTGTCCCTTATTGCGCCCCTTACAGCTCTATTTAGCCATGTTGGTTTCCTCCTATTTCTAGTATGTTTATTCCCATACGGTATATACTGTGCACAGGTCCTATCCAGGATGCTAATAAATGTCTCCCATTTTCTTTGTGTATTTTTATGTCTCAGGATATCGTCCCAGTTAATTGCACCAAGATCCTCTCTCATCCGTTGGAAATTTGCCCTCCTGAAGTTTAGTGTCCTTGTCACCCCTCTACTACACATCTTATTAAAGGAGACATGAAAACTTATTATTTTGTGATCACTATTCCCCAAGTGACCCCCAACCCTTATATTTGATATGCGGTCTGGCCTGTTGGTTAATATTAGGTCTAGCAGTGCCCCCCTCCTTGTTGGGTCCTGAACCAGTTGTGAAAGGTAATTGTCTCTCATAGTTGTCAAAAACCGATTACCTTTGCTGGAACTGCAGGTTTCTGTTCCCCAATCTATTTCAGGGTAGTTGAAGTCGCAGCTTCATCTATTTGCTTTACGAGGATATTCTCCATTGCTTCCATTATTTTTGGAGATTTATAACAAATCCCTATCAGTAATTTATTATTTTTTTCCCCCTCCCCTTATCCCCACCCACAGGGACTCTACATTTTCATTAGATTCACCTATATTATCACGCAGGATGGGTTTTAAGGAAGATTTTACATATAGACACACCCTACCCCCTCGCTTACCTGTACGGTCATTTCTGAAAAGGCTATAGCCCTGCAAGTTAACAGCCCAGTCATGACTCTCATCCAGCCATGTTTCAGATATCCCCACCATGTCATAATTATGTTCCAACAACATTAGTTCTAATTCATCCATTTTGTTGGCGAGGCTTCTGGCATTAGTATACATGCACTTGATGTTCCTCTCTGTACCTCTATTCTTTCTTAAATTACTAACTGTTCTAACCCCACCCCCCATGCCACCGCCACCCCCAACTTCCTTATTTGTGCCCAGCTCTCTATCTGCACTATCTTCCCCTCCTATAAATGAATACCCTTCCCCCCAATCCCTAGTTTAAACACTCCTCCAACCTTCTAACCATTTTCTCCCCCAGCACAGCTGCACCTTCCCCATTGAGGTGCAGCCCGTCCCTAGCGTAGAGCCTGTAGCCAACTGAGAAGTCGGCCCAGTTCTGCAGGAACCCAAACCCCTCCTTCCTACACCAATTCTTGAGCCACTTATTAACCTCCCTAATCTCCCGATGCCTCTCTGGCGTGGCACGTGGTACAGGCAGTATTTCGGAAAATACCACGTTGGAGGTCCTTGCTTTCAGCTTGCAGCCTAATTCCCTGAAATCATCTTTAAGGACCTTCCACCTACCTCTAACTTTGTCATTTGTGCCAATGTGCACAATGACCGCTGGGTCCTCACCAGCCCCTCCCAGTAATCTGTCCACCCGATCAGCGATGTGTCGGACTCGAGCGCCAGGTAGGCAGCACACCGTTCGACAATCCCTGTCTTTGTGACACATTGCCCTATCTGTTCCCCTAATAATTGAGTCCCCCACTACCAGCACCTGTCTGGCCTGCCCTGCTCTCCTATTTCCCTCCTTACTGGAGCAGTCACTCCTCCGGCTTTCAGAGGACATGCCTGGCTGCAGCAGTGCTACCCCTGTACTGGTACCCCCCTCATCTGCCAACTTAGCAAACTTATTGGGGTGAGCCAGATCAGGACTAGCCTCCCTGGCACTCTTCCCTCTACCCCGCCTTCTATCTGTCACCCAGCTAACTGCCACACTGTCCTGCAGCTCCATCCTACCATCCCCCTCCTCATCTATCCCATTGAGCATCTGCTCAGTGAGCAGAAGACTCCTCTCCATATTGTCTATGGATCTCAGTGTTGCCAGCTGCACATTTAGATCCAGAATCTGGGATTCCAAATGCACAACGTGCTCACATCTCGCACAGCAGTATGAACCCTCAACCGGCTGATCAAGGACTGCATACATGTGGCAAGATGTGCACTGGATGGCATTAACAATTGTGGAGCAAATTTCCTAATGGAGATTGCACCACACAGAAATGTTAAATAAAAATTAAATACAAGTATTAATTAAAAACAGACAGCAATTCCTCCCTTGGAAACTCCCTGATTCCAAAGTCACTGAATCACAAGTCACACTTACCGCCGTCCACACTTACGCTCAGGTCACACTCAGCTCGCTCACACTCGCTAAGCTGAAGATTTATAGATTTTTTTTTTCCTCTATTTCCCTTCAACAACAAGCCACCTTGCTGTTCAAATGCACTTCCAAGGTTTTAAAGCAGCAGGAAACAAACAGTTAACTATTTACAATTTCAGGTTTCCGAGGTTTATTCTGGCGGTCTCCACCAGGGCTTTACCTGACATGTAGCCCTCTGTGGCTTAGGATGGCTCGAATCCAGGTTCACTCCCGGTGCCAGGTACACTCCATGAGTTTGTTTCTCCTGCACAGTCAGGTCGTGCGCGGCAATAAAAGTCTGTGTCGTCCGGTGGATGATGCAAGTGACAGCAGGGACTGCTGCAGCCACGTCAGCGGTAAGTTCTTCCTCCAGCGTCCTGGATACCGCTAAGAGGGCTATGCACCTCTGTAAGTCCCGGGCCCACCAGCTATTTCCCTTCTGGTGCCGGCGGTAAGTTACAGCCTCCCCAGGATTCAAGGCCAGATCCGCGCTGTCTCCGCACAGGCAGGATTTCACCTCATCCCAGGTGACATGGACTTTCACTGGGGATCCAATTTCTTGGATCAAACCTTCCCCCTCTTGCGGGTGGTACATCACCACAACACCCCACTTTGGTGGAGAGTCGTCCAGCATTTCGCCTCGGGCCTCCCGCTCCACTTCCCGCTGGTACTCTGCGATTAGATGCCGCTGGTACTCTCCCCAGGCTAAGGGCCCAAGATCATGCCCTCCCGGTGATCTGGGGTCTGGTGACAGGGATGCCGGGGCTCCAGCGGTCGCGGTGAACAGAGCAGGTGTGGAAGGAAGGCGGACTCCCGGAATGCCACGGCACCGAGTACCTGCACTGGGGATGACTCTCTCAGCGCCACTCCACTCCTCCTGGGAAGGCGCCGGGGTTGGTGGTGGTGCAGGCAGTGGGGTCTCCATAGACAGCTCCCAGGAGTCCAGGCTCTCCAGCGGTGGCATATTGGAGTAGTCCTCTGGTGACGAGGGTCTATGCGGGGCCATTCTTTTTCGAGGGTCCCCTCTGATCTCCAGCTCCATTCTTTCCCCTTCTGGAGAATGGTTTCATTTTTTCGGTCTCCGCCCGCCATGGAGAATCAGGAGGCGGACCTCGGCTGCTGACGGACATGTCCTCAAGATACAGAAATATTTAGACTGGGCGGCCATTATTTTTCACGCTTCTCAGTTCGTTCACGCCCACAACTCCACGCCCTTCTTCTTCGGTGCTCCTCGTGGCGCTATAATGGCGGCAGTTTTGGCAGGAATTTTGGCGGCAAATGGCAATACACAGTCTTTAGGCAAATCACAGTTCCAATCACAATTCTGGCACAGTTCTTGGGCACACATGACCCGATTTTTCAGGCTTAAGTAGACCCTGTTCGTGACGCCAAAGTTGGAGTGCCCCCACACGTAAGGGCAATGGGGTACTCGGTACCGGGTCTCTCTCTCGGTTCTGGGAATGTCACGGTGGCCCGACCCAGTCCGTGGCCCTTTGAGGGACGTCCAGCAAAAGAGTTCATATATAAGGGAATTGTTCGTGACGTCACCTGTGGTATTCGGTCAGGGTGACCGATGCTGCTTAGGGGTCCATTGGGGAGATGGAATGGCAGCTAGATGGTGTTTCTTCCCACAGGTGAAGTGTATCCCCAGGGCCTCCCAGGAGTGTAGATGGTGATGGTGGACGATGTAAGGCGCAGTGAATAACGAGGACACAAAGGTTGCAGTCTCTTTACCTTTACTGAAGACTTCCGCATCCACAGTCCAGAGTACCGTCCACAGGGCAGGCAGAATCCGGCCGGTCTGAAGGCAAATACAGAGTTCCCTTATCCAGGTGGAAATCAGTAGCCTTCCTACTAGCGCCTGTGTGTTGTAGTACCTCCCTGCTGAGCACCACGGGATTGTCCTCACAACCTTTGTAAATGTTCTTTGTTATTTCTTCCTCACTATCCCTCAGATGGTATGGATAGGACAACCCGTATGACTGGGATAGCCTGGGGCTTGTTTGTAGGGACCCTATATTCTATGGGTAGGTGGGCTGTATTATATTCTATGAGGGGTACATTATATTCTATGGGGAGGTGGGCTGTATTATATTCTATGGGGGTCTACATTATATTCTATGGGGAGGTGGGCTGTATTATATTTTATGGGTGGTACATTATATTCTATGGGAAGGTGGGCTGTATTATATTCTATGGGGGGTACATTATATTCTATGGGGAGGTGGGCAGTATTATATTCTATGGGGGTACTGTTAGAATCTGTTTTGTTTTGACCATCCGCCATCTTGTTGTGGTTTTCTGGCTGCTGGTCTTTTTCCCTTGGTGCTGGGTTGTCTTAGGTCAGGTGATTGTATCACCCTTTATTACCGAGCACTTGCCTCCCATTCCTTGCTGGACAACAGTGTTAATCCGCTAGAGTTCTGGATAGGTGCGTTGACAGCTTTCTGTGTTTGATATTGTGCAGTTCAGAGATCTCTGGTTCTGCTATCTTTTGTTTCTGTTTTCAGTTGGTTTCTGCAGCCTTCTCTGTGTTTCCTATTAGGAGGTGACCTGTTTTTTGTAACCAGTCCTTAGATCTTTTAGGGACCTCCTTCCCCTTATCTATAGGTCTTTGCTGAGTTTAACCTAGGATCGTCAGTGGGTCTATTCGCAAGAAATGGGTCGCCCACTCCATCGTAGGGTATCAGCCTAGTCTTAGTGCAGGGTTGGTTTTCCCCATCTCTCCAAGTTATGTGTTGCAGTTTCGTAAGTTTGTCCTGCCACGCATAAAAAAAAAATAAATAAAAAAAAAAATTCCCGGATTCCTTCAATATGTGCAGCGTCCAGGAACGTGCTCAACGCTTGCAAGGGTTAACTTCGGAAGTAGCCAACTTGCAAAAGCACGTAATTACACTGGAGGAGTATGCCCTGAAGAACCTAAGGTAGGATTACCTGAGTTTTTTTCTGGTAAACGGCAGGATTTTTTTGTTTAAAAATGCATGTTTACTATATTTTCAGCTTAGACTCAGATCCTCAGGGAGTGAATTACAGCGTGTGGGGATTATTATGTCTTTATTGCGAGGTGAACCCCAAATCTGGGCATTTTCATTACATCCTGATGATCCTTGTTTGACATCAGTAGAAGCATTTTTTTCTGCTATGGGGTTGTTATATGATGATCCTGATCTGGTCACATCAGCTGAGGCAGAGCTCAGATGGCTTAAACAGGGCTCTGTGGATGCTGAGAGGTATTGCACCCTGTTCAGACGAAGGTCCGCAGAGGTCAGGTGGAATGACCCAGCACTCAAGAGTCAGTTTTTAGCAGGTTTGAGTGAAAGAGTTAAAGATTTGCTCATTGCATGTCCTGCACCTGATACTTTGGAAACTGCTATGCAGTTAGCTATCCATGTGGATAGAAGATTGAGAGACAGACAGCATGAGGAGAAGGCTCTTATAATGCTGAACCCCCGTCTCTCAGGATAGCCCCGTCGACAGAGGGGAACTGGTGCAACTTGGGGCGATGTCCTCTTGTTCCCAGGAGAAGAAGAGGTTCGCTGAAGGGCTATGCTTGTATTGTGGTAAGGCTGACCATTTTATTAAGCAATGTGAGGTTCGCAAAAGGAATGAAAAAAAAAAAGGTCACTAGGAGTAACACTCCAGTTCCTATTGCATTTTTACGGTTCACAGGAGTTTTTTTTTTCTGGTAATACCACATATCATGGTCATTCCATTGATTTTCAGGTAATGGTGGATTGTGGTTCTGCACTTAATTTGATTGATCAACAATTCCTAGTCAAATATAAGTTTGATTCTGAACCATTGTCATCTCCTATTCCTATTGTGGCTATTGATAACACTCCTTTGGAACATGGGTGTATTTCTCGAAAGGTTTCCGGGTTCCCACTTATTGTGAATATGGAACATCAGGAGTGTATAGACTTGTTTGTTCTTGCTAAATTACCTTGCCCAGTCACCCTGGGTTTACCCTGGTTAAAAATGCACAATCCTTTGCTGGACTGGTCGTCTAGTACTATAAGGTCCTGGGGTCAGGGGTGTTATGGTAATTGTTGTAATGTTCACATTGCTGCTGTTGTGAAGAAGGAGCTACCTGAAGCCATTCACGATTTCTGGGGGGTATTTTTGGAGGTTGAGTCGCAAGTTCTACTACCTCATAGAGATTACGACTGCGCTATTGAGTGTCCCAGGTGCCACACTTCCTAAGAGTCGTTCATTTAATCTAACGATTCCCGAGAGGGAGGCCTTAAAGGAATACCTACAGACTAGTTTAGCTGCAGGTCATATAAGACCCTCTAAGTCCCCTGTGGCTGTAGGATTCTTTTTTGCCAAAAACAAGGATGGGGCCTTAGGCCGTGTCTGGATTTTCAGGAGATTAATAAGATCGCTGTGCGCAATCCTTACCGGTTACCGCTGATCCTGGATTTGTTTAACCAACTAACCGGAGCGAAGTGGTTCTCTAAGATTGACCTTCGTGGGGCACATAATTTGCTGCAGGTGGAGGGCGATGAATGGAAGACAGCCTTTATTTTCCCTGAGTGTCTGATGATACCTTTTGGCCTTACTAATGCGTCTGCGTTTTTTAAAAATTTCATTAATGATATTCTGAGGTCGTTGATCGGTAGGAGTGTTATTGTTTATTTGGATGATATTTTGATCTATTCACCTGATCTGGAGTCGCATTGGCAGAGAGTCCGCAAAGTTCTACAGATTTTGAGCGAAAACTCGCTCTTTGCTAAATTGGAGAAGTGCGAGTTTGCTGTACAGAAAATGAGTTTTTTTGGGTACCTTGTCTCCAGTGATGTGTTTGAGATGGACCCGGTGAAGGTTCAGGCAGTGCTAAAGTGGCCTAGGCCTGAATGTTTGAAGTCGGTTCAGAGATTTTTAGGGTTTGCTAATTATTACAGAAAATTCACAAAGAATTTTTCTGTGATCGCTAAACCTATAACTGATCTCACCAAGAAGGGTTCTTATACTGTCCAATGGTCCTCTGAGGCTGTTATGGCTTTTCAGCATCTCAAGGAGAGGTTTAGCTCTGCTCCTGTTTTGATCCAGACGGATGAGACCAAGCCATTTCTGGTAGAGGTTGATGCCTCTTCATTAGGTGTGGGGGCAGTTCTGTCCCAGGAGGGAGTGGATGAGGTGCATACCTGTGCTCTCTTTTCTAAAAAATTTTCGGAGACTGAGCTCAACTATGATGTTGGGAACAGAGTTGCTGGCAATTAAACTCGCGTTTGAGCATTGGCGACATTTTTTTTGAGGGGGCTAGACATCCGATACAGGTTTTTACTGATCATAAGAATCTGATCTATCTGGATGCTGCTAAACGTTTGAATGCCAGTCAAGCAAGGTGGGCATTGTTTTTTGCCCGGTTTCATTTCTCCGTCCCATATATTTCTGGGACAAAGAATGTTAAAGCGGATGCTTTGTCTCGTAGTTTCTCTCCAACAGTTAATACTGAGGAGGAATGTATTTTGCAGAGAGGGGTGGTGGTGGCAGCATTGGGCTCTGAGTTGGAGAGTAGCATCCTAGAGGCCCAGAATGCTGCACCAACTAACACTCCGTAAGGTAAATTATTTGTGCCGAGAGCCTTGCAGAGAGCTTTGTTTGCTGAATGTCATGAGTCTCGGTTGGCGGGTCATCCAGGGATTTCAAAACTAGAAAGTCGATTGGTCGAAGTTTCTGGTGGCCAGGGTGGCAGAGAAATCATCAAGTGGGTGCGTCAGTGTACTGTGTGCACTAGGTCGAAGGCCTCACATGCCCCGGGTGCAGGGTTGCTGTGCCCTTTGGAGGTTCCTAGTTCGCCATGGTCACATCTTGCTATGGATTTTATCACCGATCTGCCTATCTCTGAGGGTTTTTCTGTCATCTGGGTTGTTGTGGACCGCTTTAGTAAGATGTGTCATCTGGTCCCATTCAATAAATTACCATGAGCCAAGACTCTAGCTAAGGCATTTGTGAAAGAGATTGTCAGGCTCCATGGTGTTCCCACGGACATTGTTTCCGATAGAGGACCACAGTTTGTGGCTCGCTCTTGGCGTGCCTTTTGTGACAGATTAAAGGTTCATTTGTCATTTTTGTCAGGTTATCATCCGGAGTCTTCTGTGTTTACTATTAAAAGGTGACCTGTTTTTTATACCCAGTCCTTAGATCTTTTAGGGACCTCCTTCCCCTTATCTATAGGTCTTCGCTGAGTTTAACCTAGGATCGTTGGTTGGTCTATTCGCAAGGAATAGGTCGCCCACTCTATCGTAGGGTATCAGCCTAGTCTTAGTGCAGGGTCAGCTTTCCCCCTTCTATCCTAGTTCTGTGCTGCAGTTCCGTAACACTACCCCAATCATATGCTCACTGTATATACTGCTCTTACTGGAGAGATTACCTACCCCGGTCATATGCTCACTGTATACACTGCTCTTACAGGAGAGATGACTTACACCGGTTGTCAGGGGTACCAGCCTGGGTATCCCACATATACCCCCCTTGGTGTTTCCAGGTCATCAAAAACTAACACTCCACTGCCTCCAATCGTCAAGGTAATTACACAATTGTCTGAGTGATGGATGAGGTGGCGGCTGCTCCCACTACTAGGCCTACTACTATTGGGGACTCACAGTGAGTGTATGGTGTATACACCTCCAAGTCCAACACATGGAATATAGTACTCGCTGCAATCACCAATCATTTATACAGGCCGATTACACACCGGTACAGGTAGCTTATGGCTTCAGGGTGCAGTTTACAGAACAAGAGGAACAGAGCAATTACATTTATATATTTAATCCAGAAAGGTAGGAAGTGTTTATAAAAATATACAAAGATGATCCTAATTGAGAACAAACAATATATATACAATTACATGGCATAAAAGGAGTAACAAAAGAAATGTACCTAAACTGATGTCACGGAAATGACGCAGATCTTAGCAGAGAGGAGCACACGGATTAGGAAACTGGACGACCCTCACAAACTGTGTCTTCCAGAAATGAGCATTGATTAGAATTGGATATTTGCCCCTTTAGTGACTCCGAGGGGCTGGTCAATGAGATGTGACTTCGGTCCCAAAAATTAAGAGAACCCCAAATTTCCAGGATATCCTTACCTCTGGAGGTCTCAGGCGGCAGATAGTAATGCCATGTTTTCAACTTTCCATAGGCAGGAAACATGGCCTATATAACGTCATCCATCTGTCCACTATTAATTTGGGGGTGATCTGCAGGCCTCACAGTAAATGCGTTACATTTTCCACTTTGTCACACCGTTGAACGTATGTCTCCCATCCCAAAACTATAGGACCTACGTCTGTCACAAAATAACAATATTCATAACAGGACACCAGAGCCGGGGCGTCTGACAGTAATGGTCCAATGGTGCTTTGAAGAGAGGAAGCATTAGGATGTGATAGATTTGTCACTTCTTAGCCTATTATATATACAGATCCCAGACTTGATGTCTGGCCCCAAGTAGATATTCTACTGTAATTACCTGTTCATGGCAGGAGGTCCTAGTTCAATAGGGATTTAATGAAGTGCGAGAGCTTCTTCACTTCTAAGTTAAAAGTAACCCAATATGTTCAGTATGAGGGGAACACGTCCCCTCTTAAAGGGAACCTGTCACCTGAATTTGACGGGACCAGTTTTGGGTCATATGGGCGGGGTTTTCGGGTGTTTGATTCACCCTTTCCTTACCCGCTGGCTGCATGCTGGCCGCAATATTGGATTGAAGTTCATTCTCTGTCCTCCGAAGTACACGCCTGCGCAAGGCAATATTGCCTCTAGACTGGCATCTGAGCGTTCTTCTCCCTATCATCCTTACCACTGATGGGCTTCTTCGCAAGGTCCCTCAACGCCTCTAGACTGGCATCTGAGCGTTCTTCTCCCCGTCACCCTTACCACTGATGGGCTACTCTGCAAGGTCCCTCAACGCCTCTAGACTTGCATCTGAGCCTTCTTCTCCCTATCACCCTGATCACTGATGGGCTTCTGTAAGGTCCCTCAATGCCTCTAGAATGGCATCTGAGCGTTTTTCTCCCCATCACCCTGATCACTGATGGGCTTCTCTGCGAGGTCCCTCAACGCCTCTAGACTGGCATCTTAGCATTCTTCTCCCCATCACCCTGATCACTGATGGGCTTCTCTGCAAGTTCCCTCAATGCCTCTAGACTGGCATCTGTCTCTCCAGTCTAGTCTCTTCCTCCATCTCTCTCTGTCTCTCCCTCATCTCTCCCACCGTCTCTGTCCGTCTCTCAAGTCCTGTCTCTTCCTCAGTGTCTCTCTCCGTCTCTCCAGTCCTGTCTCTTCCGTTGTCTCTCCAGTTCTGTTCCTTCCCCGTCTCTCCCTCCGTCTCCTCAGGCTTGTCTTCCTCAGTGTCTCCCACCGTCTCTCCAGTCCAGTCCCTTCCTCCATCTCTCCAGTCTTGTCCCTTCCTCCATCTCTCTTCCGGCTCTCCCCAGTCTCTCTGTCCGTCTCTCAAGTCCTGTCTCTTCCTCAGTGTCTCCCGTCTCTCCATCCTTAAATTCAGTCCTGTCTCTTCCGCTGTCTCTCCAGTTCTGTCCCTTCCTCCATCTCTCCCGTCTTCTTCCATCTCTCCCTTCGACTTTCCAGTCCTTTCTCTTCCTCCGTCTCTCCCTCGTCTCTTTCTCCATCTGTCCTTCCGTTTGTCCTCAATCTTTCTGCATTTCTCCTTTTGTTTCTCCTTCGGTCTCTCAAGTCCTCTCTCTTCCTCAGTGTCTCCCTCCTTCTCTCCAGTCCAGTCTCTCCATCTTTCACTCCAGTCCTGTCTCTTCTGCTGTCTCTCCAGTCCTGTTCCTTTCTCCATGTCTCTCCCTCTCCTCCAGTCCTGTCCCTCCTCCATCTCTCCTCCGCCTCTCCCTTCTCTCTCCCCATATCTCTCCCTCAGTCTCTCAAATCCTCTCTTCCTCAGTGTCTCCCTCCTTCTCTCCAGTCCAGTCTCTCCATCTTTCACTCCAGTCATGTCTCTTCCGCTGTCTCTCCAGTCCTGTTCCTTCCTCCATGTCTCTCCCTCCGCCTCTCCTCCAGTCCTGTCCCTCCTCCATCTCTCCTCCGCCTCTCCCTTATCTCTCCCCATATCTCTCCCTGTCTCTCCCCAGTATCTAAAATCCTGTCTCTTCCTCAGTGTCTCCCTCCATCCTTCACTCCAGTCCTGTCTCTTCCGCTGTCTCTCCAGTACTGTCCCTTCTTCATCTCACCCCATCTCTTCCTCCGTCTCTCCCTTCGACTTTCCAGTCTTGTCTCTTTCTCCGTCTCTCCAGTTCTGTCCCTTCCTCCATCTCTCCAACTCTTCCTCCATCTCTCACTTCAACTTTCCAGTCTTTTCTCTTCCTCCGTCTCTCCCCATCTCTTCCTCAGTCTCTCCAGTCCTTTCTCTCCCCCATCCCTCTCTGCGTCTCTCCCTCCGTCTGTCCCCCAGTCTCTTTCTGCATCTCTCCTTTTCTCTCCCCTATCTCTCTTCCTAAGTCTCTCCAGTCCAGTCTCTCCCTCCATCTCTCCTCCCTGTCCCCCCCCCTCTGTATCTCCCTACTTCTCTCCTCAGTCTCTTCCCGTTCCTCTCTCCCTCCGTCTCTCCAGTCTTGTCTTCCTGTCTCTCCCCATCTCTTGCTCCATCTCTCCCTAGTCCTTTCTCTTCCTCCCTCCCTCAGTATCTCCAGTCCTTTCTCTCCCCCCTATGTATTCCTCATCTCTTCCTTTGTCTCTCCGTCTTTCCCTCTCTCTCTCCTGTCTCTTCAGTCCTGTCCCTCCCTTTGGCTCTCCCTCTGTCTCTCTCCATCTCTATCCCTCTGTCTCTCCCTCCTTCTTTCTCCATCTCTCCCCGTCTATTCCTTTGTCTCTCCCTCTGTCTTTCCTTACGGTTCTTTCTCCGTCTCTTTTATTATTATTTATTTGGCACCATTAATTCCATGGTGCTGTACATGAGGAGGGGTTACATACAAATTATTTACAGATATCACTTACAGTAAGCAAACTAACAATGACAGACTGATACAGAGGGGCGAGGACCCTGCCCTTGCGGGCTTACATTCTACAGGATGATGTGGATGGAGACAATAGGTTGAGGGTTGCAGGAGCTACGGTGTTGGTGAGGCAGTATCTCCGGTAGTGGTGAGGAGGCAGCGGGGTCAGTGCAGGCTGTAGGTTTTCCTGAAGAGATGGGTTTTCAGGTTCCGTCTGAAGGATCCGAATATGGTTGTTAGTCGGACGTGTTGGGGCAGAGAGTTCCAGAGGATGGGGGATATTCGGGAGAAGTCTTGGAGGCGGTTGGGTGAGGAGCGGATAAGTATGGAGGAGAGAAGGAGGTCTTGGGAGGACCAGAGATTATGTGAGGCAAGATATCGGGAAATTAGTTCAGAGATGTATGGAGGAGACAGGTTATGGATGGCTTTGTAGGTCAGTATTAGTAATCTGAACTGGATACGCAGAGGGAATGGGAGCCAGTGAAGAGATTTGCAGAGGAGGGGAGTGGAGGAGTAGCAAGGAGAGCGACGAATTAGTAGAGCAGCAGAGTTAAGGATGGACTGGAGAGGTGCAAGGGTGTTAGCAGGGAGGCCACAGAAAAGGATGTTGCAGTAGTCAAGGCGGGAGATGATGAGAGCGTGCACAAGCATTTTAGTAGATTGAGGAAAGGACGGATTCTGTAGATATTTTTGAGGTGGAAAGAGCTTGGATGTGCGGTTTGAAGGACAGGGCAGAGTCCAGGGTTACTCTGAGGCAGCAGATTACCGGGATGGGGGAAAACGTGATGTCGTTAATTGCGATAGATAGGTCAGGTAAGAAAGATTCATGAGATGGAGGAAAGATGATGAGTTCAGATTTGTCCACATTGAGCTTGGCTGATAGACACTCCGGGATTCTGGACAGCAGAGCGGTGACATCTGGGCCAGAGAGGTAGATCTGAGTGTCATCAGCATAAAGGTGGTACTGGACTCCATGAGACTTTGAGATGTCCCAGGCCGAGTGTATAGATTGAAAAGAGTAGGGGTCCTAGAACAGAGCCTTGGGGGACTCCAACACAGAGAGGGTGGGATCAGGAGGTAGTGTGGGAGTGGGAGACGCAGAATGTGCAGATGGAAAAGTATGAGGTCTTTCACCTTCTCTCTCTCCTTCCGTCTCTCCCCTTGTCTCTCCTTCCGTCTCTCCCCTTGTCTCTCCCAGTCCTGTCTCTTCCTTTGTCTCTCCCTCCATCTCTCCTTTGTCTATCCCCTCTTCTCTCTGTCTCTCCATCTCTTGCTCTGTCTTCCCTTACGTTTCTTTCTCCGTCTCTCCCTCCTCCATCTCAACCTCCATCTTTCCACTCTTCTCTCTCTCTCCGTCTCTCCTTCCATTTCTTCCTCCGTCTTTCCTTACGCTTCTTTCTCTGTCTCTTTCTCCATCTCTTTGCTGTCTTTTTCTCCGGCTTCCTCTCGCTGTCTCTTTCTGAGTGCCTCTCCCCATTTCTTCATCCGGCTTTTTATCCCCATCTCTCTCGCAGTCTGTTCCTCCAGCTGTCTTTCTCTCCCCGTCTCTTGCAGGCTCTTCCTCCACTTGTCTCTCGCCGTCTCGTCCTCCAGCAGTCTCTTCCTCTCCCCATCTCATCTCGTCGTCCTTCTCCGCCATTTCTTCCTTTGCCATCTTTTGCAGTATCTTCCTCCGGCTGTCTCTCCCTCTCTATTCCTCACCCATCTCTTCCTCCTCCTTCCTCCTGTCTCTTCCTCTCCACGTCTCTTGCCATTTCTTTCTCCAGAAGTCTCTTCCTCTGGCAGTCTCTTCCTCTGCTGCCTCTCCCCATCTCTTCCTCTCCACGTCTTTTCCTTTGCGGTCTCTTCCTATCCCCGTCCCTTCTTCTTCCCGTCTCCCTGTCTCTTCCCCTCGCCGTCTCTTCCTCTCCCAGTCTCATGCAACGGCACTCTCTTCCTCTCGCCGTCTCCCTGTCTCTTCCTCTTCCCCTTCCCCTCGCCGTCTCTTCCTCTGCTGTCTTTTGCGGTCTCTTCCTCTCCCAGACTCATGCAACGGCACTCTCTTCCTCTCGCCGTCTCCCTGTCTTTTCCTCTCCCCCTCGCCGTCTCTTCCTCTGCTGTCTTTTGCTGTCTCTTCCTCTCGCAGTCTCATGCAACGGCAGTCTCTTCCTCTCCATGTCTCTTCCCCTCGTCCTCCAGCCGTCTCTTCCTCCGGCCCTCTCTACCTCCGCCGTCTCTTGCAGTCTCTTCCCCTCATCGTCTCTTCCCCTCGCCGTCTCGTCCTCCGGCTGTCTCTACCTCTGCCATCTCTTCCTCTTGCCTTCTCTTCCTCTGACGTCTCTTGCAGTCTTTTCCTCTGCCGTCTCTTGCAGTCTCTTTCTCTCCCCGTCTCTTCCTCTGCTGTCTTTCCCCGTCTCTTCCTCTTGCCGTCTCTTCCTCCGGCTCTCTTCCTCCGCCATCTCTTGCAGTCTCTTACTCCGCCATCTCTTGCAGTCTCTTCCTCCGCCGTCTCTAGCAGTCTCTTCCTCCGAGGTCTCTAGCAGTCTCTTCCTCCGCCGTCTCTAGCAGTCTCTTCCTCCGCCGTCTCTAGCAGCCTCTTCCTCCGCTGTCTCTTGCAGCCTCTTCCTCCGCCGTCTCTTGCAGTCTCTTCCTCCGCCGTCTCTTCCAGTCTCTTCCTCCGCCGTCTCTTGCAGTCTCTTCCTCCGCCGTCTCTTGTAGTCTCTTCCTCTCCGCCGTCTCTTGTAGTCTCTTCCTCCGCCGTCTCTTCCCCTCCGCCGTCTCTTGCAGTCTCTTCCTCTCCGCCGTCTCTTGCAGTCTCTTCCTCCGCCGTCTCTTGTAGTCTCTTCCTCCGCCGTCTCTTGTAGTCTCTTCCTCCGCCGTCTCTTGCAGTCTCTTCCTCCGCCATCTCTAGCAGTCTCTTCCTCTCCGCCGTCTCTTGCAGTCTCTTCCTCTCCGCCGTCTCTTGTAGTCTCTTCCTCTCCGCTGTCTCTTGTAGTCTCTTCCTCTCCGCCGTCTCTTGTAGTCTCTTCCTCTCCGCCGTCTCTTGCAGTCTCTTCCTCTCCGCCGTCTCTTGTAGTCTCTTCCTCTCCGCTGTCTCTTGCAGTCTCTTCCTCCGCCGTCTCTTGCAGTCTCTTCCTCCGCCATCTCTAGCAGTCTCTTCCTCCGCCGTCTCTAGCAGTCTCTTCCTCCGCCGTCTCTTGCAGCCTCTTCCTCCGCCGTCTCTTGCAGTCTCTTCCTCCGCCGTCTCTTCCTCCGCCGTCTCTTGCAGTCTCTTCCTCCGCCGTCTCTTGCAGTCTCTTCCTCCGCCGTCTCTTGTAGTCTCTTCCTCTCCGCCGTCTCTTGTAGTCTCTTTCTCCGCCGTCTCTTCCCCTCCGCCGTCTCTTGCAGTCTCTTCCTCTCCGCCGTCTCTTGCAGTCTCTTCCTCCGCCGTCTCTTGTAGTCTCTTCCTCCGCCATCTCTTGTAGTCTCTTCCTCCGCCGTCTCTTGCAGTCTCTTCCTCCGCCGTCTCTAGCAGTCTCTTCCTCCGCCGTCTCTAGCAGTCTCTTCCTCTCCGCCGTCTCTTGCAGTCTCTTCCTCTCCGCCGTCTCTTGTAGTCTCTTCCTCTCCGCCGTCTCTTGTAGTCTCTTCCTCTCCGCCGTCTCTTGTAGTCTCTTCCTCTCCGCCGTCTCTTGCAGTCTCTTCCTCCGCCGTCTCTTGTAGTCTCTTCCTCTCCGCCGTCTCTTGCAGTCTCTTCCTCTCTGCCGTCTCTAGCAGTCTCTTCCTCTCCATCGTCTCTAGCAGTCTCTTCCTCTCCGCCGTCTCTTGCAGTCTCTTCCTATCCGCCGTCTCTTGCAGTCTCTTCCTCTCCGCCGTCTCTTGCAGTCTCTTCCTCCGCCGTCTCTTGTAGTCTCTTCCTCTCCGCCGTCTCTTGCAGTCTCTTCCTCTCTGCCGTCTCTAGCAGTCTCTTCCTCTCCATCGTCTCTAGCAGTCTCTTCCTCTCCGCCGTCTCTTGCAGTCTCTTCCTCTCCGCCGTCTCTTGTAGTCTCTTCCTCTCCGCCGTCTCTTGCAGTCTCTTCCTCCGCCGTCTCTTGTAGTCTCTTCCTCTCCGCCGTCTCTTGCAGTCTCTTCCTCTCTGCCGTCTCTAGCAGTCTCTTCCTCTCCATCGTCTCTAGCAGTCTCTTCCTCTCCGCCGTCTCTTGCAGTCTCTTCCTCTCCGCAGTCTCTTGCAGTCTCTTCCTCCGCCGTCTCTTGTAGTCTCTTCCTCCGCCATCTCTTGTAGTCTCTTCCTCCGCCGTCTCTTGCAGTCTCTTCCTCCGCCGTCTCTAGCAGTCTCTTCCTCTGCCGTCTCTAGCAGTCTCTTCCTCTCCGCCGTCTCTTGCAGTCTCTTCCTCTCCGCCGTCTCTTGTAGTCTCTTCCTCTCCGCCGTCTCTTGTAGTCTCTTCCTCTCCGCCGTCTCTTGTAGTCTCTTCCTCTCCGCCGTCTCTTGCAGTCTCTTCCTCCGCCGTCTCTTGTAGTCTCTTCCTCTCCGCCGTCTCTTGCAGTCTCTTCCTCTCTGCCGTCTCTAGCAGTCTCTTCCTCTCCATCGTCTCTAGCAGTCTCTTCCTCTCCGCCGTCTCTTGCAGTCTCTTCCTATCCGCCGTCTCTTGCAGTCTCTTCCTCTCGATCGTCTCTTCCTCTCCGTCGTCTCTTGCAGTCTCTTCCTCTCCGAAGTCTCTTGCAGTCTCTTCCGCTCCGCCGTCTCTAGCAGTCTCTTCCTCTGCCGTCTCTTGCAGTCTCTTCCTCCGCCGTCTCTAGCAGTCTCTTCCTCCGCCGTCTCTTGCAGTCTCTTCCCCTCCGCCGTCTCTTGCAGTCTCTTCCTCTCCGCCGTCTCTAGCAGTCTTTTCCTCCGCCGTCTCTTGCAGTCTCTTCCTCCGCCGTCTCTAGCAGTCTCTTCCTCCGCCGTCTCTTGCAGTCTCTTCCCCTCCGCCGTCTCTTGCAGTCTCTTCCTCTCCGCCGTCTCTTGCAGTCTCTTCCTCTCCGCCGTCTCTAGCAGTCTCTTCCTAGGCCGTCTCTTGCAGTCTCTTCCTCCGCCGTCTCTTGCAGTCTCTTCCTCTCCGCCGTCTCTTGCAGTCTCTTCCTCCGCCGTCTCTTGCAGTCTCTTCCTCCACCGTCTCTTGCAGTCTCTTCCTCCGCTGTCTCTTCCTCCGCCGTCTCTTGCAGTCTCTTCCTCCGCCGTCTCTTCCTCCGCCGTCTCTTGCAGTCTCTTCCTCCGCTGTCTCTTGCAGTCTCTTCCTCCGCCGTCTCTTCCTCCGCCGTCTCTTCCTCCACCGTCTCTTGCAGTCTCTTCCTCCGCCGTCTCTTGCAGTCTCTTCCTCCGCCGTCTCTTGCAGTCTCTTCCTCCGCCGTCTCTTGCAGTCTCTTCCTCCGCCGTCTCTTGCAGTCTCTTCCTCTCCGCCGTCTCTAGCAGTCTCTTCCTCCGCCGTCTCTTGCAGTCTCTTCCTCCGCCGTCTCTTGCAGTCTCTTCCTCCGCCGTCTCTTGCAGTCTCTTCCTCCGCCGTCTCTTGCAGTCTCTTCCTCTCCGCCGTCTCTTGCAGTCTCTTCCTCTCCGCCGTCTCTTCCTCCGCTGTCTCTTGCAGTCTCTTCCTCCGCCGTCTCTTGCAGTCTCTTCCTCTGCCGTCTCTAGCAGTCTCTTCCTCCGCCGTCTCTTGCAGTCTCTTCCTCCGCCGTCTCTTGCAGTCTCTTCCTCCGCCGTCTCTTGCAGTCTCTTCCTCCGCCGTCTCTTGCAGTCTCTTCCTCCGCCGTCTCTTCCTCTCCGCCGTCTCTTGCAGTCTCTTCCTCCGCCGTCTCTAGCAGTCTCTTCCTCCGCCGTCTCTTGCAGTCTCTTCCTCTCCATCGTCTCTAGCAGTCTCTTCCTCTCCGCCGTCTCTTGCAGTCTCTTCCTATCCGCCGTCTCTTGCAGTCTCTTCCTCTCCGCCGTCTCTTGCAGTCTCTTCCTCCGCCGTCTCTTGTAGTCTCTTCCTCTCCGCCGTCTCTTGCAGTCTCTTCCTCTCTGCCGTCTCTAGCAGTCTCTTCCTCTCCATCGTCTCTAGCAGTCTCTTCCTCTCCGCCGTCTCTTGCAGTCTCTTCCTCTCCGCCGTCTCTTGTAGTCTCTTCCTCTCCGCCGTCTCTTGCAGTCTCTTCCTCCGCCGTCTCTTGTAGTCTCTTCCTCTCCGCCGTCTCTTGCAGTCTCTTCCTCTCTGCCGTCTCTAGCAGTCTCTTCCTCTCCATCGTCTCTAGCAGTCTCTTCCTCTCCGCCGTCTCTTGCAGTCTCTTCCTCTCCGCAGTCTCTTGCAGTCTCTTCCTCCGCCGTCTCTTGTAGTCTCTTCCTCCGCCATCTCTTGTAGTCTCTTCCTCCGCCGTCTCTTGCAGTCTCTTCCTCCGCCGTCTCTAGCAGTCTCTTCCTCTGCCGTCTCTAGCAGTCTCTTCCTCTCCGCCGTCTCTTGCAGTCTCTTCCTCTCCGCCGTCTCTTGTAGTCTCTTCCTCTCCGCCGTCTCTTGTAGTCTCTTCCTCTCCGCCGTCTCTTGTAGTCTCTTCCTCTCCGCCGTCTCTTGCAGTCTCTTCCTCCGCCGTCTCTTGTAGTCTCTTCCTCTCCGCCGTCTCTTGCAGTCTCTTCCTCTCTGCCGTCTCTAGCAGTCTCTTCCTCTCCATCGTCTCTAGCAGTCTCTTCCTCTCCGCCGTCTCTTGCAGTCTCTTCCTATCCGCCGTCTCTTGCAGTCTCTTCCTCTCGATCGTCTCTTCCTCTCCGTCGTCTCTTGCAGTCTCTTCCTCTCCGAAGTCTCTTGCAGTCTCTTCCGCTCCGCCGTCTCTAGCAGTCTCTTCCTCTGCCGTCTCTTGCAGTCTCTTCCTCCGCCGTCTCTAGCAGTCTCTTCCTCCGCCGTCTCTTGCAGTCTCTTCCCCTCCGCCGTCTCTTGCAGTCTCTTCCTCTCCGCCGTCTCTAGCAGTCTTTTCCTCCGCCGTCTCTTGCAGTCTCTTCCTCCGCCGTCTCTAGCAGTCTCTTCCTCCGCCGTCTCTTGCAGTCTCTTCCCCTCCGCCGTCTCTTGCAGTCTCTTCCTCTCCGCCGTCTCTTGCAGTCTCTTCCTCTCCGCCGTCTCTAGCAGTCTCTTCCTAGGCCGTCTCTTGCAGTCTCTTCCTCCGCCGTCTCTTGCAGTCTCTTCCTCTCCGCCGTCTCTTGCAGTCTCTTCCTCCGCCGTCTCTTGCAGTCTCTTCCTCCACCGTCTCTTGCAGTCTCTTCCTCCGCTGTCTCTTCCTCCGCCGTCTCTTGCAGTCTCTTCCTCCGCCGTCTCTTCCTCCGCCGTCTCTTGCAGTCTCTTCCTCCGCTGTCTCTTGCAGTCTCTTCCTCCGCCGTCTCTTCCTCCGCCGTCTCTTCCTCCACCGTCTCTTGCAGTCTCTTCCTCCGCCGTCTCTTGCAGTCTCTTCCTCCGCCGTCTCTTGCAGTCTCTTCCTCCGCCGTCTCTTGCAGTCTCTTCCTCCGCCGTCTCTTGCAGTCTCTTCCTCTCCGCCGTCTCTAGCAGTCTCTTCCTCCGCCGTCTCTTGCAGTCTCTTCCTCCGCCGTCTCTTGCAGTCTCTTCCTCCGCCGTCTCTTGCAGTCTCTTCCTCCGCCGTCTCTTGCAGTCTCTTCCTCTCCGCCGTCTCTTGCAGTCTCTTCCTCTCCGCCGTCTCTTCCTCCGCTGTCTCTTGCAGTCTCTTCCTCCGCCGTCTCTTGCAGTCTCTTCCTCTGCCGTCTCTAGCAGTCTCTTCCTCCGCCGTCTCTTGCAGTCTCTTCCTCCGCCGTCTCTTGCAGTCTCTTCCTCCGCCGTCTCTTGCAGTCTCTTCCTCCGCCGTCTCTTGCAGTCTCTTCCTCCGCCGTCTCTTCCTCTCCGCCGTCTCTTGCAGTCTCTTCCTCCGCCGTCTCTAGCAGTCTCTTCCTCCGCCGTCTCTTGCAGTCTCTTCCTCCGCCGTCTCTTGCAGTCTATTCCTCTCCGCCGTCTCTTCCAGTCTCTTCCTCCGCCGTCTCTTGCAGTCTCTTCCTCCGCCGTCTCTTGCAGTCTCTTCCTCTGCCGTCTCTAGCAGTCTCTTCCTCCGCCGTCTCTTGCAGTCTCTTCCTCCGCCGTCTCTTGCAGTCTCTTCCTCCGCCGTCTCTTGCAGTCTCTTCCTCCGCCGTCTCTTGCAGTCTCTTCCTCCGCCGTCTCTTCCTCTCCGCCGTCTCTTGCAGTCTCTTCCTCCGCCGTCTCTAGCAGTCTCTTCCTCCGCCGTCTCTTGCAGTCTCTTCCTCCGCCGTCTCTTGCAGTCTCTTCCTCTCCGCCGTCTCTTCCAGTCTCTTCCTCCGCCGTCTCTTGCAGTCTCTTCCTCCGCCGTCTCTTGCAGTCTCTTCCTCCGCCGTCTCTAGTAGTCTCTTCCTCCGCCGTCTCTTGCAGTCTCTTCCTCCGCCGTCTCTTGCAGTCTCTTCCTCTGCCGCCTCTTGCAGTCTCTTCCTCCGCCGTCTCTTGCAGTCTCTTCCTCTGCCGTCTCTTGCAGTCTCTTCCTCCGCCGTCTCTTGCAGTCTCTTCCTCTGCCGTCTCTTGCAGTCTCTTCCTTCGCCGTCTCTAGCAGTCTCTTCCTCCCCCGTCTCTTGCAGTCTCTTCCTCTGACGTCTCTTGCAGTCTCTTCCTCCGCCGTCTTTTGCACTCTTCCTCTCCACCGTCTCTTCCTCCGCCGTCTCTTGCAGTCTCTTCCTCTCCGCCGTCTCTTCCTCCGCCGTCTCTTCCTCCGCCGTCTCTTGCAGTCTCTTCCTCCGCCGTCTCTTGCAGTCTCTCCCTCTCCGCCATCTCTTGCAGTCTCTTCCTCCGCCGTCTCTTGCAGTCTCTCCCTCTCCGCCGTCTCTTGCAGTCTCTTCCTCCGCCGTCTCTTGCAGTCTCTTCCTCCGCCGTCTCTTGCAATCTCTCCCTCTCCGCCGTCTCTTGCAGTCTCTTCCTCCGCCGTCTCTTGCAGTCTCTTCCTCCGCCGTCTCTTCCTCTCCGCCGTCTCTTGCAGTCTCTTCCTCCGCCGTCTCTTGCAGTCTCTTCCTCCGCCATCTCTTGCAGTCTCTCCCTCTCCGCCGTCTCTTGCAGTCTCTTCCTCCGCCGTCTCTTGCAGTCTCTCCCTCCACCGTCTCTTCCTCCACCGTCTCTTGTAGTCTCTTCCTCCGCCGTCTCTTGCAGTCTCTCCCTCCGCCGTCTCTTGCAGTCTCTTCCTCTGCCGTCTCTAGCAGTCTCTTCCTCCGCCGTCTCTTGCAGTCTCTTCCTCCGCCGTCTCTTGCAGTCTCTTCCTCCGCCGTCTCTTGCAGTCTCTTCCTCCGCCGTCTCTTGCAGTCTCTTCCTCCGCCGTCTCTTCCTCTCCGCCGTCTCTTGCAGTCTCTTCCTCCGCCGTCTCTAGCAGTCTCTTCCTCCGCCGTCTCTTGCAGTCTCTTCCTCCGCCGTCTCTTGCAGTCTCTTCCTCTCCGCCGTCTCTTCCAGTCTCTTCCTCCGCCGTCTCTTGCAGTCTCTTCCTCCGCCGTCTCTTGCAGTCTCTTCCTCCGCCGTCTCTAGCAGTCTCTTCCTCCGCCGTCTCTTGCAGTCTCTTCCTCCGCCGTCTCTTGCAGTCTCTTCCTCTGCCGCCTCTTGCAGTCTCTTCCTCCGCCGTCTCTTGCAGTCTCTTCCTCTGCCGTCTCTTGCAGTCTCTTCCTCCGCCGTCTCTTGCAGTCTCTTCCTCTGCCGTCTCTTGCAGTCTCTTCCTCCGCCGTCTCTAGCAGTCTCTTCCTCCCCCGTCTCTTGCAGTCTCTTCCTCTGACGTCTCTTGCAGTCTCTTCCTCCGCCGTCTTTTGCACTCTTCCTCTCCACCGTCTCTTCCTCCGCCGTCTCTTGCAGTCTCTTCCTCTCCGCCGTCTCTTCCTCCGCTGTCTCTTCCTCCGCCGTCTCTTGCAGTCTCTTCCTCCGCCGTCTCTTGCAGTCTCTCCCTCTCCGCCATCTCTTGCAGTCTCTTCCTCCGCCGTCTCTTGCAGTCTCTCCCTCTCCGCCGTCTCTTGCAGTCTCTTCCTCCGCCGTCTCTTGCAGTCTCTTCCTCCGCCGTCTCTTGCAATCTCTCCCTCTCCGCCGTCTCTTGCAGTCTCTTCCTCCGCCGTCTCTTGCAGTCTCTTCCTCCGCCGTCTCTTCCTCTCCGCCGTCTCTTGCAGTCTCTTCCTCCGCCGTCTCTTGCAGTCTCTTCCTCCGCCATCTCTTGCAGTCTCTCCCTCTCCGCCGTCTCTTGCAGTCTCTTCCTCCGCCGTCTCTTGCAGTCTCTCCCTCCGCCGTCTCTTCCTCCACCGTCTCTTGTAGTCTCTTCCTCCGCCGTCTCTTGCAGTCTCTCCCTCCGCCGTCTCTTCCTCCGCCGTCTCTTGTAGTCTCTTCCTCCGCCGTCTCTTGCAGTCTCTTCCTCCACCGTCTCTTGCAGTCTCTTCCTCCGCCGTCTCTTGCAGTCTCTTCCTCTCCGCCGTCTCTAGCAGTCTCTTCCTCCGCCGTCTCTTGCAGTCTCTTCCTCCGCCGTCTCTTCCTCCGCCGTCTCTTCCTCTCCGCCGTCTCTTGCAGTCTCTTCCTCCGCCGTCTCTAGCAGTCTCTTCCTCCGCCGTCTCTTGCAGTCTCTTCCTCCGCCGTCTCTTGCAGTCTCTTCCTCCGCCGTCTCTTGCAGTCTCTTCCTCTCCAGCGTCTCTTGCAGTCTCTTCCTCTCCGCCGTCTCTTCCTCCGCCGTCTCTTGCAGTCTCTTCCTCCGCCGTCTCTTGCAGTCTCTTCCTCCGCCGTCTCTTGCAGTCTCTTCCTCCGCCGTCTCTAGCAGTCTCTTCCTCCGCCGTCTCTTGCAGTCTCTTCCTCCGCCGTCTCTTGCAGTCTCTTCCTCCGCCGCCTCTTGCAGTCTCTTCCCCTCCGCCGTCTCTTGCAGTCTCTTCCTCTCCGCCGTCTCTAGCAGTCTTTTCCTCCGCCGTCTCTTGCAGTCTCTTCCTCCGCCGTCTCTAGCAGTCTCTTCCTCCGCCGTCTCTTGCAGTCTCTTCCCCTCCGCCGTCTCTTGCAGTCTCTTCCTCTCCGCCGTCTCTTGCAGTCTCTTCCTCTCCGCCGTCTCTAGCAGTCTCTTCCTAGGCCGTCTCTTGCAGTCTCTTCCTCCGCCGTCTCTTGCAGTCTCTTCCTCTCCGCCGTCTCTTGCAGTCTCTTCCTCCGCCGTCTCTTGCAGTCTCTTCCTCCACCGTCTCTTGCAGTCTCTTCCTCCGCTGTCTCTTCCTCCGCCGTCTCTTGCAGTCTCTTCCTCCGCCGTCTCTTCCTCCGCCGTCTCTTGCAGTCTCTTCCTCCGCTGTCTCTTGCAGTCTCTTCCTCCGCCGTCTCTTCCTCCACCTTCTCTTGCAGTCTCTTCCTCCGCCGTCTCTTGCAGTCTCTTCCTCCGCCGTCTCTTGCAGTCTCTTCCTCCGCCGTCTCTTGCAGTCTCTTCCTCCGCCGTCTCTTGCAGTCTCTTCCTCTCCGCCGTCTCTAGCAGTCTCTTCCTCCGCCGTCTCTTGCAGTCTCTTCCTCCGCCGTCTCTTGCAGTCTCTTCCTCCGCCGTCTCTTCCTCCGCCGTCTCTTGCAGTCTCTTCCTCTCCGCCGTCTCTTGCAGTCTCTTCCTCTCCGCCGTCTCTTCCTCCGCTGTCTCTTGCAGTCTCTTCCTCCGCCGTCTCTTGCAGTCTCTTCCTCTGCCGTCTCTAGCAGTCTCTTCCTCCGCCGTCTCTTGCAGTCTCTTCCTCCGCCGTCTCTTGCAGTCTCTTCCTCCGCCGTCTCTTGCAGTCTCTTCCTCCGCCGTCTCTTGCAGTCTCTTCCTCCGCCGTCTCTTCCTCTCCGCCGTCTCTTGCAGTCTCTTCCTCCGCCGTCTCTAGCAGTCTCTTCCTCCGCCGTCTCTTGCAGTCTCTTCCTCCGCCGTCTCTTGCAGTCTCTTCCTCTCCACCGTCTCTTGCAGTCTCTTCCTCTCCGCCGTCTCTTCCAGTCTCTTCCTCCGCCGTCTCTTGCAGTCTCTTCCTCCGCCGTCTCTTGCAGTCTCTTCCTCCGCCGTCTCTTGCAGTCTCTTCCTCCACCGTCTCTAGCAGTCTCTTCCTCCGCCGTCTCTTGCAGTCTCTTCCTCCGCCGTCTCTTGCAGTCTCTTCCTCCGCCGTCTCTTGCAGTCTCTTCCTCCGCCGCCTCTTGCAGTCTCTTCCCCTCCGCCGTCTCTTGCAGTCTCTTCCTCTCCGCCGTCTCTAGCAGTCTTTTCCTCCGCCGTCTCTTGCAGTCTCTTCCTCCGCCGTCTCTAGCAGTCTCTTCCTCCGCCGTCTCTTGCAGTCTCTTCCCCTCCGCCGTCTCTTGCAGTCTCTTCCTCTCCGCCGTCTCTTGCAGTCTCTTCCTCTCCGCCGTCTCTAGCAGTCTCTTCCTAGGCCGTCTCTTGCAGTCTCTTCCTCCGCCGTCTCTTGCAGTCTCTTCCTCTCCGCCGTCTCTTGCAGTCTCTTCCTCCGCCGTCTCTTGCAGTCTCTTCCTCCACCGTCTCTTGCAGTCTCTTCCTCCGCTGTCTCTTCCTCCGCCGTCTCTTGCAGTCTCTTCCTCCGCCGTCTCTTCCTCCGCCGTCTCTTGCAGTCTCTTCCTCCGCTGTCTCTTGCAGTCTCTTCCTCCGCCGTCTCTTCCTCCGCCGTCTCTTCCTCCACCGTCTCTTGCAGTCTCTTCCTCCGCCGTCTCTTGCAGTCTCTTCCTCCACCGTCTCTTGCAGTCTCTTCCTCCGCCGTCTCTTGCAGTCTCTTCCTCCGCCGTCTCTTGCAGTCTCTTCCTCTCCGCCGTCTCTAGCAGTCTCTTCCTCCGCCGTCTCTTGCAGTCTCTTCCTCCGCCGTCTCTTGCAGTCTCTTCCTCCGCCGTCTCTTGCAGTCTCTTCCTCCGCCGTCTCTTGCAGTCTCTTCCTCTCCGCCGTCTCTTGCAGTCTCTTCCTCTCCGCCGTCTCTTCCTCCGCTGTCTCTTGCAGTCTCTTCCTCCGCCGTCTCTTGCAGTCTCTTCCTCTGCCGTCTCTAGCAGTCTCTTCCTCCGCCGTCTCTTGCAGTCTCTTCCTCCGCCGTCTCTTGCAGTCTCTTCCTCCGCCGTCTCTTGCAGTCTCTTCCTCCGCCGTCTCTTGCAGTCTCTTCCTCCGCCGTCTCTTCCTCTCCGCCGTCTCTTGCAGTCTCTTCCTCCGCCGTCTCTAGCAGTCTCTTCCTCCGCCGTCTCTTGCAGTCTCTTCCTCCGCCGTCTCTTGCAGTCTCTTCCTCTCCACCGTCTCTTGCAGTCTCTTCCTCTCCGCCGTCTCTTCCAGTCTCTTCCTCCGCCGTCTCTTGCAGTCTCTTCCTCCGCCGTCTCTTGCAGTCTCTTCCTCCGCCGTCTCTAGCAGTCTCTTCCTCCGCCGTCTCTTGCAGTCTCTTCCTCCGCCGTCTCTTGCAGTCTCTTCCTCTGCCGCCTCTTGCAGTCTCTTCCTCCGCCATCTCTTGCAGTCTCTTCCTCTGCCGTCTCTTGCAGTCTCTTCCTCCGCCGTCTCTTGCAGTCTCTTCCTCTGCCGTCTCTTGCAGTCTCTTCCTCCGCCGTCTCTAGCAGTCTCTTCCTCCGCCGTCTCTTGCAGTCTCTTCCTCTGACGTCTCTTGCAGTCTCTTCCTCCGCCGTCTTTTGCACTCTTCCTCTCCACCGTCTCTTCCTCCGCCGTCTCTTGCAGTCTCTTCCTCTCCGCCGTCTCTTCCTCCGCCGTCTCTTCCTCCGCCGTCTCTTGCAGTCTCTTCCTCCGCCGTCTCTTGCAGTCTCTCCCTCTCCGCCATCTCTTGCAGTCTCTTCCTCCGCCGTCTCTTGCAGTCTCTCCCTCTCCGCCGTCTCTTGCAGTCTCTTCCTCCGCCGTCTCTTGCAGTCTCTTCCTCCGCCGTCTCTTGCAATCTCTCCCTCTCCGCCGTCTCTTGCAGTCTCTTCCTCCGCCGTCTCTTCCTCTCCGCCGTCTCTTGCAGTCTCTTCCTCCGCCGTCTCTTGCAGTCTCTTCCTCCGCCATCTCTTGCAGTCTCTCCCTCTCCGCCGTCTCTTGCAGTCTCTTCCTCCGCCGTCTCTTGCAGTCTCTCCCTCCGCCGTCTCTTCCTCCACCGTCTCTTGTAGTCTCTTCCTCCGCCGTCTCTTGCAGTCTCTCCCTCCGCCGTCTCTTCCTCCGCCGTCTCTTCCTCCGCCGTCTCTAGTCTCTTCCTCCGCCGTCTCTTGCAGTCTCTTCCTCCACCGTCTCTTGCAGTCTCTTCCTCCGCCGTCTCTTGCAGTCTCTTCCTCTCCGCCGTCTCTAGCAGTCTCTTCCTCCGCCGTCTCTTGCAGTCTCTTCCTCCGCCGTCTCTTCCTCCGCCGTCTCTTCCTCCGCCGTCTCTAGCAGTCTCTTCCTCCGCCGTCTCTTGCAGTCTCTTCCTCCGCCGTCTCTTGCAGTCTCTTCCTCCGCCGTCTCTTGCAGTCTCTTCCTCTCCAGCGTCTCTTGCAGTCTCTTCCTCTCCGCCGTCTCTTCCTCCGCCGTCTCTTGCAGTCTCTTCCTCCGCCGTCTCTTGCAGTCTTTTCCTCCGCCGTCTCTTGCAGTCTCTTCCTCCGCCGTCTCTAGCAGTCTCTTCCTCCGCCGTCTCTTGCAGTCTCTTCCTCCGCCGTCTCTTGCAGTCTCTTCCTCCGCCGCCTCTTGCAGTCTCTTCCTCCGCCGTCTCTTGTAGTCTCTTCCTCTGCCGTCTCTTCCTCCGCCGTCTCTTGCAGTCTCTTTCTCTGCCGTCTCTTGCAGTCTCTTCCTCCGCCGTCTCTAGCAGTCTCTTCCTCCGCCGTCTCTAGCAGTCTCTTCCTCCGCCGTCTCTTGCAGTTTCTTCCTCTGACGTCTCTTGCAGTCTCTTCCTCCGCCGTCTCTTGCACTCTTCCTCTCCGCCGTCTCTTCCTCCACCGTCTCTTGCAGTCTCTTCCTCTCCGCCGTCTCTTCCTCCGCCGTCTCTTCCTCCGCCGTCTCTTGCAGTCTCTTCCTCCGCCGTCTCTCCCTCTCCGCCATCTCTTGCAGTCTCTTCCTCCGCCGTCTCTTGTCTTGCAGTCTCTCCCTCTCCGCCGTCTCTTGCAGTCTCTTCCTCCGCCGTCTCTTGCAGTCTCTTCCTCCGCCGTCTCTTGCAGTCTCTTCCTCTCCGCCGTCTCTTGCAGTCTCTTCCTCCGCCGTCTCTTGCAGTCTCTTCCTCCGCCGTCTCTTGCAGTCTCTTCTTCCGCCGTCTCTTGCAGTCTCTCCCTCTCCGCCATCTCTTGCAGTCTCTTCCTCCGCCATCTCTTGCAGTCTCTCCCTCTCCGCCGTCTCTAGCAGTCTGTTCCTCCGCCGTTTCTTCCTCTCCGCCATCTCTTGCAGTCTCTTCCTCCGCCGTCTCTTGCAGTCTCTCCCTCCGCCGTCTCTTCCTCCACCGTCTCTTGTAGTCTCTTCCTCCGCCGTCTCTTGCAGTCTCTTCCTCCACCGTCTCTTGCAGTCTCTTCCTCCGCCGTCTCTTGCAGTCTCTTCCTCCGCTGTCTCTTGCAGTCTCTTCCTCCACCGTCTCTTGCAGTCTCTTCCTCTCCGCCGTCTCTGGCAGTCTCTTCCTCCGCCGTCTCTTCCTCCGCCATCTCTTGCAGTCTCTTCCTCCGCCGTCTCTTGCAGTCTCTCCCTCTCCGCCATCTCTTGCAGTCTCTTCCTCCGCCGTCTCTCCCTCTCCGCCGTCTCTTGCAGTCTCTTCCTCCGCCGTCTCTTGCAGTCTCTTCCTCCGCCGTCTCTTGCAGTCTCTTCCTCTCCGCCGTCTCTAGCAGTCTCTTCCTCCGCCGTCTCTTCCTCCGCCGTCTCTTCCTCCGCCGTCTCTTGCAGTCTCTTCCTCCGCCGTCTCTTGCAGTCTCTTCCTCTCCGCCGTCTCTTGCAGTCTCTTCCTCTCCGCCGTCTCTAGCAGTCTCTTCCTCCGCCGTCTCTTCCTCCGCCGTCTCTTCCTCCGCCGTCTTTTCCTCCGCCGTCTCTTCCTCCGCCGTCTCTTGCAGTCTCTTCCTCTCCGCCATCTCTTGCAGTCTCTTCCTCCGCCGTCTCTTCCTCCGCCGTCTCTTCCTCCACCGTCTCTTCCTCCGCCGTCTCTTCCTCCGCCGTCTCTTCCTCCGCCGTCTCTTGTAGTCTCTTCCTCTCCGCCATCTCTTGCAGTCTCTTCCTCCGTCGTCTCTTGCAGTCTCTTCCTCCGCCGTCTCTTCCTCCGCCGTCTCTTCCTCCGCCGTCTCTTCCTCCGCCGTCTCTTGTAGTCTCTTCCTCTCCGCCATCTCTTGCAGTCTCTTCCTCCGTCGTCTCTTGCAGTCTCTTCCTCCGCCGTCTCTTCCTCCGCCGTCTCTTCCTCCGCCGTCTCTTCCTCTCCGCCGTCTCTTCCTCCGCCGTCTCTTCCTCCGCTGTCTCTTGTAGTCTCTTCCTCTCCGCCATCTCTTGCAGTCTCTTCCTCCGTCGTCTCTTGCAGTCTCTTCCTCTCCGCCGTCTCTTCCTCTCCGCCGTCTCTTCCTCCGCCGTCTCTTCCTCCGCCGTCTCTTGCAGTCTCTTCCTCTCCGCCATCTCTTGCAGTCTCTTCCTCCGCCGTCTCTTCCTCCGCCGTCTCTTCCTCCACCGTCTCTTCCTCCGCCGTCTCTTCCTCCGCCGTCTCTTCCTCCGCCGTCTCTTGTAGTCTCTTCCTCTCCGCCATCTCTTGCAGTCTCTTCCTCCGTCGTCTCTTGCAGTCTCTTCCTCCGCCGTCTCTTCCTCCGCCGTCTCTTCCTCCGCCGTCTCTTCCTCCGCCGTCTCTTGTAGTCTCTTCCTCTCCGCAATCTCTTGCAGTCTCTTCCTCCGTCGTCTCTTGCAGTCTCTTCCTCCGCCGTCTCTTCCTCCGCCGTCTCTTCCTCCGCCGTCTCTTCCTCCGCCGTCTCTTCCTCTCCGCCGTCTCTTCCTCCGCCGTCTCTTGTAGTCTCTTCCTCTCCGCCATCTCTTGCAGTCTCTTCCTCCGCCGTCTCTTGCAGTCTCTTCCTCCGCCGTCTCTTGCAGTCTCTTCCTCTCCGCCGTCTCTAGCAGTCTCTTCCTCCGCCGTCTCTTCCTCCGCCGTCTCTTCCTCCGCCGTCTCTTCCTCCGCCGTCTCTTCCTCCGCCGTCTCTTGCAGTCTCTTCCTCTCCGCCATCTCTTGCAGTCTCTTCCTCCGCCGTCTCTTCCTCCGCCGTCTCTTCCTCCGCCGTCTCTTCCTCCGCCGTCTCTTCCTCCGCCGTCTCTTGTAGTCTCTTCCTCTCCGCCATCTCTTGCAGTCTCTTCCTCCGTCGTCTCTTGCAGTCTCTTCCTCCGCCGTCTCTTCCTCCGCCGTCTCTTCCTCCGCCGTCTCTTCCTCCGCCGTCTCTTGTAGTCTCTTCCTCTCCGCCATCTCTTGCAGTCTCTTCCTCCGTCGTCTCTTGCAGTCTCTTCCTCCGCCGTCTCTTCCTCCGCCGTCTCTTCCTCTCCGCCGTCTCTTCCTCCGCCGTCTCTTCCTCTCCGCCATCTCTTGCAGTCTCTTCCTCCGTCGTCTCTTGCAGTCTCTTCCTCTCCGCCGTCTCTTCCTCTCCGCCGTCTCTTCCTCCGCCGTCTCTTCCTCCGCCGTCTCTTGCAGTCTCTTCCTCTCCGCCATCTCTTGCAGTCTCTTCCTCCGCCGTCTCTTCCTCCGCCGTCTCTTCCTCCACCGTCTCTTCCTCCGCCGTCTCTTCCTCCGCCGTCTCTTCCTCCGCCGTCTCTTGTAGTCTCTTCCTCTCCGCCATCTCTTGCAGTCTCTTCCTCCGTCGTCTCTTGCAGTCTCTTCCTCCGCCGTCTCTTCCTCCGCCGTCTCTTCCTCCGCCGTCTCTTCCTCCGCCGTCTCTTGTAGTCTCTTCCTCTCCGCCATCTCTTGCAGTCTCTTCCTCCGTCGTCTCTTGCAGTCTCTTCCTCTCCGCCGTCTCTTCCTCCGCCGTCTCTTCCTCCGCCGTCTCTTGTAGTCTCTTCCTCTCCGCCATCTTTTGCAGTCTCTTCCTCCGTCGTCTCTTGCAGTCTCTTCCTCCGCCGTCTCTTCCTCCGCCGTCTCTTCCTCCGCCGTCTCTTCCTCTCCGCCGTCTCTTCCTCCACCGTCTCTTCCTCCGCCGTCTCTTGTAGTCTCTTCCTCTCCGCCATCTCTTGCAGTCTCTTCCTCCGTCGTCTCTTGCAGTCTCTTCCTCTCCGCCGTCTCTTCCTCTCCGCCGTCTCTTCCTCTCCGCCGTCTCTTCCTCCGCCGTCCCCCGTGCTCCCGCAGTTTTGATGTCTGACAGGCGGCTTTGAAGCTCGGCGGCGGCTGATTGGCGGCGGCGGCGGCTGATTGGCGGCGCAGCACAGAGGAGTCGCGGGGTTCCACCGAGTGTAACCAACTGCTGGAGCCGCGGGCGAGGGCTGCCGGCCGCAGGATGCCGCTCCATGACACCGCCGCTCCGGCTGATAAATATCCCGAGCAGTCACATCGCGACTGCGCTTCTCTCTACCTCTGTCGGAGATGTCACAGATCGGACGCGGCGCCCGGTACACCATGGCCGTCTCACCTCCCCGCTCTTCCTAGAGGACACGCCGGCTGCCCAGAGAGATGACCCCCGTGGAACCGGCGGCGTTCGCGGCTGAGCTCATCGCCCGGCTGCAGAGGGTTAAACAGGAGCAAGAGACGCTGGAGGAAAGACTGCGGCAGATCACAGAGGTACCGGCGGCCAAGTCTGCCCCCTCCACGGGGTTCAGCCGGTCACCGGCCCTCCTCTCTGATCTCTTCTCTCCACACCTGTCTCTTCCTCTGTCTCTTCTCTCCACACCTGTCTCTTCCTCTGTCTCTTCTCTCCACACCTGTCTCTTCCTCTGTCTCTTCTCTCCACACCAGTCTCTTCCTCTCTGATCTCTTCTCGCCACACCAGTCTCTTCCTCTGTCTCTTCTCGCCACACCAGTCTCTTCCTCTGTCTCTTCTCTCCACACCAGTCTCTTCCTCAGTTTCTTTTCTCCACATCTGTCTCTTCATCTGCCTCTTCTCTCCTGTCTGTTCCTCCATCTTTCTTTCATCTTTCCCCTCTGTCTCTCTATCTCCCTCCCACCCTCCGTCTCTGCCCCCCATCTGTAACCTCATCTGCCCCTCCGTGTCCCTCGTTTATCCCTCCGTCTCTTCCCCCCCGTCTGTCCCTCCGTCTCTTCCCCCCGTCTGTCCCTCCGTCTCTCCCCCCCGTCTGTCCCTCCGTCTCTTCCCCCTCGTCTGTCCCTCCGTCTCTTCCCCCCGTCTGTCCCTCCGTCTCTTCCCCCCCGTCTGTCCCTCCGTCTCTTCCCCCCGTCTGTCCCTCCGTCTCTCCCCCCCGTCTGTCCCTCCGTCTCTTCCCCCCCGTCTGTCCCTCCGTCTCTTCCCCCCGTCTGTCCCTCCGTCTCTTCCCCCCGTCTGTCCCTCCGTTTTTTCCCCCCGTCTGTCCCTCCGTCTCTTCCCCCCCGTCTGTCCCTCCGTCTCTTCCCCCCCGTCTGCCCCTCCGTGTCCCTCGTTTATCCCTCCGTCTCTCCCCCCCGTCTTTCCCTCCGTCTCTCCCCCCCCCGTCTGTCCCTCCGTCTCTCCCCCCCCGTCTGTCCCTCCGTCTCTTCCCCCCGTCTGTCCCTCCGTTTTTTTCCCCCCGTCTGTCCCTCCGTCTCTTCCCCCCCGTCTGTCCCTCCGTCTCTTCCCCCCCGTCTGTCCCTCCGTCTCTTCCCCCCGTCTCTTCCCCCCCGTCTGTCCCTCCGTCTCTCCCCCCTGTCTGTCCCTCCGTCTGTCCCTCCGTCTCTCCCCCCCGTCTGTTCCCCCCCGTCTGTCCCTCCGTCTCTTCCCCCCGTCTGTCCCTCCGTCTCTTCCCCCCCGTCTGTCCCTCCGTCTCTTCCCCCCGTCTGTCCCTCCGTCTCTTCCCCCCCGTCTGTCCCTCCGTCTCTTCCCCCCCGTCTGTCCCTCCGTCTCTTCCCCCCCGTCTGTCCCTCCGTCTCTCCCCCGTCTGTCCCTCCGTCTGTCCCCCCCGTCTCTCCCCCCCCCGTCTGTCCCTCCGTCTCTCCCCCCCCCCGTCTGTCCCTCCGTCTGTCCCTCCGTCTCTTCCCCCCGTCTGTCCCTCCGTCTCTCCCCCCCCCCGTCTGTCCCTCCGTCTGTCCCTCCGTCTCTTCCCCCCCGTCTGTCCCTCCGTCTCTCCCCCCCCTCCGTCTGTCCCTCCGTCTCTCCCCCCCCCGTCTGTCCCTCCGTCTCTCCCCCCCCCCGATCTCCCTCAGTCTCTCTCCCTCCCCCCCCGATCTCCCTCAGTCTCTCCCCCCCCCCAGCCCCCCCCCCCCATCTCCCTCAGTCTCTCTCCCTCCCCCCCCCAGATCTCCCTCAGTCTCTCTCCCTCCCCCCCCCCCCCGATCTCCCTCAGTCTCTCCCCCCCCCAGCCCCCCCCCCATCTCCCTCAGTCTCTCTCCCTCCCCCCCCCAGATCTCCCTCAGTCTCTCTCCCTCCCCCCCAGATCTCCCTCAGTCTCTCTCCCCCTGGATCTTCTCCCTCAGTCTCTTGCCATCACTCACCTCCTCCTCAGGCATTCTGTGCCCCCTTACATCAGAGCTCTCCAGGAGACATTAACCCCTCATTGGCCGCCAGGCCTCACGATTCTCACTTGTCTTCATCTTTTCCCATGTTTGTTCCCAGGAAGAACGAGAGGAATGTGAGACCCCCATCTGCTTCCAGACGCCCTGTGAGCCTCTCACCTCCAATCACCAGCACATGATTCTGGGGTCTTGTGACTATGACGACCCCCAGGCCTTACTAGACGACCACTTATCTCGGGTCCTGAAGACACGCTGTCACTCTCCGCCCGGTCTGGGGAGGTCTCGCTCTCGCGTGCGGCCCGCAGTGCTGGGGGTCCAGTCAGTGTCCTGCCCTCTGCTTGCCAAGAACTTTTTCACCAAGAAGATGACCAAACATGTCCACCACCACTACATCCACCACCACCGCACTGCACCCCGGAGCACGGAGGAGGTGGAGGCAGAGGCTGCACGCCGGGTGCAGTGTCTGTGCATCGGTCCTGCCGACTACTGCTGCTACCTGCGGACCAGACCACGCTGCCGAGGTGTGGACAATGCAGGGTAAGGTCTGGTGCCCGCAGTGAGTGCCACCCGTAGCGTGTGCCAACACCAGTGATGGCGGCTGATGTGGCTCCTGACATCTCCCGTCTGTCTTGTCCAGGAGGACGGTGATATCTGAGCACCCGGGGGATGGTGGAGTGGAGCCCCCCACAGCTCTGTACCCGCTGTCTGTGGACCAGTTCTTACCCACAGTCTGGCAGAGGATGGCAGCGTGTGAGAACAAGCGGCCGAGCAAGCACAGGTACCGGGGGTCCCTCCACCAGTGTCTGCAGGGGGCTGAGGACGGATGGAATATAAAACTGCACCAAAATATTCACTAAGGTGTGATTGTTGTGTGTGATCATCCCTGGTGGTCTGTGGCAGGGAAAGGGTTAGTGCCTGCATCCCTGGAGGTCTGTGACAGTGAAGAGGTTAGTGCCTGCATCCCTGGTGGTCTGCGGCAGTGAAGAGGTTAGTGCCTGCATCCCTGGAGGTCTGCGGCAGTGAAGAGGTTAGTCCCTGCATCCCTGGTGGTCTGCGGCAGAGAAAGGGTTAGTGCCTGCATCCCTGGAGGTCTGCGGCAGTGAAGAGGTTAGTCCCTGCATCCCTGGTGGTCTGCGGCAGAGAAAGGGTTAGTGACTGCATCCCTGGAGGTCTGCGGCAGTGAAGAGGTTAGTGCCTGCATCCCTGGAGGTCTGGGGCAGTGAAGAGGTTAGTGCCTGGAGGTCTGCGGCAGTGAAGAGGATAGTGCCTGGAGGTCTGCGGCAGTGAAGAGGTTAGTGCCTGCATCCCCGGTGGTCTGCGGCAGGGAAAGGGTTAGTGCCTGCATCCCTGGAGGTCTGTGGCAGTGAAGAGGTTAGAGCCTGCATCCCTGGTGGTCTGGGGCAGTTTAGAGGTTAGTGCCTGCATCCCTGGAGGTCTGCGGCAGTGAAGAGTTTAGTGCCTGCATCCCTGGAGGTCTGCGGCAGTGAAGAGGTTAGTGCCTGCATCCCTGGAGGTCTGTGGCAATGAAGAGGTTAGAGCCTGCATCCCTGGTGGTCTGGGGCAGTTTAGAGGTTAGTGCCTGCATCCCTGGAGGTCTGGGGCAGTTTAGAGGTTAGTGCCTGCATCCCTGGAGGTCTGCGGCAGTGAAGAGCTTAGTGCCTGCATCCCTGGAGGTCTGCGGCAGTGAAGAGGTTAGAGCCTGCATCCCTGGAGGTCTGGGGCAGTGAAGATGTTAGTGCCTGGAGGTCTGCGGCAGTGAAGAGGATAGTGCCTGGATCCCTGGAGGTCTGCGGCAGTGAAGAGGTTAGTGCCTGCATCCCCGGTGGTCTGCGGCAGGGAAAGGGTTAGTGCCTGCATCCCTGGAGGTCTGTGGCAGTGAAGAGGTTAGATCCTGCATCCCTGGTGGTCTGGGGCAGTTTAGAGGTTAGTGCCTGTATCCCTGGACGTCTGCGGCAGTGAAGAGGTTAGTGCCTGCATCCCTGGAGGTCTGTGGCAGTGAAGAGGTTAGAGCCTGCATCCCTTGTGGTCTGTCTGGGGCAGTTTAGAGGTTAGTGCCTGCATCCCTGGAGGTCTGCGGCAGTGAAGAGTTTAGTGCCTGCATCCCTGGAGGTCTGCGGCAGTGAAGAGGTTAGTGCCTGCATCCCTGGAGGTCTGGGGCAGTGAAGATGTTAGTGCCTGGAGGTCTGCGGCAGTGAAGAGGATAGTGCCTGGATCCCTGGAGGTCTGCGGCAGTGAAGAGGTTAGTGCCTGCATCCCTGGAGGTCTGCGGCAGTGAAGAGGTTAGTCCTTGCATCCCTGGTGGTCTGCAGCAGAGAAAGGGTTAGTGCCTGCATCCCTGGAGGTCTGCGGCAGTGAAGAGGTTAGTCCCTGCATCCCTGGTGGTCTGCGGCAGAGAAAGGGTTAGTGCCTGCATCCCTGGAGGTCTGCGGCAGTGAAGAGGTTAGTGCCTGCATCCCTGGAGGTCTGGGGCAGTGAAGAGGTTAGTGCCTGCATCCCTGGAGGTCTGGGGCAGTGAAGAGGTTAGTGCCTGGAGGTCTGTGGCAGTGAAGAGGTTAGAGCCTGCATCCCTGGTGGTCTGGGGCAGTTTAGAGGTTAGTGCCTGCATCCCTGGAGGTCTGCGGCAGTGAAGAGTTTAGTGCCTGCATCCCTGGAGGTCTGCGGCAGTGAAGAGGTTAGTGCCTGCATCCCTGGAGGTCTGCGGCAGTGAAGAGGTTAGTGCCTGCATCCCTGGAGGTCTGGGGCAGTGAAGAGGTTAGTGCCTGGAGGTCTGCGGCAGTGAAGAGGATAGTGCCTGGATCCCTGGAGGTCTGCGGCAGTGAAGAGGTTAGTGCCTGCATCCCCGGTGGTCTGCGGCAGGGAAAGGTTTAGTGCCTGCATCCCTGGAGGTCTGTGGCATTGAAGAGGTTAGAGCCTGCATCCCTGGTGGTCTGGGGCAGTTTAGAGGTTAGTGCCTGCATCCCTGGAGGTCTGGGGCAGTTTAGAGGTTAGTGCCTGCATCCCTGGAGGTCTGCGGCAGTGAAGAGCTTAGTGCCTGCATCCCTGGAGGTCTGGGGCAGTTTAGAGGTTAGTCCCTGCATCCCTGGAGGTCTGCGGCAGTGAAGAGTTTAGTGCCTGCATCCCTGGAGGTCTGTGGCAGTGAAGAGGTTAGAGCCTGCATCCCTGGAGGTCTGGGGCAGTTTAGAGGTTAGTCCCTGCATCCCTGGAGGTCTGCGGCAGTGAAGAGTTTAGTGCCTGCATCCCTGGAGGTCTGCGGCAGTGAAGAGTTTAGTGCCTGCATCCCTGGTGGTCTGCGGCAGTGAAGAGTTTAGTGCCTGCATCCCTGGAGGTCTGCGGCAGTGAAGAGGTTAGTGCCTGCATCCCCGGTGGTCTGCGGCAGGGAAAGGGTTAGTGCCTGTGTTGTGAAGGGACCCTCTGAATTCACATGCAGGCAGCTCCTTTTTGGAGTAAGTGATCCTGGCAATAACGAGGATGTCTGTTGTGCGTAGACAAAGGTATATAGACTAAACAGATCATTAAGGCAGGAAAGGTCTATTCAGAGGGCTGGATAACAAAGCTACAGTGCCTTGCGAAAGTATTCGTCTCCCTGGAACTTTTCAGCCTTTTCCCACATATCATGCTTCTAACATAAAGATACCAAATGTACATTTTTGGTGAAGAATCAGCAACAAGTGGAACACAATTGTAAAGTTGAACGAAATTTATTGGTTATTTTACATTTTTGTGGAAATTCAAAAACGGAAAACTGGTGCGTGCAATATTATTCGGCCCCTGTAACTTAATACTTTGTTGCGCCACCTTTTGCTGCGATTACAAGTCGCTTGGGGTATGTCTCTATCAGTTTTGTACATCGAGAGACTGAAATTCTCTCCCGTTCTTCCTTGGCAAACCGCTCGAGCTCAGTGAGGTTTGATGGAGATCGTTTGTGAACAGCAGTTTTCAGCTCTTTCCACAGATTCTCGATTGGATTGAGGTCTGGACTTTGACTTGGCCATTCTAACACCTGGATACATTTATTTGTGAACCATTCCATTGTAGATTTTGCTTTATGTTTGGGATCATTGTCTTGTTGGAAGACAAATCTCCGTCCCAGTCTCAGGTCTTTTGCAGACTCCAACAGGTTTTCTACAATAATGGTCCTGTATTTGGCTCCATCCATCTTCCCATCCATTTTAACCATCTTCCTTGTCCCTGCTGAAGAAAAGCAGACCCAAACCATGATGCTGCCACCACCATGTTTGACAGTGGGGATGGTGTGTTCAGGACGATGAGCTGTGTTGCTTTTACGCCAAACATATCGTTTGGCATTGAGGCCAAAAAGTTTGATTTTGGTTTCATCTGACCAGAGCACCTTCTTCCACATGTTTGGTGTCTCCCAGGTGGCTTGTTGCAAACTTTAAACAACACTTTTTATGGATATCTTTGAGAACTGGCTTTCTTCTTGCCACTCTTCCATAAAGGCCAGATTTGTGCAGTGTACGACTGATTGTTGTCCTATGGACAGACTGTCCCACCTCAGCTGTAGATCTCTGCAGTTCATCCAGAGTTATCATGGGCCTCTTGGCTGCATCTCTGATCAGTCTTCTCCTTGTTTGAGATGAAAGTTTAGAAGGACGGCCGGGTCTTGGTAGATTTGTAGTGGTTTGATACTCCTTCCATTTCAATATGATCGCTTGCACAGTGCTCCTTGGGATGTTTAAAGTTTTGGAAATCATTTTGTATCCAAATCCGGCTTTAAACTTTTCCACAACAGTATCACGGACCTGCCTGTTGTGTTCCTTAGTCTCAGGGTTCTGTGTGAAGCACAGAGAGCATCATGAAGACCATCACAGGGCAGGAGCATTTATACGGAGACTTCATTACACACAGGTGGATTATATTTATCATCATTAGGCATTTAGGACAACATTGGATCATTCAGAGATCCACAATGAACTTCTGGAGGGAGTTTGCTGCACTAAAAGTAAAGGGGTAATATTGTACGCCCCACTTTTCAGTTTATGAATTTCCGCAAAAATGTAAAATAACCAATAAATGTTGTTCAACTTCACAACTGTGTTCAACTTGTCGTTGATTCTTCACCAAAAATTTACATTTGGTATCTTTATGTTTGAAGCATGATATGTGGGAAAAGGTTGAAAAGTTCCAGGGGGCCGAATACTTTGGGCAAGGCGCTATATATTCCATGCTTGGCATCGGAGGTGTATATACTACATGTTGACTGTGAGTTCCCCGATAACCGGCCTAGTAGTGGAGACAGCCTGAGACCTTCTCTTCCATGTAATTGTCCAGACAATAGGGGGCAACAGAGCTGTTTGCTCCAAAGATAACAGCGGGTGGATCTGTGTGACCTCCCAGGCTGCCATCTTTCACAAATTGGTGACAGCGGTGGGATTCTGGATGGTCAACCCAGTGTCGTACTTCGACAGCCTGCATCACTGGTGGTCTGTGGCAGGGAAAGGGTTAATGTTGCAGACCTGGTGGGTGACATGTCCCTGCAGGCTCCAGTGTTGACCTCTCTACCTCTCACGGTGACCCCTCTCCCTCTCGCATACACCTTCCAGTGACCCCATTGATCACCTAACCCCTCGTTTTCCTGCTTCTGCACTGTCCTCCATGATTGCACGAGCGCTTCATCAGCCCCTGATCATTTCTGTAAGTTGTGCACCATAAGGGGGTCTGTGCTCAGAAGGATGGGGGGCTCGCTGGGTGCAGCTGTTGCGTCTCCCTGTGTCGCCCCCTTCTGTTCTTGGTCTGTATGGCAGTCGCCTTCTTCTTTCCTCAGTGCACAGAACATTAGGAGCAATGTGATCTGTGAGACCGCCCGAGCCTCATCAGCGGAGAGCCCGGCAAGACAACATCAGTGGAGCGCCCCCACCAGGGCCCAACAGATGCCGCCTGGCCTGGCCAGGACACAACACTGCTGTCCGTCAGCACACTGGCTCAGCTGGAGGAGGCCTGCAGGAGGCTGGCGGAGGCGTCAAGACCAAAAGCCAGGTGAGGACCCCCTATAGAGGCCATCAAACAGGAGATGTTGCACTGCCACCCCCGGCCCTGGAACAGATCAGATGATCTGGTCAGTTGATGTGACGCCTCAATCCTCGAGACTGTCAGGACCCAAACAGGATAATGTGCCCACCATATGCCTTCGTCATGTGCCTGTCATATGTCTGCCATGTGCCCTCTTTTTGTCCGCTATGTGCCCTCGTCTTGTGTATATAGTGCGTGTGTGTATATACAGTGTGTGTATGTATATATAGCGGTGTGTATACTGTATGTGTGTGTGTGTATATATATTGCGGTTGTATACTATATGTGTGTATGTGTATATACAGTGTGGTTGTATACTATATGTGTGTATGTGTATATACAGTGCGTGTATATAGTGTGATGCAGTAATTGATGCACAAGGAGCCCGACCAAGTACTGAGTGCATTTACTGAACATACATTTCAGTATGACAACATTTTGGATTTTACAATCATTTTTCTAGCTGGTGTTATAAAGTATTCTAATTTACTGAGATAACGACTTTTGGGTTTTCATTGGCTGTAAGCCATAATCATCAACATTAACAGAAATAAACGTGAAATAGATCCCTCTGTGTGTAATGACTCTATAGAATATATGAGCTTCACTATTAGTATTTAAGAAATGAAATAAATTCACTTTTTGATATTCTAATTTTTTTGAGAAGCACTTGTGTGTGTATATGTGTACAGTATATGTGTGTATAGTGTATGTGGAGACACGGGGTCGGTGGGCATCCCCGTTCGCCAGCTGGAACCACATGGACCGGAGATCATACCACTGAACGCCTGCTCTAGATCCCTGTGGGCAGAACACTAAGACAACACAGGGTGAGGGTAACACAGTGTGGCAATGCTTTATTGAACCACAACACAATAGCAAACAGAATAGTCCCAGCACAATACCCAAGATGGTGCATATAAGGGTATGTCTCCACGGTACGGATGGGCGGCGGTATCGCCGCAGCGGCGAAGCCGCTCGGCGCTAAGCCCCGCCCCCTTAATGGGACGCGATCATGCCGGATGTGTTAACTCTTCACATCCGGGATGATTGCTCTCTCCCATAGGGCCCTGTGATATGCCTTGCGGGGACGCTGCGTCCCCGCAAGGTGTACGGGCATGCTGCGATCTGAAAAGACGCGCAGCATGTCCGTAGTCGCAGGGCCGCCGCGTGCGGGTTTCCACGCATAGTGGAGACAGGATTCCATCAAATCCCCTCCACTATGCAGGAACATCTGGACGTTGCTTGTTTGACGCTGCAGCGCTGCGCAGCGTCAAACAAGCAGCGTTTCCTGAACGTGGAAACATACCCTTAGAGTCTCACCCTTCCGCTGACTCGCCGGGATAATGGCAGCTGTGACTTCAGATCTTCCAGGGTCACTACCCCACCTATGGCACGCACACAGAGAGGAGGTAACAACAAGCGAAGGAAGATGACAGTCCATTGAGTCCATACAAGGTACACAGCCAGTTGATCAAATGATCACAACCTGGCATCTCTAAACATGTCCATAGAGCCAGGTGACCGGCAGGTCCCAATCTTGGCTTTTTCCAAACGTATCCATGGTCCAGCGATGGTCAAATGTGGCGGCTATGTATTTCTTCAGTTGGAGTGATGATGCCATGACTTCTGTAATGTAGACTCCCTGGACACAGGCAGATCCTCCTTTTTATAGGTCACAAATGTCATTCAGTCATTCCTCAACAGTCTTGGGGGAAGGTGGAAGGAGGCCATCCTTTACTGCTGGAGTGTGCAAACATGCATAGATTGTCCTTCATATTGCAGAACACCAATGGGTCATCAACATATTAACAAACATTCAGACATTGTGTCTTTATTTCCCAAAGGCAGTAGAACAATACAAGGACAGACACAATAGGTAATCGGCAGCCAGTGAATTCATGTGAGAAGGACTGTTTGTCTTTGTAATAAACTCCAGCTCATGTCCCTGGCCTACTGACATAATATGTCTGGGTAATTCAGATTAAATGTGATGTCGTCACAGTGTGTGTGTGTGATGTATGTATGTATGTACAGTGTATATATGTATACAGTGTGTATGTATGTATACTGTGTGTGTGATGTATGTATGTACAGTGTATATATGTGTACAGTATATGTGATCTGTATATACAGTGTGTACAGTACAGAGCAAAAGTTTGGACACACCTTCTCATTTAAAGATTTTTCTGTATTTTCATGACTATGAAAATTGTACATTCACGGTGAAGGCATCAAAACTATGAATTAACACATGTGGAATTATATACTTAACAAAAAAGTGTGAAACAACAGAAATGATGTCTTATATTCTAGGTTCTTCAAAGTAGCCACCCTTTGCTTTGATGACTGCTTTGCACACTCTTGGCATTCTCTTGATGAGCTTTAAGAGGTAGTCACCAGGAATGGTCTTCCAACAATCTTGAAGGAGTTCCCAGAGATGCTTAGCACTTGTTGGCCCTTTTGCCTTCACTCTGCGGTCCAGCTCACCCCAAACCATCTCGATTGGGTTCAGGTCTGGTGACTGGGGAGGCCAGGTCATCTGGCGTAGCACCCCATCACTCTCCTTCTTGGTCAGCCTGGAGGTGTGTTTGGGGTCATTGTCCTGTTTAAAAATAAATGATGGTTCAACTAAACGCAAACCGGATGGGATAGCATGCCGCTGCAGGATGCTGTGGTAGCCATGCTGGTTCAGTATGCCTTCAATTCTGAATAAATCCCCAACAGTGTCACCAGCAAAGCACCCCCACACATCACACCTCCTCCTCCATGCTTCACGGTGGGAACCAGGCATGTAAAGTCCATCCGTTCACCTTTTCTGCGTCACACAAAGACACGGTGGGTGGAACCAAAGATCTCAAATTTGGACTCATCTGACCAAAGCACAGATTTCCACTGGTCTAATGTCCATTCCTTGTGTTCTTTACCCCAAACAAGGCTCTTCTGCTTGTTGCCTGTCCTTAGCAGTGGTTTCCTAGCAGCTATTTTACCATGAAGGCCTGCTGCACAAAGTCTCCTCTTAAGGCCGGGGTCACACTAGACCGTAATACGGCCAAGTGCAATGCGATAAAAAATCACATAGCGCTCGTCCCAATGTTAATCAATGGTGCAGCTCCCATCATCCGATATTTTCTCCACCGTATTCAGGATCCGAATGAAATCGCAGCATGCTGCGATTGTCAGCGTATCTCGGCCGAGACTCGCCAATGCAAGTCTATGGAAAAATGGAAAAAATCGTATTACACACGGACCATGCGTGTGCATTGCGAGAAATACGCAGCGGTGTTAGAGAAAAGCCGGTAATTCAATTGCCGGCTTTTCATTTCTCCTGCCTAAACCCGACAGGATATGAGACATGATTACATACAGTAAACCATCTCATATCCCTTTTTTTTTGCATATTCCACACTAGTAATGTTAGTAGTGTGTATGTGCAAAATTTCGGCGCTGTAGCTATTAAATTTAAGGGTTAAATCGCTGAAAAAATTGGCGTGGGCTCCCGCGCAATTTTCTCCGCCAGAGTGGTAAAGCCAGTGACTGAGGGCAGATATTAATAGCCAGGAGAGGGTCCACGGTTATTGGCCCCCCCGTGGCTACAAACATCTGCCCCCAGCCACCCCAGAAAAGGCACATCTGGAAGATGCGCCTATTCTGGCACTTGGCCACTCTCTTCCCACTCCCGTGTAGCGATGGGATATGGGGTAATGAAGGGTTAATGCCACCTTGCTATTGTAAGGTGACATTAAGCCAGATTAATAATGGAGAGGCGTCAATTATGTCACCTATCCATTATTAATCCAATTGTCTGAAAGGATTAAAAACACACACATGATTAAAAAGGATTTTAATGAAATAAACACACAGGTTGTTTTAGTATTTTATTGCTCTCTCAATCCACCTGAAGACCCTCGCTTGGCAAAATAATAAACCCACAATATACATACCCTCTCTGATGAACTGTCACGTCCCACGAGGTAATCCATCTGAAGGGGTTAAAATATTTTACAGGCAGGAGCCCTGCTAATGCAGCTGTGCTAGTGCTTGTAAGCCCCGGGGAATGAAGGTAATGTAGGTCAATGACCTATAGTTGCCTTCAGTCGCAGTGATGCGCCCCCTGGTGGATGTCCTCATGAACTGCAGCCTGGGAACTTTTTCCCACGCTCGAGGTCATATGAGGACATCCACCAGGGGGCGCATCACCGCGACTGAAGGTAACTATAGGTAATTGACCTACATTACCTTCATTCCCCGGGGCTTACAAGCACTAGCACAGCTGCATTAGCAGGGCTCCTGCCTGTAAAATATTTTAACCCCTTCAGATGGATTACCTCGTGGGACGTGACAGTTCATCAGAGAGGGTATGTATATTGTGGGTTTATTATTTTGCCAAGCGAGGGTCTTCAGGTGGATTGAGAGAGCAATAAAATACTAAAACAACCTGTGTGTTTATTTCATTAAAATAATTTTTAATAATGTGTGTGTGTTTTTTAATCCTTTCATACAATTGGATTAATAATGGATAGGTGACATAATTGACGCCTCTCCATTATTAATCTGGCTTAATGTCACCTTACAATAGCAAGGTGGCATTAACCCTTCATTACCCCATATCCTACCGCTACACGGGAGTGGGAAGAGAGTGGCCAAGTGCCAGAATAGACGCATCTTCCAGATGTGCCTTTTCTGGAGTGGCTGGGGGCAGATGTTTTTAGCCACGGGGGGCCAATAACCATGGACCCTCTCCTGGCTATTAATATCTGCCGTCAGGCACTGGCTTTACCGCTCTGGCGGAGAAAATTGCGCGGGAGCCCACGCCAACTTTTTCCGCGATTTAACCCTTTATTTTTGCAGCTACAGCGCCCACATTTTGCACATACACTCTACTAACATTAGTAGTGTGGAATATGCAAAAAAAAAGGGGGATATGAGATGGTTTACTGTATGTAATCATGTCTCATATCATGTCGGGTTTGGGAAGGAAAAATGAGAAGCCGGCAATTAAATTACCGGCTTTTCACATATATCGCGCTGAATTAAATATAAATACAGAATATATATATATATGTGTCTCAATGATATATATATATATATATATATATATATATATATATATATATATATATATCTAATATATAAAGCTGAATGTGTGTGTGTGTGTATGTATGTATGTATGTATGTATGTCCGGGATTGGCATCTGAACCGTAGCAGCTACAGCCACAAAATTTTGCACAGTCACACGTCTGGACCCCGAGAGCGTCATAGGCTATGTTGTGAGGTGAAATTTTAACCCCGCGCTTTCCAATTCACCAAACAATTTTGCCCCTATCTACATAATGGGGAAAAAGTGAAAGGAAAAGTGTTGGAGGCGTCGCAGCTACAGGCACAAAATTTTGCACAGTCACACGTCTGGACCCTGAGAGCGTCAAAGCTATATTGTGAGGTGAAATTTTAACCCCGCGCTTTCCAAGTCACCAAACAATTTTGCCCCTATCTACATAATGGGGAAAAAATGAAAGGAAAAGTGTTGGAGGCAAATTAACAGCTGCCAGATGTGAACAAGGGGGACTTAAAGAATGACAGCGATGGCACCAAAGAGTATATACTGTACAGTTGCTAAGGTGGGGCCCCAACATGGGATAATCACACCACCACGGGGATATGAACACACACACAAAATGCGCCACACACTACCACGTGCTCGAACACATATACCACCCTCAGTGCACATTTCACCACACATACACCAACCTCGCCACATAAAAGTAGAAACACAAAAGTCGCCGCTCAAAACTCGCCACGCGCAAAACTCTCCACATGCAAAACTCGCCACACGTGCAAAACTCGCCACACGCAAAACTTGCACACGCAGAAAAATTGCCACACGCAGAAAAATTGCCACATGCACAAAAGTTGCAACACATGCAAAAGTTGCCTCACACAAAACTTGCACATACTCAAAAGGCACCACACATAAAACTCGCCACGCGCAAAACTCGCCATGCGCAAAACTTGCTGCACACAACTTGCTACACTAACCTGTCACATGCAACTCGACACACAAAAAGTTGCTACACGCATGTCGCCACACAAAACTCATCTCACAAAAGTCCCTACATGCATGTCGCCACACGCAACTCAACACACACAACTTGACACACAAAACTCGCCCTAAAACACACACAAGTCTGGTATCCTTCAAAAATAAAAATCTGATTAATAAGCAGACAAACTACAAGAGCAACAAATGTACCATATAGGAATCCGGCAGCTGTCAGTCACATGACCAGTCTATTATGTGTATGTGTGAGCTAATATATACTGCCAGGGGGTGGGCTTACTGTTGGCTGGGGATTTATCAGGCTGCCATTTTAGCTTACAAATACTGAGGTAAAAATACTGACCAAATAACGTGTGAACGAGGGCTAATACAGGAGGAGATGGCATACAGCTATATACTATATACAGGAGATGACACACAGGTATATACTATTTACAGGGGAGATGACACACAGGTATATACTATATACAGGAGGAGATGACACACAGATATATACTATATACAGGAGAGATGACACACAGGTATATACTATATAGAGGAGGAGATGACATACAGGTACATACTACATACAGGAGGAGATGACATACAGGTATATACTATATACAGGAGGAGATGACACACAGGTATATACTATATACAGGAGCAGATTACCTACAGGTATATAGTATATACAGGAGGAGATGACACAGGTATATGCTATGTATAGGAGGAGATGACATACAGGTATATACTATATACAGGAGATGACACACAGATATATACTATATATAGGTGAGATGACACACAGGTATATACTATATACAGGAGATTACATACAGGTATATCTAATATATAAAGCTGAATGTGTGTATGTATGTATGTGTGTATGTCCGGGATTGGCATCTGTACCGTCGCAGCTACAGCCACAAAATTTTGCACAGTCACACGTCTGGACCCCGAGAGCGTCATAGGCTATGTTGTGAGGTGAAATTTTAACCCCGCGCGTTCCAATTCACCAAACAATTTTGCTCCTATCTACATAATGGGGAAAAAGTGAAGGGAAAAGTGTTGGAGGAAAATTGACAGCTGCCAGATGTGAACAATGAGGACTTAAAGAATGAGAGCGATGGCGACAAAGAGTATATACCGTACAGTTGCTAAGGTGGGGCCCCGACATGGGATACTCACCACACACGGGGATATGAACACAAACACAAAATGCGCCACACACTACCACGTGCTTGAACACATATACCACCCTCAGCACACATTTCACCACACACACACACCAACCTCGCCACATAAAAGTCGAAACACAAAAGTCACCACTCAAAACTCGCTACATGCAAAACTCGCCATATGCAAAACTAGGCTCACGCAAAACTCGCCACACGTGCAAAACTCACCTCATGGAAAACTCACCTCATGCAAAACTTGCACACACAGAAAAATTGCCACATGTACAAAAGTTGCACCACATGCAAAAGTTGCCTCACACAAAACTTGCACATACTCAAAATGCACCACACATAAAACTCGCCACGCGCAAAACTCGCCATGCACAAATCTTGCTGCACACAACTTGCTACACTAACCTGTCACATGCAACTCAACACACAAAATGTTGCTACACGCATGTCGCCACACAAAACTCATCTCACAAAAGTCGCTACATGCATGTCGCCACACGCAACTCAACACACACAACTTGACACATAAAACTCGCCCTAAAACACACACAAGTCTGGTATTGTCCTTCAAAAATAAAAATCTGATTAATAAGCAAACTACAAGAGCAACAAATGTACCATATAGGAAATACGGCAGCTGTCAGTCACATGACCTGTCTATTATGTGTATGTGTGAGCTAATATATACTGCCAGGGGGGAGGGCTTCCTGTTGGCTGGGGATTTATCAGGCTGCCAATAGCAACCAATCACAGCTCAGCTTCTATTTTGCTACAGTTAATTAACCTGAGCTCTGATTGGTTAATATAGGCAACAAAGACATTCTCAGTATAACAAAGCTAATATATGTTGTGAAATGCTTCTATTTGCTTAGTTTTTGCCTTTTAATAATTACATTTCTATCTATTTGTTTTGTGGTTTTTGTGTGCAGAATAAATTTTTGTTAACACATTCTATTTTGCTAACAGCAGTCATTAACCCGGGCGAAGCCGGGTAGTACAGCTAGTATATATATATATATATGTTTTAACGAACATTTGAGCACATAAATCCATTAGATGTCGGTTTTGCAAGCCTGCGAGAAAATCTTGGCATATGGATGCCATACGGATGTCACACGGATGTCAAAAGGATCATTTGATGCGAGGAAATCGCATCCTCGCACTGCACACGGATCACTGTTTTGGAAACATTTGTGCGATTCTCGTCTGTGAAAAACTGACTGTTTTTTTATACGTTGTGTGTGTCCCCGGCCTAACAGTTATTGTAGAGATGTGTCTGCTGCTAGAACTCTGTGTGGCATTGACCTGGTCTCTAATCTGAGCTGCTGTTAATCTGCGATTTCTGAGGCTGGTTACTCGGAAAAACTTATCCTCAGAAGCAGAGGTGACTCTTGGTCTTCCTTGATGGTTTTTGCAACTGCACTTGGGGACACTTTCAAAGTTTTCCCAATTTTTCGGACTGACTGACCTTCATTTCTTAAAGTAATGATGGCCACTCGTTTTTCTTTACTTAGCTGCTTTTTTCTTGCCATAATACAAATTCTAACAGTCTATTCAGTAGGACTATCAGCTGTGTATCCACCAGACTTCTGCACAACACAACTGATGGTCCCAACCCCATTTATAAGGCAAGAAATCCCACTTATTAAACCTGACAGGGCACACCTGTGAAGTGAAGACCATTCCCGGTGACTACCTCTTGAAGCTCATCAAGAGAATGCCAAGAATGTGCAAAGCAGTCATCAAAGCAAAAGGTGGCTACTTTGAAGAACCTCGAATATAAGACATAACAAAAAAGTGTGAAACAACTGAAATTAAGTATATAATTCCACATGTGTTAATTCATAGTTTTGATGCCTTCAGGGTGAATGTACAATTTTCATAGTCATGAAAATACAGAAAAATCTTTAAATGAGAAGGTGTGTCCAAACGTTTGGTCTGTACTGTATGTGTGCAGTATGTGTGTGATCTGTATATATAGTGTATATAAACTTTGAGTGTCTGAACTGGACATTTTGAGGGTCTGGTGAGCTCCTGAGCGCCCCAACCACCACCCCCACCGTCACTGCTGGTCATTTTTCCATTTGTATACAGTCCTATTACTCTCTGTTATCAGCCGCCTTTTTCTGAACATATTATAGCAAGTCTCTTCTATTCTTGTTAAAGACAAAAAGAACCACAAATCCTGCAGAGCGCCCCCTGTCCTCCGTCCTCTGAGCTCACGGTCACCTACTTCTTCTGCGGGGAGGCGATCCCGTACCGGCGCATGCTGCGGGCGCACAGCCTGACCCTCGGCCACTTCAAGGACCAGCTCCGCAAGAAAGGCAATTACAGGTACGAGGTCAGAAGTATTCCCGTAAGGACGGACCGCCTGCGTGAGCCAACCATCACATGAATGTCACCTGCCATCATCGGTCCTCCATAACCCTCCATGTTCATCATGGAAGGAGGGCATTGGGCTTACAAGCCCGCACTGCTCCAGATCATACAGAAGTGAGGGCCATGTGTCCTCCGTGTAGGAAGCAGGGTGGGGCGGTGAGCCATCATGGCTGAATGAGCAGACGTGACCAATCCATCACTGATCCCATCTATAGTGAGCAGACGAGACCAATCCATCACTGATCCCGTCTATAGTGAGCAGACGAGACCAATCCATCACTGATCCCGTCTATAGTGAGCAGACATGACCAATTCATCACTGATCAGACATGACCAATCCATCACTGATCCCATCTATGCTGAGCAGTCGTGACCAATCCATCACTGAAAAGTCTATAGTAAGCAGACATGACCAATCCATCACTGATCCCATCTATAGTCAGCAGACATGACCAATCCATCACTGAACGTCTATAGTGAGCAAACATGAGCAATCCATCACTGATCCCGTCTATAGTGAGCAGACATGACCAATCCATCACTGAAAAGTCTACAGTGAGCAGACATGACCAATCCATCACTGATCCTGTCTATAGTGAGCAGACATGACCAATCCATCAATGATCACATCTATAGTTAGCAGACATGACCAATCCATCACTGATCAGACATGACCAATCCATCACTGATCCCGTCTATAGTGAGCAGACGAGACCAATCCATCACTGAAACGTCTATACTGAGCAGACATGACCAATCCATCAAAGATCCCGTCTGTAGTGAGCAGACATGACCAATTCATCACTGAGGACCATCTATAGTGAACAGACAAGACCAATCCATCACTGATCCTGTCTATAGTGAGCAGACATGACCAATCCATCAATGATCACATCTATAGTTAGCAGATATGACCAATCCATCACTGTTGTGAATTCCGCTCTTGGGCTCCCTCCGGTGGTTGTAAGTGGCACTTTTGTGAGTTCTGCTCTTGGGCTCCCTCCGGTGGATTTAAGTGGAACTGCTGCTCCTTGGATTTAGCAGTCAGCAGCTGCTTCCACTGATCGTCTATTCTGGCTTGGCTATTTATCCTGGCTCTATCCTTCAGCCTGTGCCAGTTGTCAATGGTTCCTGCTTGGATTCACATCTCTCTTGGATTTCCCTGATATTCGTACCAGTTCAGCAAAGATAAGTCCTTGCTTTGTTCTTTTGCTTTCCACTTGTTGTGGACTTAATCGTTCAGCACATTCTATGTTTTTTTTCTAGTCCAGCTTGTCAGTATGGATTTATTCAGTTAAGCTGGAAGCTCTGGGAAGCAGATTTACCCTCCGCACCTTTAGTCAGGTGTGGAGATTTTTGTAAACTCTGTGGTGGATTTTTCTAGTTTTTAATACTGACCGCACAGCATTCTGTCCTGTTCTATCTATCTAGCTAGATTGGCCTCCTTTGCTTCATCCTGGTTTCATTCTGTGTATGTCATTTCCCTCTCCACTCACAGTCAATATTTGTGGGGGGCTGTCTGAATTTTCTCTGAGGCAAGATAGCTTTCCTGTTTCTATCTTTAGGGGTAGTTAGTCCTCCGGCTGTGATGAGGTGTCTAGGGAGTGACAGGAACATCCCACGGCTACTTCCAGTGTTGTGTTAAGCTCAGGAACTGCGGTCAGTACAGGTACCACCTCCTCCAGAGCACGTCCCATGTTGCTCCTAAACCACCAGTTCATAACTGTACAACTGGCCAAAAATGAATTAAATGCATCTCAAAAGAAGGAAAAAAGAAAAATTCTGAACCATTTTTTTTTCTGTAGTCTGTTTTGTCTTTTTTTTTCCTCTTAATCTCTGGGTGGTTCAGGATTTTGGCGCTGGCATGGATGTTCAGGGTTTGTTTTCTCGTGTGGATCAACTTGCTGCAAGAGTACAGAGTATCCAAAATTATGTTGTCCAGACTCCGGCTTTAGAGCCTAAAATTCCTACTCCTGATTTGTTTTTTGGGGACAGATCCAAGTTTTTGAACTTTAAAAATAACTGCAAATTGTTTTTTGCCTTGAAACCCCGTTCCTCTGGTGATTCCATTCAGCAGGTTAAAATCGTCATCTCTCTGCTGCGTGGTGACCCTCAGGACTGGGCATTCTCCCTTGAATCAGGAAATCCGGCATTGCTTAATGTAGACGCATTTTTTCAAGCGCTCGGATTATTGTATGACGAACCTAATTCTGTGGATCATGCAGAAAAAACCTTGTTGGCCCTATGTCAGGGTCAGGAAGCGGCAGAATTATACTGCCAGAAATTTAGAAAATGGACTGTGCTCACTAAATGGAATGAGGATGCTCTGGCAGCAGTTTTCACAAAGGGTCTTTCTGAAGCCCTTAAAGATGTTATGGTGGGGTTCCCCACGCCTGCTGGTTTGAGCGAATCTATGTCTCCAGCCATTCAGATTGATCGGCGCCTGCGCGAGCGCAAAGTTGTGCACCATATGGCAGTGTCCTCTGAGCAGAGTCCTGAGCCTATGCAATGTGATAGGATTCTGACTAGAGCAGAACGGCAGGGATACAGACGTCAGAATGGGCTGTGTTTTTACTGTGGTGACTCTGCTCATGCTATTTCTGATTTCCCTAAGCGTACTAAGAGGGTCGCTAGGTCTGTTACCATCAGTACTGTACAGCCTAAATTTCTCTTATCTGTGACCCTGATTTGCTCATTATCGTCCTTTTCTGTCATGGCATTTGTGGATTCAGGCGCTGCCCTGAACTTAATGGACTTGGAATTTGCCAGGCGCTGTGGTTTTTCCTTGCAGCCTTTGCAGAGCCCTATTCCTTTGAGGGGGATTGATGCTACACCATTGGCCAAGAATAAACCTCAGTATTGGACTCAGCTGACCATGTGCATGGCTCCAGCACATCAGGAAGATTGCCGTTTTCTGGTGTTGCATAATTTACATGATGTTGTTGTACTGGGTTTTCCATGGTTACAGGGACATAATCCTGTGCTGGATTGGAAATCTATGTCTGTGACTAGTTGGGGTTGTCAAGGGGTACATTGTGACGTTCCTTTGATGTCAATTTCCTCTTCCCCCTCTTCTGAAGTCCCTGAGTTTTTGTCGGATTTCCAGGATGTATTTGATGAGCCCAAGTCCAGTTCCCTTCCTCCACATAGGGACTGTGATTGTGCTATTAACTTGATTCCTGGCTGTAAGTCCCTAAGGGCCGACTTTTCAATCTGTCTGTGCCAGAGCATGCCGCCATGCGGAGTTATGTTAAGGAGTCTTTGGAGAAGGGGCATATTCGTCCGTCTTCCTCACCATTGGGAGCGGGATTCTTTTTTGTAGCCAAGAAGGATGGCTCCTTGAGACCCTGTATTGATTATCGCCTTCTTAATAAGATCACGGTCAAATTCCAATACCCTTTACCTTTGCTTTCTGATTTGTTTGCTCGGATTAAGGGGGCTAGTTGGTTTACTAAGATTGACCTTCGAGGGGCATATAATCTTGTTCGTATTAAACAGGGTGACGAATGGAAAACTGCATTTAATACGCCCGAAGGCCATTTTGAATACCTTGTGATGCCTTTCGGGCTTTCTAATGCTCCTTCTGTATTTCAGTCCTTCATGCATGATATTTTCCGCAATTATCTTGATAAATTCATGATTGTATATTTGGATGATATTTTGATTTTTTCCAATGATTGGGAGTCTCATGTGAAGCAGGTCAGGATGGTATTCCAGATCCTTCGTGATAATGCTTTATTTGTGAAGGGGTCTAAGTGCCTCTTTGGAGTACAGAAGGTCTCTTTTTTGGGTTTTATTTTTTCTCCCTCGTCTATAGAAATGGATCCGGTTAAGGTTCAGGCCATTCATGACTGGATTCAACCCACATCTGTGAAGAGCCTTCAGAAATTTTTGGGCTTTGCTAATTTTTATCGCCGTTTCATTGCCAACTTTTCCAGTGTGGTTAAGCCCCTGACCGATTTGACGAAGAAAGGCGCTGATGTGACGAATTGGTCCTCTGCGGCTGTTGAGGCCTTTCAGGAGCTTAAACGCCGATTTACTTCTGCCCCTGTGTTGCATCAGCCGGATGGTTCTCTTCCTTTTCAGGTTGAGGTTGACGCTTCTGAGATTGGGGCAGGGGCCGTTTTGTCTCAGAGGAATTCTGATGGTTCTTTGATGAAACCGTGTGCTTTTATTTCCAGAAAGTTTTCGCCTGCGGAACGCAATTATGATGTCGGCAATCGGGAGTTGTTGGCTATGAAGTGGGCATTTGAGGAGTGGCGACATTGGCTTGAGGGAGCCAAGCACCGTATTGCGGTCTTGACCGATCATAAGAATCTGATTTACCTCGAGTCGGCCAAGCGGCTGAACCCTAGACAGGCTCGATGGTCCCTGTTTTTCTCCCGTTTTGATTTTGTGGTCTCGTATCTTCCGGGATCTAAGAATGTTAAGGCTGATGCCCTCTCTAGGAGTTTTTTGCCTGATTCTCCTGGAGTTCTTGAGCCGCTTGGCATTCTTAGGGAAGGGGTGATTCTGTCTGCCATCTCCCCTGATTTGTGGCGGGTGCTTCAGGAATTTCAGGCTGATAAACCTGACCGCTGTCCTGTGGGGAAGCTGTTTGTTCCTGATAGATGGACTAGTAAGGTAATTTCTGAGGTCCATTGTTCTGTGTTTGCCGGTCATCCTGGGATTTTTGGTACCAGAGATTTGGTTGGTAGGTCCTTTTGGTGGCCTTCTTTGTCACGGGATGTGCGTTCTTTTGTGCAGTCCTGTGGGACTTGTGCCCGGGCCAAGCCTTGCTGTTCCCACGCTAGTGGGTTGCTTTTGCCTTTGCCGGTCCCTGAGAGGCCCTGGACGCATATTTCCATGGATTTTATTTCGGATCTTCCTGTTTCCCAGAAGATGTCTGTTATCTGGGTGGTTTGTGACCGGTTCTCTAAAATGGTCCATTTGGTACCTTTTGCCTAAATTGCCTTCCTCCTCTGATTTGGTTCCATTGTTTTTTCAGCATGTGGTTCGTTTGCATGGCATTCCGGAGAATATTGTGTCTGACAGAGGTTCCCAGTTTGTTTCTAGGTTTTGGCGGGCCTTTTGTGCTAGGATGGGCATTGATTTGTCTTTTTCTTCGGCGTTCCATCCTCAGACAAATGGCCAAACTGAGCGAACTAATCAGACCTTGGAAACTTATTTGAGATGCTTTGTGTCTGCTGACCAGGGTGATTGGGTGGCTTTCTTGCCGTTGGCCGAGTTTGCCCTTAATAATCGGGCTAGTTCGTCTACTTTGGTTTCGCCTTTCTTTTGTAATTTTGGTTTTCATCCTCGTTTTTCTTCGGGGCAGGTTGAGCCTTCTGATTGTCCTGGTGTGGATTCTGTGGTGGACAGGTTACAGCAGATTTGGATTCATGTGGTAGACAATTTGACGTTGTCTCAGGAAAAGGCTCAACGTTTTGCTAACCGCCGTCGGTGTGTTGGTCCCCGGCTTCGGGTGGGGGATTTAGTCTGGTTATCTTCTCGTCATGTTCCTATGAAGGTTTCTTCCCCTAAGTTCAAGCCTCGGTTTATTGGTCCTTATAAGATTTCTGAGATTATCAATCCGGTATCTTTTCGTTTGGCCCTTCCAGCCTCTTTTGCCATCCATAATGTTTTCCATAGATCTTTGTTGCGGAGATATGTGGTGCCCGTTGTTCCCTCTGTGGATCCTCCTGCCCCGGTGTTGGTTGATGGGGAGTTGGAATATGTGGTGGAGAAAATTTTGGATTCTCGTTTTTCGAGGTGGAGGCTTCAGTATCTTGTCAAGTGGAAGGGTTATGGCCAGGAGGACAATTCTTGGGTTGTTGCCTCCGATGTCCATGCCTTCGATTTGGTTCGTGCCTTTCACTTGGCACGTCCTGATCGGCCTGGGGGCTCTGGTGTGGGTTCGGTGACCCCTCCTCAAGGGGGGGGGGTACTGTTGTGAATTCCGCTCTTGGGCTCCCTCCGGTGGTTGTAAGTGGCACTTTTGTGAGTTCTGCTCTTGGGCTCCCTCCGGTGGATTTAAGTGGAACTGCTGCTCCTTGGATTTAGCAGTCAGCAGCTGCTTCCACTGATCGTCAATTCTAGCTCGGCTATTTATCCTGGCTCTATCCTTCAGCCTGTGCCAGTTGTCAATGGTTCCTGCTTGGATTCACATCTCTCTTGGATTTCCCTGATATTCGGACCAGTTCAGCAAAGATAAGTCCTTGCTTTGTTCTTTTGCTTTCCACTTGTTGTGGACTTAATCGTTCAGCACATTCTTGGTTTTTTCTAGTCCAGCTTGTCAGTATGGATTTATTCAGTTAAGCTGGAAGCTCTGGGAAGCAGATTTACCCTCCGCACCTTTAGTCAGGTGTGGAGATTTTTATAAACTCTGTGGTGGATTTTTCTAGTTTTTAATACTGACCGCACACCATTCTGTCCTGTTCTATCTATCTAGCTAGATTGGCCTCCTTTGCTACATCCTAGTTTCATTATGTGTATGTCATTTCCTTCTCCACTCACAGTCAATATTTGTGGGGGGCTGTCTGTCCTTTGGGAATTTTCTCTGAGGCAAGATAGCTTTCCTGTTTCTATCTTTAGGGGTAGTCAGTCCTCCGGCTGTGACAAGGTGTCTAGGGTGTGACAGGAACATCCGACGGCTACTTCTAGTGTTGTGTTAAGCTCAGGAACTGCGGTCAGTACAGGTACCACCTCCTCCAGAGCACGTCCCATGTTGCTCCTAAACCACCAGTTCATAACACATCACTGATCAGACATGACCAATGCATCACTGATCCCATCTATACTGAGCAGACGTGACCAATCCATCACTGATCCCGTCTATACTGAGCAGACATGACCAATCCATCACTGATCCCATCTATACTGAGCAGACGTGACCAATCCATCACTGAACGTCTATAGTGAGCAGACATGACCAATCCATCACGGAAAAGTCTATAGTGAGCAGACATGACCAATCCATCACTGATCCTAACTATAGTGAGCAGACATGACCAATCCATCACTGATCCCGTCTATAGTGAGCAGACATGACCAATCCATAAGGCCATGTTCACACGTTGCGGTTTTTACCGCGGAACCGCAGCGATTTTGCCACTGTGCGTCCGCTGCAGTTTCCATTGCGTTTACATTTACATGTAAACCTATGGAAACCGCAAACCGCTGTGCACATGCTGCAGAAAAAAACGCGCAGAAATGCAGCGGTTTACATTCCGCAGCATGTCACTTCTTTCTGCGGAACTGCAGCGGTTCTGCACCCATAGACCTCCATTGTGAGGGTTAAACCCGCAGTAAAACCCGCAGATGAAAAAATATCTGCGGGTTTTATGCGGTTTTTGGTGTAGAAACCGCTGCAGCAGGAAGTGCGGGGAAGCGGGAGGAAGTGTGTGGGCGGGCACAAGTGTAAGAAACACATAACACATACAATACACATACAATAAACGTAACATACATGACACACAGTACATACAACATATAACATAGAGTATATACTCACCATACAGCACACTGGTAGGCGAAGCCCCCGCCCCTAGAAAAAAATCCCCCCCCCAAAAAAGCAAATCCATACTCCCTGTCCGCAGAATCCAATAACGAGTGTCCCACACCGATCGCTTGCTCTCCGGCGATACACTACCAGGAGCGAAGCTCCTAGCAGTGTATCGCGTACTGTTCCGGAGTTCAATGGCGCCGGCTTCTCTGTTTACGGCAGTACAGCTGCGTGTGAACTTTCCCACGCTGTAGTGCCGTAAAGCGAGAGTACCGGGGTCAATGAACGCCGGTAAACTCTCGCGCATGCGCAGTTACACACCAACAGGAGCCGGAGCTCCTGTCAGTGTGTTGCTGCAGCCCTGGAGAGCAGACATATCTCCGGATGTGTCTGTTCTCCATGGCAGATCTTCGCGGGACCCTCGTTGGATTTCTGCGGACAGGGCCAGGGAGTATGAATTTGGTTTGTTTTTTTTGTTCTTTTGCAGGTCGAGGGTCTTCAGGTGGATTGAGCGTATAATAAAGGGTTTGTCAAAAAGTGGGTGTCTTTATTTCATTAAAATATTTTTTCCTAGTGTCTGTGTTTTTTTTAACCCTTTTAATAGGATTAATAATGGATAAGCGTCTTATTGACGCCTCTCCATTATTAACCGGGCTTAATGCCACCTTACAATAGCAAGGTGACATTAACCCCTTATTACCCCATATCCCACCGCTAAACGGGAGTGGGAGGAGAGGGGCTAAGTGCCGGAATTGGCGCATCTTTTTGATGCGCCTTTTCTGGGGCGGCTGCGGGCTTCTATTTGTAGCCAGGGGGGGGGGGCAAATATCCATGGCCCCTTTCCTAGGCTATGAATATAAGCCCACGGCTGTCTGCGTAGCCTTTCTGGCCTAAAAATATAGGGGGACCCCAACACTTTTTTTTGGGGCTCTCCCTATATTTGAGAGCCAGAAAGGCTACGCAGACAACTGTGGGCTTAATATTCATGGCCTGGGAACAGCAAGGGGTATTTTAACCCCTTCCCGGGCCACAAATATTGGCCCACAGCCGTCTGCCTAGCCTTTCTGGCCTAAAAATATAGGGGGACCTTACGCAATTTTTTTTTCGGGGGCCCCTATATTTTAGAGCCAGAAAGGCTACGCAGACAGCTGTGGGTTAATATTCCTAGCCTGGGAACAGCCATGGGTATTTTAACCCCTTCCCGGGCCACAAATATTGGCCCACAGCTGTCTGCCTAGCCATTCTAGCCTAAAAATATAGGGGGACCCTATGTCATTGTTTTTGGGTTCCCCATATATATTTTTTTATCCTTTTAATAGGATTAATAATGGATGGGCGTCTTATTGACGCCTCTCCATTATTAACCGGGCTTAATACCACCTTACAATAGCAAGGTGGCATTAACCCCTCATTACCATCCGGTGTGGCGTGCGGAGCTGGATCTGCGGGCTGCGATCTGGCCTACGATCAGCACTCTGCGGAGCGCTGTCACTGTTCAAAATACGTCCACTCATTTTGGTGTGTTATTCCCAAAATGGAGGCTGGAAGAAGAAAAGGGTTGGACAAGGAAATGACATCATTTCTTTTTTTTTCTTCCCCACTGCAGTTCAAGCTTTATTTGTGTCAAACACACAGACAATCTGCAGAGAAAACCGCATTAAAAACCGCATCAAAAAAATGCACAAAAAAACGCACCTGCGTTTTCTGCCAAGAGCTGCGGTTTTTAGTGCAGAAAAATCCGCAGGAAAATCTGCAACGTGTGCACAAAGCCTAACTGATCCCGTCTATAGTGAGCAGACATGACCAATCCATCACTGATCCCATCTATAGTGAGCAGACAAGACCAATCCATCAATAAAATCGTCTATAGTGAGAAGACATGACCAATCCATCACTGATCCCATCTATAGTGAGCAGACGAGACCAATCCATCACTAAAATAGTCTATAGTGAGAAGACATGACCAATCCATCACTGATCCCGTCTATAGTGAGCAGACATGACCAATCCATCACTGATCAGATGTGACCAATCCATCACTGAAACCGTCTATACTGAGCAGACATGACCAATCCATCAAAGATCCCATCTATAGTGAGCAGACGAGACCAATCCATCACTGAAACCGTCTATAGTGAGCAGACGAGACCAATCCATCACTGATCCCATCTATACTGAGCAGACGTGACCAATCCATCACTGAAAAGTCTATAGTGAGCAGACATGACCAATCCATCACTGATCCGTCTATAGTGAGCAGACATGATCAATTCATCACTGATCAGACATGACCAATCCATCACTGATCCCATCTATTCTGAGCAAACATGACCAATCCATCACTGATTCCGTCTATACTGATCAGACATGACCAATCCATCACTGATCCCGTCTATAGTGAGCAGACATGACCAATCCATCACTGATCCCATCTATAGTGAGCAGACGAGACCAATCCATCACTGATCCCATCTATACTGAGCAGACGTGACCAATCCATCACTGAAACCGTCTATAGTGAGCAGACATGACCAATCCATCACTGATCCCATCTATACTGAGCAGACATGACCAATCCATCACTGATCAGTCTATTGTAAGCAGACGAGATCTCGTCCATCACTGAAACGTCTATAGTGAGCAGACATGACCAATCCATCACTGATCCCATCTATATTGAGCAGACTAGACCAATCCATCACAAATCCCCATCTATACTGAGCAGACGTTACCAATCCATCACCGATCCCCCATCTATACTGAGCAGACACGACCAATCACAGATCCCCATCTATACTGAGCAGACACGACCAATCAATCACAGATCCCCATCTATACTGAGCAGACGTGACCAATCCATCACGATCTAATCTATAGTGAGCAGACGCATCCAATCCATCACAGATCCCCCATGTATACTGAGCAGACGTGGCCAGTCCATCACCGATCTAATCTATAGTAAACAGACATGACCAATCCATCAATATGCTGAAAAAGCTCAAAACTCAGCACATGTGACCGATCCATCACCTATCCCCTCTATACAGAGAAGACATGACCAATCCATCACTGATCCTATCTATAGTGAGCAAATGCCACCATTTCATCACCAATCCTATCTAGTGAGCAGATGCGACCAATCAATCACCGCTCATCTATAGTGAACAGACATGACCAATCCATCACCCACCCCATCTATAGTGAGCAGACATGACCAATCCATCACCAATCGCGTCTATAGTGAGCAGATGCTACCAATTCATCACCGATCCCCCCATCTATAGTGAGAAGACGCGACCCACCCATCGCCAATCCTGCCTATACTCAGGAGACCCATTTATGCTGAGCAGATGCGACCAGTTCATCACTCATCCCGTGTACAATGAGCAGACACGACCAATCCATCACCGATCGGCCATCTAGAGAAGACATGACCAAACCATCACCGATCTCATCTATAGACCGTAAACAACCAATCCATCACAGATCCTGTCTATAGTGAGCAGACACTACCAATCCATCACTGTTCCCATCCCATGTTGTCTATAGTTAACAGATTAAATCAATCCATCACCGATGCCCCATCTAGAGTGATCAGACGCGACTAATCCATCACCGATCCCATCCATTTAGAGCAGACGCGACCAGTCCATCACTAATTCCAATTTATAGAGAGCGGACATGACCAATCCATCACTGATTCTCATTTATACTGTAGAGAGCAGACACGACCAATCCATCACGGATTCCCATTTACAGTGAGCAGATGTGACCGATCCCTCACCAATCCCGTCCGTACAAGGCAGATATTCGTAATAGACTCTCGAGTCCATATGGAGCCGCGGTTCTCCGTTGTGTTCTTAGATTTCTGGACTTTCCCTTTAAGCTCGCCATCTGCTTTCTCTCCTTCAGGTATTACTTTAAGAAGGCCAGCCGGGAGATTGGCTGCGGTGCGGTATTTGAGGAGATCTGTGATGATGCTGCGTTTCTTCCACTGTATGAGGGGCGGGTCCTCGGAAAGGTGGAGCGCATCGACTGACGCGCGGTGACTGAATCCTCTGCCACCCACTTGGTGCACTCGCGTCCGTCAGTGCCAGCCCCACTAGCGTTCCTGTGCACCCATCTCAGTGGGAGGAGCCAGCTCAAGTATATATTGGAGGAATGAACATGACCCGGGGGACAGCGATGGGCACGGACACTGCCCCTGTCAGAGAGGGAGACATGTTCTGAACTAACCTGGAGCCGTGGATGGAGTGTGCATTCTGCGGCCATCTTCATGCTGCTTGTGTTACTTTGGCGCTTGCCTTGGTGTCGCTCGGTGACTTTTGCTGTTTTTTTTATTTACAGACCCCACCCACTAATTTATTATTACAGTCCCCTCCCCCACTACATGCAAATCATTGAGTTAAATATTTTAATTTATTCACATTCACACCCCCAAAGTCATGTCCGTCCGCCCCAGAAGTGTTGGCAGCTCCCCGCCATTCCTAATGATCAGGCATAGCCCCCTACTGGGCAGTGCCATATGGGCTGAGGCAGCTGCACCAGCACAATATGCAAACAAGCCCCTCCCCCAGGGTCCAGTGCCCCTCCCACTACAGAGGTATCGGGCTCAGTGCTGTCTTCCATACACCGCGCTGCTGCCTACAATGTGGCAGAACAGGAGCTGCGATGTTCTGCGCGGGGGCGGAGCCTCATGTCACATGACCCCATCTATACGGCGGCTGTATACAGCGCACATAACAGTATCCAGTGTGAAATCAGCGGATAGTGCCCTCTTTTTGTAGCCCCACCTTTGAGTCATAACCACGCCCTCACTGTGGCTCCGCCCCCTGTATATTATGTAAATAAAATAATGAACAAAAGGATTGTAATTAAAGAGACAACGCAATTATTAAAAATTTATATTTTTCAAGTCACCTGTGTATGCGTGTAAATAAGGGGCAGGGAGTAGTACCGTGTATATCCACATACTGACTACTACCCCGTATACAGTACAGGAGCAGCGGTACCGTGTATATCCACATACTGACTACTACCCCGTATACAGTACAGGATCAGCGGTACCGTGTATATCCACATACTGACTACTACCCCGTATACAGTACAGGAGCAGCGGTACCGTGTATATCCACATACTGACTACTACACCGTATACAGTACAGGAGCAGTGGTACCGTGTATATCCACATACTGACTACTACCCTGTATACAGTACAGAGCAGGTGTCCCGTATATATCCACATACTGACTACTACCCCGTATACAGTACAGGATCAGCGGTACCGTGTATATCCACATACTGACTACTACCCCGTATACAGTACAGGAGTAGTGGTACCGTGTATATCCACATACTGACTACTACCCCGTATACAGTACAGAGCAGTGGTACCGTGTATATCCACATACTGACTACTACGCCGTGTACAGTACAGAGCAGCGGTACCGTGTATATCCACATACTGACTACTACCCCGTATACAGTACAGAGCAGTGGTACCGTGTATATCCACATACTGACTACTACCCCGTATACAGTACAGAGCAGCGGTACCGTGTATATCCACATACTGACTACTACCCCGTATACAGTACAGAGCAGAGGTACCGTGTATATCCACATACTGACTACTACCCCGTATACAGTACAGAGCAGCGGTACCGTGTATATCCACATACTGACTACTACCCTGTATACAGTACAGAGCAGCTGTCCCGTATATATCCACATACTGACTACTACCCTGTATACAGTACAGAGCAGCGGTACCGTGTATATCCACATACTGACTACTACCCCGTATACAGTACAGGAGCAGCGGTACCGTGTATATCCACATACTGACTACTACCCCGTGTACAGTACAGAGCAGCGGTACCGTGTATATCCACATACTGACTACTACCCCGTATACAGTACAGGATCAGCGGTACCGTGTATATCCACATACTGACTACTACCCCGTATACAGTACAGGATCAGCGGTACCGTGTATATCCACATACTGACTACTACCCCGTATACAGTACAGAGCAGAGGTACCGTGTATATCCACATACTGACTACTACCCCGTATACAGTACAGGATCAGCGGTACCGTGTATATCCACATACTACTACCCCGTATACAGTACAGAGCAGTGGTACCGTGTATATTCACATACTGACTACTAACCCGTATACAGTACATACAGTACAGGAGCAGCGGTACCGTGTATATCCACATACTGACTACTACCCCGTGTACAGTACAGAGCAGCGGTACCGTGTATATCCACATACTGACTACTACCCCGTATACAGTACAGAGCAGCAGTACCGTGTATATCCACATACTGACTACTACCCCGTATACAGTACAGAGCAACGGTACCGTGTATATCCACATACTGACTACTACCCCGTATACAGTACAGGAGCAGCGGTACCATGTATATCCACATACTACTACCCCGTATACAGTACAGGAGCAGCGGTACCGTGTATATCCACATACTGACTACTACCCCGTATACAGTACAGAGCAGCAGTACCGTGTATATCCACATACTGACTACTACCCCGTATACAGTACAGGAGCAGCGGTACCGTGTATATCCACATACTGACTACTACCCCGTATACAGTACAGGAGCAGCGGTACCGTGTGTATCCACATACTGACTACTACCCCGTATACAGTACAGGAGCAGCGGTATCGTGTATATTCACATACTGACTACTAACCCGTATACAGTACAGGAGCAGCGGTACCGTGTATATCCACATACTGACTACTACCCCGTATACAGTACAGAGCAGCAGTACCGTGTATATCCACATACTGACTACTACCCCGTATACAGTACAGAGCAATGGTACCGTGTATATCCACATACTGACTACTACCCCGTATACAGTACAGGAGCAGCGGTACCGTGTATATCCACATACTGACTACTACCCCGTATACAGTACAGAGCAGCAGTACCGTGTATATCCACATACTGACTACTAACCCGTATACAGTACAGAGCAGCGGTACCGTGTATATCCACATACTGACTACTACCCCGTATACAGTACAGGAGCAGCGGTACCATGTATATCCACATACTGACTACCACCCCGTATACAGTACAGAGCAGCGGTACCGTGTATATCCACATACTGACTACCACCCCGTATACAGTACAGAGCAGCGGTACCGTGTATATCCACATACTGACTACTACCCCGTATACAGTACAGAGCAGCAGTACCGTGTATATCCACATACTGACTACTACCCCGTATACAGTACAGAGCAGCGGTACCGTGTATATCCACATACTGACTACTACCCCGTATACAGTACAGAGCAGCAGTACCGTGTATATCCACATACTGACTACTAACCCGTATACAGTACAGAGCAGCGGTACCGTGTATATCCACATACTGACTACCACCCCGTATACAGTACAGAGCAGCGGTACCATGTATATCCACATACTGACTACTACCCCGTATACAGTACAGAGCAGCGGTACCATGTATATCTACATACTGACTACTACCCCGTATACAGTACAGAGCAGCGGTACCGTGTATATCCACATACTACTACCCCGTATACATTACAGGAGCAGCAGTACCGTGTATATCCACATACTGACTACTACCCCGTATACAGTACAGAGCAGCAGTACCGTGTATATCCACATACTGACTACTACCCCGTATACAGTACAGAGCAGCGGTACCGTGTATATCCACATACTGACTACTACCCCGTATACAGTACAGAGCAGCAGTACCGTGTATATCCACATACTGACTACTAACCCGTATACAGTACAGAGCAGCGGTACCGTGTATATCCACATACTGACTACCACCCCGTATACAGTACAGAGCAGCGGTACCGTGTATATCCACATACTGACTACTACCCCGTATACAGTACAGAGCAGCGGTACCATGTATATCTACATACTGACTACTACCCCGTATACAGTACAGAGCAGCGGTACCGTGTATATCCACATACTACTACCCCGTATACATTACAGGAGCAGCAGTACCGTGTATATCCACATACTGACTACTACCCCGTATACAGTACAGAGCAGCGGTACCGTGTATATCCACATACTGACTACTACCCCGTATACAGTACAGGAGCAGCGGTACCGTGTATATCCACATACTGACTACTACCTGTCAGGACTCTGAACATTTTTATTACCTTTTGTGCATTACTGCCCTTTTCCAAGATGGCGTCTTCGGTCTCATGTGCACTGTGTCTTCCTGCTATAAAACTCCACCCCAGCCTTCAGTCTGTGCTAGAGTATTCTGCCTTGCATCCAGCTCCTGACCTCTGATTACTCCCTGGCTATACACCTGCTCCTGTGAACCTGTGTGGTGATCCTGCTACTCTGCTCTGAGTTCCTGCTGTATACACAAGTCCCAGTAATCCTCCTTCATCTGCTGCTCGTGTTTACTTCCATCTGCATTTGCTGGACATGTAAGCTGTTTGCTGCTCTGCAATAACCTGAGACTATTAACCAGGCCTCCCTGGTTGAGCTAAGATATGATTTGAACTGCCTTAGTTATAAGCATATCTATCTGTGTCTGGACTAAGACAAGGATTTATTCGTGTCAAGTATCCTCAAGAATAACTGTGCTTCATAGACTTTCTGCTTGATTGCATTTTCCTCTGAAGTTTCCTATAGACTGCTAAGCTGCGTTTAATATTTACGCCAAGTGTTGTGGACTTGAGTTTCTCTCTGCACCTGTTTGAATCACCGTGTGATAATATAGACCTTACCACTTATAAAACTGTGTCCTGTCCTGTAGTTGTCTTGTTCCACGCAAAGAGTCTCCTGAGTTATCCCCTATAATTATTGCACTACCCCTTATACAGTACAGGAGCAGTGGTACAGTATATATCGACACACTGACTACTACTACCCCGTGTACAGTACAGGAGCAGCGGTACTGTGTATATCCACATACTGACTACTACCCCGTAAACAGTACAGAGCAGTGGTACCGAGCATATCCACATACTGACTACTACCCCGTATACAGTACAGGAGCAGTGGTACCGTGCATATCCACACGGTCCAAAGGGGGGAGGTGTCACGATAATATGAATATGCCATGTTTTGAGTATATACCTAAAAGGTCCATGGCTTTTCAGACACACGCTGTGGGTTTTTCTGACCCCTCCTCTTCACTCTGCCTAGAAAGCTCTTCTTCCCTCTGCCTGCCAGCACAAGGCTGGAATTCTAAGCCACTCTCTTCCCTCTCTCTTGCTATATAGTTGTTGTAATGTGAGACCAGCGTGCCAGCTCCTCGGAGGAATTTTTATGGCTCCGTGCTGGGAAAGCCAGTCCTCTCCCTAAAGCCCTCATCCCCCCTCCCGCCTGATACTAGCTAAAACTGGCATAGCCATTTCCAAACCGCATGGGATGCTTGTTTTTGAAAAGTTATGTATACTGGCACCAATCAGGGATAGCGATATAAAAGTTACATATTCCGGATGTCCACTGAGAATTCTATAACTCACTGAAATCACTAGGATCTAAGCCAACGAAATGCAAGGAACGGATTTCTCCATAAGCAGGTCGTATACCTAAGCCGTGTTTATATTTAAACGAACCACCCTGACGTGGTGAGCATCATGATACTTGTGTCGTTCTTATATGAGGTTCATACAGCGAGTTATGTATAGAAATGGTTTGTCATAACTCTAAGAAAGGGGAGTATTCAGCCTCTGAGTGAGGTCACCACAGGGGGAGTGCCTTGGTTTCGGGCACGGAGATAACTGCGTGAGACCTCAGTTTTCACTAGTCTTTTGCCCTGGGTCTAGCTGCTAGACAGATCTGTAATGCATCTGGATATTTGTTCGCCCATCCCCCACAGCACATGGTCAGCCATGAGATGAAATGATATGAACGAAATGTAAGTGTTCTCTTCAACTTTAATTCCATTTTATTTGTAATTGTACTGTACATACGATACTTGTCTACTTTTATAATATCTTTTCATACTTCTGCAAACACTGCCTACCTTTTTGTAGTAAAATATATAAAATCGGCTCCGGACCCGTTATTTATATAGGAATCGGAGCTGGGGCAGCGGATTTGTCCTGTGCGCTTGGGAGGTTTTGTAGCGACGGCGGCGTTGATAATTATTGTTCCCGCCTGAGTGGGAGTAGCTATATCGCCCTCGCTACAGTGTGCCCATTAGCCAGTACAAAGTAAGGCAGCTTTTCTGGTGACTAATTATCCTAGGTGCAGTTCTGTGTCTGACCTGAGGGTAAGGGGGGCGCCAAAGAGCTGCAAGTTCCAAACCGGAACTGGGAAGTGGGATATAGATAAATCCCCTTCAGAAAGAACCAGGGGCAACCAAACAACCCCGGTTCATGACAAGTTGCTGTGAGCAGTGGGGAAGGTAAAGATATCATCCCCGTGAATCATGACAATCAGTATTAATGGTGCTGACAGATGCCGGATTATCAGATGTTATCAGTATTCATGGTGCCGACAGGTGCCAGATTATCAGATTATATCAGAATTAATAGTGCTGACCGGTGCCGGATTATCTGAAGGTATCAGTATTAGGCCGGCGTCACACTCAGCGTATGTAAATACGGTCCGCTTTTTACGGCCCTAATACGCAGAAAAGTCCCCAAAATAGTGATCCGTATGTCATCCGTAGGCAGGGTGTGTCAGCGTATTTTGCGCATGGCATCCTCCGTATGTAATCCGTATGGCATCCGTACTGCGAGATTTTCTCGCAGGCTTGCAAAACCGACATCTAATGGATTTATGTGCTCAAATGTTCGGGAAAACATATATACAGTATATATATATATATATATATATATATATATATATATATATATATATATATATATATATATATATATATATATATATGTCATTGAGACACATATATATATATACTCTGTATTTATATTTCATTCAGCGCGATGTATGTGAAAAGCCGGTAATTCAATTTCCGGCTTTTCATTTCTCCTTCACAAACCTGACAGGATATGAGACATGATTACATACAGTAAACCATCTCATATCCCTTTTTTTTTTTTTTTGCATATTCCACACTACTAATGTTAGTAGTGTGTATGTGCAAAATTTGGGCGCTGTAGCTTGTAAAATAAAGGGTTAAATTGCGGAAGATGCGCCACTCTCTTCCCACTCCCGTGTAGCGGTGGGATATGGGGTAATGAAGGGTTAATGTCACCTTGCTATTGTAAGGTGACATTAAGCCAGATTAGTAATGGAGAGGCATCAATTATGACACCTATCCATTATTAATCCAATTGTATGAAATGGTTAAAAAAAAAAAACACACACACAATATTGCGTGCTTCCCTGAGACCCCCGGAGCAACGCGATGTGATCGCGTTGCTCCGAGGGTCTCTTACCTCCTCCTCCCTGCAGGTGCCCGGATCCAAAATGGCCGCGGGGCTGCATCCGGGTCCTGCAAGGAGGGAGCTGGCTTACCGAGTGCCTGCTCAGAGCAAGCGCTTGGTAAGACTGCAGTGCTGTAAGTCAGATCGGTGATCTGACAGAGTGCTGTGCAAACTGTCAGATCAGCGATCTGTGATGTTCCCCCCCCCCCCCCCCCCCGGGACAAAGTAAAAATGTAAAAAAAAAAATTTCCACATGTGTAAAAAAAAAAAATAAGTTCCTAAAATAAAGAAAAATATATATATATATTATTCCCATAAATACATTTCTTTAAATAAAAAACCCCAAAACAATAAAAGTACACATATTTAGTATCGCCACGTCCGTAACAACCCAACCTATAAAACTGTCCCACTAGTTAACCCCTTCAGTGAACACCGTAGGGAAAAAAAAAACAAAACGAGGCAAAAAACACTTTATTATCATACCGCCGAACAAAAAGTGGAATAACACGCGATCAAAAAGACGGATATAAATAGCCATGGTACCGCTGAAAACGTCATCTTGTCCCGCAAAAAACGAGCCACCATACAGTGTCAAAGAAAAAATAAAAAAGTTATAGTCCTCAGAATAAAGCGATGCCAAAATAATTATTTATTCTATAAAATAGCTTTTATCGTATAAAAGCGCCAAAACATAAAAAAAATGATATAAATGAGGTATCGCTGTAATCGTACTGACCCGAAGAATAAAACTGCTTTATCAATTTTACCAAATGTGGAACGGTATAAACGCCTCCCCCCCAAAAAGAAATTCATGAATAGCTGTTTTTTTGTCATTCTGTCTCACAAAAATCGGAATAAAAAGCGATCAAAAACTGTCACATGTCCGAAAATGGTACCAATAAAAACGTCAACTCGTCCCGCAAAAAACAAGACCTCACATGACTCTGTGGACCAAAATATGGAAAAATTATAGGTCTCAAAATGTGGAGACGCAAAAACTTTTTTGCTATAAAAAGCGTCTTTCAGTGTGTGACGGCTGCCAATCATAAAAATCCACTAAAAAAACCCGCTATAAAAGTAAATCAAACCCCCCTTCATCACCCCCTTAGTTAGGGAAAAATACTAAAATTAAAAAAAGTATTTATTTCCATTTTCCCATTAGGGTTAGGGCTAGGGTTAGGGCTAGGGTTAGGGCTAGGGTTAGGGCTAGGGTTAGAGCTAGGGTTAGAGCTAGGGTTAGAGCTAGGGTTAGAGCTAGGGTTAGAGCTAGGGTTAGGGTTAGAGCTAGGGTTAGAGCTAGGGTTAGAGCTAGGGTTGGAGCTAGGGTTGGAGCTAAAGTTAGGGTTAGGGTTGGGGCTAAAGTTAGGGTTAGGATTACATTTACGGTTGGGATTAGGGTTGGGATTAGAGTTAGGGGTGTGTCAGGGTTAGGGGTGTGGTTAGGGTTACCGTTGGGATTAGGTTTAGGGGTGTGTTTGGATTAAGGATTTCAGGTAGAATTGGGGGGTTTCCACTGTTTAGGCACATCAGGGGCTCTCCAAACGCGACATGGCGTCCGATCTCAATTCCAACCAATTGTGCATTGAAAAAGTAAAACAGTGCTCCTTCCCTTCTGAGGTCTGCCATGCGCCCAAACAGGGGTTTACCCCAACATATGGGGTATCAGCGTACTGGGGACAAATTGGACAAAAACTTTTGGGGTCCAAGTTCTCTTGTTACCCTTGGGAAAATATAAATTTGGGGGGCTAAAAATCATTTTGTGGGAAAAAAAAGATTTTTTATTTCCACAGCTCTGCGTTGTAAACTGTAGTGAAACACTTGGGGGTTCAAAGTTCTCACAACACATCTAGATAAGTTCCTTGGGAGGTCTAGTTTCCAATATGGGGTCACTTTTGGGGGGTTTCTACTGTTTGGGTACATCAGGGGCTCTGCAAATGCAATGTGACGCCTGCAGACCAATCCATCTAACTCTGCATTCCAAATGACGCTCCTTCCCTCCCGAGCTCTGCCATGCGCCCAAACAGTGGTCCCCCCCCACATATGGGGTATCAGCGTACTCAGGACAAATTGGATAACAACTTTTGGGGTCCAATTTATCCAGATACCCTTGTGAAAATACAAAACTGGGGGCTAAAAAATCATTTTTGTGAAAAAAAAAAGAATTTTTATTTTCACAGCTCTGCGTTATAAACTGTAGTGAAACACTTGGGGGTTCAAAGCTCTCAAAACACATCTAGATAAGTTCCTTAGGGGGTCTAGTTTCCAATATGGGGTCACTTGTAGGGGGTTTAATGTTTAGGCACATCAGGGGCTCTCCAAACGCGACATGGTGTCTCATCTCAATTCCAGTCAATTTTGCATTGAAAAGTCAAACGGCGCTCCTTCCCTCCCGAGCTCTGCCATGCGCCCAAACAGTCGTTTACCCCCACATATGGGGTATCAGCGTACTCAGCACAAATTGTACAACAACTCTTGGGGTCCATTTTCTCCTGTTACCCTGGGTAAAATAAAACAAATTGGAGCTGAAATAAATTTTGTGGAAAAAAAAGTTAAATGTTTATTTTTATTTAAACATTCCAAAAATTCCTGTGAAACACCTGAAGGGTTAATAAACTTTTTGAATGTGGTTTTGAGCACCTTGAGGGGTGCAGTATTTAGAATGGTGTCACACTTGGGTATTTTCTATCATATAGACCCTTCAAAATGACTTCAAATGAGATGTGGTCCCTAAAAAAAAATGGTGTTGTAAAAATGAGAAATTGCTGGTAAACTTTTAACCCTTATAACTCCCTAACAAAAAAAAATTTTGGTTCCTAAATTGTGCTGATGTAAAGTAGACATGTGGGAAATGTTACTTATTAAGTATTTTGTGTGACAAATCTCTTTGATTTAAGGGCATAAAAATTCAAAGTTGGAAAATTGTGAAATTTTCAAAATTTTCGCCAAATTTCCGTTTTTTTCACAAATAAACGCAAGTTATATCGAAGAAATTTTACCACTATCATGAAGTAAAATGTTACGAGAAAACAATGTCAGAATCGCCAAGATCCGTTGAAGCGTTCCAGAGTTATAAGCTCATAAAGGGACAGTGGTCAGAATTGTAAAAATTGGCCCGATCATTAACGTGCAAACCACCCTTGGGGGTAAAGGGGTATTAACCTAGGTATTAGCCTAGGGAGGTGCCATGGTTATTGGCCCCCCTTACTAAAACCATCTGCCCCCAGCCATCCCAGAAGAGGCACATCTGGAAGATGCGCCTATTCTGGCACTTAGCCTCTCTCTTCCCACTCCCGTGTAGCGGTGGGATATGGGGTAATAAAGGGTTAATGTCACCTTGCTATTGTAAGGTGACATTAAGCCTGGTTAACCCCTTTCTGACATCAGACGTACTATCCCGTCGAGGTGGGGTGGGCCCATATGACCACCGACGGGATAGTACGTCATACGCGATCGGCCGCGCTCACGGGGGGAGCGCGGCCGATCGCGGCCGGGTGTCAGCTGCATATCGTAGCTGACATCCGGCACTATGTGCCAGGAGCGGTCACGGACCGACCCCGGCACATTAACCCCCGGCACACCGCGATCAAACATGATCGCGGTGTACCGGCGGTATAGGGAAGCATCGCGCAGGGAGGGGGCTCCCTGCGGGCTTCCCTGAGACCCCCGGAGCAACGCGATGTGATCACGTTGCTCCGAGGGTCTCCTACCTCCCTCCTCGCCGCAGGTCCCGGATCCAAGATGGCCGCGGCATCCGGGTCCTGCAGGGAGGGAGGTGACTTACCGAGTGCCTGCTCAGAGCAGACACTTGGTAAGCCTGCAGCCCAGCACAGCAGATCGTCGATCTGACAGAGTGCTGTGCACACTGTCAGATCAATGATCTGTAATGTCCCCCCCCGGCACAAAGTAAAAAAGTTAAAAAAAAATTCCCCACATGTGTGTAAAAAAAAAAAAAAAAACAAAACCTAAATAATGAAAAAAAAAATATATTATTCCCATAAATACATTTCTTTAGCTAAATAAAATAAAAAAAACAATAAAAGTACACATATTTAGTATCGCCGCGTCCGTAACGACCCAACCTATAAAACTGCCCCACTAGTTAACCCCTTCAGTAAACACCGTAAGAAAAAAAAAAAAAAAAAACGAGGCAAAAAACAACGCTTTATTATCATACCGCCGAACAAAAAGTGGAATAACACGCGATCAAAAAGACGGATATAAATAACCATGGTACCGCTGAAGACGTCATCTTGTCCCGCAAAAAACGAGCTGCCATCCAGGATCATCAGCAAAAAAATAAAAAAGTTATAGTCCTGAGAATAAAGTGATACCAAAATAATTATTTTTTCTATAAAATAGTTTTTATCGTATAAAAGCGCCAAAACATAAAAAAATGATATGAGATATCGCTGTAATCATACTGACCCGACGAATAAAACTGCTTTATCAATTTTACCAAACGCGGAACGGTATAAACGCCTCCCCCAAAAGAAATTCATGAATAGTTGGTTTTTGATCACTCTGCCTCACAAAAATCGGAATAAAAAGCGATCAAAAAATGTCACGTGTCCGAAAATGTTACCAATAAAAACGTCAACTCGTCCCGCAAAAAACAAGATCTCACATGACTCTGTGGACTCAAATATGGAAAAATTACAGCTCTCAAAATGTGGTAACGCAAAAAATATTTTTTGCAATGAAAAGCGTCTTTCAGTGTGTGACGGCTGCCAATCATAAAAATCCGCTAAAAAACCCGCTATAAAAGTAAATCAAACCCCCCTTCATCACCCCCTTAGTTAGGATAAAATAAAAAAATTAAAAAATGTATTTATTTCCATTTTCCCATTAGGGTTAGGGTTAGGGCTAGAGTTAGGACTAGAGTTAGGGCTAGGGTTAGGGTTAGGGCAAGGGTTAGGGTTAGGGTTGGGGCTAGGGTTGGGGCTAGGGTTGGGGCTAGGGTTGGGGCTAGGGTTGGGGCTAGGGTTAGGGCTAGGGTTACGGCTAGGGTTAGGGCTAGGGTTATTGCTAGGGTTAGGGCTAGGGTTAGGGTTGGGGCTACAGTTAGGGTTGGGGCTAAAGATAGGGTTAGGGTTTGGATTACATTTACGGTTGGGAATAGGGTTGGGTGTGTCTGGGTTAGAGGAGTGGTTAGGGTTACTGTTGGGATTAGGGTAAGGGGTGTGTTTGGATTAGGGTTTCAGTTATAATTGGGGGGTTTCCACTGTTTAGGCACATCAGGGGCTCTCCAAACGGGACATGGCATCCGATCTGAATTCCAGCCAATTCTGCGTTGAAAAAGGAAAACAGTGCTCCTTCCCTTCAGAGCTCTCCCGTGTGCCCAAACAGGGGTTTACCCCAACATATGGGGTATCAGCGTACTCAGGACAAATTGGACATCATCTTTTGGGGTCCAATTTCTCCTGCTACCCTTGGGAAAATACAAAACTGGGGGCCAAAAAATAAGTTTTGTGGGAAAATAAAGATTTTTTATTTTCACGGCTCTGCGTTGTAAACTGTAGTGAAACACTTGGAGGTTCAAAGTTCTCACAACACATCTAGATAAGTTCCTTGGGGGGTCTAGTTTCCGATATGGGGTCACTTGTGGGGGGTTTGTACTGTTTGGGTACATCAGGGGCTCTGCAAATGCAACGTGACGCCTGCAGACCAATCCATTTAAGTCTGCATTCCAAATGGCGCTCCTTCCCTTCCGAGCTCTGTCATGCGCCCAAACAGTGGTTCCCCCCCACATATGGGGTATCAGCGTACTCAGGACAAATTGGACAACGACTTTTGGGGTCCAATTTATCCTGATACCCTTGTGAAAATACAAAACTGGGGGCTAAATAATCATTTTTGTGAAAAAAAAAGAATTTTTATTTTCACGGCTCTGCGTTATAAACTGTAGTGAAACACTTGGGGGTTCAAAGTTCTCACAACACATCTAGATAAGTTCCTTGGGGGGTCTAGTTTCCAATATGGGGTCACTTGTGGGGGGTTTGTACTGTTTGGGTACATCAGGGGCTCTGCAAATGCAACGTGACGCCTGCAGACCAATCCATTTAAGTCTGCATTCCAAATGGCGCTCCTTCCCTTCCGAGCTCTGCCATGCGCCCAAACAGTGGTTCCCCCCCATATATGGGGTATCAGCGTACACAGGACAAATTGGACAACAACGTTTGTGGTCCAATTTATCCTGATACCCTTGTGAAAATACAAAACTGGGGGCTAAAAAATCATTTTTGTGGGAAAAAAAAAGAATTTTTATTTTCACGGCTCTGCGTTATAAACTGTAGTGAAACACTTGGGGGTTCAAAGCTCTCAAAACACATCTAGATAAGTTCCTTAGGGGGTCTACTTTCCAAAATGGTGTCACTTGTGGGGTTTTTTAATGTTTAGGCACATCAGGGGCTCTCCAAACGCAACATGGCATCCCATCTTAATTCCAGTCAATTTTGCATTGAAAAGTAAAATAGCGCTCCTTCCCTTCCGAGCTCTGCTATGCGCCCAAACAGTGGTTTACCCCCACATATGGGGTATCGTTGTACTCAGGACAAATTGCACCACAACTTTTGTGGTCTAATTTCTTCTCTTACCCTTGGGGAAATAAAAAAATGGGGGTGAAAAGATCATTTTTGTGAAAAAATATGATTTTTTATTTTTACGGCTCTGCATTATAAACTTCTGTGAAGCACTTGTTGGGTCAAAGTGCTCAACACACATCTAGATAAGTTCCTTAAGGGGTCTACTTTCCAAAATGGTGTCACTTGTGGGGGGTTTCAATGTTTAGGCACATCAGGGGCTCTCCAAACGCAACATGGCATCCCATCTCAATTCCAGTCAATTTTGCATTGAAAAGTCAAATGGCGCTCCTTCCCTTCCGAGCTCTGCCCTGCGCCCAAACAATGATTTACACCCACATATGGGGTATCAGCGTACTCAGGAGAAATTGCACAATTTTTGTGGTCCAATTTCTTGTCTTACCCTTGGGAAAATAAAAAATTGGGGGCGAAAAGATCATTTTTGTGAAAAAATGATTTTTTATTTTTACGACTCTGCATTATAAACTTCTGTGAAGCACTTGTTGGGTCAAAGTGCTCACCACATATCTAGATAAGATCCTTAGGGGGTCTACTTTCCAAAATGGTGTCACTTGTGGGGGGTTTCAATGTTTAGACACATCAGGGGCTCTCCAAATGCAACATGGCGTCCCATCTCAATTCCAGTCAATTTTGCATTGAAAAGTCAAATGGCGCTCCTTTCCTTCCGAGCTCTGCCATGCGCCCAAACAGTGGTTTACCCCCACATATGGGGTATCGGCGTACTCAGGACAAATTGTACAACAAATTTTGGGGTCTATTTTCTCCTGTTACCCTTGGTAAAATAAAGCAAATTGGAGCTGAAATAAATTTTGTGTGAAAAAAAGTTAAATGTTTATTTTTATTTAAACATTCCAAAAATTCCTGTGAAACACCTGAAGGGTTAATAAACTTCTTGAATGTGGTTTTGAGCACCTTGAGGGGTGCAGTTTTTAGAATGATGTCACACTTGGGTATTTTCTATCATATAGACCCCTCAAAATGACTTCAAATGAGATGTGGTCCCTAAAAAAAAATGGTGTTGTAAAAATGAGAAATTGCTGGTCAAATTTTAACCCTTATAACTCCCTAACAAAAAAAAATTTTGGTTCCTAAATTGTGCTGATGTAAAGTAGACATGTGGGAAATGTTACTTATTAAGTATTTTGTGTGACAAATCTCTGTGATTTAAGGGCATAAAAATTCAAAGTTGGAAAATTGTGAAATTTTCAAAATTTTCGCCAAATTTCCGTTTTTTTCACAAATAAACGCAAGTTATATCGAAGAAATTTTACCACTAACATGAAGTAGAATATGTCACGAGAAAACAGTGTCAGAATCGCCAAGATCCGTTGAAGCGTTCCAGAGTTATAAGCTCATAAAGGGACAGTGGTCAGAATTGTAAAAATTGGCCCGGTCATTAACGTGCAAACCACCCTTGGGGGTAAAGGGGTATTAACCTAGGTATTAGCCTAGGGAGGTACCATGGTTATTGGCCCCCTTTACTAAAACCATCTGCCCCCAGCCATCCCAGAAGAGGCACATCTGGAAGATGCGCCTATTCTGGCACTTGGCCTCTCTGTTCCCACTCCCATGTAGCGGTGGGATATGGGGTAATAAAGGGTTAATGTCACCTTGCTATTGTAAGGTGACATTAAGCCTGGTTAATAATGGAGAGATGTCAATAAGATGCCTATCCATTATTAATACAATAGTAGTAAAGGGTTAATAATACACACACATACATTAGGAATAAGCATTAGCCAGAAGTTCACAGTCACTGACGTTCCACTATTGGGGGCCGCGCTGGTGAAGCAAAAAAAGAAGGGATATGAGATGGTTTACTGCATGTAACCATGTGTCGTATCCTGTCGGGTTTGATAAAGATAGGAAAAGCCAACATTGCCGGCTTTTCTGCTATCTAGCGCTGTATTAAATATAAATATTATATATATATATATATATATATATATATATATATGTGTCTCACTGACATATATATATATATATATATATATATATATATATATATATATATATATATATATATATACACACACACATACATACCTATACTATGTGTAGACATTTATTCTACCTATTCTATTCTGTCAGTGTGATTTTACTGTACACCGCGCTGAATTACCGGCTTTTCTATAGAACGCCGCTGCCTATTTCTCACAAGTCACACGCATGGTCCGTGTGTAATCCGTATTTTACTCGCCCCCATAGACTTTCATTGGCGGATTTTTTGCGCAATACGCTGACAAACGCAGCATGCTGCGATTTTCTACGCCTGTAAAATACGGCTGAGAAATATACGGCAGATAGGAGCTGCCCCATAGAGAATCATTGGTCCGTGTGCAATGCGCTGTTTTTGCGCCTCTCATACGTCCGTAAAACTCTCTAGTGTGACGCCGGCCTGAGGATTCATAGATTGCTCCGAATAACAAACCAACTTCAGCCTCATCAATAGTGGAACGTCAGTGACTGCGAACTTACAATACTTCTCACAGCTGAGGGTTTGGCACAATGTGGAGGAGCGATGCTCTGCAGAGAGGTCAGTGGTGTAATAATCTGCAGTGTACACACATTACTGACTCGTCAGTGACTGGCGTCCATCTTTATTATAGACATATAACATAAGGCATCAGACAGGTGAGTACAGGCTGACACTGGGGGGCGCTCACACTGGGGGCTGAGGGTCTGAGCTGCACCACTGAGGCCTCCTCTGAGATTTGCTACATTAGTGGGTGAACACATCAGTCACCAGGGGCAGAGAAACAGAGGAACGTCGGTGGCCGCGGGACTCTCAGATCCAGCCCTGCAGCACATCTCAACAGATCCCCCCTCTCTGCAGCTCATTACACAGTAATAAGATCCCAAACCTGCAGCGAAATACAGCGCCCCGACCATGGGACCCCCCTATACTGTACTACACCTCTATACCGCACCCCTCCTGTACCGCACCTCTATACCGCACCCCTCCTGTACCGCACCTCTATACCGCACCCCTCCTGTACTGTACCGCTATACTGCACCCCTCCTGTACCGCACCTCTATACCACACCCCTCCTGTACCGCACCTCTCCTGTACCGTACCTCTATACCGCACCCCTCCTGTACTGTACCTCTATACCGCACCCCTCCTGTACTGTACCTCTATACCGCACCCCTCCTGTACCGTACCTCTATACCGCACCCTCCTGTACCGTATCTCTATACCGCACCCCTCCTGTACCACACCCCTCCTGTACCGTATCTCTATACCGCACCCCTCCTGTACTGTACCTCTATACTGCATCCCTCCTGTACCGCACCTCTCCTGTACCGTACCTCTATACCGCACCCCTCCTGTACTGTACCTTTATACCGCACCCCTCCTGTACTGTACCTCTATACCGCACCCCTCCTGTACTGTACCTTTATACCGCACCCCTCCTGTATGTACCTTTATACCGCACCCCTCCTGTACTGTACCTCTATACCGCACCCCTCCTGTACTGTACCTTTATACCACACCCCTCCTGTATGTACCTTTATACTGCACTCCTCCTGTACCTCTATACCGCACCCCTCCTGTACTGTACCTCTATACCACACCCCTCCTGTACGTACCTTTATACCACACCCCTCCTGTACCTTTATACCGCACCCCTCCTGTATGTACCTTTATACCGCACTCCTCCTGTACTCTACCTTTATACCGCACCCCTCCTGTACTGTACCTTTATACCGCACCTCTCCTGTACCGTACCTCTATACCGCACCCCTCCTGTACCGCACCTCTCCTGCACCGTACCTCTATACCGCATCCCTCCTGTACCGCACCCCTCCTGTACTGTACCTCTATACCGCACCCCTCCTGTATGTACCTTTATACCGCACCCCTCCTGTACTGTACCTTTATACCGCACCCCTCCTGTACTGTACCTTTATACCGCACCCCTCCTGTACTGTACCTCTATACCGCACCCCTCCTGTACTGTACCTTTATACCGCACCCCTCCTGTATGTACCTTTATACCGCACCCCTCCTGTACTGTACCTCTATACCGCACCCCTCCTGTATGTACCTTTATACCGCACCCCTCCTGTACTGTACCTCTATACCGCACCCCTCCTGTACTGTACCTTTATACCACACCCCTCCTGTATGTACCTTTATACTGCACTCCTCCTGTACCTCTATACCGCACCCCTCCTGTACTGTACCTCTATACCGCACCCCTCCTGTATGTACCTTTATACCGCACCCCTCCTGTATGTACCTTTATACCGCACTCCTCCTGTACTGTACCTTTATACCGCACCCCTCCTGTACTGTACCTTTATACCGCACCTCTCCTGTACCGTACCTCTATACCGCACCCCTCCTGTACAGCACCCCTCCTGTACTGTACCTCTATACCGCACCCCTCCTGTACCGCACCTCTCCTGTACCGTACCTCTATACCGCATCCCTCCTGTACCGCACCCCTCCTGTACTGTACCTCTATACCGCACACCTCCTGTACTGTACCTTTATACCGCACCCCTCCTGTATGTACCTTTATACCGCACCCCTCCTGTACTGTACCTTTATACCGCACCCCTCCTGTACTGTACCTCTATACCGCACCCCTCCTGTGCTGTACCTTTATACCGCACCCCTCCTGTATGTACCTTTATACCGCACCCCTCCTGTACTGTACCTTTATACCGCACCCCTCCTGTACTGTACCTTTATACCGCACCCCTCCTGTACTGTACCTCTATACCGCACCCATCCTGTACTGTACCTTTATACCGCACCCCTCCTGTATGTACCTTTATACCGCACCCCTCCTGTACTGTACCTCTATACCGCACCCCTCCTGTACTGTACCTTTATACCACACCCCTCCTGTATGTACCTTTATACTGCACTCCTCCTGTACCTCTATACCGCACCCCTCCTGTACCGTACCTCTATACCGCACCCCTCCTGTACCGTACCTCTATACCGCACCCCTCCTGTATGTACCTTTATACCGCACCCCTCCTGTATGTACCTTTATACCGCACTCCTCCTGTACTGTACCTTTATACCGCACCCCTCCTGTACTGTACCTTTATACCGCACCTCTCCTGTACCGTACCTCTATACCGCACCCCTCCTGTACAGCACCCCTCCTGTACTGTACCTCTATACCGCACCCCTCCTGTACCGCACCTCTCCTGTACCGTACCTCTATACCGCACCCCTCCTGTACAGCACCCCTCCTGTACTGTACCTCTATACCGCACCCCTCCTGTACCGCACCTCTCCTGTACCGTACCTCTATACCACATCCCTCCTGTACCGCACCCCTCCTGTACTGTACCTCTATACCGCACCCCTCCTGTACTGTACCTTTATACCGCACCCCTCCTGTATGTACCTTTATACCGCACCCCTCCTGTACTGTACCTTTATACCGCACCCCTCCTGTACTGTACCTTTATACCACACCCCTCCTGTATTGTACCTTTATACCGCACCCCTCCTGTACTGTACCTTTATACCGCACCCCTCCTGTACCTCTATACCGCACCCCTCCTGTACCGCACCTCTCCTGTACCGCACCTCTATACCGCACCCCTCCTGTACTGTACCTCTATACCGCACCCCTCCTGTACTGTACCTTTATACCGCACCCCTCCTGTACTGTACCTCTATACCGCACCCCTCCTGTACTGTACCTTTATACCGCACCCCTCCTGTATGTACCTTTATACCGCACCCCTCCTGTACTGTACCTTTATACCGCACCCCTCCTGTACTGTACCTCTATACCGCACCCCTCCTGTACTGTACCTTTATACCGCACCCCTCCTGTACTGTACCTTTATACCGCACCCCTCCTGTATGTACCTTTATACCGCACCCCTCCTGTACTGTACCTTTATACCGCACCCCTCCTGTACTGTATCTTTATACCGCACCCCTCCTGTACCTCTATACCGCACCCCTCCTGTACCTCTATACCGAACTCCTCTCTTGGAACTGTGTTTACATATGGAGACTTTTTCTTAAGGATAAATCAGTAATTTTGCAAAAAAACCTTCACTTGTCATAAGGAATTCCAGCCCACAATGCACCGACCGAACCGACCTCGTATCACACCTGCACCCTGATCCTGAGCCACCGCACCCGACCTGGAAGAGTGACCGCAGCTCTGGAGGTGATTGGGGGATAAGACACGATCTAACAACAGAATAGTGAGTGCAGCTCTCGAGGTGACTGGAGGATGTGACTCAGGACCAGGGTGGTATTCAGCCGGTTAGACCTGCATTGTGGGTATATTGCCCCTTACTAAACTCACGTTGGGGGTCCCAGGTTAGCATACACAGGAGGTAGATGATGAGGGGTGCTGGCAGATAATGGGGGGTCCTGATGTCTCTGCCCCTGGTGTCGTCTGGACTCCAGTCACCACCAGAGCAGCCGCGCTCGGTGCTGGGTATATGGTGGGGATTTTTGGCTAATACTGCTGTGCTTCTGTGATAGGGGAGCCGTCCGCCCCTGCTGGCAGTGAGCTGGTTAATGGTGAAGGCGATCGGTGGATTCGTTGCGGATCCTAATGCACTTTATAATCGGGGGGCTACAGCATCGCCGCTCATCCCGCCTGCCCCTCTTCTATGATGTTCTCCCAGGGGCAGATCACCTCCTGGATGGAGTCCTTACACGCCAGCTGGCCGTCCTCCTCCTCCTCCGAGTCCACGGGGCAGATCTGGCTCTCCGCGGGGATGTCCACTTTAATCTGGAAGAAGCTGCAACCGGGACAGAGGTGAGATTAGTGCCGGCCTGGTGTACGGCTGCCTGTGGGGGCTCTGGTGTACAGCTGCCTGTGGGGGGGCCCTCTGGTGTACAGCTGCCTGTGGGGGGGGGGCTCTGATGTACAGCTGCCTGTGGGGGGGGGGCTCTGATGTACAGCTGCCTGTGGGGGGGGCCCTCTGGTGTATGGCTGCCTGTGGCGAGCGTCCTGGCGTACGCCTGCCTGTGGGGGGTGCCCTGGTTGTGTACGGCTACCTGTGGGGGGAGCCCTGGTGGTGTACGGCTACCTGTGGGGGGCACCCTGGTGGTGTACGGCTACCTGTGAGGGGCACCCTGGTGGTGTATGGCTACCTGTGGGGGCCCACCCTGTTGTACGGCTGCTTGTAGGGGGTCCACCCTGGCGTACGGCTGCCTGTGGGGGCCCACCCTGTTGTACAGCTGCCCATGAGGGCCCACCCTGGTGTACGGCTGCCCGTGGGGGGCCCACCCTGGTGTACGGCTGCCAGTAGGGGGCCCACCCTGGTGTACGGCTGCCTGTGGGGGGCCCTCTGGTATATGGCTGTCTGTGGAGAGCGCCCTGGTGTAGGCCTACCTGTGGGGTGGCGTCCTGGTGGTGTATGGCTACCTGTGGGGTGCGCCCTGGTGCACGGCTGCCTGTAGGGGCCCCACCTTGGTGTATGGCTGCCTGTAGGGGGCCCACCCTAGTGTACGGCTGCCTATAAGGGGCCCACCCTGGTGTACGGCTGCCTGTGGGGGGGCCCTCTGGTATACCGCTGCCTGTGGAGAGCGCCTTGGTGTAGGCCTGCCTGTGGGGTGGCGCCCTGGTGGTGTATGGATACCTGTGGGGTGCGCCCTGGTGCACGGCTGCCTGTAGGGGGGCCCACCTTGGTGTACGGCTGCCTGCGGGGGCCACACTGTGGGGGGCTGCTCTGTGGGAAAGGGTTATTATCACAGACGTCTATTCTAGGAAAAAGACAATAAGACAGATTGGTTTATGCAGAGGTGGGGAAATAAAATTCCAGGCATGAGCGTCCTCTGGTGAAAACACGGCTCCGAGACCTTTTTGAGCCAGTGGGCAGTGATGAATATTAGGGTTTGCATTGATCCAATATTTATGGGAGATATATTTTCAGCCTCATAGCAGAAGGATGAACAGAACGCACTCACTCACATGCCATGTCTCATCTCTATAGCCTGGTAAAATCGCAATAAGAAACATGACGATAATATCTACCGCCTGGGACCTTCAGAGGCAAAGATAACCTGAAAGTTAGGGATCTCATAAAGTTGTAAAAGACCTAGTACATCCCACAACCAGCCCCCACATGGGCTCATCAAGGGGGGAGGTATGGGGTGTAACCTGGACCTAAAATAGTTTGGGTTTCTGTCATTGTTCATCCTGGAAGTCCTAGTTCACTTTGTGAGTGCCCACTTTCCTAATCAGATCGCTTTCCTCCATAAAGATAAGAGCCATTCCCGTAACATCATCTTTAGTACATTTCTTCCGTTTAGCCTTTTCATTTTATATAATTGTATACATATAATGTTTGTTCCCATTTTGTATAATCTTTGTATATTTTAAATACACTGCCTTTCTTTATAGATTGAATATATAAAATGTAATATCTCTGTTACTCTTGTTCTGTAAACCGCACCGTGAAGCCATATGCTGCCTGTAAGAATTGTCCAAATAAACGATTGGTGGTGGCAGCGAGTGGTTCTGTTATTGTGGAGCTGGCACTGACTGATTCCATGTGTTGGAATCTGAGATGTATATACCATACACTCACTGCGAGTTCCCCAATAACCGGATTAGTAGTGGCGGCCTCATCCATCACTCGTCAGTCAGTTATGTAATTGTCCTGATTATTGGAGGTGGCGAAGTGTGTTCCTGACAAACTGGTGTAAGCAGCGTGATCAGCATGACATATCTCCACCCCCCGGCTGTTATTCATGACTGGGGCCCACCCTGCTGTATAGCTACCTGCGGGGGGCTGCACTGTGGGGGACGCATCCTGGTGTACATCTGCCTGCAGGGGCTGCACTATGGAACCCACCCTGGTGTACGGCTGCTTGCAGGGGGCTGCACTATGGTACCCACCCTGGTGTACGGCTGCCTGCAGGGGCTGCTCTGTGGGACCCACCCTGGTGTACTTCTGCCTGCAGGGGGCTGCACCGTGGGACCCAGCCTGGTGTACGGCTGCCTGCAAGGGGGCTGCACTGTGGGACCCACCCTGGTGTACGGCTGCCTGCAGAAGTCAGGATCACACAAACATCAGTGCGCCTCTACTAATGTGGGACCTCAGAGACCCTTCCCCCCCACCCGCAGTGTCTATAGGGAAGTGGACTGACTTATCACCCCTATGCTTTACCCTTCCACACTGCTTCCTCACCTTTCTATCACTGACTCTACATCCTCTCCTCGGGTGGGATGCAGGGGCTGCACTTCTCCGCTCACCCTCCTACGATGGATTCATGCAGCGACATTATGGTAACTGGAAGCTCGATGGTTAATGCGCAGGAGGTGGATGCAGACGCCATGAGCATGCTCCATGCAGAACGTGGGCAACTCGCTGATGGGCATGGACAGTAAAGATGGACGCTGATGGAGTGAAGCAAACAGAAAAGTGACATCATGCAGAGAGCAGGCGTCGGTGCACCGACCACCAGGGAGCGCCGCTCCGACCGCCAGGGGTCACCGCTCCCACCAGCATAGGGTGCAGCTCCCATCACCAGGGGGTACTGCTTCAACCACCATGGGCACCGTTCCAACGTCCAGAGGGCTCAGCTCTGACTGCCAGGGGTCGCAGCTCTGACCAGCATGGGCGCAGCTACGACCAGCATGGGCGCAGCACCAAACGCCAGTGGACGCAGCTCCGACCAGCATGGGTGCAGCTACAAACGCCAGAGGACGCAGCTCCGACCAGCATGGGTGCAGCTACAAATGCCAGAGGACGCAGCTCCGACCAGCATGGGTGCAGCTCCAACCAGCATGGGCGCAGCTACGACCAGCATGGGCGCAGCTAAGACCAGCATGGGCGCAGCTAAGACCAGCATGGGCACAGCTCCAAACGCCAGTGGACGCTGCTCCGACCAGCATGGGTGCAGCTACAACCAGCATGGGCGCAGCTCCAAACACTAGTGGACTCAGCTCCGACCAGCATGGGTGCAGCTACTACCAGCATGGGTACAGCTCCAAACGCCAGTGGACCCTGCTCCGACCAGCATGGGTGCAGCTACAACCAGCATGGGTGCAGCTTCAAACACTAGTGGACGCAGCTCCGACCAGCATGGGCGCAGCTACAAACGCCAGAGGACGCAGCTCCGACCAGCATGGGCACCGCTTCGACCAGCATGGGCGCAGCTCCAAACGCCAGTGGACGCTGCTCCGACCAGCATGGGTGCAGCTACAAACGCCAGTGGACGCTGCTCCGACCAGCATGGGCGCAGCTACAAACGCCAGAGGACGCAGCTCTGACCAGCATGGGCGCAGCTTCGACCAGCATGGGCGCAGCTACAAACGCCAGTGGACGCTGCTCCGACCAGCATGGGTGCAGCTACAAACGCCAGTGGACGCTGCTCCGACCAGCATGGGTGCAGCTACAAACGCCAGGGGACGCTGCTCCCACCAGCATGGATGCAGCTCCGACCAGCATGGGCGCAGCTACAAACGCCAGGGGACGCCGTTCCGACCACCCTCAACAGCAGCATTAATGTGTGACACCATAACGGATGCAGGAAGCACAGCAATCACCGTGCGCCCGCGCTGTACGTGTGGGAGGAGCTGAGGGCAATGAGGCGCTAATCTGTGGCCCCACCCACATGACACTTACTTGGTCACTCTCCGGGACGTCTGCAGCTGCTGCTCCCGCTCGTTCAGGGGCTGCACTTTGCCGTGATTTACCGCCGGGCACTTCGGGGACAGGGTGGCAAAGACGGGCGAGCTGGAGCACCCTCGCTTCAGGAGCTTGCTGAAGGACAAGGCCACCTTGGATTTCGGCGCCGCCATCTTGATCTCCGCTGGGACGGACAGGTGATTCCCGCTGGACTCCGATACAAACGACACCTCGGTGGGGGAGGGGAAGTGGTTGTCAGACTCGCTGGCCCCCGTGGGCTCCCACTTCCTCTCCACGCCCGGAGTGCTTTCTATGGCTACGCTAATAGGAGACGGGCAGGCGGTGCAGTTTGGCAGCGCGATGTGTCCGGGGGACGGGGTGGACACCTCTAGTCTGGGCTGGCAGGACAGGAACAAGCTGGTGTGAGAGGAGGGGGAACAGGTACCGGTGTAGACAGTCAGGTGAGGAATTGGGGCGGTGTAATGGCACAGCTGTGGGAGAGATCAGAGGGAAGTTACCAGAAGGACTACGACATGGCCTGTATGAGCGACATGGAGACATAGACTGGGGGGATTATCGGGCTCCGAGCACCACGAGAACACCAGGAAAACCATGCGTATGGCCCTTTAACACCAGTCTGTGTGCAGTACCCAATCCCAGCCTGTAGGTGGCAGATACTTCCTCCATACACTGTACTACACCACCACCCAGTGGCAGAGAGATGGTACTGTGACTAATGGGAGCAGCAAAAAGGAGGCAATATAAAAACCTACATCTCTGCAACCGGGCATGCTGGGAGTTGTAGGGTCCATACCGCAGAGGAGGCAGAGCGCCTGCCACAGGCAATGACCACAACTACTCCTGGAGTTCAGGAATCAAAGACGACGCAGATGAATATGGATGAAATGAAGGCAAAAATGAGATGTAACATTTATTAAGACGACAGAAAATGGTGGAAGAAACGGGAAAAAGTACGGACAGCTTGAGCCGATCATGGCTAACCGGAGTCCGCCCATCAATCCCCCCCAGGAGCCGACCGTCTGTAACCGCGGTCCTCCCGTCACTCCCCCACTATCCTCCATCACTGATCACCATCCCCAGAGGCTGATGATCTATAACCTGGATCCCCCATCACTGATCCCCAGAGGCTGATGATCTATAACCTGGATCCCCCATCACTGATCCCCAGGAGCTGACGATCTATAACCTGGATCCCCCATCACTTGTCACCAGGAGCTGACGATCTATAACCCGGATCCCCCATCACTGATCACCAGGAGCTGACGATCTGTAACCTGGATCCCCCATCACTGATCACCAGGAGCTGACGATCTATAACCTGGATCCCCCATCACTGATCACCAGGAGCTGACGATCTATAACCCGGATCCCCCATCACTGATCACCAGGAGCTGACGATCTGTAACCTGGATCCCCCATCACTGATTCCCAGGAGCTGATGATCTATAACCTGGATCCCCCATCACCAGGAGCTGACGATCTATAACCTGGATCCCCCATCACTGATCCCCAGGAGCTGACGATCTGTAACCCGGATCCCCCATCACTGATCACCAGGAGCTGACGATCTATAACCTGGATCCCCATCACTGATCACCAGGAGCTAACGATCTATAACCTGGATCCCCCATCACTGATCCCCAGGAGCTGACGATCTGTAACCTGGATCCCCCATCACTGATCACCAGGAGCTGATGATCTATAACCTGGATCCCCCATCAATGATTCCCAGGAGCTGACGATCTATAACCTGGATCCCCCATTACTGATCACCAGGAGCTGATGATCTATAACCCGGATCCCCCATCACTGATCCCCAGGAGCTGACGATCTATAACCTGGATCCCCCATCACTGATCACCAGGAGCTGACGATCTGTAACCTGGATCCCCCATCACTGATCACCAGGAGCTGATGATCTATAACCTGGATCCCCCATCAATGATTCCCAGGAGCTGACGATCTATAACCTGGATCCCCCATCACTGATCACCAGGAGCTGATGATCTATAACCCGGATCCCCCATCACTGATCACCAGGAGCTGACGATCTGTAACCTGGATCCCCCATCACTGATCCCCAGGAGCTGATGATCTATAACCTGGATCACCCATCACCAGGAGCTGACGATCTATAACCTGGATCCCCCATCACTGATCACCAGGAGCTGACGATCTATAACCTGGATCCCCCATCACTGATCACCAGGAGCTAACGATCTATAACCTGGATCCCCCATCACTGATCACCAGGAGCTGACGATCTATAACCTGGATCCCCCATCACTGATTCCCAGGAGCTGATGATCTATAACCTGGATCCCCCATCACTGATCCCCAAGAGCTGACGATCTATAACCTGGATCCCCCATCCCCAAGAGCTGACGATCTATAACCTGGATCCCCCATCACTGATCACCAGGAGCTGACGATCTATAACCTGGATCCCCCATCACTGATCCCCAGGAGCTGACGATCTATAACCTGGATCCCCCATCACTGATCCCCAGGAGCTGACGATCTATTACCTGGATCCCCCATCACTGATCCCTAGGAGCTGATGATCTATAACCTGGATCCCCCATCACTGATCCCCAGGAGCTGACGATCTATTACCTGGATCCCCCATCACTGATCCCCAGGAGCTGACGATCTATAACCTGGATCCCCCATCACTGATCCCCAGGAGCTGACGATCTATAACCTGGATCCCCCATCACTGATCCCCAGGAGCTGACGATCTGTAACCTGGATCCCCCATCACTGATCCCCAGGAGCTGACGATCTATAACCTGGATCCCCCATCACTGATCCCCAAGAGCTGACGATCTATAAGGCTACGTTCACATTTGCGGTCGGCGCCGCAGCGTCGGGCGCCGCAGCGTCGCCGCATGCGTCATGCGCCCCTATATTTAAATGGGGGCGCATGGACATGCGTCGCACTTGCGTTTTGCACCGCATGCGTCCCTGCGGCGCCCGCGTCCGGGCACAGAGGACGCAGCAAGTTGCATTTTTGCTGCGTCCAAAATCAATGAAAAAAAGGACGCATGCGGCGCAAAACGCAGCGTTGTGCATGTGTTTTGCTGCGTTTTTGTTTGCGTTGTGCGTTGCGGCGCCGACGCTGCGGCGCACAACGCAAATGTGAACGTAGCCTAACCTGGATCCCCCATCCCCAAGAGCTGACGATCTATAACCTGGATCCCCCATCACTGATCACCAGGAGCTGACGATCTATAACCTGGATCCCCCATCACTGATCCCCAGGAGCTGACGATCTATAACCCGGATCCCCCATCACTGATCACCAGGAGCTGATGATCTATAACCTGGATCCCCCATCAATGATTCCCAGGAGCTGACGATCTATAACCTGGATGCCCCATCACTGATCACCAGGAGCTGATGATCTATAACCCGGATCCCCCATCAATGATTCCCAGGAGCTGACGATCTATAACCTGGATCCCCCATCACTGATCACCAGGAGCTGACGATCTGTAACCTGGATCCCCCATCACTGATCCCCAGGAGCTGATGATCTATAACCTGGATCACCCATCACCAGGAGCTGACGATCTATAACCTGGATCCCCCATCACTGATCACCAGGAGCTGACGATCTATAACCTGGATCCCCCATCACTGATCACCAGGAGCTAACGATCTATAACCCGGATCCCCCATCACTGATCACCAGGAGCTGATGATCTATAACCTGGATCACCCATCACCAGGAGCTGACGATCTATAACCTGGATCCCCCATCACTGATCACCAGGAGCTGACGATCTATAACCTGGATCCCCCATCACTGATCACCAGGAGCTAACGATCTATAACCCGGATCCCCCATCACTGATCACCAGGAGCTGACGATCTATAACCTGGATCCCCCATCACTGATCCCCAAGAGCTAACGATCTATAACCCGGATCCCCCATCACTGATCACCAGGAGCTGACGATCTATAACCTGGATCCCCCATCACTGATCCCCAGGAGCTGACGATCTGTAACCTGGATCCCCCATCACTGATCCCCAAGAGCTGACGATCTATAACCTGGATCCCCCATCCCCAAGAGCTGACGATCTATAACCTGGATCCCCCATCACTGATCACCAGGAGCTGACGATCTATAACCTGGATCCCCCATCACTGATCCCCAGGAGCTGACGATCTATAACCTGGATCCCCCATCACTGATCCCCAGGAGCTGACGATCTATTACCTGGATCCCCCATCACTGATCCCTAGGAGCTGATGATCTATAACCTGGATCCCCCATCACTGATCCCCAGGAGCTGACGATCTATTACCTGGATCCCCCATCACTGATCCCCAGGAGCTGACGATCTATAACCTGGATCCCCCATCACTGATCCCCAGGAGCTGACGATCTATAACCTGGATCCCCCATCACTGATCCCCAGGAGCTGACGATCTGTAACCTGGATCCCCCATCACTGATCCCCAGGAGCTGACGATCTGTAACCTGGATCCCCATCACCAGGAGCTGACAATCTATAACCTGGATCCCCCATCACTGATCCCCAGGAGATGACGATCTATAACCTGGATCCCCCATCACCAGGAACTGACGATCTATAACCTGGATCCCCATCACTGATCACCAGGAGCTGACGATCTATAACCTGGATGCCCCATCACTGATCACCAGGAGCTGACGATCTATAACCTGGATCCCCCATCACTGATCCCCAGAAGCTGATGATCTATAACCTGGATCCCCCATCACTGATCCCCAGGAGCTGACGATCTATAACCTGGATCCCCCATCACCAGGAGCTGACGATCTATAACCTGGATCCCCCATCACTGATCACCAGGAGCTAACGATCTATAACCTGGATCCCTCATCACTGATCCCCAGGAGCTGACGATCTATAACCTGGATGCCCCATCACTGATCACCAGGAGATGACGATCTATAACCTGGATCCCCCATCACTGATCACCAGGAGCTGACGATCTATAACCTGGATCCCCCATCACTGATCACGGTCAGATCTCCTGTCAGTGAATGGGAACATTACTGCAGCACTGACACACTGTAACACAGTGGCAGCTGTGAGAAGCATGCTGTGCACACCCCTGGCTGTAAACACGCTGTGCTTCCATTCACTGACAGGAGGCAGAGGTGCTGAGGATACAGACTGTGCAGTGGCTCCTGGGTAAGAGCTGTGGCCCAGTGACCTCCGGCAGCCCCGTAATCTCTACCATCATCCTCTCTACACAGCGGGGTGACATCTAGTGGCCGAGGAGGGAGCTGCCGCTAGGACTATAGCCTGCGGGGCCCGGAGCAGTCAGGGGCCCGGCTAGGTGGCTTTGGCGGGCGGCGGCGGCTGCTGCGGCTGGTTTCGGCGGTCCAGCTTGCTCATGACCTGGGTGATGTCCACGGTGTTGGCCGCCTCCTTGGCTTTCGCCTCCTCCTCCAGCTGCCGCAGGATCACCGGGCTCGGGCTCGACCTGCGATGGCGTCTCATCAGCGGAAAGTTACTGCTGGAGAAGGGACAGATGTCACTACACAGATTATAGGGCAGACATGTCCACCAGGGCAATCTCACCACGGCATCAGGGCTCATCCTCCAGTCACCTCCAGAGCTGCACTCGCTATTCCGCTGTTATTTCATGTCTTACCCTCCAGTCACCTCCAGAGCTGCAGTCACTATTTTGCTGTTACATTGTGTCTTATCCTCCATTCACCCCCAGAGCTGCAGTCACTATTCTGCTGTTGCATCGTGTCTTATCCTCCATTCACCCCCAGAGCTGCACTCACTATTCTACTGCTACATCATGTCTTATCCTCCAGTCACCTCCAGAGCTGCACTCACTATTCCGCTGTTACATCATGTCTCATCCTTCAGTCACCTCCAGAGCTGCACTCACTATTCTGCTGATACATCGTGTCTTATCCTCCAGGCACCTGTAGAGCTGCACTCACTATTCTGCTGTTACATCATGTCTTATCCTCCAGACTGCCCCTTCATCCACTTGTTGTCTCCCTCTCTCGTTATCCCCCGTCCCCGTCATCCCCTCGTTGTCTCCCTCTCTCGTTATCCCCCTGCCCCGTCATCCCCTCGTTGTCTCCCTCCCTCGTTGTCTCCCTCCCTCGTTATCCCCCTGCCCCGTCATCCCCTCGTTGTCTCCCTCCCTCCCTCGTTGTCTCCCTCGTTATCCCCCTGCCCCGTCATCCCCTCGTTGTTTGCCTCCCTCCCTCGTTATCCCCCTGCCCCGTCATCCCCTTGTTGTTTGCCTCCTTCGTTATCCCCCTGCTCCGTCATCCCCTTGTTGTTTGCCTCCTTCGTTATCCCCCTGCCCCGTCATCCCCTCGTTGTTTGCCTCCTTCGTTATCCCCCTGCCCCGCCATCCCCTCGTTGTCTGCCTCTCTCGTTATCCCCCTGCCCCGTCATCCCCTCGTTGTTTGCCTCCTTCGTTATCCCCCTGCCCCGCCATCCCCTCGTTGTCTGCCTCTCTCGTTATCCGCCACCCTCCGTAATCCCCGACCCCCGTTATCCACGCCTTCCCGGCACTTACCTCTTCTTGGTCTCCTGCGGTATCACGGCTTTGCTGAGTATCTCCTTGTAGATGGGCGACTTCAGGTACCTGGCATAAGAATCCTACTAAGAGAAAGAAGACATGGCAGCAGCGGTGGAGCGGAGCGGGCAGCGCGGACCCTCGCAGCCACCACACACCTTTTTCATCAGCATGTAGATGTGCGTCTGAGCAGCATCCAGCACATAGCGGTGCGGGTGCTTCAGCCCCTTCACCGTGATGTCCATCGTCTTCCCATCAATATTAATCCAGCGTCTGGCACCGGGGGCGAGGAACAACCTGCAGAGGGCGAGATGTGAGGAGCAACCTGCAGAGGGCGAGATGTGAGGAGCAACCTGCAGAGGGCGAGATGTGAGGAGCAACCTGCAGAGGGCGAGATGTGAGGCTGGGGAGGAATAACCTGCAGAGGGTGAGACGTGAGGCTGGGGAGGAATAACCTGTAGAGGGTGAGATGTGAGGCCGGGGGAGGAATAACCTGCAGAGGGCGAGATGTGAGGCTGGGGAGGAATAACCTGTAGAGGGTGAGATGGGAGGCCGGGGGAGGAATAACCTGTAGAGGGCGAGATGTGAGGCCGGGGGAGGAATAACCTGTAGAGGGAGAGATGTGAGGCCGGGGGAGGAATAACCTGTAGAGGGCGATGTTGTGAATTCCGCTCTTGGGCTCCCTCCGGTGGTTGTAAGTAGCACTTTTGTGAATTCTGCTCTTGGGCTCCCTCCTGTGGTTTTGAGTGGTATAGCTGCTTCTTGGATTTAGCATCAGCAGCTGCTTCCACTGATCATCTTTCTGGCTCGGCTATTTTAGTCTGGCCTTATCCCTCAATCAATGCCAGTTGTCAATTGTTCCTGCTTGGAGTCACTGCTCTTTTGGATTTCCCTGACACTCTGTCCAGTTCAGCAAAGATAAGTCCTTGCTTGTCCTTTTGCAGTCCACTTGTTGTGGACTTTATTGTTCAGCACATTCTATGTTTTGCTCATTTGTCCAGCTTATCAGTATGGATCTATTCAGCTAAGCTGGAAGCTCTGGGCTGCAGATTTTGCCCTCCACACCTTTAGTCAGGTGTGGAGATTTTTGCATATCTCTGCGGTGGACTTTTTCTAGTTTTTATTACTGACCGCACAGTGTTCTTTCCTGTACTATCTATCTAGCTAGAAGTGGCCTCCTTTGCTAAATCTTGTTTCATACTAAAAAATGTCATTTCCTTCTCCTCTCACAGTCATTATTTGTGGGGGGCTGTCCTATCCTTTGGGGATCTTCTCTGAGGCAAGATAGCTTTCCTATTCCTACCTTTAGGGGTAGCTAGTTCTCCGGCTGTGACGAGGTGTCCAGGAAGTGACAGGAACATCCCACGGCTACTGCTAGTGTTGTGTTAAGATCAGGAACTGCGGTCTGTATAGTTACCACCTGCTCAGAGCTAGTCGCATGTCGCTCCTAAATTACCAGTCCATAACAGGCGAGATGAGAAGCTGGGGGAGGAATAACCTGTAGAGGGCGAGATGTGAGGCCGGGGGAGGAATAACCTGTAGAGGGTGAGATGTGAGGCCGGGGGAGGAATAACCTGTAGAGGGTGAGATGTGAGGCCGGGGGAGGAATAACCTGTAGAGGGTGAGATGTGAGGCCGGGGGAGGAATAACCTGCAGAGGGTGAGATGTGAGGCCCAGGGAGGAATAGCCTGCAGAGCAGAGACTTCCTGCTTTGCTCTTCTTCCATGTGAGGGTTTGTTACACTGTATCAGTAATTAGAAAACTGTATCAGTGAAGTAATTTCTCCATTGAGGTCTTTACTTGATACACTGTATAAAATCTCAGCTGTGAGAGCGTGTGGCTGGTTCAGGACTATGGTGTGCTTCCATGGAGCCTCTGCACACCCTCATGTATCACACACACAGGAACGGACCCTCTGCGCTGACCTCACTCACTTGTAAATCTCCTCCGCTTTCTCCTTCACCTTGGACTGGTCTCCGTATTTCAGGTCCTCACAGGCCTCCCAGAAGCCCATGTTCTCCCCTGACAGAGAGGAGACAAGAGGCGTACATCACCTGCATATATCCCCTGTGCATGGGACACAGGAGGGAGTAGGACGAAGGACTGAGGAGTCCGGAGGGAGGAGGACAGAGGAAGCCGGAGGGAAGAGGACGAAGGACAGAGGAGTCCGGAGGGAGGAGGACAAAGAAGGCCGGAGGGAAGAGGACGAAGGATAGAGGAGGCCGGAGGGAAGAGGACGAAGGATAGAGGAGGCCGGAAGGAGGAGGACGAAGGACAGAGGAGGCCGGAGGGAAGAGGACGAGGGACAGAGGAGGCCGGAGGGAAGAGGACGAAGGACAGAGGAAGCCGGAGGGAAGAGGACGAAGGACAGAGGAGTCCGGAGGGAGGAGGACAAAGAAGGCCGGAGGGAAGAGGACGAAGGATAGAGGAGGCCGGAGGGAAGAGGACGAAGGATAGAGGAGGCCGGAAGGAGGAGGACGAAGGACAGAGGAGGCCGGAGGGAAGAGGACGAGGGACAGAGGAGGCCGGAGGGAAGAGGACGAAGGACAGAGGAGGCCGGAGGCAAGAGGACGAAGGACAGAGGAGGCCAGAGGGAAGAGGAAGAAGGACAGAGGAGGCCGGAGGGAAGAGGACGAAGGACAGAGGAGTCCGGAGGGAAGAGGAAGAAGGACAGAGGAGTCCGGAGGGAAGAGGACGAAGGACAGAGGAGGCCGGAGGGAAGAGGACGAAAGACAGAGGAGGCCGGAGGGAAGAGGACGAAGGACAGAGGAAGCCGGAGGGAAGAGACCGAAGGACAGAGGAGGCAGGAGGACGAAGGACAGAGGAGAACAGAGGAGGCCGGAGGGAGGAGGACGGATTACAGAGGAGTCCGGAGAATGATCAATTTCACGTTACCGCTGAACTCTTTCTTCAGGAATTGCTGGAAGCTTTGTCTTCCTTTCGGATCCCGGATCAGCTCACTAAAGTTGAACGTCCAGCGCTCGACCCGCAGCTTTGTAGGAATCTCCACTCTGAAACGAGAAGACTTCAAATTGAAGGGCCGGTGTCAAGTTCTCACTGCATAATGAGCTGCGTGCAGCCCTTTCCGGGTGCCCCCTTTCTATGGGGAGAGCGGCGGGTTGGGTTCAGTCGGGTACGAGACTGATAGCACCTACCACACACAGAACGACCCGACACAGATGACGGTGACCCTGACACACTGCAGACACGTCTTCTTCAGCGTAGCTCCAGGGGCCTGACGTCAGTGGAAAAAATCACGATTTTCAGAAGACTTCATCCCCTATAAGTTCATGCTCAAAACTTATAACTCTGCCTCCATCCGGCCAAACAAGCAACTTCATCGCCCTCCTCACACCACTAGCCGGCAATGAAAAAAAAAGGACTCTGCGAAACCTTCCACTCCCTCCTGAGCCCTGACGTACAGACCCCGGTCACCAACCTCAGTGGGGAGGATCTGCCCCTTATTTTCCAGATGAAATCACCCACCAGGACATTTTAGCACAACCCCCTCAGAGCCTGGACCCCCTTCCCTCCCTCACCTCAAGTTCACTTTCCTTCAAACCTGTCACAGAAGAAGCTACCCAGCTCCTAGCTGTTACTTGCCCTAAAACCTACAGCAGTGACCCTATTCCCTCACATCTCCTCCAGTTCCTCTCCCCGGCTGTCACCACCTAACTAAAATATTTAACCTCTCTCTTTCTTCCGGTACCTTTCCCTCCGTCACACGTGCCGTCATTACACCTACTACAAAAAAAAAAAAAACACCCCTCAATCACAACTGCACTACTGACTACACACCGGTCTCTAATCTACCTTCATCTGTAAACTCCTGGAACACTCGGTCCACTCCGTCTCATCTGCTGTTTCTCAGATAACGCTCTTCATCCTTACAATCTGGTTTCCACTCTACAAAGCTAAATCTAAGGGTCACTACTCCATGCTAATTCTCCTGGATCTCTGCAGCATCTGATGCCGCAGACAACCAGCTCCTCATCACTATGCTCAGCTCCATCCGTCTCAAGGACATCATTTTCTCCTGGTTCTCCTCCTACATCTCTGTCGGCTCCTTCAGTGTATCATCTGCCAGCTCCTCTTATTGTCTGGGTTCCTCAGGGCTCAGTCCTAGGTCCCCTCCTCTTATTGTCGGGGTTCCTCAAGGCCCAGTACTAGGCCCCCTCCTCTTACTGCAGGGGTTCCTCAGGGTTCAGTCCTAAGTCCCCATCTTCTTACTGTCGGGGTTTCTCAGGGTCAGTCCTAGGTCCCCATCTTCTTACTGTCGGGGTTCCTCAGGGTCAGTCCTAGGTCCCCATCTTCTTACTGTCGGGGTACCTCAGGGTCAGTCCTAGGTCCCCATCTTCTTACTGTCGGGGTTCCTCAGGGTCAGTCCTAGGTCTCCTCCTCTTGATGTTGATGTTCCTGAAAGCTCAGTCTTAGGTCCCCTTCTCTTACTGTTGGGGTTCCTCAGGGTTAGTCCTAGGCCCCCTCTTACAGTTAGGGTTCCTCAGGGTCAGTCCTAGATCCCCTCCTCTTACTGTTGGGGTTTCTGAAGTTCAGTCCTAGGTCCCCTCTTACTGTTGAGGTTCCTCAGGGTCAGTCCTAGGTCACCTTTCTTACTGTCAGGGGGTTCCTCAGGGTCACTCCTAGGTTCCCTCCTCTTACTGTTGAGGTTCCTTAGGGTCACTCCTAGGTCTCCTATTCTTAATGCTGTGGTTCCTTAAGGATCAGTGCTAGGTCTCCTCCTTTTACTGTTGAGGTTCCTCAGAGTCAGTCCTAGGCTCCCTCCTCTTATTGTTGGGGTTCCTCAGAGTCAGACCTAGGTCGTCTCCTCTTACTGTCCGGGCTCCTCGTGGTCAGTTCTAGGTCCCCTTCTCTTACTGTCGGGGTTCCTAAGGGTCAGTCCTATGTCCCTTCCTCTTACTGTCCGGGATCCTCAGGGCTCAGTCCTAGGTCCCCTCCTCTTATTGTCGGGGTTCCTCAGGGCCCAGTTGGGGTTCCTCAGGGTCATTCCTAGGTCCCCATCTTCTTACTGTCGGGGTTCCTCCGAGTCAGTCCTAGGTCCTCAATTCTTACTGTCAGGGTTCCTCAGGGTAAGTCCTAGGTCCCCTCTTCTTAGTGTCGGGGTTCCTCAGGGTCAGTCCTAGATCAATTCCTCTTACTGTTGGGGTTACTCAGAGCTCAGTCCTAGGCCTCCTCCTCTCACTGTCGGGGTTCCTCAGGGTCAATCCTAGGTCCCCTTTTTTTAGTGTCGGGGCTCCTCAGGATCAGACCTAGATCAATTCCTCTTACTGTTGGGGTTCCTCAGGGCTCAATCCTACGCCTCCTCCTCTCAGTCGGAGTTCCTCAGGGTCAGTCCTAGGTCTCCTATTCTTAATGTTGAGGTTCCTCAAGGATCAGTGCTAGGTCCCTTCCTTTTACTGTTGAGGTTCCTCAGAGTCAGTCCTAGGCTCCCTCCTCTTACTGTCGGAGTTCCTCAGGATAAGTCCTAGGCTCCCTCCTCTTATTGTTGGGGTTCCTCTAGGTCTCCCCCTCTTACTGTTGGGGTTCCTCAGGGTCAATCCTAGGTCCCCTTTTCTTAGTGTCGGGGCTCCTCAGGATCAGTCCTAGATCAATTCCTCTTACTGTTGGGGTTCCTCAGGGCTCAATCCTACGCCTCCTCCTCTCAGTCGGAGTTCCTCAGGGTCAGTCCTAGGTCTCCTCCTCTTAATGTTGAGGTTCCTCAAAGCTCAGTCTTTAGGTCCCCTTCTCTTACTGTTGGGGTTCCTCAGGGTCAGTCCTAGGCCCTCCTCTTACGGTAGGGGTTCCTCAGGGTCAGTCCTCGGTCTCTTTTTCTTAATGGTGAGGTTCCTCAAGGCTCAGTCCTAGATCCCCTCCTCTTACTGTCGGGGTTTCTCAAGTTCAGTCCTAGGTCCCCCTCTTACTATCAAGGTTCCTCAGGGTCAGTAGTAGGTCACATTTCTTACTGTCGGGGGTTCCTCAGGGTCACTCCTAGGTTCCCTCCTCTTACTGTTGAGGTTCCTCAGGGTCAGTCCTAGGTCTCCTATTCTTAATGTTGAGGTTCCTCAAGGATCAGTGCTAGGTCCCTTCCTTTTAATGTTGAGGTTCCTCAGAGTCAGTCCTAGGCTCCCTCCTCTTACTGTCGGGGTTCCTCAGGATAAGTCCTAGGCTCCCTCCTCTTATTGTTGGGGTTCCTCTAGATCTCCTAGGTCTCCCCCTCTTACTGTCGGGGTTCCTCAGGGTCAATCCTAGGTCCCCTTTTCTTAGTGTCGGGGCTCCTCAGGATCAGTCCTAGATCAATTCCTCTTACTGTTGGGGTTCCTCAGGGCTCAATCCTACGCCTTCTCCTCTCAGTCGGAGTTCCTCAGGGTCAGTCCTAGGTCTCCTCCTCTTAATGTTGAGGTTCCTCAAAGCTCAGTCTTTAGGTCCCCTTCTCTTACTGTTGGGGTTCCTCAGGGTCAGTCCTAGACCCTCCTCTTACGGTAGGGGTTCCTCAGGGTCAGTCCTCGGTCTCTTCTTCTTAATGGTGAGGTTCCTCAAGGCTCAGTCCTAGATCCCCTCCTCTTACTGTCTTGAGTTCCTTCCTAGGTCAGATTCTCGGAACCTGATGACCGTTGCCTGGAGTTTGATGATTGTGGTGGTGCCTGTAGGTCGTGTCGGATGTCCGGACCGAACGACTCCTGTCTGATGTCTGCCGGTGACCCTGGGTCCAGATGTCCTGTCTGTACCCTGATGACCTGCCTGCGTCCTGATGACCTTGTGTACCCTGATGTCTGCTGGTGGCCCTGTGTCCAGATGTCCTGTCTGTACCCTGATGTCCTGCCTGCGTCCTGATGACCTCGTGTACCCTGATGTCCCGACGTCCTCGTGTACCCTGATGTTTTGCCTGTATCCTGATGACCTTTTGTACCCTGATGTCCCGCCTATGTATGCCTCTGTGATCCAATGGTGCCTTGGGGTCCACTGGGTGGTACCCTTCTGGGAGGTGCGGAATCGGGAGCCTGTCATAGTCATGTTTGGTTTATGTACTGTGTGACTTTACTTTAGTAAACTTTACTTTATCTATACCTGAAGTTGTGCGGTATATTCAAGTCCTACGTGTCTCTTTCCTTGTCCACATGCTCAGCTGCCACAGAACCCCGGTCTCTGCCCTCCCCTAATTCGGGTAGGTCCGGGTCCCCCTCTGCGGTATAAAGGGTCCGTTTTGCGTCCCCGGGGGATGCGTGCCTCACGCCGTCGTGGTCGGTCAGCGTGGGGGTGTCTATGGGCTGGGCTGCATCAGCGTGACACCTTCCTCTTATTGTCGGGGTTCCTTAGGGTCAATCCTAGGCCCCCTCCTCTTCTCTCTATACACTTCCCTTATTGGACAAAGCATCAGTAGATTTGGTTTCCAGTCCCATCTCTATGCTGATGACACAAATTATACACCTGTTCTCTGACATGACCCCCCATTACTACACATACCTCCCATTGTCTGCCCGCTGTCTCTAGCATCATGTCCTCCCTCTGACACTGAGTCTCTCCAAAACTGAACTCCTCGTGTTTCCTTGTTGAGGGAGGATCTAAAGTGATCCTTCACGGTTGACTCAGTGATTTCCAAATTAATTTACAGGGAGTTGCCGGCAACTGAAAATGACCAGAAGGGGGTGGATCGAGCAGATCTCCGGCCCCCGTTTATTGTGTATCACTTTTCATAATCATAGAAATTATACTTCAACCAATCAGCATAAGAACACGCTCACAGAACACGCTCACAGTTCTTAACCTATAAGAATGCAGGAACAGTCTGTACGTCAAAGTCTCGTAGAACAATGCACCCTCAGTTTCATGTCCTGTCAGGTTGCAACAATCAAGGTCTCATAACAGCTGTGAACTTTAGCCTAGTAATAAAATTTATCTTAAAACAGCAAGATGGAGTCGAAAAGCACAAAATGGAGAATCTTTCTTAATTTGTTCCTTCACATCCTCTCTCTACTAGCCTACCCGTACCCGATTTTGCCATCTCCGTGTGTGGGTCCACTATAACTTCCACGCAGCTGTCTTCCATTATTCCCCATATACAAACACTCGCTCAAGTCACCTGCACCTTAAAAAAACATCTCCTGAATCTGACCTTTCCTCACCTTTCAAACTGAAAAAACTCACTGTTGTTCTTATTCATTCCCTGGACTACTCCAACCCTTTACTTATCAGCCTCACTCTAGCCAAACTCTCCCCTCTCCAATCCGTCCTGCATGAAGTAGCCACGGTAGTATTTCTGTCCAGCTGCTCCACCGATGCCTCTCCACTGTGCCAGTCATTACACTGGGTACTCACCCACTATAGAATACAATATAAACGCATCTCTCACCCACAAAGCTCTCCACACACTCCCTGCCACCCTTTAGGACTATTGCTTGTCATCAGATTAAGATCTCTGCTTCCTGTGAGTGAATGATTACCCTTTACACTTTTCAGTATGGAGGACATTAAAAGGCCCGTCCACTATTTAAGGGCACATGAGAGCAATGGCTGACACTATATTAACCCCATCACTTCTGTGTGATAGATCAGGCCCCTAGGAGTGTATGTCACATGACTTGTATCACAGCTGCTGATTGGCTGAGGGGGGATCATGTGATTCACCAGGTGACAAACCCAGTGGGGTGCTGTGGTGGGGTTATAACTCTCGCATAGCTGCATGACCCCAACCTGCAGAGCGGGGGTGTCACCACTTACAGTTTGGCATTCAGGTCCCAGAACATGGTGTCGTCTGTGATCCAGGGGTTACTGGGGAGGCAGCCGGACATGATGGGGTCGTGAGAGTAAAACTGCTCGCAGTACTTCAGTATCCTGCAAAGGAAAAAGCGGGAAATGAGGAAGCAGGACCCAGAGGAAGCGGGACCCCAAGTATAAGCCATCCGATTATTTACAGATCCTAAATGGAGGGAAGTATGGGGGGCTGCTCATCAAAGGAAACAGCCACAGTAACTCGGCCATGAGCAGGAGACACTATAATTTTACAGAGCGAGGGGGGCAAAGACACCACCGCTCTACAGACCCCATAACTGCAGAGTCCAGACCTCTTTTGGTATCAGCACAAACACTGCGGCCCCTCTGGGAGCTTCATGCCCAAGTAGCTGCATACAGCCGTACATCACCAAGCACAATGCTGAGTGTCAGATGGAGCGGTGGAAAGCTGTTAGATTCTTAGATGTGCGTGGGAGCACATACTTTTCTCCATAGTAATGTTTATGAATGTAGACGGAGGACAGAGAAGCCCCCCGAAGATGGATGCGGGGGCACATACTTTTCTCAATATGCTGCATGCTGCTATGAAGTGCACATAGTACATCACCCAGCTTTGCACACAGACTTTCCTTTGCTCCTAGCATTTTCATGGTATGCCTTTCAGCTAACCCCAACTTAGGGTACCGTCACACAGTGCCATTTTCATCGCTACGACGGCACGATTCGTGACGTTGCAGCGTCGTATGATTATCGCTCCAGCGTCGTAGACTGCGGTCACACGTTGCAATACACGGCGCTGGAGCGATAATTTCATGACGTATTTGCGATGTAGAAGCCGTTGGTTACTGTGCGCACATCGTATACAACCTGTGTCACACAATGCAATCATGCCGCCACAGCGGGACACTAGACGACGAAAGAAAGTTTCAAACGATCTGCTACGACGTACGATTCTCAGCAGGGATCCGGATCGCAGTAGCGTGTCAGACACAACGATATCGTAACGATATCGCTAGAACGTCACGAATCGTGCCGTCGTAGCGATGAAAATGGCACTGTGTGACGGTACCCTTACTCTGTGATATTTATGACCTTGTTTACTTAGTCTTGATTGTATGCATCTGGTCCACTTTTGATTCTCTGACCAAGATGAGCAGAGACCACTCCTCTCTGCTTCACACCTGAACGCACTTAGTTTTCCATATACTGCATAGCAAAAGTCTGCAGGACTTCAGTCTGCAGTGTGATTCCTAGAAGTGTGTTCTAAAAGTGTGGATTACATTAGAATTAAAACCTGAATTGAACCTGAAGGGAACTGAAGGTAACTGGCCAGTCACTGCAAACAATGTTTCTGTTGTTGTCACTTTTACCCCTATAATCTTTCACTTTCTGCTACCTCCCCCATTCCCCACACCAAGTAAGGAACTGTGTATCTCTTCTTCAATCCTCCCCATCCATCTCACCTCCTCCTCAGAACTGTTCCTTAACATACAATCCTCTGTCTCAAAACACAGACAGCCACCTCATGCCCTCTCCTGCTCCCACCTGCTAACACTATCTCTGCTCCTTCTCACTGCTGGTGATATCTCTCCAAATCCTGGTCCTCCTCACCATATTCCCACAGTCATTTCTACCTCCCATCCACGCTCCATCACAAACTTCCGTAACCTCTCTAACCTTATACCCATTCACCCTGCCCCCGCTTCCCCAGTCCCACTAACAGGAGCTCTGTGGAACGCTCGCTCTGTCTGTAACAAGCTTTCCTACATCCATGATCCATGTTACTACCAAACTTTCCTTCCTCGCCATCACCGAAACCTGGCTCACCCCTTCTGACACGGCCTCCCCTGCTGCACTCTCTTATGGTGGCTTCCACCTTTCTCACACACCCCGCCCCAGCAGCAAGCATGGCGGAGGAGTTGGTTTTCTCCTGTCAGATAACTGCTCCTTCACCCCAATCCCACTGCCACCCTCTGCTACCCTCCCTTCCTTTGAGGTGCACTCTGTGCGCATCTACTCCCCATCCAACCTCCAACTGGCTGCCATTTACCGCCCCCCAGGGCCAGCCACCACCTTCTTTGACCACTTCACCACCTGGCTACTTCATTTCCTTTCTGCGGACATCCCCACTATCATCATGGGCGATTTCAACATCCCCATTGACACTTCCCTCTCAGCTGCCACTAAACTTCTATCTCTCACTTCCTCCTTCGGCCTCACTCAATGGTCTTCTGCAGCCACTCACAAAGATGGTCACACACTGGACCTCATCTTCACCCGCCTCTGCTCCCTATCTAACCTCTCTAACTCACCTCTTCCACTCTCTGACCACAACCTTCTCACATTCTCATCTCTCTCCACTCCTTGTCTACAATCCCCACCCCACAAACTTTCACACCCTCGCAGAAATCTTAAACATCTTGACCTACATTCATTCTCGGAATCCCTCCTCCCTCTCACAGACATAAGTTCCATACACAATGCGGATGACGCTGCCGCTCTATATAACACCACAATAGCTGTAGCTTTGGAATCTGCTGCCCCACTTACACATACCAAAGCTCGCAAAATCAACAGACAGCCCTGGCACACCAGCCTGACCAAAGAACTGAGGCGAGCTTCCAGGGCTGCTGAGCGCAGATGGAAAAGATCCCACTCCAACAACCACTTCATCGCATTCAAACAGTCCCTCACTACTTTCAAGACCACACTCGCCACAGCTAAACAAACCTACTTCTCATCTCTCATATCCTCCCTGCCTCACAACCCTAAACAGTTATTCAACACCTTCAATTCTCTCCTCCGTCCCCCAGCACCTCCTCCCTCCCTACTCATCTCAGCTGAAGACTTTGCCTCATTTTTCAAGCAGAAGATTGATGGCATCGGAGACAGCTTTGGTCAACAAGCCCCAGAGCCCTTCCTCCCGACTTCCCAGCCCTCCACCTCCAAAACCAACTTCTCCACCATTACAGAAGATCAACTCTCCACTCTACTCTTAAGATCGCATCTCACCACCTGTGCACTTGACCCGCTCCCATCACACATTATCCCAAACCTCACCACAGTCTTCATCCCAACCCTAACCCATCTCTTCAACCTATCACTAACAACTGGTGTTTTCCCCTCAAGCTTTAAACATGCCTCCATCACACCTATCCTCAAAAAGCCCTCTCTTGACCCATCCTCTGTATCTAGCTATCGCCCTATATCACTTCTCCCTTATGCTTCCAAACTACTGGAACAACACGTCTACCTTGAACTGTCCTCCCATCTCTCTTCTTGCTCCCTCTTTGACCGCTTACAATCTGGCTTCCGGTCACAACACTCCACTGAAACTGCCCTAACTAAGGTCACCAACGACCTCTTAACCGCCAAGAGCAAGCGACACTACTCTGTTCTCCTCCTCCTCGACCTGTCGGCTGCCTTTGACACAGTGGACCATTCCCTATTATTACAGACCCTCTCATCCCTTGGCATCACAGACTTGGCCCTATCCTGGATCTCATCATACCTAAAAGACCGGACATTCAGCGTCTCCCACTCACACACCACCTCCTCACCTCGCCCCCTATCTGTCGGAGTCCCGCAAGGTTCAGTCCTTGGGCCCCTGCTCTTCTCCATTTACACCTTTGGCCTGGGACAGCTCATAGAATCTCATGGCTTTCAGTATCACCTCTATGCTGATGACACACAGATCTACATCTCTGGACCAGATATCACCTCCCTACTAACCAGAATCCCTCAATGTCTGTCCACTATTTCATCCTTCTTCTAGGCTAAATTTCTGAAACTTAACATGGACAAAACAGAATTCATCATCTTTCCCCCATCTCACGCGACCCCCCCCAACGAACCTAACCATTACAGTGCATGGCTGCCCACTCTCCCCAGTCCCACAAGCTCGCTGCCTCGGGGTAATCCTTGACGCTAATCTCTCCTTCAAACCACAAATCCAAGCCCTTTCCACTTCCTGCCGACTTCAACTCAAAAATATTTGACGAATCCGTTCATTCCTCAACCAAGAATCTGCAAAAACCCTAGTCCATGCCCTCATCATCTCTCGCCTTGACTACTGCAACCTCCTGCTCTGTGGCCTCCCCTCGAACACTCTCGCACCCCTCCAATCTATTCTAAACTCTGCTGCCCGACTAATCCACCTGTCCCCCCGCTATTCCCCTGCCTCTCCCCTCTGTCAATCTCTCCACTGGCTCCCCATTGCCCAGAGACTCCAGTACAAAACCCTAAACATGACGTACAAAGCCATCCACAACCTGTCTCCTCCATACATCTGTGACCTCGTCTCCCAGTACTTACCTACACGCAACCTCCGATCCTCACAAGATCTCCTTCTCTACTCCCCTCTCATCTCCTCTTCCCACAATCGCATACAAGATTTCTCTCGCGTATCACCCCTACTCTGGAACCCTCTACCACAACACATCAGACTCTCGCCCACCATCGAAACCTTCAAAAAGAACCTGAAGACCCACCTCTTCCGACAAGCCTACAACCTGCAGTAACCACTGATCAACCAAACCGCTGCATGACCAGCTCTACCCTCACCTACTGTATCCTCACCCATCCCTTGTAGATTGTGAGCCTTCGCGGGCAGTGTCCTCACTCCTCCTGTACCAGTTATGACTTGTAATGTTTAAGATTATTGTACTTGTTTTTATTATGTTTACCCCTCCTCACTTGTAAAGCGCCATGGAATAAATGGCGCTATAACAATAAATAATAATAATAATAATGTACACACTCACACAGGTCTAATATATACATACATCACATGTCATATCCTATGGATACACTTTGGGGGTCTGTTGTTTTCAGGGTACATGAAGTGGGAGGTCACTTACCCCGCCATGGACACCGAGGACTTGACAGTGGATCTCATCAGTGAGTGCTGATAGTACATGATCTGTAATATAGAGGTAGAGTCCTGAGGGCCTGCTACTGCTGAGCTCTCACCCTGTGTCCACCACCCCATGCTCTGTCCTGTGCCCCCATCTCGGATTGTGCACCCCCGTGCTTTGCACTATGCTCCGTTTATTTGCCCTGGGCCCCTGTCCTTTGCATTGTGATCTCGTCCTTTGCTCTCGTTATTTGCCCTGTGTTCTCGTCCTTTGCTCTCTGCTCTTGGCCTTTGCCCTGTGTCCCTGTCCTTTACCCCCGTGCTTTGCCCAGAGCCCCAACCTTTGCCTTGTGAGTTCATCCTTTGCTCTTGTTCTTTGCTTTGTGACCCTGTCCCATCCTTTGCCCTGTCCCCCCCGTCCTCTGCCCGGTGGCTCCCCCGTCCTCTGCCTTGTGGCTCTCCCGTCCTATGCCCTGTGGCTCCCCCGTCCTATGCCCTGTGGCTCCCCCGTCCTCTGCCCTGTGGCTCCCCCGTCCTCTGCCCTGTGGCTCCCCCGTCCTCTGCCCTGTGGCTCCCCCGTCCTCTGCCCTGTGGCTCCCCCGTCCTCTGCCCTGTGGCTCCCCCGTCCTCTGCCCTGTGGCTCCCCCGTCCTCTGCCCTGTGGCTCCCCCGTCCTCTGCCCTGTGGCTCCCGTCCTCTGCCCTGTGGCTCCCTCATCCTCTTCCCTGGGAACACCCTGTGGTATTACACAATCCGCGCTCTTCGGTCACCCATTAGTTGTAGGCAGATAACTCCAGTCACCAGATACAGTAGATATACTGTGGAGATCACATACAGCGGGGACATTCTGGATTATCAGATGCCAGATTACCAGTACATTACTGTACACCAAGAATAAGTAAGTGAACCCGTAGGAATTTCTGCACCGATTAAGGTCCTGATTGATGAAGAAATTGGAGGGTTACTGACAGCTGTTACACAGTTACCTTTTACAACAATGTGGCAGATTTGGGGCAGATCTGCAGCGATTCTCCCGGACGCCTAGACGGAGGACACAGAAGCCCCCGAAGGTGGACCACACACACCGCACCACACACACAGACACACACTGTGCGACCCGCACCACACACACACAGGCACACTCTGTGCAGCCCGCACCACACACACAGACACACACTGTGCGACCCGCACCACACACACACACACACACACACACACTGTGCGACCCGCACCACACACACACACACACACACTGTGCGACCCGCACCACACACACACAGGCACACACTGTGCAGCCCGCATCACACACACACACACAGACACACACTGTGCGACCTGCACAATACACACACTGTGCGACCCACACCACACACACACACACTGTGCGACCCGCACCACACACACACACTGTGCGGCCCGCACCACACACACACTGCGCGGCCCTTACAATACACACACACACTGCGCGGCCCTTACAATACACACACACACACACACAAACACCGTGCCAACGGCAATTTAAAAAATTCATGTAAAAAAAAAAAAGGTTGAAAAACAAAGAAATATGAAACAAAACATAAAAATCTGCATAAGCCCCGGATAAAAGGAAATGAGCAAAGGCTCAGGAGGTGTCCGGAAACCTCCGGTGCTTCTGGGGTTAATGGGACCAGCACCAATTATTACCGGGATCCAGTCTCGCCACCATTATTAAAACTCTTTTTCCCCATCGGCTGTAGGAGATGAAGTTCACACCAGGGTTCACTTACTTTTCTCCCTGTACTGCGGATTGTAATAAAAGACATAACTGGGGTTCACTTACTTGTCTTGTAGCTGTACATCCTGTGCTGGATTAGTGGGATTTATAAGATGCCAGATTATCGGTCATGGACTGGCATATATGGCCCCCACCCCCGCCGGCTCGCTGTGACCAGTAATACACATGTAGCAGTGCTCCCCCCCGCAGCGAGGCGCACTCACATTCAGCAAGCAGAGTTACTAACCTCTCTGCGGTAGAACTCCACCGTCACCTTCTGCAGAAAAGAAAAACAGGAAAGTATTACTCAGAAAACCCGTGCGACCGACGCCCAGTCCGCAACAACACCGCGACCAGCGACCACACCGCGACCAGCACCCACCCCACGACAGCGCACCAAAATGGCACTATTCTCTGAGCGGTCACCGACAGCACAAGAGGAAGAGTCACCGGACAGAGGGAGGAACACGGCCAACACTAGCACCAACAGGTACAACAGTGTGCTCACAACAGAATAGTGACCGAAGCGCTGGAGGATAAGACCTGATGTAGTAGAATAGTGAGTGCAGCTCTGGAGGCGACTGGAGGATAAGATACAATTTAACAGCAGAATAGTGATTGCAGCTCTGGAGGAGATGGGAGGATAAGGCATGGGGCTTTGTTCATTCTTTGTGAGGCTGCACTCACAGCCTCCTTACAGGCACGCGGTTATACACACGCCGTTCCTCAGGAGCTGCGCTCCCAGCCTCCTTGCAGGCACGCGGTTATACACACGCTGTTAACTCAGGAGCTGCGCTCTCAGCTGCCTTACAGGAACGCGGTTATACACACGCCATTCCTCAGGAGCTGTGCTCCCAGCCTCCTTACAGGCACGCAGTTCTACACACACTCGCTATGTGGTGGACAGTGAGCAGTTAGTGGTACTTATAGAGATGGTGCCAGTGGCAGCTTTTATCTTGTGACAAGCAGCGTCCAACAATCACCAGAGACGCACAGAGTCTGTAAGAGAAGAGACAAGAAAGAGTAGAGTGTCAGCAGGAGAACTAGAAGTCACAGCATGCAGACAGCATACAGCAGGGCATGTTGGCAGCTAATGGGCATCAGCAGCCTCCACCCTCCCTACAGAGGGATCAGAGTCTGGACTGACCTCCACCCCGATCCTGTGACTGTGGGGGGCATGTGGGGGGCGGATGGACGTGGCCTCCACCCCGGTCCTGTGACTGCGGGCGACGTGTGGGTGCAGAGACTATGGGGGGGGGGGTGACGGATGGACGCAGCCTCCACCTTGGTGACTGCAGGGGGCATGGGTCTGCAGAGACTACAGGGGGGTGACGGATGGACGTGGCCTCCACCCCGGTCCTGTGACTGCGGGCGACGTGTGGGTGCAGAGACTATGAAGGGGGGGGGGGGGTGACGGATGGACGCAGCCTCCACCTTGGTGACTGCAGGGGGCATGGGTCTGCAGAGACTACAGGGGGGTGACGGATGGACGTGGCCTCCACCCCGGTCCTGTGACTGCGGGCGACGTGTGGGTGCAGAGACTATGGGTGTGACGGATGGACGCGGCCTCCACCTTGGTGACTGCGGGGGGCATGGGTCTGCAGAGACTACAGGGGGGTGACGGATGGACGTGGCCTCCTTCATTACAGAGTGGAATCGAGCACACCGCTCCTCCAACCTGGCTGTTACCATGGTAACCAATCCCAGCAGACCCCAGGAATCTCGGATCCCACCAGAGGGGACGGCAGCACAACACCGCAATGTTTATTACTGGCCACAATGTCCATGAAGGTTCTGTGACCCCCCATAATCACTGATAGCCCCCCTATACAGTGCAGTGGTCACCCAACGCCCTGATCCGCTGTACATGGAGACCGCCCGTCCTCACCTGGTTACCTTGCTGACATTGGGGTCACTTGCCCTGTCTATCCCGTAATCCAGAACATCCAGGATTCCCGGCTGTAAGAAAACAGAGGCGAGTCACACAGCGCACCGGCACCATGCCAGACCCAGAGACACAACGCACCGCCACCGAGTTAGACCCACAGACACAACGCACCGCCACCGAGTTAGACCCACAGACACAGCGCACCGGCACCGCGCCAGACCCACAGACACAGCGCACCGGCACCGCGCCAGACCCACAGACACAGCGCACCAGCACCGCGCCAGACCTAGACACAGTGCACCCGCACAGCGTAAGACCCGCAGACACAGCGCACCTGCACCGTGACAGACGCGCAGACACAGCGCACCTGCCCCTCTCCAGACACAGCGCACCGACGCCGCGCCAGACCCACAGACACAGCGCACCGACGCCGCGCCAGACCCACAGACACAGCGCACCGACGCCGCGCCAGACCCACAGACACAGTGCACCAGCACCGTGACAGACCCGCAGACACAGCGCACCTGCCCCTCTCCAGACCCACAGACACAGCGCACCTGTACGGCGCCAGACCTAGACACAGCGCACCCACACAGCGCCAGACCCGCAGACACAGCGTACCTGCACAGAGATAGACCCGCAGACAGCGCACCAACACAGCGCCAGACCTAGACACAGCGCACCAACACAGCGCCAGACCCGCAGACACAGCGTACCTGCACCGAGATAGACCCGCAGACACAGCACACCTGTACGGCGCCAGACCCGCAGACACAGCGCACCTGTACGGCGCCAGACCCGCAGACACAGCGCACCTGTACGGCGCCAGACCCGCAGACACAGCGCACCTGCATCGCGCCAGACCCGCAGACACAGTGCACCGACACCACTCCAGACACAGCGCACCGATGCCGTGCCAGACCCACACACAGCGCACCTGCACCTCTCCAGACCTACAGACACAGCATATAGGCATCACACCTATAGAAACAAAACTGACACCTCACCAAACCTGCAGATACAGCACTGGAGCCGCACCAATCCTACAGATAGAGCACTGACACCGCACCAAATCTGCAGATACAGCACTGACGCCACACCAAACCTGCAGATACAGCACTGACACCTCACCAAACCTGCAGATACAGCACTGACACAGCACCAATCCTACAGATACAGCACTGACACAGCACCAATCCTACAGATACACCACTGACACAGCACCAATCCTACAGATACAGCACTGACGCCGCATCAATCCTACAGATACAGCACTGACACCTCACCAAACCTGCAGATACAGCACTGACACAGTAACCAAACCTGCAGATACAGCACTGACACAGCACCAATCCTACAGATACAGCACTGACACAGCACCAATCCTACAGATACAGCACTGACACCGCACCAATCCTACAGATACAGCACTGACGCTGCACCAATCCTACAGATACAGCACTGACACCGCACCAAACCTGCAGATACAGCACTGACGCCGCACCAATCCTACAGATACAGCACTGACACCTCACCAAACCTGCAGATACAGCACCAATCCTACAGATACAGCACTGACACAGCCCCAATCCTACAGATACAGCACCAATCCTACAGATACAGCACTGACGCTGCACCAATCCTACAGATACAGCTGACACAGCACCAATCCTACAGATACAGCACTGACACCGCACCAATCCTACAGATACAGCACTGACACCGCACCAATCCTACAGATACAGCTGACACAGCACCAATCCTACAGATACAGCACTGACACCGCACCAATCCTACAGATACAGCTGACACAGCACCAATCCTACAGATACAGCACTGACACCGCACCAATCCTACAGATACAGCACTGACACAGCACCAATCCTACAGATACAGCACTGACACCGCACCAATCCTACAGATACAGCACTGACACCGCACCAATCCTACAGATACAGCTGACACAGCACCAATCCTACAGATACAGCACTGACACCGCACCAATCCTACAGATACAGCACTGACACCGCACCAATCCTACAGATACAGCACTGACACCGCACCAATCCTACAGATACAGCTGACACAGCACCAATCCTACAGATACAGCACTGACACCGCACCAATCCTACAGATACAGCACTGACACAGCACCAATCCTACAGATACAGCTGACACAGCACCAATCCTACAGATACAGCACTGACACCGCACCAATCCTAGAGATACAGCACTGACGCCGCATCAATCCTACAGATACAGCTGACACAGCACCAATCCTACAGATACAGCACTGACATCTCACCAATCCTACAGATTCAGCACTGACACCGCACCAATCCTAGAGATACAGCACTGACGCCGCACCAATCCTACAGATATATGCAGAGCACAGACACCACAGCATTATCCAGACCATATGGGATACAAAACACAGAGTCCCACAACGGTGAGACCCCCTACTCACCGGGGGGCGGTGCACCAGCCAGTATGCCTTCTCTTGACAATCCAGTACGACCCGGTCTGACTTTTTCCGCTCCTTTCCTGCCCTAAGATAACAAGCAAGAAGGTGTGTGATGAAGCAGGCTGCCCAGGATGAGCAGAGAGTGTGGAAGGAGGGGGAGAATGATCAGCATTGGGCAATGACCGGCTGAGGGGAAACGATCGTCTTGGGCCATGACCGGTGGGCACTCACTTGTACTGCTCCTTCGCCTGCATGATGACAAAGTCCCACTTGTGGTTGATCTTCTTGTTCAGGTTGCTGTAGTTTTCCTGGGACAGAATATGGAAAAAAAATAAATATGATGAGCAGTTGGATAATAAACACGAGAGAGTGTCAGAGAGTCAGACCCCTGGGGCCATGGGCGCGGTCACGGCCGATGGTCATGGCGAGGGCACAGCTGGGTATTGAGAAGGGGTCCGCGTGTGCCGATGCTGGCGCTCACCTTCTCATACTCCTCCAGGATTCCCTTCTTACGGATATTTTTCTTCGCCAGATAAATGGCTAAAAACGATAAATAGATTATTATATGCGCAGAATCTGACTCCTCCCCCTCATTTACATATCACTATATTACACATATACGCACCATAGTCGGTGTCCTCCGCCGGCCACTGCTGTGTTGGCCAAAAATACGGCGTCTGAGGAGAGAGAAGGAAAAGATGACAACTGTACCCCTATATCACTGTCCGCCCACACCCCAATATCAGCGCCGCAAGTGTCTGCCCGTAAACCGATATCAGCGACAAGTGTCCGCCCGCACCCCATTATTAGCGACAAGTGTACGCCCACACCCCAATATCAGCGACAAGTGTCCGCCTGCACCCCATTATTAGCGACAAGTGTACGCCCACACCCCAATATCAGCGACAAGTGTCCGCCTGCACCCCATTATTAGCGACAAAAGTGTCCGCCCGCACCCCAATATCAGAGACGCAACTGTCCGCCCGCACCCCAATATCAGAGACGCAAGTGTCCGCCCGCACCCCATTATTAGCGACAAAAGTGTCCGCCCGCACCCCAATATCAGAGACGCAACTGTCCGCCCACACCCCAATATACCACACAATAGGGGGTCTCACATCGCACAACCCTCTACAACACCAAACTACAGAGCGGCCCCGATAACTGTACAGGGGCCCTCACACCCCAACTACAGAGGGGCCCCGATAACTGTACAGGGGCCCTCACACCCCAACTACAGAGGGGCCCGATAACTGTACAGGGGCCCTCACACCCCAACTACAGAGGGGCCCGATAACTGTACAGGGGCCCTCACACCCCAACTACAGAGGGGCCCGATAACTGTACAGGGGCCCTCACACCCCAACTACAGAGGGGCCCGATAACTGTACAGGGGCCCTCACACCCCAACTACAGAGGGGCCCGATAACTGTACAGGGGCCCTCACACCCCAACTACAGAGGGGCCCGATAACTGTACAGGGGCCCTCACACCCCAACTACAGAGGGCCCCGATAACTGTACAGGGGCCCTCACACCCCAACTACAGAGGGGCCCCGATAACTGTACAGGGGCCCTCACACCCCAACTACAGAGGGGCCCCGATAACTGTACAGGGGCGCTCACACCCCAACTACAGAGGGCCCAGATAACTGTACAGGGGCCCCGATAACTGTACAGGGACCCTCACACCCCAACTACAGAGGGGCCCCGATAACTGTACAGGGGCGCTCACACCCCAACTACAGAGGGCCCAGATAACTGTACAGGGGCCCCGATAACTGTACAGGGACCCTCACACCCCAACTACAGAGGGGCCCCGATAACTGTACAGGGGCGCTCACACCCCAACTACAGAGGGCCCAGATAACTGTACAGGGGCCCCGATAACTGTACAGGGACCCTCACACCCCAACTACAGAGGGGCCCCGATAACTGTACAGGGGCCCTCACACCTCAACTACAGAGGGCCCCGATAACTGTACAGGGGCCCTCACACCCCAACTACAGAGGGGCCCCGATAACTGTACAGGTGCCCTCACACCCCAACTACAGAGGGGCCCCGATAACTGTACAGGGGCCCTCACACCCCAACTACAGAGGGGCCCGATAACTGTACAGGGGCCCTCACACCCCAACTACAGAGGGGCCCCGATAACTGTACAGGGGCCCTCACACCCCAACTACAGAGGGGCCCCGATAACTGTACAGGTGCCCTCACACCCCAACTACAGAGGGGCCCCGATAACTGTACAGGGGCCCTCACACCCCAACTACAGAGGGGCCCGATAACTGTACAGGGGCCCTCACACCCCAACTACAGAGGGGCCCCGATAACTGTACAGGGGCCCTTACACCCCAACTACAGAGGGGCCCCGATAACTGTACAGGTGCCCTCACACCCCAACTACAGAGGGGCCCCGATAACTGTACAGGGGCCCTCACACCCCAACTACAGAGGGGCCCCGATAACTGTACAGGGGCCCTCACACCCCAACTACAGAGGGGCCCCGATAACTGTACAGGGGCCCTCACACCCCAACTACAGAGGGGCCCGATAACTGTACAGGGGCCCTCACACCCCAACTACAGAGGGGCCCCGATAACTGTACAGGGGCCCTCACACCCCAACTACAGAGGGGCCCCGATAACTGTACAGGGGCCCTCACACCCCAACTACAGAGGGCCCCGATAACTGTACAGGGGCCCTCACACCCCAACTACAGAGGGGCCCCGATAACTGTACAGGGGCCCTCACACCCCAACTACAGAGGGGCCCCGATAACTGTACAGGGGCCCTCACACCCCAACTACAGAGGGCCCCGATAACTGTACAGGGGCCCTCACACCCCAACTACAGAGGGCCCCGATAACTGTACAGGGGCCCTCACACCCCAACTACAGAGGGGCCCCGATAACTGTACAGGGGCCCTCACACCCCAACTACAGAGGGGCCCCGATAACTGTACAGGGGCCCTCACACCCCAACTACAGAGGGCCCCGATAACTGCATAGTGGACAGGAAATCTGCTTTGTTGCTCATAAACAAAAAAGAAAAAGAAAAAAAAGAAAATCGCTTAGCTTTCATTTTAACCAATCAGTGTTCAGCTTTCATTTTACCTCAGCAGTAAGATGCGTAGGGCCTGGTCTCTTCCTACATGGAGTATTCAGCACATCTGTCAGCAGGTGAGGGAGCCGTCCGCTACTTGTATACACAGCGAGAGGGGGACGAGGACGCCGACCTCTGCAGCCCCCCATATTACTACCAGCATCCCCCAAACCATCCACAGAGATCAACCAGGATACACATCGCACCAAGAACACTGCCCAGCACAGTGCACCTCGGCAGTATCACCCCCTCAGCTGTATCTCTATATATATATCTATATATCTCTCTGTATATCTACCCCCCACATCACACCCCTCCTATATCTCCCCCCACATTACACTCCACCTATATCCCCCCCATATCACACCCCTCCTATATCTCCCCCCATATTACACACCTCCTATATCTCCCCCACATCACACACCTCCTATATCTCCCCCATATCACACTCCTCCTATATCTTCCCTCATATCACACCCCTCCTAAATCTCCCCCCATATTACATACGTCCTATATCTCCCCCACATCACAACCCTCCTATATCTCCCCCCACATTACACTCCTCCTATATCCCCCCATATCACACCCCTCCTATATCTCCCCCCATATTACACACCTTCTATATCTCCCCCACATCACAACCCTCCTATATCTTCCCTCATATTACACCCCTCCTATATCTCCCCCCATATCACCCACCTCCCTGTGGCTGTATCTCCCCCCATATCACCCACCTCCCCGAGGCTGTATCTCCCCCCATATCACCCACCTCCCCGAGGCTGTATCTCCCCCCATATCACCCACCTCCCCGAGGCTGTATCTCCCCCCATATCACCCACCTCCCCGAGGCTGTATCTCCCCCCATATCACCCACCTCCCCGAGGCTGTATCTCCCCCCATATCACCCACCTCCCCGAGGCTGTATCTCCCCCCATATCACCCACCTCCCCGAGGCTGTATCTCCCCCCATATCACCCACCTCCCCGAGGCTGTATCTCCCCCCATATCACCCACCTCCCCGAGGCTATATCTCCCCCCATATCACAGCCCTCCTATATCTCCCCCCATATCACAGCCCTCCTATATCTCCCCCCCATATTAAACCCCTCCTATATCTCCCCCCGTGGTATCTTCCCCGTCTACATCTCCCCCGGTCTACATCTCCCCCCTTCTACATCACACCCCTCCCATATCTCCCCCCATATCACCCACCTCCCCGAGGCTGTATCTCCCCCCATATCACAGCCCTCCTATATCTCCCCGCCATATCACAGCCCTCCTATATCTCCCCCCCATATTACACCCCTCCTATATCTCCCCCCGTGGTATCTTCCCCTGTCTACATCTCCCCCCTCCTATATCTTCCCCCCGTGGTATCTCCCCCCTCCTATATCTCCCCCTGTCTATATCTTCCCCCGTGGTATCTCCACCCATATCACACCCCAGCGGTATCTCCCCCATATTACTCCCATGTTGTGCCGATGTTCGGCTCCTCCGCACCTGGAACCTGTAGAGGCTGTTGTCCGGCTTCAGGGTGAGGTTGGTGGGCTCCTGCAGGGGGTAGACGTGTCCGCACTTCACCATCAGGTTCCCGAGGTGCTGCCCCTCTGTGGAGAAGACAGTGCTGAGGTCAGAGGCACCCCGGACCTCACATATGGCCAAGACCCGCAGCCCCATAATATACAGCAGTGAGGAGCCTCAGTATTAGGACAGCCTTCCTGCTGGATACCCAGATCTGTCTCCTGCTCGGCTTGTGTCAGTATTTACTGAGCTGCTGGAATTCTACTAGGCACCAGGAGGCCCAGAATGAGCGGAGATCAGTAAAAGACATTTCTTTGTATTTGTACATGCGTTTCCATGTCGTGATCAGCCACATAGCGCAGCATTGGACCCTGTGGTGGGCATAGTGCAGGGGACCGGACCCTCACCTCCATGAGCCGCCATCCTGACACCCACCTTCATCCGTGATCTGCAGCCGCTGGATGATCCACTCCAGGATGTCGTGCCCTGCAGACAGACATAACAAGGTCACCTCCACCTGCGGCGGGCACTCCGCATCTGACACACTGTGACAAAGACATGCTGCTAGTCCAGTACTGGACACGGTGCAGACACAGAACCCACAGGTACGGGGGACGCAGCTGCCACATGGCGGAACCTGCAACGGCGTGCGGGGATGGCGAAACCTGCAACGGCGTGCGGGGATGGCGGAACCTGCGATGGCGTGCGGGGATGGCGGAACCTGCAACGGCGTGCGGGGATGGCGGAACCTGTGACGACGTGCGGGGATGGGGGAACCTGCGACGGCGTGCGGGTATGGGGGAACCTGCGACGGCGTGCGGGGATGGGGGAACCTGCGACGGCGTGCGGAGAGGGCGGAACATGCGACGGCGTGCGGGGATGGCGAAACCTGCGACGGAGTCAGGGGATGGCGGAACCTGCGACGGAGTGAGGGGATGGCGGAACCTGCGATGGCGTGCGGGGATGGTGGAACCTGCGATGGTGTGCGGGGATGGTGGAACCTGCGATGGTGTGCGGGGATGGCGGAACCTGTGATGGCGTGCGGAATGGTGGAACCTGCGATGGCGTGCGGGGATGGTGGAACCTGCGATGGTGTGCGGGGATGGTGGAACCTGCGATGGTGTGCGGGGATGGCGGAACCTGCGATGGCGTGCGGAATGGTGGAACCTGCGATGGCGTGCGGGGATGGGGGAACCTGCGACGGCGTGCGGGGATGGGGGAACCTGCGACGGCGTGCGGAGAGGGCGGAACATGCGACGGCGTGCGGGGATGGCGGAACCTGCGACAGAGTGAGGGGATGGCGGAACCTGCGACGGAGTGCGGGGATGGCGGAACCTGCGACGGAGTGCGGGGATGGTGGAACCTGCGATGGTGTGCGGGGATGGTGGAACCTGCGATGGTGTGCGGGGATGGCGGAACCTGTGATGGCGTACGGAATGGTGGAACCTGCGATGGCGTGCGGGGATGGTGGAACCTGCGATGGTGTGCTGGGATGGTGGAACCTGCGATGGTGTGCGGGGATGGCAGAACCTGCGATGGCGTGCGGAATGGTGGAACCTGCGATGGCGTGCGGAATGGTGGAACCTGCGATGGCGTGCGGGGATGGTGGAACCTGCGATGGCGTGCGGAATGGTGGAACCTGCGATGGTGTGCGGGGATGGCGGAACCTGTGATGGCGTGCGGAATGGTGGAACCTGCGATGGTGTGCGGGGATGGTGGAACCTGCGATGGTGTGCGGGGATGGCGGAACCTGCGATGGCGTGCGGAATGGTGGAACCTGCGATGGTGTGCGGGGATGGCGGAACCTGTGATGGCGTGCGGAATGGTGGAACCTGCGATGGCGTGCGGGGATGGTGGAACCTGCGATGGTGTGCGGGGATGGCGGAACCTGCGATGGCGTGCGGGGATGGCGAAACCTGCGACGGCCTGCAGGGATGGTTTTACCTGTGATGGCGTGAGGGATGGTGGTGATCATCAGCCTCTGCGTGTGCATCTTAATGCCGCTCTCCACATCCTGCATCTCCAGGAGCAGCGCCTCAATCTGCAGAAATAAGAAGGGTCACCGCCAGACAGCACAAAACAAGGGGCCACAAATCATCCTCTCACACCACAGGGGGCGGGGCTGACAACCTGACATACAGGAGGGTTGTCAGTTCCTATATCATAGAGTTGGGCCTCACGTCTGATCGCTGTGCAGCACACACAATGTTAATAGTGTGGTGTAGGTGACTCCACCTGGGTGGTTGAGGCCCTTCTCTCAGGGATCCCCATTACCCCAGCAGCCATGATCATTTCCTGCAGGGGAGACACATGGTAATGAGGAGGTGCAGGTGGGGGATGACGTTACACTGTGCAGCCCTGACAGAGGAGACATGATGGGGCTGATGAATAATTTATGCCCCTCGCTCCCTCCACGTATAACCTGCAGCTCACAAGTGCGGACACCGCTGCGCAAAACTGCGGGGGCGTCATCCTGGAGACGAGCACCACATCTGCAATTCAGATCTGAGCCACATAACGAGGAGACGAAGCAGCGAGGATGAGAATCACCGGGTCCGATCTCCCACATATCCCTCCATATAGTATAATGCCCCCCCCCCACCCACCAGGGCCGGTTTTAGGCAAAGTGGGGTCCTAGGCAAAAGCTTAAAATGGGGCCCCAAATGCTAACTTATTACACATCACATATAAGCACTTCTGTTGTATTTACATGCACTGATCTCAGGCCGCTAAACGAGTGTGATCGACAATAGTGAAGTCGTTCGCTTGTTTCCCGGACTGACCGACTGAGGAGAATGAAGGGAACAGAACAATCACAATTAGATTAATCTGTCCCCATACAGTATCATGCTATCAGCAGCACATCTGCAGTTTACAGAGGGCGATGTGCTGCTGAAACATTTTGTTCGTTTAGTATAATACCCCCCATAGTCCTCCATATATTATAATGTTCACCACAGTCCTCCATATAGTCTAATACACTCCCCATAGTCCTCCGTATATTATAATGTGCACCACAGTTCTCCATATTGTAAAATGCACACCTCATAGTCCTCCATATAATATAATGTGCCCCGTAGCCCTCCATATAGTGTAATACACTCCCCATAGCCCTCCATACAGTACAATATACTCCCCATAGTCCTCCATATATTAAAATACACTCCTCATAGTGCTCCATATAGTATAATACACTCCTCATAGTGCTCCATATAGTATAATGCACCTCCATAGTCATCCATGTAGTACAATTCACTTCCCATAGTATAATGCACCCCATAGTTCTTCATGTAGTATAATGTATTCCCCATAGTCCTCGATACAGTATTATGCAGCCCACATATAGTAGAATGCAACCATCCCATAGGGCATAATGCAGCCACCACACAGAGTATAATGAAGACCCTTCACAGAATAAAGCAGCCTCGCCAAGCAATATAATGTAACCCCCCCATAGAATATAATGCAGACCCCCTCATAGTATAACGCAGCCTCTACATAGAATATATGGTAGCCCCCCACAGAATATAATGCAGTCCCTCCATAGAATACAATGTAGCCCTCCTCATATAGTATAATGAAGCCCCCCCAAAGATTATACAGCCCATCTCCCCATAGAATATAATGTAGCCCCCAAAGAATATACTATAGCACACCTCCCCATAGAATGTAATGTACCCCCCCATAGAATATAATACAACCCACCTCCCCAAAGAATATAATGTACCCCCATAGAATATAATACAGCCCACCTCCCCATAGAATATAATGTACCCCCCATAGAATATAATACATCCCACCTCTAAATAGATTATGTACCCCCCATAGAATATAATACAGCCCACCTACCCATAGAATATAATGTACCCCCCATAGAATATAATACAGCCCACCTCCCCATAGAATGTAATTTATCCTCCATAGAATATAATACAGCCCACCTCCCCATAGAATATAATGTATCCCACACAGAATATAATACAGCCCACCTCCCCATAGAATGTAATGTACCCCCCATAGAATATAATACAGCCCACCTCCCCATAGAATGTAATGTACCCCCCATAGAATATAATACAGCCCACCTCCCCATAGAATATAATGTATCCCCCAAAGAATATAATACAGCCCACCTCCCCATAGAATGTAATGTACCCCCCATAGAATATAATACAGCCCACCTCCCCAGAGAATATAATGTACCCCCGCACAGAATATAATACAGCCCACCTCCCCATAGAATATAATGTACCCCCCATAGGATATAATACAGCCCACCTCATAGAATATAATGTACCCCCCATAGAATATAATACAGCCCACCTCCCCATAGAATATAATGTACCCCCAATAGAATATAATACAGGCCACCTCCGCATAGAATATAATGTACCCCCCATAGAATATAATACAGCCCACCTCCCCATAGAATATAATGTACCCCCCATAGAATATAATACAGCCCACCTCCCCATAGAATGTAATGTACCCCCCATAGAATATAATACAGCCCACCTACCCATAGAATATAATGTACCCCACACAGAATATAATACAGCCCACCTCCCCATAGAATGTAATGTACCCCCCATAGAATATAATACAGCCCACCTCCCCAAAGAATATAATGTACCCCCATAGAATATAATACAGCCCACCTCCCCATAGAATATAATGTACCCCCCATAGAATATAATACAGCCCACCTCACCATAGAATATAATTTATCCCCCAAAGAATATAATATAGCACACCTCCCCATAGAATGTAATGTACCCCCCATAGAATATAATACAGCCCACCTCCCCATAGAATATAATGTACCCCCCATAGAATATAATACAGCCCACCTCCCCATAGAATGTAATGTACCCCCCATAGAATATAATACAGCCCACCTCCCCATAGAATATAATGTACCCCCATAGAATATAATACAGCCCACCTCCCCATAGAACATAATGTACCCCCCATAGAATATAATACAGCCCACCTCCCCATAGAATATAATGTATCCCACACAGAATATAATACAGCCCACCTCCCCATAGAATATAATGTACCCCCCATAGAATATAATACAGCCCACCTCCCCATAGAATATAATGTACCCCCCATAGAATATAATACAGCCCACCTCACCATAGAATATAATTTATCCCCCAAAGAATATAATATAGCCCACCTCCCCATAGAATATAATGTACCCCCCATAGAATATAATACAGTCCACCTCCCCATAGAATATAATGTACCCCCCATAGAATATAATACAGCCCACCTCCCCATAGAATATAATGTACCCCACACAGAATATAATACAGCCCACCTCCCCATAGAATATAATTTACCCCCCATAGAATATAATACAGCCCACCTCCCCATAGAATATAATGTACCCTCCATAGAATATAATACAGCCCACCTCCAAATAGAATATAATGTACCCCCCAAAGAATATAATATAGCCCACCTCCCCATAGAATATAATGTACCCCCCATAGAATATAATACAGCCCACCTCCCATAGAATATAATGTACCCCCCATAGAATATAATACAGCCCACCTCCCCATAGAATATAATGTATCCCACACAGAATATAATACAGCCCACCTCCCCATAGAATATAATGTATCCCACACAGAATATAATACAGCCCACCTTCCCATAGAATGTAATGTACCCCCCATAGAATATAATACAGCCCACCTCCCCATAGAATATAATGTACCCCCCATAGAATATAATACAGCCCACCTCCCCATAGAATATAATGTATCCCACACAGAATATAATACAGCCCACCTCCCCATAGAATGTAATGTACCCCCCATAGAATATAATACAGCCCACCTCCCCATAGAACATAATGTACCCCCCATAGAATATAATACAGCCCACCTCCCCATAGAATGTAATGTACCCCCCATAGAATATAATACAGCCCACCTCCCCATAGAATATAATGTATCCCACACAGAATATAATACAGCCCACCTCCCCATAGAATATAATGTATCCCACACAGAATATAATACAGCCCACCTCCCCATAGAATATAATGTATCCCACACAGAATATAATACAGCCCACCTCCCCATAGAACATAATGTACCCCCCATAGAATATAATACAGCCCACCTCCCCATAGAATGTAATGTACCCCCCATAGAATATAATACAGCCCACCTCCCCATAGAATATAATGTATCCCACACAGAATATAATACAGCCCACCTCCCCATAGAATATAATGTATCCCACACAGAATATAATACAGCCCACCTCCCCATAGAATGTAATGTACCCCCCATAGAATATAATACAGCCCACCTCCCCATAGAATATAATGTACCCCCCATAGAATATAATACAGCCCACCTCCCCATAGAATATAATGTATCCCACACAGAATATAATACAGCCCACCTCCCCATAGAATGTAATGTACCCCCCATAGAATATAATACAGCCCACCTCCCCATAGAATATAATGTACCTTCCATAGAATATAATACAGCCCACCACCCCATAGAATATAATACAGCCCACCACCCCATAGAATATAATACAGCCCACCTCCCCATGGACACGGGTTTTGTTCTACACATAATTCTTATCAAAAAGTGTGCAGCGCGGTGGTTGTAGATGTACGTAGGTGGGATGCAGGTGGGACACCAGAGGGACCGCCCGCCGCCGGAATAGGCAGCCGCTGTATGGGACTATGTGAGAACGGCTGCTGGCACCGTCGCAATCCCAGGTGCCCCCCAACCTCCTGAGCCCACGAGTCTATAACCAGACCTCGCCGCACACAAATCTATAGTGATGGCCATACTGTTAAATTACAGAGATTTTTTTTTTTTTTTTTAAAGCCACGAAAATGAACACCCGTGGTCAAAATGCCTCGCCCCTGCAGAATATTTAGGAGAAATTTGTTGACAAGTCATTGCTGTTTTTTCTTTTTCCCCAGCAGCTCATTTGCATATATCGATGAGCAAGCGCTGTGATTGGCTGGCTGTAGAATGCCATAGAATCCTAGACTGTTAGGCCCCATACACACGTTCAGGAATTGATGCAGAAAATTCCTGTGAAAATCCTGACATTTCTGGCGGATTTCCGCATGCGTTTTTGATGCGGTTTTTCCCAAACGTTTCCCAATGCATTAGACAGTGGGAAAACCGCGAAAAAACCGCAAAATTAATGAGCATGTCCGGTTTTTTACCGCAATGCGTTTTTCATGCGGAAAAACGCACATCATGTGCACAGAAATTGCGGATTTCATTAAAAATGATAGGATGCTTAATGTATGCAGATTATTTGCGGTTTTATAGCGTTTTTATAGCGCAAAAACGCTAAAAAACCGCAAATAATCTGCACTGTGTGAACATAGCCTTACAGTTGGAAGAGAGGTCAAAGGTCATGGTGTCTAACCCCTGCTCAATTCAGGAGCCACTAAACCCTCAGATGTGTGTCCAGCCTCTGTATAGTACTGAATATGGGGGAACTCTGACTGTACTATATATAAGGAGCCTCTGTATAGTACTGAATATGGGGGAACTCCGACTGTACTATATATAAGGAGCCTCTGTATAGTACTGAATATGGGGGAACTCTGTCTGTACTATATATAAGGAGGCTCTGTATAGTACTGAATATGGGGGAACTCTGACTGTACTATATATAAGGAGGCTCTGTATAGTACTGAATATGGGGGAACTCTGACTGTACTATATATAAGGAGGCTCTGTATAGTACTGACTATGGGGGAACTCTGACTGTACTATATATAAGGAGCCTCTGTATAGTACTGAATATGGGGGAACTGTCTGTACTATATATAAGGAGGCTCTGTATAGTACTGAATATGGGGGAACTCTGACTGTACTATATATAAGGAGGCTCTGTATAGTACTGACTATGGGGGAACTCTGACTGTACTATATATAAGGAGGCTCTGTATAGTACTGAATATGGGGGAACTCTGACTGTACTATATATAAGGAGGCTCTGTATAGTACTGACTATGGGGGAACTCTGACTGTACTATATATAAGGAGGCTCTGTATAGTACTGAATATGGGGGAACTCTGACTGTACTATATATAAGGAGGCTCTGTATAGTACTGAATATGGGGGAACTCTGACTGTACTATATATAAGGAGCCTCTGTATAGTACTGACTATGGGGGAACTCTGACTGTACTATATATAAGGAGCCTCTGTATAGTACTGAATATGGGGGAACTGTCTGTACTATATATAAGGAGGCTCTGTATAGTACTGAATATGGGGGAACTCTGACTGTACTATATATAAGGAGACTATAGTACTGAATATGGGGGAACTCTGACTGTACTATATGTAAGGAGACTATAGTACTGAATATGGGGGAACTCTGTCTGTACTATATATAAGGAGCCTCTGTATAGTACTGAATATGGGGGAACTGTCTGTACTATATATAAGGAGGCTCTGTATAGTACTGAATATGGGGGAACTCTGACTGTACTATATATAAGGAGGCTCTGTATAGTACTGAATATGGGGGAACTGACTGTACTATATATAAGGAGACTATAGTACTGAATATGGGGGAACTCTGACTGTACTATATATAAGGAGCCTCTGTATAGTACTGAATATGGGGGAACTGACTGTACTATATATAAGGAGGCTCTGTATAGTACTGAATATGGGGGAACTCTGACTGTACTATATATAAGGAGCCTCTGTATAGTACTGAATATGGGGGAACTGACTGTACTATATATAAGGAGGCTCTGTATAGTACTGAATATGGGGGAACTCTGACTGTACTATATATAAGGAGACTATAGTACTGAATATGGGGGAACTCTGACTGTACTATATGTAAGGAGACTATAGTACTGAATATGGGGGAACTCTGTCTGTACTATATATAAGGAGCCTCTGTATAGTACTGAATATGGGGGAACTGTCTGTACTATATATAAGGAGGCTCTGTATAGTACTGAATATGGGGGAACTCTGACTGTACTATATATAAGGAGCCTCTGTATAGTACTGACTATGGGGGAACTCTGACTGTACTATATATAAGGAGCCTCTGTATAGTACTATATATGGGGGAACTCTGACTGGCCCCCTATAACCCTCCATATAGTACAATACCCCCACATACACACAGTATAATGACCCCCCACATAGCCCTTTGCGTGAAGCTGGTCTTGTTCTAAAGACTACTGGACCAATGCATGTCACCACAGGGGTCTCACATGCAGTCTCAGGGGATGGGTCTTGGACTGAGGAAAATACCTCCACCAAAGCACAATTAGCTTTGGTGAGCAAGAGGGGCGGGGTTGTCTTTCCCTAGGGCCGGGTTCAATCCCTTGGGCGCCTAAGGGTATTTAGGACACTGTTGCTGGCTGGAAGAGTATACATTTTCGGCTGTTGTGATATCCGACGTCTAGAGGAACATAGGCTGTGACTGCCCAGCAGGAGATACTGCCGGGAGACAGTGGGTATCACCTGGTACGGGGGCAGTAGGACTACCAATTCTGGGTTGGGAACTTGTGGACTGAGGGCATTGTATTTTGGCTATCTACCTGGAGCTGCTGTATTACCACGGACGGAAGAAATTAAAGCTAGCTGCATTGTTAACTTTCCTAGGTGATTATTACAACTCACAACCTCAGATCTTCACATCCTCCATACAGTATAATGGCCCCACATAGTATAATGGCATCCCACACAATATAATGGCCTCCCATACAATGCAATAGCCCTCCACATATCCTTTCATACAGTGTAATGGCCCCCTACACAGCCCTCTATAGAGTATAATGGCTCCCCCACATAGCCCTCCATATAGTATAACAGCCCTCGACAGTATTATGGCCCCCACTTAGCCCTCTGTGACAAGACAGCATTTAATCTGAATTATGCCAGACGTATATTTTCAGTAGGTCAGGAGACAGCCTATTCACAGAATGTTAAAGTTGGAAGGGATCTTTAGGGTCATCGAGTCCAAACCCCTGCTCAAGAATTGTTCAAATGAGTTTACTTGAGTCTTGTTCTCATGAGTCTGAACATTTACTCTTGATTGTGTTGCCATCCTTGGAGGTCTGTGCCACATGGTCATTGAACAATTGGTATTTGCTAATATGTTGATTACCCATTGTATAAGTCCATGTAACTTTCTGACCTGCACACAGTGAAGAACAAACTATACAGATCAATTAAATGCTCAAACAATGAGAGTTAATATCATCCCACCTCTCCTCACTTGTGGATCATGGCAGAAAAGACAGTTGTAGACTTTAAAAAGGGGATCTGCCTTTTCTCCCAGAGAGAATCTACAGGTTGCCAGCTTAAAGGATCATGGCCCTAACTGGAGGAACACAGATCTGCTCCAATGACCATCACTGAATCCTCAAAGATGTTTGGAGAATCCAGGTTGGGACAATCAAGTCATCTGGCCACATACCTCACTGAGCTCAGTTAGCTTCCTAAACTTGTCATTACCTCTGCTCTGTGAGTGCCCGTCAAAAGTGGGGTGCCACTAGTGGAGGTAGTCGGACCTGGAAGCCTCAGAGTCGAAGTTGCTCTTATCCCGGTGAGTAGGAAGGGTGAGACTCTGTAACGTGCTCCATCTTGGGTATTTGCGGGGACTCTTCTATATATTATTGTCTCTTGGTGGTTCAATAAAGTATTGCCACACTGATTTACCCTCACCCGGTGTTTTATGAGTGGTATTCTGCCCACGGGAAAAGAGAGCGGGCTTTTAATGGCATGAGCTCTTGTCCATGCGGTCTTTCTTAAGACAGTCAGGTCAGTAGTCGAAAGCATCCACTGACCCTCGTGTCTCCACACTCCATACAGTAAAATGGACCCCCCACACAGGCCTCCATACACTATAATGCCCCCCACAGACAGCCCTCCATACAGTATAATGACCATTACACACAGCATAATGTCTCCACACCACCCTCCAGACTATATAACGGCCCCCATACAGTATAAAGGCCCCCTAAACAGTAAAATGGCCCCACACACAGTCCTCCATACACAATAATGCCCCACACAGACAGCCCTCCATACAGTATAATGGCTCTTACACACAGTATGTCTCCATACCATCCTCCAGACTATATAACGGCCCCTATACAGTATAATGGCCCCACACCCAGTCAACCATACACTATAATGCCCCCCACAGACAGCCTTCATTACAGTATAATGGCCCTTACGCACAGCATAATGTCTCCACACTGCCCTCCAGACAATATAACGGCCCCCATACAGTATAATGGCCCTTACACACAGTATGTCTCCATACCGCCCTCCAGACTATATAACAGCCCCTATACAGTATAATGGCCCTCCAAACAGTATAATGGCGCCCCACACAGTCCTCCATACAGTATAATGGCCCCCACACAGCCGTCCATACAATATAATGGCCCCTACACAGTCCTCCATACAGTATAATATCCCCCACAATGTACACACTGATTTAAAATAAATATATATATATATATATATATATATATATATATATATATATATATTCATATATTCACTTTTCCTCATTCGCCCACTGCTCTGGTCTCTGAAGCGTTTCTCTGAAGTCCTGCACAGCAAACATGTAGTGAAACACAAGTAGAAATATGGAGGAGGGAGCTGATCCATATGTATGCAGATACAGTTGAAAGTGTGATGTCAGTCAGGGAGAGGTGTGGTGCCGACACTGGCACCTTGTTCTTTGACTCACGGGCCCCAAGAGGCTACGCGGTCTGCAGCTCTAAATAGGTAGGTCACTAACTATACCCCTCTGTAAGATCAGTAACAATGTGACTTTTCAGCCAGGTAAATCTCTATTTTTTCCATTTTTCCTGAGGAAACAAGCTGCCTAATAATGCCTAATCACTGAGAATGTCTCCCATCCATCACCAGAGATCAGAGGTGACATCACTGAGAATGTATCCTATCCATCACCAGAGATCAGAGGTGACATCACTGAGAATGCCTCCTATCCATTACCAGAGGTGACATTATTAAGAATGTCTCCTATCCATCACCAGAGATCAGGTGACATCACTGAGAATGTCTCCTATCCATCACCAGAGATCAGAGGTGACATTACTGAGAATGTCTCCTATCCATCACCAGAGGTGAGATCACTGATAATGCCTCCTATCCATCACCAGAGATCAGCGGTGACATCACTGAGAATGCCTCCTATCCATCACCAGAGGTGACATCACTGAGAATACCTCCTATCCATCACCAGAGGTGACATCACTGAGAATGCCTCCTATCCATCACCAGAGGTGACATCACTGAGAATACCTCCTATCCATCACCAGAGATCAGCGGTGACATCACTGAGAATGCCTCCTATCCATCACCAGAGATCAGCGGTGACATCACTGAGAATGCCTCTTATCCATCACCAGAGATCAGCGGTGACATCACTGAGAATGTCTCCTATCCATCACCAGAGATCAGAGGTGACATCACTGAGAATGCCTCCTATCCATCACCAGAGGTGACATCACTGAGAATACCTCCTATCCATCACCAGAGATCAGTGGTGACATCACTGAGAATGCCTCCTATCCATCACCAGAGATTAGAGGTGACATCACTGAGAATGCCTCCTATCCATCACCAGAGATCAGCGGTGACATCACTGAGAATGCCTCCTATCCATCACCAGAGATCAGAGGTGACATCACTGAGAATGCCTCCTATCCATCACCAGAGGTGACATCACTGAGAATGCCTCCTATCCATCACCAGAGATCAGCGGTGACATCACTGAGAATGTCTCCTATCCATCACCAGAGATCAGAGGTGACATCACTGAGAAGGCCTCCTATCCATCACCAGAGATCAGCGGTGACATCACTGAGAATGTCTCCTATCCATCACCAGAGATCAGAGGTGACATCACTGAGAAGGCCTCCTATCCATCACCAGAGATCAGAGGTGACATCACTGAGAATGCCTCCTATCCATCACCAGAGGTGACATCACTGAGAATGCCTCCTATCCATCACCAGAGATCAGCGGTGACATCACTGAGAATGTCTCCTATCCATCACCAGAGATCAGAGGTGACATCACTGAGAAGGCCTCCTATCCATCACCAGAGATCAGAGGTGACATCACTGAGAAGGCCTCCTATCCATCACCAGAGGTGACATCACTGAGAATACCTCCTATCCATCAGAGATCAGCGGTGACATCACTGAGAATGCCTCCTATCCATCACCAGAGATCAGAGGTGACATCACTGAGAATGCCTCCTATCCATCACCAGAGGTGACATCACTGAGAATACCTCCTATCCATCACCAGAGATCAGTGGTGACATCACTGAGAATGCCTCCTATCCATCACCAGAGATTAGGGGTGACATCACTGAGAATGCCTCCTATCCATCACCAGAGATCAGCGGTGACATCACTGAGAATGCCTCCTATCCATCACCAGAGATCAGAGGTGACATCACTGAGAATGCCTCCTATCCATCACCAGAGGTGACATCACTGAGAATGCCTCCTATCCATCACCAGAGATCAGCGGTGACATCACTGAGAATGTCTCCTATCCATCACCAGAGATCAGAGGTGACATCACTGAGAAGGCCTCCTATCCATCACCAGAGATCAGCGGTGACATCACTGAGAATGTCTCCTATCCATCACCAGAGATCAGAGGTGACATCACTGAGAAGGCCTCCTATCCATCACCAGAGATCAGCGGTGAGATCAATGAGAATGCCTCCTATCCATCACCAGAGATCAGAGGTGACATCACTGAGAATACCTCCTATCCATTACCAGAGATCAGCGGTGACATCACTGAGAATGCCTCCTATCCATCACCAGAGGTGAGATCACTGAGAATGCCTCCTATCCATCACCAGAGATCAGCGGTGAGATCAATGAGAATGCCTCCTATCCATCACCAGAGATCAGAGGTGACATCACTGAGAATGCCTCCTATCCATCACCAGAGGTGACATCACTGAGAATGCCTCCTATCCATCACCAGAGATCAGCGGTGACATCACTGAGAATGCCTCCTATCCATCACCAGAGGTGACATCACTGAGAATACCTCCTATCCATCAGAGATCAGCGGTGACATCACTGAGAATGTCTCCTATCCATCACCAGAGATCAGAGGTGACATCACTGAGAATGCCTCCTATCCATCACCAGAGATCAGAGGTGACATCACTGAGAATGCCTCCTATCCATCACCAGAGATCAGGTGACATCACTGAGAATGTCTCCTATCCATCACCAGAGATCAGAGGTGACATCACTGAGAATGCCTCCTATCCATCACCAGAGATCAGAGGTGACATCACTGAGAATGCCTCCTATCCATCACTGGAGATCAGCGGTGACATCACTGAGAATGTCTCCTATCCATCACCAGAGATCAGAGGTGACATCACTGAGAATGCCTCCTATCCATCACCAGAGATCAGAGGTGACATCACTGAGAATGCCTCCTATCCATCACCAGAGATCAGAGGTGACATCACTGAGAATACCTCCTATCCATCACCAGAGATCAGAGGTGACATCACTGAGAATGCCTCCTATCCATCACCAGAGGTGACATCACTGAGAATGCCTCCTATCCATCACCAGAGATCAGCGGTGACATCACTGAGAATGCCTCCTATCCATCAGAGATCAGCGGTGACATCACTGAGAATGTCTCCTATCCATCACCAGAGATCAGAGGTGACATCACTGAGAATGTCTCCTATCCATCACCAGAGATCAGCGGTGACATCACTGAGAATGCCTCCTATCCATCACCAGAGATCAGAGGTGACATCACTGAGAATGCCTCCTATCCATCTCCAGAGATCAGCGGTAAGATCACTGAGAATGCCTCCTATCCATCACCAGAGATCAGAGGTGACATCACTGAGAATGCCTCCTATCCATCACCAGAGATCAGAGGTGACATCACTGAGAATGCCTCCTATCCATCACCAGAGGTGACATCACTGAGAATGCCTCCTATCCATCACCAGAGATCAGCGGTGACATCACTGAGAATGCCTCCTATCCATCACCAGAGGTGACATCACTGAGAATACCTCCTATCCATCAGAGATCAGCGGTGACATCACTGAGAATGTCTCCTATCCATCACCAGAGATCAGAGGTGACATCACTGAGAATGCCTCCTATCCATCACCAGAGATCAGAGGTGACATCACTGAGAATGCCTCCTATCCATCACCAGAGATCAGAGGTGACATCACTGAGAATGTCTCCTATCCATCACCAGAGATCAGAGGTGACATCACTGAGAATGCCTCCTATCCATCACCAGAGATCAGCGGTAAGATCACTGAGAATACCTCCTATCCATCACCAGAGATCAGAGGTGACATCACTGAGAATGTCTCCTATCCATCACCAGAGATCAGAGGTGACATTGTCGGGGTCGTAACAACAATATACTCTCATTCACCAGTCATTCCAAATTAAAGTATGAGCCGAGCATCTGGTACCGGGTAAGAATGACTCAGACAAGGTGCTGATTCAATCTCAATTGAATGCCCGTGCATCTACTCATGTCTGCAACGGTCACAACAACAACTGGCTTTATTCTAAAATACACAATACTATATTGAGTGTTAGGGGAAGGCGTGCATTAGGCGGGGTTTGAACAGTATACGTCTAGTGCTCAATCTCCTCCTGATTCGCTGGACATCTTCTGGTGGATTCTCCTTTTCTTCTCATTCCTTAAGTTTCGATTTCAGAAGAAATGAAAGTTAACTCTTTAGACACTGAACTAAAATAAGAATGAACACTGGCAGCCATCTTTAAATACAATTACATTTGCAAGCAAGCAGTTAGGAAAAATTTATTGTTTCACAGTATAAGAGTATAAAAGTACAAAAAGAGTATAAAGATATATATTTTCACCTTGACAACATCACTGAGAATGCCTCCTATCCATCACCAGAGATCAGGTGACATCACTGAGAATGTCTCCTATCCATCACCAGAGATCAGAGGTGACATCACTGAGAATGCCTCCTATCCATCACCAGAGATCAGAGGTGACATCACTGAGAATACCTCCTATCCATCACCAGAGATCAGCGGTGACATCACTGAGAATGCCTCCTATCCATCACCAGAGATCAGCGGTGACATCGCTGAGAATGCCTCCTATCCATCACCAGAGATCAGCGGTGACATCACTGAGAATACCTCCTATCCATCACCAGAGATCAGAGGTGACATCACTGAGAATACCTCCTATCCATCACCAGAGATCAGAGGTGACATCACTGAGAATACCTCCTATCCATCACCAGAGATCAGAGGTGACATCACTGAGAATACCTCCTATCCATCACCAGAGATCAGAGGTGACATCACTGAGAATGTCTCCTATCCATCACCAGAGATCAGCGGTGACATCACTGAGAATGCCTCCTATCCATCACCAGAGATCAGCGGTGACATCACTGAGAATGCCTCCTATCCATCACCAGAGATCAGCGGTGACATCGCTGAGAATGCCTCCTATCCATCACCAGAGATCAGCGGTGACATCACTGAGAATACCTCCTATCCATCACCAGAGATCAGAGGTGACATCACTGAGAATACCTCCTATCCATCACCAGAGATCAGAGGTGACATCACTGAGAATACCTCCTATCCATCACCAGAGATCAGAGGTGACATCACTGAGAATGTCTCCTATCCATCACCAGAGATCAGCGGTGACATCACTGAGAATGCCTCCTATCCATCTCCAGAGATCAGCGGTAAGATCACTGAGAATGCCTCCTATCCATCACCAGAGATCAGAGGTGACATCACTGAGAATACCTCCTATCCATCACCAGAGATCAGCGGTGACATCACTGAGAATGCCTCCTATCCATCACCAGAGGTGAGATCACTGAGAATGCCTCCTATCCATCACCAGAGATCAGCGGTGACATCACTGAGAATGCCTCCTATCCATCACCAGAGATCAGCGGTGACATCACTGAGAATGCCTCCTATCCATCACCAGAGGTGACATCACTGAGAATACCTCCTATCCATCAGAGATCAGCGGTGACATCACTGAGAATGTCTCCTATCCATCACCAGAGATCAGAGGTGACATCACTGAGAATGTCTCCTATCCATCACCAGAGATCAGAGGTGACATCACTGAGAATGCCTCCTATCCATCACCAGAGATCAGCGGTAAGATCACTGAGAATGCCTCCTATCCATCACCAGAGATCAGAGGTGACATCACTGAGAATGTCTCCTATCCATCACCAGAGATCAGAGGTGACATTGTCGGGGTCGTAACAACAATATACTCTCATTCACCAGTCATTCCAAATTAAAGTATGAGCCGAGCATCTGGTACCGGGTAAGAATGACTCAGACAAGGTGCTGATTCAAGCTCAATTGAATGCCCGTGCATCTACTCATGTCTGCAATGGTCACAACAACAACTGGCTTTATTCTAAAATACACAATACTATATTGAGTGTTAGGGGAAGGCGTGCATTAGGCAGGGTTTGAACAGTATACGTCTAGTGCTCATTCTCCTCCTGATTCGCTGGACATCTTCTGGTGGATTCTCCTTTTCTTCTCATTCCTTAAGTTTCGATTTCAGAAGAAATGAAAGTTAACTCTTTAGACACTGAACTAAAATAAGAATGAACACTGGCAGCCATCTTTAAATACAATTACATTTGCAAGCAAGCAGTTAGGAAAAACTTATTGTTTCACAGTATAAGAGTATAAAAGTACAAAAAGAGTATAAAGATATATATTTTCACCTTGACAACATCACTGAGAATGCCTCCTATCCATCACCAGAGATCAGGTGACATCACTGAGAATGCCTCCTATCTATCACCAGAGATCAGAGGTGACATCACTGAGAATACCTCCTATCCATCACCAGAGATCAGCGGTGACATCACTGAGAATGCCTCCTATCCATCACCAGAGATCAGCGGTGACATCGCTGAGAATGCCTCCTATCCATCACCAGAGATCAGCGGTGACATCACTGAGAATACCTCCTATCCATCACCAGAGATCAGAGGTGACATCACTGAGAATACCTCCTATCCATCACCAGAGATCAGAGGTGACATCACTGAGAATGTCTCCTATCCATCACCAGAGGTGACATCACTGAGAATGCCTCCTATCCATCACCAGAGATCAGCGGTGAGATCACTGAGAATGCCTCCTATCCTCTTCCTGCATATGCACTGTAGATCCAGGTCAGGTTGTGCTGCTCGTTCTCTGCAGACAGAATACGAGGTGCTGAAATATACATGAGAAGAGGCAGAACGCGGAGAGCATGGAGCCGCTCATACACCGCCAACTGCCTGCAGCGTTATAAGAGGCTGATATCAGTCACATGATGATGGGGCACCATTACACTGATACTGGGGGGTCACAGTCAGCAGTCCTCCCTTATTAGGGGCGGCTGCGGTCTCCGCAATCGGTGTCGTGCAGGAATCCGGCTCGGCACAGTATCAGCCGTCAGCTCCCTGTATACAGCAGACACAATCCACAATACATTCCTTGAGCCGCCGCTGGATTATCTGAGCGAGAGCACATTAATTACAACGAGTACAACGATGTGCAGGACCCTGGTCCAGAGGGCCCGATGGTGACCACATAGTCCGCCTGGGTTTTTCTTGTGCTACCATGTGCATGACAGCGCGGCAAACGCTGCTTCTGATCGTCGGTAAATTATTACTGCCGTTCAGAGACCTGCGTTTCCCATGTTGTCAAATGACAGTGTGGCCACGCAGCTGTTATTGGAGGTGTAAAGCTTACCTCTGGTCACTGGCGATGGCTGATGAGAGTACTACTCCCATCAGCCTGCTGCTGCTGCTAATAACAATGAGAGCAGGAGCGGCTGATGGGAGTATTCACCAGTCAGCGTTTGCCCTCTAAACAGATAAATAATAAACCATAGTGGGTTCCCCTGTATTTTTGATAACCAACTATGCAAAACTCACATCTGGGGGCTGCAATCTTCAGCAACGCTGTTTATCAAGAATAGAGGGGTCCCCATGCTGTATATTTTAATTATTTGAATAAATTATTAATAAAAACTGTATGGGGTCCCCCCAATTTTTGACAACCAGCCAAGCTAAAGCAGACAGCTGAATGTTGCAGCCCCCAGCTGCAAGTTTTGCCTGGTTGGGGGTTGCAACCGCCAGCTATCTGCAAGGTTGGTTATCAAGAATAGTGGGGTCCCCACGCCATATATTTTATTTATTTAAATAATTTTTTTTTTTAAAACGGCATGGGGTCCACCCATTTTTGACAACCAGCCAAGCTAAAGCAGACAGCTGGGGGCTGGTATTCTCAGGCTGGTAAGGGGCCATGGATATTGACCCACCCCACAGCCGCCCAGAAACCGCACATCTATTACATGCGTCCAAATTCTGGCGCTTTACCCGGATCTTCCCACTTGCCCTGTGTCGGTGGCAAGTGAGGTTAATGTCACCTTTGTATTGTCAGGTGACATCAAGCCAACGGCTTAGTAATGGAGAGACGTCCATAAGACACCTATCCATTACTAATCCTATAGTTATATGGTAAATAAATATACAGAATAAATTATTTTATTAGAAATAAAACAAAACACACTTTCACTTTTTTATTTAAAAATAACACAGTTATACTCACCTAACGCCCATTCCACTGAAGCCCTCGTCTCCTGTAACAGAACAAAAATAACAAAACAACCATGTCCCTCTCCCATCCGTCGTTCTGTCCCACACTGCAATCTATGCCTGGAGGATAAATAGTTTTCAACCTGGACGGTGACAAGATGCGACCGTGCAGGCTGAAAACCACCGGTGACGGAGACGCTGCGAGCGCAGTGACCGGTGGTGAGGGACCAATGGTGTACTGTAACAATGTAAGTGGCCTCTTTAAAGAGCTGAATCGAGTATTTTGTTGCAGATTGGTGATTGTTTATTGACTTATTGTGTTTGAAGGAACTCTAAATGATAAGGAATTGAGAACTTGGAAAAGCTTCAAGTGGAAACTTCGTAGGAAGACAAAAATCTCCAGAATATGTTGAGGAACTGCTAAATGCATGCCAGTGTCTTGGATGTCGCATGTCTCTGAAAACGCACATTTAGATTTCTCCCCTCAGAATCTTGAGGATGCAAGTGATGAACAAGGTGAGTGTTTTCACCAGGACAATAAAGTAATGGACCACCACTACCAGGGTTATGGGAATGACTCAATTGATCCTTGTTCTAAGCTTTTGCCCCGATTCCCCTACATATAGACCCCCCAGTTGAACATTTAGTACAAATAATTAAGTACACCCTATTAGATGTGATGCAGCTGAAAGTACCTGGGATGTTGTACTGTAGTCCTCATGTGAGTTGGGGATCTTTATCTTGTCTGTGGTGTTAGTTATGCGCTGGTGGAGCGGCACTTTGTCATGGCGGCTGTGCGCTGGTGGAGCGACATTTTGAGAAACCACAGCTCCTAGGAAAGTACTGCAAGTACACCAGCTAACCAGGGGAAACAGTGCACGCTCCTATATCCAGAGCAGACTGCTATCTCTACATGGGGGACACTGGACATCTGACCAGAAGAGGGCAGCCCATTGTACAGTGTGTCTGCTCTGACTGTAAAGAACCCTACCCTACAATGATGATGGGAAGAGGGCACGCTGAGAGTGCAGCGGGGTACAGAGGGCGCGCTGAGCCTGTGGCGGGGGTACAGAGGGCGCGCTGAGCATGCGGTGGGGGTACAGAGAGCGCGCTGAGCATGCGGAGGGGGTACAGAGGGCGCGCTGAGCATGCGGTGGGGGTACAGAGGGCGCGCTGAGCGTGCGGAGGGGGTACAGAGGGCGCGCTGAGCATGCGGAGGAGGTACAGAGGGCGCGCTGAGCGTGCGGAGGGGGTACAGAGGGCACGCTGAGAGTGCGGAGGGGGTACAGAGGGCACGCTGAGAGTGCGGAGGGGGTACAGAGGGCATGCTGAGCGTGCGGAAGGGGTACAGAGGGCGCGCTGAGCATGCAGAGGGGGTACAGAGGGCACGCTGAGTGTGTGGAGGGGGTACAGAAGGCGTGATGAGAGTACGGAGGGGGTACAGAGGGCGCACTGAGCGTGCGGAGGGGGTACAGAGGGCGCGCTGAGCATGTGGAAAGGATATAGAGGGCGCACTGAGCGTGCGGAGGGGGTACAGAGGGCGCGCTGAGCGTGCGGAAGGGGTACAGAGGCCGCGCTGAGCGTGCGGAGGGGGTACAGAGGGCGCGCTCAGCTTGTGGAGAGGATACAGAGGGTGCACTGAGCGTGCGGAGGGGGTACAGAGGGCGCACTGAGCGTGCGGAGGGGGTACAGAGGGCGCACTGAGCGTGCGGAGGGGGTACAGAGGGCGCGCTGAGCATGTGGAAAGGATATAGAGGGCGCACTGAGCGTGCGGAGGGGGAACAGAGGGCGCGCTGAGCGTGCGGAAGGGGTACAGAGGCCGCGCTGAGCGTGCGGAGGGGGTACAGAGGGCGCGCTCAGCTTGTGGAGAGGATACAGAGGGTGCACTGAGCATGCGGAGGGGGTACAGAGGGCGCGCTGAGCATGCAGAGGGGTACAGAGGGCACGCTGAGCCTGCGGAGGAGGAGGCAATACTTTTATACAAGTCACCAGGCTGTGCAGGAGCAGCAGAATGTAGTGCTGAATACTTTCTCGGCACTTTTGGGGCTGATCTCGCACAAAACGTCAGATTACATCCTGGTTATACAGAGTCAAGTATAACCCATAGGTCTGGATTAACCCTTCATAGCCACATAACCTTTGACCTTCTGTGCCATTGTCTAAGTATCTACACAGCACCATAGTGGCAGCTGGACGTGTCACCCAGAATAACTATAACCCTCATCATCCGGATAATCTGAGGACGTGAGAGGCACAGATAACACAGATTATCACCCCGTAGTCAGTGCCGGGCAGGGGCATCACACAAGACTCAGGCATTGGCGGATTATCCTGGCACATAACACAGGTGCAGTGATGACATCACAGCTGGACAGATATCACCTGCCGGACATTATATGACCTCCAGCAGATGGAGAGTATGGACCCTATACTGTAGAAAAACACTACAACTCCCAGAAAGCCACACAGCCAGGCACCACTGCCAATCTCACTGTTCTCTAGGCAACGCTGTATGAAACAACAGAAATGGGGAGAACTACAACACCCAGCAGAGATCTGCTCTACCACACACAACAGGTGACAGAAGAAGAGCAGGTGCAGCGGCAACCAGTGATACACGGCTGCAAACAGGACTATGGCAGCCGGACCAGAACCTGGCTCAGAGCACACATCGCTCTGCACACACACTGCTCTGCACACACTGCTCTGCACACACACACTGCTCTGCACACACACACTGCTCTGCACACACACACTGCTCTGCACGCACACACTGCTCTGCACGCACACACACTGCTCTGCACGCACACACACTGCTCTGCTCGCACACACACTGCTCTGCACACACACTGCTCTGCACACACATTGCTCTGCTCACACACATTGCTCTGCTCACACACACACACACACACTGCTCTGCACACACACACTGCTCTGCTCACACACACACACACTGCTCTGCACACACACATTGCTCTGCTCACACACACACTGCTCACACACACACACACTGCTCTGCACACACACATTGCTCTGCTCACACACACACTGCTCTGCACACACACTGCTCTGTACACACACTGCTCTGTACACACACACTGCTCTGCACACACTGCTCTGGACACACACACTGCTCTGCACACACTGCTCTGGACACACACACTGCTCTGCACACACACACTGCTCTGCACACACACTGCTCTGGACACACACACTGCTCTGCACACACACACTGCTCTGTACACACACACTGCTCTGTACACACACTGCTCTGGACACACACACTGCTCTGCACACACACACTGCTCTGGACACACACACTGCTCTGGACACACACTGCTCTGCACACACACTGCTCTGCACACACACTGCTCTGCACACACTGCTCTGTACACACACACTGCTCTGCACACACACACACACACTGCTCTGCACACACACTGCTCTGCACACACTGCTCTGTACACACACACTGCTCTGCACACACACACTGCTCTGTACACACACTGCTCTGGACACACACACTGCTCTGCACACACACACTGCTCTGCACACACACACTGCTCTGCACACACACACTGCTCTGTACACACACTGCTCTGCACACACACTGCTCTGCACACACACTGCTCTGCACACACACTGCTCTGCACACACTGCTCTGTACACACACTGCTCTGCACACACACACACTGCTCTGCACACACACTGCTCTGTACACACACACTGCTCTGCACACACACACACACACTGCTCTGCACACACACTGCTCTGCACACACTGCTCTGTACACACACACTGCTCTGCACACACACACTGCTCTGTACACACACACTGCTCTGTACACACACACACTGCTCTGCACACACACACTGCTCTGTACACACACTGCTCTGCACACACTGCTCTGTACACACACTGCTCTGCTCTGCACACACACACACACACTGCTCTGCACACCCCGTACCTTCCTCAGGTAGGCCATCCTCGGCCTGTAGTGCTGCCCTTGGTCCAGCTGCTTCACCGTCATGTTTGCAGCCGATGAGACAGAACCACAGACAGCAGCAGCAGCCTCAGGTAGTGGAGCCTCCACAGGCTCCTCCCCTCTCCCAGCGCCAGCCAATCAGGGCCAACTGAGACTAAAAATTCAGGAACAGCGCTACCACTAACAGCCACAAGAGGGAGCCCGCACTGCACAGGAATCACTGAGATGACAATAACCAGTCTGTAAATTAGGGATCTAATCCTGTGTGATACTGACTGCTGAGCCGTGTATCTAATCCTCTCCTGTGTGATACTGACTGCTGAGCCGTGTATCTAATCCTCTCCTGTGTGATACTGACTGCTGAGCCGTGTATCTAATCCTCTCCTGTGTGATACTGACTGCTGAGCCGTGTATCTAATCCTATCCTGTGTGATACTGACTACTGAGCCGTGTATCTAATCCTCTCCTGTGTGATACTGACTGCTGAGCCGTGTATCTAATCCTCTCCTGTGTGATACTGACTGCTGAGCCGTGTATCTAATCCTATCCTGTGTGATACTGACTGCCGAGCCATGTATCTAATCCTCTCCTGTGTGATACTGACTGCTGAGCTGTGTATCTAATCCTATCCTGTGTGATACTGTCTGCTGAGCCGTGTATCTAATCCTATCCTGTGTGATACTGACTGCTGAGCTGTGTATCTAATCCTATCCTGTGTGATACTGACTGCTGAGCCGTGTATCTAATCCTATCCTGTGTGATACTGACTGCTGAGCTGTGTATCTAATCCTATCCTGTGTGATACTGACTACTGAGCCGTGTATCTAATCCTCTCCTGTGTGATACTGACTACTGAGCCGTGTATCTAATCCTATCCTGTGTGATACTGACTGCTGAGCCATGTATCTAATCCTCTCCTGTGTGATACTGACTACTGAGCCGTGTATCTAATCCTCTCCTGTGTGATACTGTGCTGAGCCGTGTATCTAATCCTATCCTGTGTGATACTGACTGCTGAGCTGTGTATCTAATCCTATCCTGTGTGATACTGACTGCTGAGCCGTGTATCTAATCCTCTCCTGTGTGATACTGACTGCTGAGCCGTGTATCTAATCCTCTCCTGTGTGATACTGTGCTGAGCCGTGTATCTAATCCTATCCTGTGTGATACTGACTGCTGAGCTGTGTATCTAATCCTATCCTGTGTGATACTGACTGCTGAGCCGTGTATCTAATCCTATCCTGTGTGATACTGACTGCTGAGCTGTGTATCTAATCCTCTCCTGTGTGATACTGTGCTGAGCCGTGTATCTAATCCTATCCTGTGTGATACTGACTGCTGAGCCGTGTATCTAATCCTATCCTGTGTGATACTGACTACTGAGCCGTGTATCTAATCCTCTCCTGTGTGATACTGACTACTGAGCCGTGTATCTAATCCTATCCTGTGTGATACTGACTGCTGAGCCATGTATCTAATCCTCTCCTGTGTGATACTGACTACTGAGCCGTGTATCTAATCCTCTCCTGTGTGATACTGTGCTGAGCCGTGTATCTAATCCTATCCTGTGTGATACTGACTGCTGAGCTGTGTATCTAATCCTATCCTGTGTGATACTGACTACTGAGCCGTGTATCTAATCCTATCCTGTGTGATACTGACTGCTGAGCCATGTATCTAATCCTCTCCTGTGTGATACTGACTACTGAGCCGTGTATCTAATCCTCTCCTGTGTGATACTGTGCTGAGCCGTGTATCTAATCCTATCCTGTGTGATACTGACTACTGAGCTGTGTATCTAATCCTATCCTGTGTGATACTGACTACTGAGCCGTGTATCTAATCCTCTCCTGTGTGATACTGACTACTGAGCCGTGTATCTAATCCTATCCTGTGTGATACTGACTGCTGAGCCATGTATCTAATCCTCTCCTGTGTGATACTGTGCTGAGCCGTGTATCTAATCCTATCCTGTGTGATACTGACTGCTGAGCCGTGTATCTAATCCTATCCTGTGTGATACTGACTACTGAGCCGTGTATCTAATCCTCTCCTGTGTGATACTGACTACTGAGCCGTGTATCTAATCCTATCCTGTGTGATACTGACTGCTGAGCCATGTATCTAATCCTCTCCTGTGTGATACTGACTACTGAGCCGTGTATCTAATCCTCTCCTGTGTGATACTGTGCTGAGCCGTGTATCTAATCCTATCCTGTGTGATACTGACCGCTGAGCCGTGTATCTAATCCTCTCCTGTGTGATACTGACTACTGAGCCGTGTATCTAATCCTATCCTGTGTGATACTGACTACTGAGCCGTGTATCTAATCCTATCCTGTGTGATACTGACTGCTGAGCCATGTATCTAATCCTCTCCTGTGTGATACTGACTACTGAGCCGTGTATCTAATCCTCTCCTGTGTGATACTGTGCTGAGCCGTGTATCTAATCCTATCCTGTGTGATACTGACTACTGAGCTGTGTATCTAATCCTATCCTGTGTGATACTGACTACTGAGCCGTGTATCTAATCCTCTCCTGTGTGATACTGACTACTGAGCCGTGTATCTAATCCTATCCTGTGTGATACTGACTGCTGAGCCATGTATCTAATCCTCTCCTGTGTGATACTGACTACTGAGCCGTGTATCTAATCCTATCCTGTGTGATACTGACTGCTGAGCTGTGCATCTAATCCTCTCCTGTGTGATACTGACTGCTGAGCCGTGTATCTAATCCTCTCCTGTGTGATACTAACTGCTGAGCTGTGTATCTAATCCTATCTAGAGGTGACTGGAGAATAACACAATATAAAAGCAGTCTCCTCTGTTCGGTCTCTGCTATTAGTAACATAGTTAGTAAGGCCGAAAAAAGCCATTTGTCCATCCAGTTCAGCCTATATTCCATCAGAATAAATCCCCAGATCTACGTCCTTCTACAGAACCTAATAATTGTATGATACAATATTGTTACGCTCCAGGAAGACATCCAGGCCTCTCTTGAACCCCTCGACTGAGTTCGCCATCACCACCTCCTCAGGCAAGCAATTCCAGATTCTCACTGCCCGAACAGTAAAGAATCCTCTTCTATGTTGGTGGAAAAACCTTCTCTCCTGCAGACGCAGAGAATGCCCCCTTGTGCCCGTCACCTTCCTTATTATAAACAGATCCTCAGTGAGATATTTGTATTGTCCCCTTATATACTTATACATGGTTATAGTAACATAGAAAAGCAGCTAATTTAAAGCTTTCTACAGAATCCATAAGATGCCGTGACCCGGATTCGAACCGAGGTTGCTGCGGCCACAACGCAGAGTACTAACCACTATATGATCACGGCAACATCCTCGAGCCAGGTAGGAGTCGAACCTACAATCTTCTGATCCGTAGTCAGACGCGTTATCCATTGCGCGGTCTCTGCTGTTCGGTCTCTGCTATTCGGTCTCTGCTGTTCGGTCTCTGCTATTCGGTCTCTGCTGTTCGGTCTCCGCGGTTCGGTCTCTGCTGTTCGGTCTCCTCTGCTCGGTCTCTGCGGTTCGGTCTCTGCTGTTCGGTCTCCTCTGTTCGGTCTCTGCAGTTCGGTCTCCTCTGTTCCGTCTCTGCTGTTCGGTCTCTGCTATTCGGTCTCTGCGGTTCGGTCTCTGCTGTTCGGTCTCCTCTGTTCCGTCTCTGCTGTTCGGTCTCCTCTGCTCGGTCTCTGCGGTTCGGTCTCCTCTGTTCGGTCTCCTCTGCTCGGTCTCTGCAGTTCGGTCTCCTCTGTTCCATCTCTGCTGTTCGGTCTCTGCTATTCGGTCTCTGCGGTTCGGTCTCTGCTGTTCGGTCTCCTCTGTTCCGTCTCTGCTGTTCGGTCTCCTCTGCTCGGTCTCTGCGGTTCAGTCTCTGCTGTTCGGTCTCCTCTGTTCGGTCTCCGCGGTTCGGTCTCTGCTGTTCCATCTCTGCTGTTCCGTCTCTGCTGTTCGATCTCCTCTGTTCGGTCTATGAGGATCATAGAGCAGAGGACTGGATCTAGGAGACTCCCAATGTGGAGGTGACCGTGGGACCATCGGTGGGGTCAGTGTCCTAGCATTACCCCGTGGCTGGGGACATATTCTGTACAGTAGAGGGGCCCTCAGAGCCGTCTCCTCGGGGCCCTATGGACGCACTGTCCCTTCATCTCCCAGATCCTGGAGTTAGGTGTTTTGATTTGTGCAGATTTATAAGGGGATGAGGGAGTGATACTGCGCTGTGCTGAGGGTCTGCTGCAATGTGTCAGTGCAGGGAGCAGTCTCAGATTGTAGATATTGGATACATTGTGACGGACGCTGAGGGCAAGCAGAGATCAGGAAGGTGGCGAGGAAGTCAGCCCCAGCGTCACGTGATGAGACATGGCGGAGGAGCAAGAATGGCGCAGACCTCACAGCCCGGCATCACCCGCAACCTCTGCATCTGTACCAATTACACGGCTTCTCCCAGCACTCGAATGGTTAACCACGCCGACCACAATGGCGTTCTCACATCCGCACGGCCCGCGTCACAGAATGTCACACAGGGAGAGACAGACGCCATTTCCTGCATCAGAGTCCAGGCCACAGGCGCCCAAAGGGGCAACCTGCGGCCCCCCGCAATAAGTACTGCATACACGCTCCTGACATCCTCTGTGCTGCTGAGATCCTGCTCCTCCTCCATGTAACTCTCAGCTGTGATCTCCTCCTCTCCTGACATCCTCTGTGCTGCTGGGATCCTGCTCCTCCTCCATGTAACTCTCAGCTGTGATCTCCTCCTCTCCTGACATCCTCTGTGCTGCTGGGGATCCTGCTCCGCCCTCCATGTAACTCTCAGATGTGATCTCCTCCTCTCCTGACATCCTCTGTGCTGCTGGGGATCCTGCTCCTCCTCCATGTTACTCTCAGCTGTGATCTCCTCCTCTCCTGACATCGTCTGTGCTGCTGGGGATCCTGCTCCTCCTCCATTTAACTCTCAGCTGTGATCTCCTCCTCTCCTGACATCCTCTGTGCTGCTGGGGATCCTGCTCCTCCTCCATGTAACTCGCAGCTGTGATCTCCTCCTCTCCTGACATCCTCTGTGCTGCTGGGGATCCTGCTCCTCCTCCATGTAACTCTCAGCTGTGATCTCCTCCTCTCCTGACATCCTCTGTGCTGCTGGGATCCTGCTCCTCCTCCATGTAACTCTCAGCTGTGATCTCCTCTCTCCTGACATCCTCTGTGCTGCTGGGATCCTGCTCCTCCTCCATGTAACTCTCAGATGTGATCCCCTCCTCTCCTGACATCCTCTGTGCTGCTGGGATCCTGCTCCTCCTCCATGTAACTCTCAGCTGTGATCTCCTCTCTCCTGACATCCTCTGTGCTGCTGGGATCCTGCTCCTCCTCCATGTAACTCTCAGCTGTGATCTCCTCCTCTCCTTACATCCTCTGTGCTGCTGGGATCCTGCTCCTCCTCCATGTAACTCTCAGCTGTGATCTCCTCCTCTCCTGACATCCTCTGTGCTGCTGGGATCCTGCTCCTCCTCCATGTAACTCTCAGCTGTGATCTCCTCCTCTCCTGACATCCTCTGTGCTGCTGGGGATCCTGCTCCGCCCTCCATGTAACTCTCAGATGTGATCTCCTCCTCTCCTGACATCCTCTGTGCTGCTGGGGATCCTGCTCCTCCTCCATGTTACTCTCAGCTGTGATCTCCTCCTCTCCTGACATCGTCTGTGCTGCTGGGGATCCTGCTCCTCCTCCATTTAACTCTCAGCTGTGATCTCCTCCTCTCCTGACATCCTCTGTGCTGCTGGGGATCCTGCTCCTCCTCCATGTAACTCGCAGCTGTGATCTCCTCCTCTCCTGACATCCTCTGTGCTGCTGGGGATCCTGCTCCTCCTCCATGTAACTCTCAGCTGTGATCTCCTCCTCTCCTGACATCCTCTGTGCTGCTGGGATCCTGCTCCTCCTCCATGTAACTCTCAGCTGTGATCTCCTCTCTCCTGACATCCTCTGTGCTGCTGGGATCCTGCTCCTCCTCCATGTAACTCTCAGATGTGATCCCCTCCTCTCCTGACATCCTCTGTGCTGCTGGGATCCTGCTCCTCCTCCATGTAACTCTCAGCTGTGATCTCCTCTCTCCTGACATCCTCTGTGCTGCTGGGATCCTGCTCCTCCTCCATGTAACTCTCAGCTGTGATCTCCTCCTCTCCTTACATCCTCTGTGCTGCTGGGATCCTGCTCCTCCTCCATGTAACTCTCAGCTGTGATCTCCTCCTCTCCTGACATCCTCTGTGCTGCTGGGATCCTGCTCCTCCTCCATGTAACTCTCAGCTGTGATCTCCTCCTCTCCTGACATCCTCTGTGCTGCTGGGGATCCTGCTCCTCCTCCATGTAACTCTCAGCTGTGATCTCCTCCTCTCCTTACATTCTCTGTGCTGCTGGGATCCTGCTCCTCCTCCATGTAACTCTCAGCTGTGATCTCCTCCTCTCCTTACATCCTCTGTGCTGCTGGGGATCCTGCTCCTCCTCCATGTAACTCTCAGCTGTGAGCTCCTCTCCTTACATCCTCTGTGCTGCTGGGGATCCTGCTCCTCCTCCATGTAACTCGCAGCTGTGATCTCCTCTCCTGACATCCTCTGTGCTGCTGGGGATCCTGCTCCTCCTCCATGTAACTCTCAGCTGTGATCTCCTCCTCTCCTGACATCCTCTGTGCTGCTGGGGATCCTGCTCCTCCTCCATGTAACTCTCAGCTGTGATCTCCTCCTCTCCTTACATCCTCTGTGCTGCTGGGATCCTGCTCCTCCTCCATGTAACTCTCAGCTGTGATCTCCTCCTCTCCTTACATCCTCTGTGCTGCTGGGGATCCTGCTCCTCCTCCATGTAACTCTCAGCTGTGATCTCCTCTCCTTACATCCTCTGTGCTGCTGGGGATCCTGCTCCTCCTCCATGTAACTCTCAGCTGTGATCTCCTCCTCTCCTGACATCCTCTGTGCTGCTGGGGATCCTGCTCCTCCTCCATGTATCTCTCAGCTGTGATCTCCTCCTCTCCTGACATCCTCTGTGCTGCTGGGGATCCTGCTCCTCCTCCATGTAACTCTCAGCTGTGATCTCCTCCTCTCCTGACATCCTCTGTGCTGCTGGGGATCCTGCTCCTCCTCCATGTATCTCTCAGCTGTGATCTCCTCCTCTCCTGACATCCTCTGTGCTGCTGGGGATCCTGCTCCTCCTCCATGTAACTCGCAGCTGTGATCTCCTCTCCTGACATCCTCTGAGCTGCTGGGGATCCTGCTCCTCCTCCATGTAACTCGCAGCTGTGATCTCCTCCTCTCTCCTGACATCCTCTGTGCTGCTGGGATCCTGCTCCTCCTCCATGTAACTCTCAGCTGTGATCTCCTCCTCTCCTGACATCCTTTGTGCTGCTGGGGATCCTGCTCCTCCTCCATGTAACTCTCAGCTGTGATCTCCTCCTCTCCTGCCATCCTCTGTGCTGCTGGGGATCCTGCTCCTCCTCCATGTAACTCTCAGCTGTGATCTCCTCTCTCCTGACATCCTCTGTGCTGCTGGGATCCTGCTCCTCCTCCATGTAACTCTCAGCTGTGATCTCCTCCTCTCCTGCCATCCTCTGTGCTGCTGGGGATCCTGCTCCTCCTCCATGTAACTCTCAGCTGTGATCTCCTCTCTCCTGACATCCTCTGTGCTGCTGGGGATCCTGCTCCTCCCTCCATGTTAAATATAGGGGCGCATGACGCATGCGGCGTCGCTGCGGCGCCCGACGCTGCAGCGCGGACCGCAAATGTGAACGTAGCCTAACTCTCAGCTGCGATCTCCTCTCTCCTACCATCCTCTGTGCTGCTGGGGATCCTGCTCCTCCTCCATGTAACTCTCAGCTGTGATCTCCTCCTCTCCTGACATCCTCTGTGCTGCTGGGGATCCTGCTCCTCCCTCCATGTAACTCTCAGATGTGATCTCCTCCTCTACTGACATCCTCTGTGCTGCTGGGGATCCTGCTCCTCCTCCATGTAACTCTCAGCTGTGATCTCCTCTCTCCTGACATCCTCTGTGCTGCTGGGGATCCTGCTCCTCCCTCCATGTAACTCTCAGCTGTGATCTCCTCTCCTGACATCCTCTATGCTGCTGGGGATCCTGCTCCTCCTCCATGTAACTCTCAGCTGTGATCTCCTCCTCTCCTGACATCCTCTGTGCTGCTGGGGATCCTGCTCCTCCTCCATGTAACTCTCAGCTGTGATCTCCTCCTCTCCTGACATCCTCTGTGCTGCTGGGGATCCTGCTCCTCCTCCATGTAACTCTCAGCTGTGATCTCCTCCTCTCTCCTGACATCCTCTGTGCTGCTGGGGATCCTGCTCCTCCTCCATGTTACTCGCAGCTGTGATCTCCTCTCCTGACATCCTCTGTGCTGCTGGGGATCCTGCTCCTCCTCCATGTAACTCGCAGCTGTGATCTCCTCTCCTGACATCCTCTGAGCTGCTGGGGATCCTGCTCCTCCTCCATGTAACTCGCAGCTGTGATCTCCTCCTCTCTCCTGACATCCTCTGTGCTGCTGGGATCTTGCTCCTCCTCCATGTAACTCTCAGCTGTGATCTCCTCCTCTCCTGACATCCTCTGTGCTGCTGGGGATCCTGCTCCTCCTCCATGTAACTCTCAGCTGTGATCTCCTCCTCTCCTGCCATCCTCTGTGCTGCTGGGGATCCTGCTCCTCCTCCATGTAACTCTCAGCTGTGATCTCCTCTCTCCTGACATCCTCTGTGCTGCTGGGGATCCTGCTCCTCCTCCATGTAACTCTCAGCTGCGATCTCCTCTCTCCTGCCATCCTCTGTGCTGCTGGGATCCTGCTCCTCCTCCATGTAACTCTCAGCTGTGATCTCCTCCTCTCCTGACATCCTCTGTGCTGCTGGGGATCCTGCTCCTCCTCCATGTAACTCTCAGATGTGATCTCCTCCTCTACTGACATCCTCTGTGCTGCTGGGGATCCTGCTCCTCCTCCATGTAACTCTCAGCTGTGATCTCCTCTCTCCTGACATCCTCTGTGCTGCTGGGGATCCTGCTCCTCCTCCATGTAACTCTCAGCTGTGATCTCCTCCTCTCCTGACATCCTCTGTGCTGCTGGGGATCCTGCTCCTCCTCCATGTAACTCTCAGCTGTGATCTCCTCCTCTCCTGACATCCTCTGTGCTGCTGGGGATCCTGCTCCTCCTCCATGTAACTCTCAGCTGTGATCTCCTCTCTCCTGACATCCTCTGTGCTGCTGGGGATCCTGCTCCTCCTCCATGTAACTCTCAGCTGTGATTTCCTCTCCTGACATCCTCTGTGCTGCGGGGATCCTGCTCCTCCTCCATGTAACTCTCAGCTGTGATCTCCTCCTCTCCTGACATCCTCTGTGCTGCTGGGGATCCTGCTCCTCCTCCATGTAACTCTCAGCTGTGATCTCCTCCTCTCCTGACATCCTCTGTGCTGCTGGGGATCCTGCTCCTCCCTCCATGTAACTCTCAGATGTGATCTCCTCCTCTCCTGACATCCTCTGTGCTGCTGGGGATCCTGCTCCTCCTCCATGTAACTCTCAGCTGTGATCTCCTCCTCTCCTGACATCGTCTGTGCTGCTGGGGATCCTGCTCCTCCTCCATGTAACTCTCAGCTGTGATCTCCTCCTCTCCTGACATCCTCTGTGCTGCTGGGGATCCTGCTCCTCCTCCATGTAACTCTCAGCTGTGATCTCCTCCTCTCCTGACATCCTCTGTGCTGCTGGGGATCCTGCTCCTCCCTCCATGTAACTCTCAGATGTGATCTCCTCCTCTCCTGACATCCTCTGTGCTGCTGGGGATCCTGCTCCTCCTCCATGTTACTCTCAGCTGTGATCTCCTCCTCTCCTGACATCCTCTGTGCTGCTGGGGATCCTGCTCCTCCTCCATGTTACTCTCAGCTGTGATCTCCTCCTCTCCTGACATCGTCTGTGCTGCTGGGGATCCTGCTCCTCCTCCATGTTACTCTCAGCTGTGATCTCCTCCTCTCCTGACATCGTCTGTGCTGCCGGGGATCCTGCTCCTCCTCCATGTAACTCTCAGCTGTGATCTCCTCCTCTCCTGACATCCTCTGTGCTGCTGGGGATCCTGCTCCTCCTCCATGTAACTCGCAGCTGTGATCTCCTCCTCTCCTGACATCCTCTGTGCTGCTGGGGATCCTGCTCCTCCTCCATGTAACTCTCAGCTGTGATCTCCTCCTCTCCTGACATCCTCTGTGCTGCTGGGATCCTGCTCCTCCTCCATGTAACTCTCAGCTGTGATCTCCTCTCTCCTGACATCCTCTGTGCTGCTGGGATCCTGCTCCTCCTCCATGTAACTCTCAGATGTGATCCCCTCCTCTCCTGACATCCTCTGTGCTGCTGGGATCCTGCTCCTCCTCCATGTAACTCTCAGCTGTGATCTCCTCTCTCCTGACATCCTCTGTGCTGCTGGGATCCTGCTCCTCCTCCATGTAACTCTCAGCTGTGATCTCCTCCTCTCCTGACATCCTCTGTGCTGCTGGGGATCCTGCTCCTCCTCCATGTAACTCGCAGCTGTGATCTCCTCCTCTCCTGACATCCTCTGTGCTGCTGGGATCCTGCTCCTCCTCCATGTAACTCTCAGCTGTGATCCCCTCCTCTCCTGACATCCTCTGTGCTGCTGGGATCCTGCTCCTCCTCCATGTAACTCTCAGCTGTGATCTCCTCTCTCCTGACATCCTCTGTGCTGCTGGGATCCTGCTCCTCCTCCATGTAACTCTCAGCTGTGATCTCCTCCTCTCCTGACATCCTCTTTGCTGCTGGGATCCTGCTCCTCCTCCATGTAACTCTCAGCTGTGATCTCCTCCTCTCCTGACATCCTCTGTGCTGCTGGGGATCCTGCTCCTCCTCCATGTAACTCTCAGCTGTGATCTCCTCTCTCCTGACATCCTCTGTGCTGCTGGGGATCCTGCTCCTCCTCCATGTAACTCTCAGCTGTGATCTCCTCCTCTCCTGACATCCTCTGTGCTGCTGGGGATCCTGCTCCTCCTCCATGTAACTCTCAGCTGTGATCTCCTCCTCTCCTGACATCCTCTGTGCTGCTGGGATCCTGCTCCTCCTCCATGTAACTCTCAGCTGTGATCTCCTCTCTCCTGACATCCTCTGTGCTGCTGGGGATCCTGCTCCTCCTCCATGTAACTCTCAGCTGTGATCTCCTCCTCTCCTGACATCCTCTGTGCTGCTGGGATCCTGCTCCTCCTCCATGTAACTCTCAGCTGTGATCTCCTCTCTCCTGACATCCTCTGTGCTGCTGGGGATCCTGCTCCTCCTCCATGTAACTCTCAGCTGTGATCTCCTCCTCTCCTTACATCCTCTGTGCTGCTGGGATCCTGCTCCTCCTCCATGTAACTCTCAGCTGTGATCCCCTCCTCTCCTGACATCCTCTGTGCTGCTGGGATCCTGCTCCTCCATGTAACTCTCAGCTGTGATCTCCTCTCCTGACATCCTCTGTGCTGCTGGGATCCTGCTCCTCCTCCATGTAACTCTCAGCTGTGATCTCCTCTCCTGACATCCTCTGTGCTGCTGGGGATCCTGCTCCTCCTCCATGTAACTCTCAGCTGTGATCTCTTCCTCTCCTGACATCCTCTGTGCTGCTGGGATCCTGCTCCTCCTCCATGTAACTCTCAGCTGTGATCCCCTCCTCTCCTGACATCCTCTGTGCTGCTGGGATCCTGCTCCTCCTCCATGTAACTCTCAGCTGTGATCTCCTCTCTCCTGACATCCTCTGTGCTGCTGGGATCCTGCTCCTCCTCCATGTAACTCTCAGCTGTGATCTCCTCCTCTCCTGACATCCTCTTTGCTGCTGGGGATCCTGCTCCTCCTCCATGTAACTCTCAGCTGTGATCTCCTCCTCTCCTGACATCCTCTGTGCTGCTGGGATCCTGCTCCTCCTCCATGTAACTCTCAGCTGTGATCTCCTCCTCTCCTGACATCCTCTGTGCTGCTGGGATCCTGCTCCTCCTCCATGTAACTCTCAGCTGTGATCCCCTCCTCTCCTGACATCCTCTGTGCTGCTGGGATCCTGCTCCTCCATGTAACTCTCAGCTGTGATCTCCTCCTCTCCTGACATCCTCTGTGCTGCTGGGGATCCTGCTCCTCCTCCATGTAACTCTCAGCTGTGATCCCCTCCTCTCCTGACATCCTCTGTGCTGCTGGGATCCTGCTCCTCCATGTAACTCTCAGCTGTGATCTCCTCTCCTGACATCCTCTGTGCTGCTGGGGATCCTGCTCCTCCTCCATGTAACTCTCAGCTGTGATCTCCTCCTCTCCTGACATCCTCTGTGCTGCTGGGGATCCTGCTCCTCCATGTAACTCTCAGCTGTGATCTCCTCCTCTCCTGACATCCTCTGTGCTGCTGGGATCCTGCTCCTCCATGTAACTCTCAGCTGTGATCTCCTCCTCTCCTGACATCCTCTGTGCTGCTGGGATCCTGCTCCTCCATGTAACTCTCAGCTGTGATCTCCTCCTCTCCTTACATCCTCTGTGCTGCTGGGATCCTGCTCCTCCTCCATGTGATGAATCAGGCGCTGAGCAGTGACGTAGTAGTGTGGGCAGAGTTGCCCATTCTCCTCCGGCTTCAGGGACGTCACACTCTGCTCCGCCATAGTGCCGAGGTCCATTACTTCTGGAAGGCAGTAGGTCTCCGGAACAATGGCGCTGCACTCAGGGGCGGAGCCCTCAGGGTACGCCGGGCGGGGCAGCGCGCTCTTTTTCCGGCGGGCGGGCCCGCGCACGCAGCAGTGACGCTGTGACGTGGTGACGCGGTGGCGTGCCGGCCTCCTCCCTTGGCTGAGCTCGGTGTTCCTGTCGATGTAAGATGGCGGACTTCCTGCCGACCCGCTCCGTGCTCTCCGTGTGTTTCCCCAACTGCGCGCTGAACAGCCGGGAGGCCGAGCAGCAGCGCAAGTCCAAGGAGATCGACCGCTGCATCTCCCGGGAGAAGACCTACGTCAAGCGGCTGGTGAAGATCCTGCTGCTGGGCGCCGGCGAGAGCGGAAAGTCCACCTTCCTGAAGCAGATGCGCATCATCCACGGGCAGGACTTCGATGTGAGGGCGAAGCGGGAGTTCCGGGCCACCATCTACAGCAACGTCATCAAAGGTGGGACCCGGGGAGGGTGAGGAGGACGGGGAGAGGGACAGGAGGGGACCGGGCCACCATCTACAGCAACGTCATCAAAGGTGGGACCCGGGGAGGGTGAGGAGGACGGGAGAGAGGGACAGGAGGGAACCGGGCCACCATCTACAGCAACGTCATCAAAGGTGGGACCGGGGGAGGGTGAGGAGGACTGGGAGGGGACAGGACCACCATCTACAGCAACGTCATCAAAGGTGGGACCCGGGGAGGGTGAGGAGGACGGGGAGAGGGACAGGAGGGGACCGGGCCACCATCTACAGCAACGTCATCAAAGGTGGGACCCGGGGAGGGTGAGGAGGACGGGGAGAGGGACAGGAGGGGACCGGGCCACCATCTACAGCAACGTCATCAAAGGTGGGACCGGGGGAGGGTGAGGAGGACGGGGAGAGGGACAGGAGGGGACCGGGCCACCATCTACAGCAACGTCATCAAAGGTGGGACCGGGGGAGGGTGAGGAGGACTGGGAGGGGACAGGACCACCATCTACAGCAACGTCATCAAAGGTGGGACCAGGGGAGGGTGAGGAGGACGGGGAGAGGGACTGGAGGGGACCGGGCCACCATCTACAGCAACGTCATCAAAGGTGGGACCGGGGGAGGGTGAGGACGGGGAGAGAGGGAAAGGAGGGGACCGGGCCACCATCTACAGCAACGTCATCAAAGGTGGGACCGGGGGAGGGTGAGGAGGATGGGAGAGAGGGACAGGAGGGAACCGGGCCACCATCAACAGCTACGTCAGCAAAAGTGGGGGAGGGGGAGGAGGACGGGGAGAGGGACAGGAGGGGACCGGGCCACCATCTACAGCAACGTCATCAAAGGTGGGACCGGGGGAGGAGGACGGGGAGAGGGACAGGAGGGGACCGGGCCACCATCTACAGCAACGTCATCAAAGGTTGGACCGGGGGAGGGTGAGGACTACGGGGAGAGGGACTGGAAGGGACCGGGCCACCATCAACAGCTACGTCAGCAAAAGTGGGACCGGGGGAGGGTGAGGAGGACGGGAGAGATGGACAGGAGGGGACCGGGCCACCATCTACAGCAACGTCATCAAAGGTGGGACCGGGGGAGGGGGAGGAGGACGGGGAGAGGGACAGGAGGGGACCGGGCCACCATCTACAGCAACGTCATCAAAGGTGGGACCGGGGGGAGGAGGACGGGGAGAGGGACAGGAGGGGACCGGGCCACCATCTACAGCAACGTCATCAAAGGTTGGACCGGGGGAGGGTGAGGACGACGGGGAGAGGGACTGGAAGGGACCGGGCCACCATCAACAGCTACGTCAGCAAAAGTGGGACCGGGGGAGGGTGAGGAGGACGGGAGAGATGGACAGGAGGGGACCGGGCCACCATCTACAGCAACGTCATCAAAGGTGGGACCGGGGGAGGGGGAGGAGGACGGGGAGAGAGGGAAAGGAGGGGACCGGGCCACCATCTACAGCAACGTCATCAAATGTGGGACCGGGGGAGGGGGAGGAGGACGGGGAGAGAGGGAAAGGAGGGGACCGGGCCACCATCTACAGCAACGTCATCAAAGGTAGGACCGGGGGAGGGTGTGGAGGACAGGGAGAGGAACAGGAGGGGACCGGGCCACCATCTACAGCAACGTCATCAAAGGTGGGACCGGGGGAGGGTGAGAAGGACGGGAGAGAGGGACAGGAGGGGACCGGGCCACCATCTACAGCAACGTCATCAAAGGTGGGACCGGGGGAGTGTGAGAAGGACGGGAGAGAGGGACAGGAGGGGACCGGGCCACCATCTACATCAACGTCATCAAAGGTGGGACCGGGGGAGGGTGAGAAGGACGGGAGAGAGGGACAGGAGGGGACCGGGCCACCATCTACAGCAATGTCATCAAAGGTGGGACCGGGGGAGTGTGAGAAGGACGGGAGAGAGGGACAGGAGGGGACCGGGCCACCATCTACATCAACGTCATCAAAGGTGGGACCGGGGGAGGGTGAGAAGGACCGGAGAGAGGGACAGGAGGGGACCGGATGATCATCTACAGGAACGTCATCAAAGGTGGGACTGGGGGAGGGTGAGGATGACAGGGCAGAGGGACAGGAGGGGACCGGGTCACCATCTACCGCAACGTCATCAAAGGTGGGACCGGGGGACAGGAGGAGACCGGGCCACCATCTACAGCAACGTCATCAAAGGTGGGACCGGGGGACAGGAGGAGACCGGGCCACCATCTACAGCAACGTCATCAAAGGTGGGACTGGGGGAGGGTGAGGAGGACGGGAGAGAGGGACAGGAGGGGACCGGGCCACCGTCTACAGCAACGTCATCAAATGTGGTACCGGGGGAGGGTGAGAAGGACAGGAGAGAGGGACAGGAGGGGTCCGGGCCACCATCTACAGCAATGTCATCAAAGGTGGTACCGGGGGAGGGTGAGAAGGACAGGAGGGGACCGGGCCACCATCTACAGCAACGTCATCAAAGGTGGGACCGGGGGACAGGAGGAGACCGGGCCACCATCTACAGCAACGTCATCAAAGGTGGGACCGGGGGAGGGTGAGGAGGACGGGAGAGAGGGACAGGAGGGGACCGGGCCACCATCTACAGCAACGTCATCAAATGTGGTACCGGGGGAGGGTGAGAAGGACAGGAGAGAGGGACAGGAGGGGTCCGGGCCACCATCTACAGCAATGTCATCAAAGGTGGGACCGGGGGAGGGTGAGGAGGACGGGAGAGAGGGACAGGAGGGAACTGGGCCACCATCAACAGCTACGTCAGCAAAAGTGGGACCGGGGGAGGGGGAGGAGGACGGGGAGAGGGACAGGAGGGGACCGGGCCACCATCTACAGCAACGTCATCAAAGGTGGGACCGGGGGAGGGGGAGGAGGACGGGGAGAGGGACAGGAGGGGACCGGGCCACCATCTACAGCAACGTCAGCAAAAGTGGGACCGGGGGAGGGTGAGGAGGACGGGAGAGATGGACAGGAGGGGACCGGGCCACCATCTACAGCAACGTCATCAAAGGTGGGACCGGGGGAGGGGGAGGAGGACGGGGAGAGGGACAGGAGGGGACCGGGCCACCATCTACAGCAACGTCATCAAAGGTTGGACCGGGGGAGGGTGAGGACGACGGGGAGAGGGACTGGAAGGGACCGGGCCACCATCAACAGCTACGTCAGCAAAAGTGGGACCGGGGGAGGGTGAGGAGGACGGGAGAGAGGGACAGGAGGGAACCGGGCCACCATCAACAGCTACGTCAGCAAAAGTGGGACCGGGGGAGGGGGAGGAGGACGGGGAGAGGGACAGGAGGGGACCGGGCCACCATCTACAGCAACGTCATCAAAGGTGGGACCGGGGGAGGGGGAGGAGGACGGGGAGAGGGACAGGAGGGGACCGGGCCACCATCTACAGCAACGTCATCAAAGGTTGGACCGGGGGAGGGTTAGGACGACGGGGAGAGGGACTGGAAGGGACCGGGCCACCATCAACAGCTACGTCAGCAAAAGTGGGACCGGGGGAGGGTGAGGAGGACGGGAGAGATGGACAGGAGGGGACCGGGCCACCATCTACAGCAACGTCATCAAAGGTGGGACCGGGGGAGGGGGAGGAGGACGGGGAGAGAGGGAAAGGAGGGGACCGGGCCACCATCTACAGCAACGTCATCAAATGTGGGACCGGGGGAGGGGGAGGAGGACGGGGAGAGAGGGAAAGGAGGGGACCGGGCCACCATCTACAGCAACGTCATCAAAGGTGGGACTGGGGGAGGGTGAGGATGACAGGGCAGAGGGACAGGAGGGGACCGGGTCACCATCTACCGCAACGTCATCAAAGGTGGGACCGGGGGACAGGAGGAGACCGGGCCACCATCTACAGCAACGTCATCAAAGGTGGGACCGGGGGACAGGAGGAGACCGGGCCACCATCTACAGCAACGTCATCAAAGGTGGGACCGGGGGAGGGTGAGGAGGATGGGAGAGAGGGACAGGAGGGGACCGGGCCACCATCTACAGCAACGTCATCAAATGTGGTACCGGGGGAGGGTGAGAAGGACAGGAGGGAGGGACAGGAGGGGTCCGGGCCACCATCTACAGCAATGTCATCAAAGGTGGGACCGGGGGAGGGTGAGGAGGACGGGAGAGATGGACAGGAGGGGACCGGGCCACCATCTACAGCAACGTCATCAAAGGTGGGACCGGGGGAGGGTGAGGAGGACGGGAGAGATGGACAGGAGGGGACCGGGCCACCATCTACAGCAACGTCATCAAAGGTGGGACCGGGGGAGGGTGAGGAGGACGGGAGAGAGGGACAGGAGGGAACCGGGCCACCATCTACAGCAACGTCATCAAAGGTGGGACCGGGGGAGGGTGAGGAGGACGGGAGAGAGGGACAGGAGGGGATCGGGCCACCATCTACAGCAACGTCATCAAAGGTGGGACTGGGGGAGGGTGAGGAGGACGGGAGAGTGGGACAGGAGGGGACCGGGCCACCATCTACAGCAACGTCATCAAAGGTGGGACCGGGGGAGGGTGAGGAGGACAAGGGAGAGGGACAGGAGGGAATCGAGCCACCATCTACAGCAACGTCATCAAAGGTGGGACCCGGGGAGGGTGAGGAAGACGGGGTGAGGGGAACAAGAGGCGACCGGGCCACCATATACAGCAATGTCATCAAAGGTGGGACCGGGGGAGGGTGAGGAGGACGGGGGAGAGGGACAGGAGGGAACCGGGCCACCATCTACAGCAACGTCATCAAAGGTGGGACTGGAAGAGGACGGGAGAGAGGGACAGGAGGGAATAGGGCCACCATCTACAGCAACGTCATCAAAGGTGGGACCCGGGGAGGGTGAGGAAGACGGGGTGAGGGGAACAAGAGGCGACCGGGCCACCATATACAGCAATGTCATCAAATCTTGATGAGGTAACAGTAAGAGACCCGGGGAGAGGGCTCATCTACAGGAACATCATCATCAAAGGTATGACCTGGGGAGGGTGACAAAGGGATCATGGACAGGCCGGAAAAGTGAGCTGCCCACCATTTACAGCAACGCCATCAGAGCAGTATAACGGGGGTGAGTGAGGGCGACCAGGAGCGGGCCGGGGTTAGTGAGACCCTATTTGAGCAGCGTCCCACCTGTACCACTGTATGAGTGACTCCTGACCTCTCTGCTGTCATGTGCCCCCTGTATTGTTAGTGACCCCCGACCTGAAGACTCCGGGGAAATGTTTCTGGGAATTTGTCTGGTGGCGGCAGGCCGCGCGGTGCGTCTGGTGGCGGCAGGCCGCGCGGTGCGTCTGGTGGCGGCAGGCCGCGCGGTGCGTCTGGTGGCGGCAGGCCGCGCGGTGTGTCTGGTGGCGGCAGGCCGCGCGGTGCGTCTGGTGGCGGCAGGCCGCGCGGTGCGTCTGGTGGCGGCAGGCCGCGCGGTGCGTCTGGTGGCGGCAGGCCGCGCGGTGCGTCTGGTGGCGGCAGGCCGCGCGGTGCGTCTGGTGGCGGCCGGCCGCGCGGTGGTGATAAAGCCTCCGCACTGTGATGGGTTTCTGGTGTCGGCGTGTTTTCTGGGCTCTGAGGTTCTGACCTTGTGGGTGCCTCAGCTGCTTTGCGCCTCTTGTGATCTCCTATCTGGTGTGTAAATAAGAGGGGGCTCCGATGGAGTAATGAGATATGAGGCAGGAGTGCCGTGCAGCCCCCCAGCCTGATGTGACGGCTGTCCCCCTGAGTCCCGGCTCTGCTGCTGGTTTCTCAGGTGTCTCGGTCGGTCTCGTACTTCCCTCCTGTCAGACCACATGTCATGTCGTCGACTCGGCAGCAGTGTGGCTGTCACTTTAATATCAGATGCAGGAACTGAAGTCAGGGACCTGACAGCCCCGACTGCAGACAGCTGCCAGTGACAGCCAGTGAGGGGCGCCGGTAATGAGACCCGCACTTGCTGAACTCACTATTCTGCTGGTGCAGTCACTGTGTACATACATTACATTATTGATCCTGAGTTGCATCCTGCTTTATACCCCAGAGCTGCACTCCCTATTCTGCTGGTGCAGTCACTGTGCACATACATTACTGATCCTGAGATACATCCTGTATTATACTCCAGAGCTGCACTCACTATTCTGCTGATGCAGTCACTGTGTACATACATTACATTACTGATCCTGAGTTACATCCTGTATTATACCCCAGAGCTGCACTCACTATTCTGCTGGTGCAGTCACTGTGTACATACATTACATTACTAATCCTGAGTTACATCCTGTATAATACCCCAGAGCTGCACTCACTATTCTGCTGGTGCAGTCACTATGTACATACATTACATTACTGATCCTGAGTTACCTCCTGTATTATACCCCAGAGCTGCACTCACTATTCTGCTGGTGCAGTCACTGTGTATATACATTACATTACTGATCCTGAGTTACCTCCTGTATTATACCCCAGAGCTGCACTCACTATTCTGCTGGTGCAGTCACTGTGTATATACATTACATTATTGATCCTGAGTTACATCCTGTATTATACCCCAGAGCTGCACTCACTATTCTGCTGGTGCAGTCACTGTGTACATACATTACTGATCCCAAGTTACATCCTGTATTATACCCCAGAGCTGCGCTCACTATTCTGCTGGTGCAGTCACTGTGTACATACATTACTGATCCCAAGTTACATCCTGTATTATACCCCAGAGCTGCGCTCACTATTCTGCTTGTGCAGTCACTGTGTACATACATTACATTACTGATTCTGAGTTACATCCTGTATTATACCCCAGAGCTGCACTCACTACTCTAAAGGTGCAGTCACTATGTACATACGTTACATTACTGATCCTGAGTTACATCCTGTATTATACTCCAGAGCTGCACTCACTATTCTGCTGGTGCAGTCACTGTGTACATACATTACTAATCCTGAGTTACACCTTGTATTATACCCCAGAGCTGCACTCACTATTCTGCTGGTGCAGTCACTGTGTACATACATTACATTACTGATCCTGAGTTACCTCCTGTATTATACTCCAGAGCTGCACTCACTATTCTGCTGGTGCAGTCACTGCGTACATACATTACTGATCCTGAGTTACATCCTGTATTATACCCCAGAGCTGCACTCACTATTCTGCTGGTGCAGTCACTGTGTACATACATTACTGATCCTGAGTTACATCCTGTATTATACTCCAGAGCGGCACTCACTATTCTGCTGGTGCAGTCACTGTGTACATACATTACATTACTGATCCTGAGTTACATCCTGTATTATACTCCAGAGCTGCACTCATTATTCTGCAGGTGCAGTCACTGTGTACATACATTACATTACTGATCCTGAGTTACATCCTGTATTATACTCCAGAGCTGCACTCACTATTCTGCTGGTGCAGTCACTGTGTACATACATTACATTACTGATCCTGAGTTACCTCCTGTATTATACTCCAGAGCTGCACTCACTATTCTGCTGGTGCAGTCACTGTGTACATAAATTACATTACTGATCCTGAGTTACCTCCTGTATTATACCCCAGAGCTGCACTCACTATTCTGCTGGTGCAGTCACTGTGTACATACATTACTGATCCTGAGTTACATCCTGTATAAGACCCCAGAGCTGCACTCACTATTCTGCTGGTGCAGTCACTGTGCACATACATTACATTACTGATCCTGAGTTACATCCTGTGTTATACCCCAGAGCTGCACTCACTACTCTAAAGGTGCAGTCACTATGTACATACATTACATTACTGATCCTGAGTTATATCCTGTATTATACCCCAGAGCTGCACTCACTATTCTGCTGGTGCAGTCACTGTGTACATACATTACATTACTGATCCTGAGTTACATCCTGTATTATACCCCAGAGCTGCACTCACTATTCTGCTGGTGCAGTCACTGTGTACATACATTACATTACTGATCCTGAGTTACCTCCTGTATTATACCCCAGAGCTGCACTCACTATTCTGCTGGTGCAGTCACTGTGTACATACATTACATTACTGATCCTGAGTTATATCCTGTATTATACCCCAGAGCTGCACTCACTATTCTGCTGGTGCAGTCACTGTGTACATACATTACATTACTGATCCTGAGTTACATCCTGTATTATACCCCAGAGCTGCACTCACTATTCTGCTGGTGCAGTCACTGTGTACATACATTACATTACTGATCCTGAGTTACATCCTGTATTATCCTCCAGAGCTGCACTCACTATTCTGCTGGTGCAGTCACTGTGTACATGCATTACTGATCCTGAGTTACATCCTGTATTATACCCCAGAGCTGCACTCACTATTCTGCTGGTGCAGTCACTGTGTACATACATTACATTCCTGGTCCTGAGTTACCTCCTGTATTATACCCCAGAGCTGCACTCACTATTCTGCTGGTGCAGTCACTGTGTACATACATTACATTCCTGGTCCTGAGTTACCTCCTGTATTATACCCCAGAGCTGCACTCACTATTCTGCTGGTGCAGTCACTGTGTACATACATTACATTACTGATCCTGAGTTACATCCTGTATTATACTCCAGAGCTGCACTCACTATTCTGCTGGTGCAGTCACTGTGTACATACATTACATTACTGATCCTGAGTTACCTCCTGTATTATACCCCAGAGCTGCACTCACTATTCTGCTGGTGCAGTCACTGTGTACATACATTACATTACTGATCCTGAGTTACATCCTGTATTATACCCCAGAGCTGCACTCACTATTCTGCTGGTGCAGTCACTGTGTACATACATTACATTACTGATCCTGAGTTACATCCTCCAGAGCTGCACTCGCTGTTCTGCAGCAGTTCCTCGCTCCTCTCCTCTATTGGGGTGTAGACGCTCTCTTCGCTGGTCGGGTCTCATGCACTGATTACAGGGGTAGGCGGTACCCTGTGAGGGCTCATCCGCTGGCTATGCTCGGACCTGTGGTCCACTATTTGGCAGGCAGCAGCTCTGCAGGCTGGCGCTGTATACGGGGGTTATGGCCTTGTCGCTCTGCGCTGGTGGCTGAGATGCCTCATCAGAGATCCTGAGGTGTATGCTGGGTGTTGTAGTACGTCTCTGTCCCTGTGGTGCAGTGCAGCCCCGGCCTATTCTGGGTTTAGTGTATGCTGGGGGTTGTAGTACATCTCTCTGCCCCACGTATTCAGTGTAGCCACTTTCCCCTGTATTTTGGGGTTGTAGTCCAACCTTGCCCCCTGTATTCAGTGCAGCCCCATATTCTGGGGGTTGTAGTCCATCTGTGCCCCATATTCCGGGGGGTTGTAGTCCATCTGTGCCCCATATTCTGGGAGTAGTAGTACTCCCTGCCCCCATATTCCGATGCTCCGGGGGTGCAGCCGTCCCTGCCCCCATATTCAGTGCAGCCCCCATATTCCTATGCTCCGGGGGGGTGTAGTCCGTCCCTGCCCCTGTATTCGGTGCAGCCCCCATATTCCCATGTTCCGGGGGGGGGGTGTAGTCCGTCCCTGCCCCTGTATTCGGTGCAGCCCCCATATTCCTATGCTCCGGGGGGGTGTAGTCCGTCCCTGCCCCTGTATTCGGTGCAGCCCCCATATTCCCATGTTCTGGGGGGGGGGGGGGGGGGGTGTAGTCCGTCCCCGCCCCTGTATTCGGTGCAGCCCCCATATTCCCATGTTCCGGGGGGGGGGTGTAGTCCGTCCCTGCCCCTGTATTCGGTGCAGCCCCCATATTCCCATGTTCCGGGGGGGGGGGGGGTGTAGTCCGTCCCTGCCCCTGTATTCGGTGCAGCCCCCATATTCCCATGCTCCGGGGGGGTGTAGTCCGTCCCTGCCCCTGTATTCGGTGCAGCCTCCATGTTTCCGTGCTCCGGCGGGTGTAGTCCGTCCCTGCCCCCATATTCAGTGCAGCCCCCATATTCCTATGCTCCGGGGGGGTGTAGTCCGTCCCTGCCCCTGTATTCGGTGCAGCCCCCATATTCCCATGTTCCGGGGGGGGGGGTGTAGTCCGTCCCTGCCCCTGTATTCGGTGCAGCCCCCATATTCCTATGCTCCGGGGGGGTGTAGTCCGTCCCTGCCCCTGTATTCGGTGCAGCCCCCATATTCCCATGTTCCGGGGGGGGGGTGTAGTCCGTCCCCGCCCCTGTATTCGGTGCAGCCCCCATATTCCCATGTTCCGGGGGGGGGGTGTAGTCCGTCCCTGCCCCTGTATTCGGTGCAGCCCCCATATTCCCATGTTCCGGGGGGGGGGGGGGGGGGGGTGTAGTCCGTCCCTGCCCCTGTATTCGGTGCAGCCCCCATATTCCCATGCTCCGGGGGGGTGTAGTCCGTCCCTGCCCCTGTATTCGGTGCAGCCTCCATGTTTCCGTGCTCCGGCGGGTGTAGTCCGTCCCTGCCCCTGTATTCGGTGCAGCCTCCATGTTTCTGTGCTCCGGGGGGTGTAGTCTGTCCCTGCCCCTGTATTCGGTGCAGCCTCCATGTTTCCGTGCTCCGGCGCGTGTAGTCCGTCCCTGCCCCTGTATTCGGTGCAGCCTCCATGTTTCCGTGCTCCGGGGGGTGTAGTCTGTCCCTGCCCCTGTATTCGGTGCATCCTCAATGTTTCCATGCTCTGGGGGGTGTAGTCCTTCCCTTCCCCCGTATTCGGTGCAGCACCATACTCTGGGAGTTGTAGTCCGTCCCTGCCCCTGTATTCGGTGCACTCACGCTTCCTCTCTCCGCAGGTATCCGGGTGCTGGTGGACGCTCGGGAGAAGCTGCACATCCCCTGGGGAGACCCCAGTAACCAGAAGCACGGGGAGCTGCTGATGTCCTTCGATACGCGCTCCGCCATGGTGGCGCAGGGGATGGTGGAGACGCAGATCTTCCTGCTGCACCTGTCCTCCATAAAGGCGCTGTGGGCGGACAGCGGCATCCAGCACGCCTACGACCGCCGCCGGGAGTTCCAGCTGGTAAGACCCCCGCCGAGTCACACCCAGAGCTGCAGCACGCCTCCGCTTCAGCTGGGAGTGGAGCGTGACCACGTGCAGCTGCATCTTGTAGGAAGTCATCCACCCCGCAGCTCTGGAGGCGACAGGAGGGTTTATACAGGGTGCAGAGCATCACCTATATACAGCAAAACAGGGACCGCAGCTCTGGAGGGGACAGGAGGGTTTATACAGGGTGCAGAGCATCACCTATATACAGCAGAACAGGGACCGCAGCTCTGGAGGCGACAGGAGAGTTTATACAGGGTGCAGAGCATCACCTATATACAGCAAAACAGGGACCGCAGCTCTGGAGGGGACAGGAGGGTTTATACAGGGTGCAGAGCATCACCTATATACAGCAGAACAGGGACCGCAGCTCTGGAGGTGACAGGAGGGTTTATTCAGGGTGCAGAGCATCACCTATATACAGCAGAACAGGGACCGCAGCTCTGGAGGCGACAGGAGGGTTTATACAGGGTGCAGAGCATCACCTATATACAGCAGAACAGGGACCGCAGCTCTGGAGGTGACAGGAGGGTTTATTCAGGGTGCAGAGCATCACCTATATACAGCAGAACAGGGACCGCAGCTCTGGAGGTGACAGGAGGGTTTATTCAGGGTGCAGAGCATCACCTATATACAGCAGAACAGGGACCGCAGCTCTGGAGGCGACAGGAGGGTTTATACAGGGTGCAGAGCATCACCTATATACAGCAGAACAGGGACCGCAGCTCTGGAGGTGACAGGAGGGTTTATACAGGGTGCAGAGCTTCACCTATATACAGCAGAACAGGGACCGCAGCTCTGGAGGTGACAGGAGGGTTTATTCAGGGTGCAGAGCATCACCTATATACAGTAGAACAGGGACCGCAGCTCTGGAGGTAACAGGAGGGTTTATTCAGGGTGCAGAGCATCACCTATATACAGCAGAACAGGGACCGCAGCTCTGGAGGTGACAGGAGGGTGTATACAGGGTGCAGAGCATCACCTATATACAGCAGAACAGGGACCGCAGCTCTGGAGGGGACAGGAGGGTTTATACAGGGTGCAGAGCATCACCTATATACAGCAGAACAGGGACCGCAGCTCTGGAGGTGACAGGAGGGTTTATATAGGGTGCAGAGCATCACCTATATACAGCAGAACAGGGACCGCAGCTCTGGAGGGGACAGGAGGGTTTATACAGGGTGCAGAGCATCACATATACAGCAGAACAGGGGCCGCAGCTCTGGAGGTGACAGGAGGGTTTATATAGGGTGCAGAGCATCACCTATATACAGCAGAACAGGGACCGCAGCTCTGGAGGGGACAGGAGGGTTTATACAGGGTGCAGAGCATCACCTATATACAGCAGAACAGGGGCCGCAGCTCTGGAGGTGACAGGAGGGTTTATATAGGGTGCAGAGCATCACCTATATACAGCAGAACAGGGACCGCAGCTCTGGAGGTGACTGGAGGATGAGACATGATGTAACTATAGTGAGGGCAGCTCTGGGGGTGAGTGGAAGATGTGGTGGTCTCACCTTCTTGCTTTCTCTTCCTGTAGGGGGAGTCTGTGAAGTATTTCCTGGATAATTTGGAGAAGTTGGGGGAAGCGGTGAGTTCGGGGCCACAGACTGGGATGGGGGTTGGATGTGGTCAGATTGTGGTGTGTGTGGAGCACTGATGTCCCCGGCCTCCGATGTGCTGCCGTTCTTCTCCTGTGGTGTGGGGCTGATCCGTGCCCACCCTGCAGCGCTGTCATCACAGACCCTTCTGCTCTGGCAGGCACAGGGTTAATGTGTTGTACTGGTGTCGGCGGATAATTGCAGTACCTGGTGACCGCCCGTCCCCTCCATCATCAGTACCTGGTGACCGCCCGTCTCCTCCATCATCAGTACCTGGTGACCGCCCGTCTCCTCCATCATCAGTACCTGGTGACCGCCCGTCTCCTCCATCATCAGTACCTGGTGACCGCCCGTCCCCTCCATCATCAGTACCTGGTGACCGCCCGTCCCCTCCATCATCAGTACCTGGTGACCGCCCGTCCCCTCCATCATCAGTACCTGGTGACCGCCCGTCCCCTCCATCATCAGTACCTGGTGACCGCCCGTCCCCTCCATCATCAGTACCTGGTGACCGCCCGTCCCCTCCATCATCAGTACCTGGTGACCGCCCGTCCCCTCCATCATCAGTACCTGGTGACCGCCCGTCCCCTCCATCATCAGTACCTGGTGACCGCCCGTCCCCTCCATCATCAGTACCTGGTGACCGCCCGTCCCCTCCATCATCAGTACCTGGTGACCGCCCGTCCCCTCCATCATCAGTACCTGGTGACCGCCCGTCCCCTCCATCATCAGTACCTGGTGACCGCCCGTCCCCTCCATCATCAGTACCTGGTGACCGCCCGTCCCCTCCATCATCAGTACCTGGTGACCGCCCGTCCCCTCCATCATCAGTACCTGGTGACCGTACAGGATGGGTGTTTTTTACTTTTCTTCATTTTCTCTATAATTAACCCTTTTATTCCTGGAAGCTTCTTACTCTGCACAGGTTTTATAAGGGTAGAAAAATGCTGCAAATTATGCGCCATAAAGGAGCCACACTGGGACCTGTGATGTCGGAGCTCCCCCTGCTGGCCGCTCGCTGTCATTAATGTGTGATTTCGGAGCTCCCCCTGCTGGCTGCTCGCTGTCATTACTGTGTGTGATGTCGGAGCTCCCCCTGCTGGCCGCTCATCAGTTGTGCAGACTGTGGATTATGTTTTATGTAGTGGATTAAATTTCATATAAGCCACTGTGCGGTGGTCCGGTGGGCTCCCTCTCTGTCAGTTCAGGTGGGCTCCCTCTCCGGTGCGTGTCAGTTTGGGGGGGGGGGGGGGCCTCTGTGTTCAATGTGGGGTCTTTGTCTGTGGGGTCACTTCAGCCCAGGTGTCTTTGTGGTGTTCAGTGTGGGGTCTTTGTCTGTGAGGCCTTTTCAGCCCGAATGGGGTCTGTCTGGCCGTCGGGTCCCTGTCTGTGGGGTCTCTTCGGCTCGGGGTGAGGTCTCTTTGGCCCTGTGGTCCCTCTTCTGTGTGGCAGTGTCTGTGGGCCCTCTTAGGCTCGGGGTGGGGTCTCTTCGGCCCTGTGGCCCTCTTCTGTGTGGCAGTGTCTGTGGGCCCTCTTGGGGTGGGGTCTCTTTGGCCCGGGAGTCCCTCTTCTGTGTGGCAGTGTCTGTGTCGTCTCTGGCCCGGTGGTCCTTCTATGTGGCAGTGTCTGTGGGGTCTCTTCGGCCCGGTGGTCCCTCTTCTGTGTGTCAGTGTCTGTGGGCTCTCTTCGGCTCGGGGTGGGGCCTCTTCGGACCTGTGGTCCCTCTTGTGTGGCAGTGTCTGTGTCGTCTCTGGCCCGGTGGTCCTTCTGTGTGGCAGTGTCTGTGGGGTCTCTTCGGCCTGGGGTGCTGTCTTTGGCGCGGTGGTCCCTCCTCTGTGTGGCAGTGTCTGTAGGCCCTCTTCGGCCCGGGGTGGGGTGTCTCTGGCCCGGTGGTCCTTCTATGTGGCAGTGTCTGTGGGCACTCTTTGGCCCGGGGTGGGGTCTCTTCGGCCCGGTGGTTCTTCTGTGTGGCAGTGTCGGTAGACCCTCTTCGGCCCATTGCTCGTGCTGTCTCTCACTTGTCGATCTCATGGCTGACCCCTGTCCTCTCCCCCTAGGACTACCTCCCGTCTCAGCAGGACATCCTCCTGGCCCGCCGGCCCACCAAAGGGATCCACGAATACGACTTTGAGATAAAGAACGTGCCTTTCAAGATGGTGGACGTGGGCGGGCAGCGGTCGGAGCGGAAGCGGTGGTTCGAGTGCTTCGACAGCGTCACCTCCATCCTGTTCCTGGTGTCGTCCAGCGAGTACGACCAGGTGCTGATGGAGGACCGCCAGACCAACCGGTTGACCGAGTCTCTCAACATCTTCGAGACCATCGTGAACAACCGGGTGTTCAGCAACGTGTCCATCATCCTGTTCCTGAACAAGACAGACCTCCTGGAGGAGAAGGTGAAGGTGGTGGGCATCCAGGACTACTTCCCGGAGTTCTCGGGGGAGCCGCACTGCCTGGCCGACGTGCAGAAGTTCCTGGTGGATTGCTTCCGCCACAAACGCCGGGACCAGCAGCAGAAGCCGCTGTACCACCACTTCACCACCGCCATCAACACGGAGAACATTCGGCTGGTGTTCCGCGACGTGAAGGACACCATCCTGCACGACAACCTGAAGCAGCTGATGCTGCAGTGATGGCCGCCGCCGACCTGGCGCCTGATTTTATGGTTTTACTTGTTGTTTTAGGCTTGTGCCGCTGCTCGGGGACTCGCAGCCAATCAGAGCCTGCCTTACGGAGCAGCGGTGGCCGCAGCGGGGGACGAGCGGCCCCCCGGGATCCCGCCTTATCCGCGTGTTTATAACTAACAGCACAAATCCGTATTTTACACTTTTCGCCTTTTTTTTTATTTTTACGAATCGTTTTTAAGTTTCCTGAATTTGTAGCTATTTGTCGGAGGAGGATGATGGTGGTCCGCGGCCCCCTACAGCAGAGATGGGGGGTGGTCCGCGGCCCCCCACAGCAGAGTATCTAGTTTTTATATTGTAGTATTACTTTTAACCTATTAACGAGGACTTTTTTGCCAGGAGGCGAGGAATGGACCGCCGTCAGCGCCCGGACCACTGGACCTCCGCCTTAAAGGGGCCTTAGCGGATGCAGTACTAATACCATGTAATATAAGCCTTGGATCGGGGGGCAGACCCCCGTAACCATGTCCACAACCCTTCATCTTGCACTTTGACCTCACCCCCGTAGTCGCTCACGGGGCAGATGGGTGGCGCTATCCTGGATGACCATGTACGGCCTTACGGGGGGCACCACTAGTCAGGCCGCCAGTTCCCAGGGTCTGTGATCGTACTACTGTGGGGGGCTCCCTGTGGTGTCCCCCGTCCTCCGCTCGGTCGTGCGCCCCTTTTTATATTCATGTGCCAAAGCAATAATCTCCATTTTGATGTGAGGTCCGCATCCACAGACCCCCTCTCCGTCCTGTCACCGGTGCGGGGGTCTCCGGCCGCCCCTCAGCGCACTCGTATCCGGATGTTTCTTCACTTGGTTTTATAGGATATAAATTTTTTTTTTTTTTTTTTTTTTTTAGATGAAATGTGAATGAATCTTTGGGGGTCACCGGGGGAGGGGAGAGGCAGACTATTTTTCGGGAGGGGAGTGTTTGTATTTCACCTGGTGAATGGTCAGCGGGATATAATGGAGCAAAGCGCCATCGGCTGCAGGGGGCTCCCACAAACGAAGGCCACAGGGGGGCGCAGCGGGCATTTAGTTTCGGGGTCTCCCAGTCTGTGCCATCACTTATTGTTTGACTGAAGGGGTTAATCTGCACGGGATTGTAGGGCCACATTCACACAGACCTTATCCGGAGCGGAGCTGCGCACCACCATGGCTGATGCCACCCGGGGGTGCAGGCCGCAGATGTTAGGATCCCGTATTTGTTTGGGTGGGGTCTTCCCACTCTACTCTGGGCAGAGGTGGGGTCTTCTCACTCTACTTTGGGCAGGGGTGGGGTCTTCTCGTTACTTTAAGCAGGGGTGGGGTCGTTACTTTGGGCAGGGGTGGGGGGTCTTCTCTCGTTACTCTGGGCGGGCTCTTCTCACTACTTTGGGCAGGGGCTGGGTCTTCTCGTTACTTTCCACAAGGTCTTCTCGTTACTTTGGGCGGGGTCATCTCATTATTCTGGGTGTGGTCTTCTCACTTTGGGCGGGGTCTTCTCGCATTAGTTTTGGCAGGGGCGGGGTCCCACTTTGTAATGGGCGGGGTCCCTGGCCCTGCGATATATGGGGGCGTCATTAGAGGCTCAAGAAGCTTTTTGGCCGTGCCTTGTCAGCCTCAGGCAGGAGCGTTGGTCCTTACGCTCATGATGATTGGTCCGGCTGCCGCTGTCAGGGGCGGAGCCTCCAGATTTGTGAACACTCCCATATTCTCCCATTACTAGATGCCTTCAGCTGCAGCTGGGAGTTGTAGTTCTCTTAACACTGCAGATCCACTGGTGCCAAATGTAAAGTCACTGCTGAGGCTCTGTACTACTACCCCCAGCAAGTTCACACAGCAATAAATGGAAATGTGGGAGGAGCCTGTGCTTGTCCCGCCCTCTAGCCCCTCAGTCTTCCTGTGCCCTGTAGCTTTACATGCCCACAATGGGGGCAGCAGTGGAGTCACTCCGGTTACATCCAGAGCTGCGTTCAGTTCACCTGTGGACACCTTTATATGTGCAGGACATTGTCCCGCTACAGAGCATTGTGGGAGATGTAATGATGGGGACACTACAGATGCCAGAATGCAGCTCTGGATGTGACACTCAGCCGTCCCGCTTCCCTTTTAACCCCTTGGTGCCTTCTGCCTTTTTATGCTTTTTATACACAAGTGTTTTATAGATCAGCAGCACATTTTCTACGTCTTGTAAATATGTGACCCCCTCACATCGGAAAACATGGAGGGCGGCCAGTAACTACAAAAGTGCCTGCAGGTTGTACCTCGCCCCAGCATTACGGAGACACGAGGCGCACAGTGCCTCATGGCTACCACTAGCCCTGCTCTGTTGTGTATGGCTGCCGCCTGTGTAGACTTAAGGTGGCGGCTCGGCCAATGCTGATTGTACTCCTGTGCTGCCGTCTATTGCGACAGCTCCATGACTGCCCCCCTCAGCTGCGCTCACTTCCATTGTGTCCTTCCTCTCTCCCGACTGCTCCCCCTCGCCTCCTCTCCTGACTGCGCCTCCTCTTTTCCTCTCCTTTCTCCTCTCCTTTCTCCTCTTCCCTCCTGACTGCGCCTCCCTCTCCTTCTCTTCCCTCCTGACTGCGCTCATTCCCTTCTTATCCTCCTTCCTGACTGCATGTCCCTCTCCTTTCTCTCCTCTTCCCTCCAGACTGCACGTCCCTCTCCTTTCTCTCCCCCTCCCTCCTGACTGCGTGTCCCTCTCCTTTCTCTCCCCCTCCCTCCTGACTGCACATCCTTCTCTTTTCTCTCCCCCTCCCTCCTGACTGCATGTCCCTCTTTTTCTCTCCTCCTCCTCCCTCCTGACTGTGCTCTTCTCCACGCCCCGGTCCAGATCTCATACCCGCCATCTTCCGTCTCCGGGTGCTTTGTGGCCCCGGCCGTGTGATCTGGGGCTTTGCTGTTGTACATTTTCTTGGTGATAAGTTATTTGGAGCTGACACCCCCCTGCGCTGATCTCGGCTCCGCGGTTGTCAGACGCCTCGTGTGTCCTGTACATTCTGTACATATTACTGAGGATTTTTGTTGTTGCCTTTTTCCATTATTTGCCTTGTAAATCTGATAGTTACTGACCTGAAATAAACCTGATAAATCCTGAGCTGCCGATGGTGTTGGGGTCCTGAGTGGGGGGTCTATGTACAGTGGTACCTGAACCTACAGAGACACAGCCACGTTGGCTCCAAATTTTGTACTTCTCACTTCTAGGAAAGCTCAGGGTATGTTTACAGGAAGGCAGCCATGTTATCTCCCTGCTGCAGTAGGGGTGGGGTACGAGACCCCCATAGTACCGATACAGTACTGCCGCCCACCTTGGCCCGCTCGTCGCCTAACATCTCCCTGTACGTGATACGAGAGGGGTTAGTAAGTTCTCCACCCCGTGTCCTGTGCGTGTGAGATGTCAGGACACACAGTAGACATTTGGGAAGTGACAGGATGGTGAGAGCAGTACACTGCGGCTCCGCAGAAAACGACCGATCTGGAGCTTTGTCCTGTCATTAAATTCCTTATAAATGAAGAAAAAAATCCACATGGGGACGATGGTGGTATGTGGTGGTGATGGACCTTCCTACTACCAAGTCCACTTGTAGGCCAAGCAGTTTACATGGGGCAGGGAATCGAGTGACGATGACCCGGTTCAGGGCGACCTGTCAAAGTATCTTCAAGGGAAATGTGCCGTAAAGTGGAGGCCATGATTCTGTAAGACCAGCGGTGTCATAGTTCATGATTTGGGCGTCTCAGCCGGCACTGGGTCTAGTCAGCAATTTAGCCAGGAGAATTTCGACCTTGAAAAAATCCAGTAGACTTCTATTCTCTAATTAGTTCCACCATTGCTCCACCACCATGATCCTGAGACCAAGTCCATGCCAAGGAGGCACAAGGGGTGACCAGCTGGAGAGATCATGGCAGCTTCATGGCAAGATACAAATCACAAGCTGCTGTCCGTCCGGCTCCATGGAGCTTCACCATCACCTAACAGTCCAGAGCCGGCTCCGAGTCATTGTGTCACAACCTGAAGATGTTTCTGATGAGTGAGAAGTCTTCAATTCCCAGGGCAGCCGGTCATTGTAGGCGAAGTGTGAACGCAAGGGCGATTACTCAGAAGAGTGCCAGGCTCAATCTTCTCCAACACTCTGCCTTCACGTAGATAAATTATTGTAGACTCATCATTATTGGGAAGTGGATGGAACCACAGCAACTTGGCCACAAAGTAGAGACCTCAGAACATTACAGAGCGGGGGGGGGCCCATCATATTTGTATTAATGTCTGTGGATGTAGATGAGGACAGAAAAGCCCCCGGAGGTGGATGTGGGGGGCACATACTTTTCTCGATATTGTCTGTGGATGTAGATGAGGACAGAGAAGCCCCTGGAGGTGGATGTGGGGGGGGGCACATACTTTTCTCCATATTAATTTCTATGGATGGAGGACAGAGAAGCCCCTGGAGGCAGGTGTGGGGGGCTTGTGCAGTAATCGATGGTGCTATATTATAAAGGAGAGTGTTATATATAAGATGAAACTATGAAATTAATGATTGTGCTCCGTATAACGAGAGGGTATGTTATATTCTAGGGGACGGCACTGTACATAACGAGGGTGTACACTATATACTAAGGGAAGGTGCTCTATATAACGAGGGTGTACACTATATACTAAGGGATGGCTGTGCCAAATGGTCCATAGGCTAATCCACCACGCAGAGGATAAAATAGTCCAGGAACACGAATACAGTCCAGTTACTGGATAAATGTCCTGGGAGATGAGTCACAATCCTCCGCTTAGACATCGTTATGGCAGTGCGGCTTGAGATACGTCTCCATGTAGGCCCCTCCTGCAGTATCTTCCAGGGTAATCGGGGTGTCTCCGGCGTGCTGACCTTAGCTCCTTTGGGGGATGCTGATGCTGTTGTACGTGTGTCCCTGTCCTCCTCAGGTTCCCTCCTTTGACCCAGGGGTAGGCAGACAGGTTGGGTGGTGTTCAGGCCCCTCAGACCTTGGCATCCTTGCCTGCGGTCATCCACGTCACATTCCTAAGCATGTTCTTGAGGGTCAGGTCCGTTAGGAGCTTGGCCAAGGTGCTGACATTAGAAACAAATTTTCAATAGTAACCAGCAGTTACCAAAAAAGTGAGTACCTGCTTCTTAGTCTGGGGTCTACACCAGCTTCCACCTTGGTGGCTCCGGCTTTAAGGTCCCACCCCCAACTCTATGCCTGAGATACTGCACCTCAGCGCATTTACCAGGGCAAATGGTCGGTCCTGCAGTCAGGATATGGTCAAGCACTAGGCCGAGTATGTTCCTCCCAGGTTGTTCTGAAAATAACAATCATCCAAGCCCAGGCAAAGTCCTGACATTGTTCTAACAGTCTTGGGAAAGCAGCTGGGGCATCTTTCATCCCCAAGGGCATTCCCAGGAACTTAAAAAGCCCAAATGGAGTAATAAAGGTTGAACATTCTCTGTTACGGGTATCTGCCAGTACCCCTTGGCCAAGTCTATCGTGGTTACAAATTTGGCACTGCCTAGACGGTCCAATTGATCATCCATCCTGGGCCTGGGGTAAGCGTCACTCGTGGTGGCATTGTTTAATCTCCAGTCACAATCGCATGGTATCATCACCTTGGCCACCAGGAGGACAGGCCAAGAGCTGTGAGATGGTTGGATAACTCCCAGATGTTTCATCTCCTCCAGTTTGTTCTTTATCATGCCTTGAACAGCCTCTGGAACCCGGTAGGCTGCCCACTGGATCAGGCGTTGTCTGAAAGTTTCCACATGGTGACTGGTGAAAGTCTTTGAGGAGTAAGCAGCAGCACTTGGTCTTGGAACGGAGAAAGTATTGTTTTTTTTATATCCGATAAATGGGAGCCCAGGGGCTCTTGTTCCAGGGATCCTCCTGCATAGGCGACCTGGAGAACATCGGACTCATCCTTGAAGGTATCACTAGGGGGGTGGCAGACAGCTAGAACATGAAGTGATCGGTGTTATGACCCCAATGGCGAGGGTCTCAGAGGAACGTGGAAGTCTGCAGAATACAAAAATCCAGCTCATAGGGCAGTGGTAACTGGGTTGACCATATATCTACTCCTAACGCCAACACTAGAAGTAGCCGGGGATCATTCCTACGTTGATTCTAGATGACACGCGCCAGCCGGAGAATCTAGCTACCCCTAGTAGAGGAAAACAAAGACCTTTCTTGCCTCCAGAGAAGGGGACCCCAAAGCTGGATAGAAGCCCCCCACAAATAATGACGGTGAGGAAAGAGGAAATGACAAACACAGAAATGAACCAGGTTTAGCACAGAGAGGCCCGCTTACTGATAGCAGAATAAAGAAAGGTAACTTATATGGTCAACAAAAACCCTATCAAAATCCACACTGGAAATTCAAGAACCCCCGAACCGTCTAACGGTCCGGGGGGAGAACACCAGCCCCTAGAGCTTCCAGCAAAGGTCAGGATATAGATTTGGAACAAGCTGGACAAAAATACAAAACCAAAACAAATAGCAAAAAGCAAAAGGCAGACTTAGCTGATATAACTGGAACCAGGATCAGTAGACAAGAGCACAGCAGACTAGCTCTGATAACTACGTTGCCAGGCATTGAACTGAAGGTCCAGGGAGCTTATATAGCAACACCCCTAACTAACGACCCAGGTGCGGATAAAAGGAATGACAGAAAAACCAGAGTCAAAAAACTAGTAACCACTAGAGGGAGCAAAAAGCAAATTCACAACAGTACCCCCCCCCCTTAGTGAGGGGTCACCGAACCCTCACCACGACCACCAGGGCGATCAGGATGAGCGGCATGAAAGGCACGAACTAAATCGGCCGCATGAACATCAGAGGCGACCACCCAGGAATTATCCTCCTGACCATAGCCCTTCCACTTGACCAGGTACTGAAGCCTCCGCCTGGAGAGGCGAGAATCCAAGATCTTCTCCACCACGTACTCCAACTCGCCCTCAACCAACACCGGAGCAGGAGGCTCAGCAGAAGGAACTAAAGGCACAATGTACCGCCGCAACAAGGACCTATGAAATACATTGTGAATAGCAAACGACACAGGAAGATCCAGACGAAAAGATACAGGATTAAGAATTTCCAATATCTTGTAAGGCCCAATAAAACGAGGTTTAAATTTGGGAGAGGAGACCTTCATAGGAACAAAGCGGGAAGAAAGCCATACCAAATCCCCAACGCGTAGTCGGGGACCCACACCGCGGCGGCGGTTGGCAAAGCGCTGAGCCTTCTCCTGTGACAACTTCAAGTTGTCCACCACATGATTCCAGATCTGCTGCAACCTATCCATCACAGAATCCACCCCAGGACAGTCAGAAGGCTCCACATGACCCGAAGAAAAGCGAGGATGGAAACCAGAGTTGCAGAAAAAAGGCGAAACCAAGGTGGCGGAACTAGCCCGATTATTAAGGGCAAACTCAGCCAACGGCAAGAATGTCACCCAATCGTCCTGATCAGCAGAGACAAAACACCTCAAATAAGCCTCCAAAGTCTGATTGGTTCGCTCCGTCTGTCCATTAGTCTGAGGATGGAAAGCAGACGAAAACGACAAATCAATGCCCATCCTACTACAAAAGGATCGCCAGAACCTGGAAACGAACTGGGATCCTCTGTCTGACACAATATTCTCAGGGATGCCGTGCAAACGAACCACGTTCTGGAAAAACACAGGAACCAGATCGGAAGAGGAAGGCAGCTTAGGCAAAGGAACCAAATGGACCATCTTGGAGAAGCGATCACATATCACCCAGATAACGGACATGCCCTGAGATAGCGGAAGATCAGAAATGAAATCCATGGAGATATGTGTCCAAGGTCTCTTCGGGACAGGCAAGGGCAAGAGCAAACCGCTGGCACGAGAACAGCAAGGCTTAGCTCGAGCACAAGTCCCACAGGACTGCACAAATGACCGCACATCCCTTGACAAGGAAGGCCACCAAAAGGACCTGGCCACCAGATCTCTGGTGCCAAAAATTCCCGGGTGACCTGCCAACACCGAGGAATGAACCTCGGAAATGACTCTGCTGGTCCACTTATCCGGGACAAACAGTCTGTCAGGTGGACAAGACTCAGGCCTATCAGCCTGAAATCTCTGCAACACACGTCGCAGATCCGGAGAAATAGCTGACAAGATAACTCCATCTTTAAGAATACCAACAGGATCCGCGACTCCAGGAGCATCAGGCACAAAGCTCCTAGAAAGAGCATCGGCCTTCACATTCTTTGAACCTGGTAAATACGAGACAACAAAATCAAAGCGGGAGAAAAACAATGACCAGTGGGCCTGTCTCGGATTAAGGCGTTTAGCAGACTCGAGATACATCAGATTTTTGTGATCAGTCAAGACCACCACACGATGCTTAGCACCCTCGAGCCAATGACGCCACTCCTCAAATGCCCATTTCATGGCCAACAACTCCCGATTGCCCACATCATAATTTCGCTCGGCAAGCGAAAACTTCCTAGAGAAAAAGGCACAAGGTTTCATAACAGAGCAACCAGGGCCTCTCTGCGACAAAACGGCCCCTGCCCCAATCTCCGAAGCATCCACCTCAACCTGAAAGGGAAGTGAGACGTCAGGCTGGCACAAAACAGGCGCCGAAGTAAACCGGCGTTTCAACTCCTGGAAAGCCTCCACGGCAGCAGGAGCCCAGTTAGCTACATCGGAGCCCTTCTTGGTCATATCCGTCAAAGGTTTCACAATGCTAGAAAAATTAGCGATAAAACGACGGTAGAAGTTAGCGAAGCCCAAGAACTTCTGAAGACTCTTAACTGACGAGGGCTGAGTCCAATCAAGAATAGCTCGGACCTTGACTGGGTCCATCTCCACAGCAGAAGGGGAAAAAATGAACCCCAAAAAGGGAACCTTCTGTACACCAAAGAGACACTTTGAGCCCTTGACAAACAAAGAATTTTCACGCAAAATTTTAAAGACCAACCTGACCTGCTCCACATGCGAATCCCAATTATCAGAAAAAAACAAAATATCATCCAGATAAACAATCAAAAATTTATCCAGATACTTCCGGAAAATGTCATGCATAAAGGACTGAAAAACTGAAGGCGCATTGGAGAGCCCAAAAGGCATCACCAAGTACTCAAAATGACCTTCGGGCGTATTGAATGCGGTTTTCCATTCATCACCTTGCTTAATGCGCACAAGGTTGTACGCACCACGAAGGTCTATCTTGGTGAACCACTTGGCACCCTTAATCCGGGCAAACAAGTCAGACAACAGCGGTAAAGGATACTGAAATTTGACAGTGATCTTATTTAAAAGCCGATAATCAATACAAGGTCTCAAAGATCCGTCCTTTTTTGCCACAAAAAAGAATCCCGCACCAAGAGGGGAAGAAGACGGACGAATATGTCCTTTCTCCAGAGACTCCTTGATATATGAACGCATAGCGGTATGTTCAGGTACCGACAGATTAAACAGTCTTCCCTTAGGAAATTTACTGCCTGGGATCAAATCTATAGCACAGTCACAGTCCCTATGAGGAGGCAGTGCACTGGACTCAGACTCACTGAAGACATCCTGATAATCAGACAAATACTCCGGAACTTCCGAAGGCGTAGAAGAAGCAATAGACACAGGCAGGGAATCCCCATGAATACCACGACAGCCCCAACTTGAGACTGACATAGCCTTCCAGTCCAGGACTGGATTATGGGTCTGTAACCATGGCAGCCCTAAAACAACCAAATCATGCATTTTATGTAAAACCAGGAAACGTATCACCTCGCGGTGTTCAGGAGTCATGCACATGGTAACCTGTGTCCAATACTGCGGTTTATTTGCTGCCAATGGTGTAGCATCAATACCCCTAAGAGGAATAGGATTTTCTAATGGTTCAAGAGTAAAACCACAGCGCTTAGCAAATGAGAGATCCATGAGACTCAGGGCAGCACCTGAATCTACAAACGCCATGACAGGATAAGACGACAGTGAGCAAATCAAAGTTACAGACAGAATAAATTTAGGTTGCAAATTACCAACGGTGACAGGACTAACAACCTTAGCTATACGTTTAGAGCATGCTGAGATAACATGTGTAGAATCACCACAGTAGTAGCACAAGCCATTCCGGCGTCTATGAATTTTCCGCTCATTTCTAGTCAGGATTCTATCACATTGCATTAAATCAGGTGTCTGTTCAGACAACACCATGAGGGAATTTGCGGTTTTTCTATCACATTGCACCGAATTAGGTGTCTGTTCAGACAACACCATGAGGGAATTTGCGGTTTTGCGCTCCCGCAACCGCCGGTCAATTTGAATAGCCAGTGCCATAGTATCATTCAGACCTGTGGGAATGGGAAAACCCACCATAACATTCTTAATGGCTTCAGAAAGGCTATTTCTAAAATTAGCGGCCAGTGCACACTCGTTCCAATGTGTCAGCACGGACCATTTCCGAAATTTTTGGCAATACACTTCAGCCTCGTCCTGCCCCTGAGACATAGCCAGCAAGGCCTTTTCTGCCTGAATCTCAAGATTGGGTTCCTCATAAAGTAAACCGAGCGCCAGAAAAAACGCATCAAGATCAGCCAATGCCGGATCTCCTGGCGCCAGCGAAAAAGCCCAATCCTGAGGGTCGCCCCGTAAGAACGAAATAACAATTTTTACTTGCTGAGCAGAATCTCCAGATGAACAGGGTCTCAGGGACAAAAACAATTTACAATTATTCACGAAATTCCTAAACTTAAACCTGTCTCCGGAAAACAGTTCAGGAATCGGTATTTTAGGTTCTGACCTAGGATTTCTGATAACATAGTCTTGTATGCCCTGCACACGAGTAGCCAGCTGGTCCACACTTGTAATCAAGGTCTGGACATTCATGTCTGCAGCAAGCATAGCCACTCTGAGGTAAAGGGGAAGAAGAAAAAAAAAACTCAGAATCTTCTTTCTTATAATCCCTCTTCTGCAATGCATTAAACATTTAATACTGGCCTGGCAAACTGTTATGACCCCAATGGCGAGGGTCTCAGAGGAACGTGGAAGTCTGCAGAATACAAAAATCCAGCTCATAGGGCAGTGGTAACTGGGTTGACCATATATCTACTCCTAACGCCAACACTAGAAGTAGCCGGGGATCATTCCTACGTTGATTCTAGATGACACGCGCCAGCCGGAGAATCTAGCTACCCCTAGTAGAGGAAAACAAAGACCTTTCTTGCCTCCAGAGAAGGGGACCCCAAAGCTGGATAGAAGCCCCCCACAAATAATGACGGTGAGGTAAGAGGAAATGACAAACACAGAAATGAACCAGGTTTAGCACAGAGAGGCCCGCTTACTGATAGCAGAATAAAGAAAGGTAACTTATATGGTCAACAAAAACCCTATCAAAATCCACACTGGAAATTCAAGAACCCCCGAACCGTCTAACGGTTCAGGGGGAGAACACCAGCCCCCTAGAGCTTCCAGCAAAGGTCAGGATATAGATTTGGAACAAGCTGGACAAAAAATACAAAACCAAAACAAATAGCAAAAAGCAAAAGGCAGACTTAGCTGATATAACTGGAACCAGGATCAGTAGACAAGAGCACAGCAGACTAGCTCTGATAACTACGTTGCCAGGCATTGAACTGAAGGTCCAGGGAGCTTATATAGCAACACCCCTAACTAACGACCCAGGTGCGGATAAAAGGAATGACAGAAAAACCAGAGTCAAAAAACTAGTAACCACTAGAGGGAGCAAAAAGCAAATTCACAACAGATCGGTCGTGATATTCTTTCAGCATGTTGATGTGGATGGTCTTCTGTTGTCGACCACCAGGGTCTAGGGCAATGATGCAGTTAGCGCCATTAATCCTGACAATCTGATAAGGGCCTTCCCACTTTGCTAGAAGCTTGTTGGCAGGGGAAGCAATAATCATGAGTACTTGTCCTTCCATAAATTCCCGGGTCCTGGCGTTACGGTCATACCAGGTCTTTTGTCTGAACTGGACCATGCCTTATGTTCTTTAGGCAAGGTAACGAGCTGGGCGAGACGGTCCTTTTATCAGTCCTTTTCAACGTCAGCAAAAGCCCTCAGCATATTTTTTAGGTTTCCATTAAAGTGTTCACATAGTCCGTTAGTCTGCGGGTGGTATGGGTTGGTGGGAATGGCTTGAACACCACAGGTTTGCCAGAGGGACCAGACCAGGCCTGACATGAACAGAGCCCCATGATCCGATGATATTTCACTGGGGAACCCTACCCAGGGAAAGATGGTAACGAGAGCCTCGGCCACCTGTACTGCTGTGATACTGGACGGGCTGCAGTTTCAGGATACCGAGTGGCAGGGTCCTGTTATGATCTGGTGGCCTAAGAGCAGCATGAGACGTACTCTGGAGAAGGTGGTACCTGTACTGACCGCAGACCCTGAACTTAACACCGCAACTAGAAGTAGCCGTGCAATGTACCTAACGCTCCCTAAACATCTCGACACAGCCGGAGGACTAATTACCCCTAGAGATAGAAAAGGGAAAACTATCTTGCCTCAGAGAAAATCCCCAAAGGATAGACAGCCCCCCACAAATATTGACTGTGAGAGGAGAGGGAAAAAAACATACACAGACTGAAATGAGAATTTAGCAAAGGAGGCCACTTCTAGCTAAATAGAAAGGATAGGACAGAGTACTATGCGGTCAGTATTAAAACACTAGAAAATATCCACCACAGAAAATACAAAATCTCCACAGCTAACTAAAGATATGGAGGGCATATCTGCATCTCCAGAGATACCAGCTTGGCTAAACAAATCCTTATACAGACCAAGCTGGACAAGACAAAAACATGGAAAAGAACTGAACAATAAGACCACAGCATGTGGACAGCAAAAATCAAGGCCAGAACTTACCTTTGTTGAAATGAACAGCAAAGCAGAAGAGACCAGGCAGGGATGTGAATCCTCCAGGAACAATGGACAACTGGCACTGACTAAAGGGTGAAGCAAGACTAAATAGCCCTGTCAAAATTGCAAAAAGTGAACACACCTGATAAATGCTGCGATTCAGAGACAGCAGTGCTACCACTTACAACCACCGGAGGGAGCCCAAGAGCAGAAATCACAACAGGGTCCATCACTGTCAGGCTAGGGTGGCCTGAGGCCCTATGATCGCCACACAGTAACATGGTCCTTCAGTTATGGGCAGGATCAGCAGGAACCTTATCTCCAGCTCCTGGATACAGTAGAGACATCACACTGCCCCACCTCCTACTGCCTGTGTTACTATGTGACTCCTCACTCCGCCTACCTCACATCCCATCACACCAAATATCGATCATCTCCCAAATATCCATCATCTCCCCCATCAACTCCCACATATCCCGTCATCTCCCACATCCGCCTTCATCTCCCACATAGCCATCATCTCCCACATCATCTCTCATATGCCCATCATGGTTCCTGGGTCTATGGTCGACTCAAGTGGCAACTCTTCCTCAGGCGGGATGGAGTGGATAAGATGCATCGGACGAGGTGGGGTGCATGAGACTCCATCCAAGTCCGTGAGGGAAAGCTGAACTGCAGGTGCCCAGATTGCCCGCACCCATAATATCTCCTATCAGTGATTCTCCCAAGTCGTGTTCGGAACTGTTGGGGCCCAGGATTGTGATTTGTGATTGTCACCGGTCTGCGGCTGGTGGAGGGAGCAGATATAACCGGAGGAGGCCGGGGCGCGGGAGCAGGCAGTGAGTCCCAGAGGACACACGGTCAGGGTGGGATCACGGGGCACACGGTGAGAGCACAGAGGGTATAGGGCCGGCACGGGATGAGAGCACAGAGAACATACAACCAGCATGGGGTGAGAGCACAAAGGACACACGGCCGGCATGGGATGGGAACACAGGACCCACGGTGAGAGCACAGAGGGTATAGGTCCGGCACGGGGTGAGAGCACAGAGGATACAGTGCCGGCATGGGGTGAGCCCAGAAGATGCAGCCGGCACGGGGTTGGGAGCACAGGGAACACACGGCCGGCATGGGGTGAGAGCACAAAGGACACACACCTGGCATGGGATGGGAACACAGAGGACACAGCCTGGAAAGGGTGGGTGTCATGATTCCCAATGGCAGGGAAACATCAGAACACAAAAATAACGGACGAGCTCTGGGTGATGGAATCTCGAGCTGACCGTGAGCTAAATCTACCACACAACTAATAGTAGCCAGGGAGCATACCTATGACTTCCTAGATGCCACGCGCCAGCCGGAGGACTAACTACGCCTGGTAGAGGAAGGAACAGACCTGGCTTACCTCTAGGGAAATACCCCAAAAGATGATAGCAGCCCCCCACATGTAATAACGGTGAGTTAAGAGGAAAAGACATACACAGTATGAAAGTAGATTTAGCAAAGAGAGGTCCACTTACTAGATAGCAGAAGGATACAAAAGAGGACTTCACGGTCAACTGAAAACCCTTTCAAAAAACCATCCTGAAATTACTTTAAGACTCCTGTGTCAACTCATGACACAGGAGTGGCAATTTCAGCCCACAAGAGCTTCCAGCTACAGAGAATAACAAAAACTGCAAACTGGACAAAAGATACAAAACAAAAGGACAAAGTCCACTTAGCTGATCAGCAGACTAGTAGCAGGAACATGCAACCGAAGGCTCTGGTTACAATGATGACCGGCAAGGAAATGACTGGAGAGCAAGGCTAAATAGGAAACTCCCAAACACTGATGGGAGCAGGTGAACTGAGACAGCAAAGCACACACAAGTCACCAGTACCACCAGCAACCACCAGGGGAGCCCAAAAAGCGGATTCACAACAGTACCCCCCCCCTTAAGGAGGGGGCACCGAACCCTCACGAGAACCGCCAGGGCGATCTGGATGAGCCCTATGAAAGGCACGAACCAAATCCGAGGCATGAACATCAGAGGCAGTTACCCAAGAATTATCTTCCTGACCATAGCCCTTCCATTTAACCAGATATTGAAGTCTCCGTCTGGAAATACGGGAATCCAAGATCTTCTCTACAACGTACTCCAATTCACCCTCCACCAGCACAGGAGCAGGAGGTTCAGTAGAAGGAACCACCGGTACCTCATATCTCCGCAACAACGACTGATGGAATACATTATGGATAGCGAAAGATGCCGGGAGGTCCAAACGAAAGGACACAGGGTTAAGTATCTCCAAAATCCTATAAGGACCGATGAACCGAGGCTTAAACTTAGGAGAAGAAACCCTCATAGGGACAAAACGGGAAGACAACCACACCAAGTCCCCAACACGAAGGCGAGGACCAACACGACGACGGCGGTTAGCAAACTGCTGAGTCCTCTCCTGGGACAACTTCAAATTGTCCACCACTTGTCCCCAAATCTGATGCAACCGATCCACCACCGCATCCACTCCAGGACAATCCGAAGATTCCACCTGACCAGATGAAAAACGAGGATGAAACCCTGAATTGCAAAAGAAAGGAGAAACCAAAGTGGCAGAACTAGCCCGATTATTAAGAGCAAATTCTGCCAACGGCAAAAAGGCAACCCAATCATCCTGATCCGCAGACACAAAACACCTCAAATAAGTCTCCAAAGTTTGATTAGTTCGCTCCGTCTGGCCATTAGTCTGAGGATGGAATGCAGACGAAAAAGACAAATCAATGCCCAACCTGGCACAGAATGCCCGCCAAAATCTAGACACGAACTGGGTTCCCCTGTCAGAAACGATGTTTTCCGGAATACCATGCAAGCGAACCACATTTTGAAAAAACAAAGGAACCAACTCCGACAAGGAAGGCAACTTCGGCAATGGCACCAAATGAACCATCTTAGAAAAACGGTCACACACCACCCAGATGACAGACATCCTCTGAGAGACAGGAAGATCAGAAATAAAGTCCATCGAGATGTGCGTCCAAGGCCTCTTCGGAACAGGCAAGGGCAACAATAACCCACTAGCCCTAGAACAACAAGGCTTGGCCCGAGCACACACATCACAAGACTGCACAAAAACACGCACATCCCGAGACAGGGAAGGCCACCAGAAGGATCTAGCCACCAAATCTCTGGTACCAAAAATTCCAGGATGACCCGCCAACGCAGAAGAATGAACCTCCGAGATGACTCTACTGGTCCAATCATCAGGAACAAACAGTCTACCAGGCGGACAACGATCAGGTCTATCCGCCTGAAATTCTTGCAAAGCACGTCGCAGATCTGGGGAGACAGCAGACAAAACCACCCCATCCTTAAGGACACCAGCAGGTTCAGAATCCCCAGGAGAGTCAGGCTCAAAACTCCTAGAAAGAGCATCTGCCTTAACATTTTTAGAACCCGGTAAGTATGAAACCACAAAATTAAACCGAGAAAAAAACAACGACCATCGTGCCTGTCTAGGATTCAGGCACCTGGCAGACTCTAGATAAATCAGATTCTTGTGATCAGTCAAAACTACCACCTGATGTCTGGCACCCTCAAGCCAATGACGCCACTCCTCAAATGCCCACTTCATGGCCAAAAGCTCCCGATTACCAACATCATAGATTCGCTCGGCGGCCGAAAATTTTCGAGAAAAGAACGCACAAGGTCTCATCACTGAGCAGTCGGAACTTTTCTGCGACAAAACCGCCCCCGCTCCGATCTCGGAAGCATCGACCTCAACCTGAAAGGGAAGAGAAACATCAGGCTGGCGCAACACAGGGGCAGACAAAAAGCGGCGCTTAAGCTCCCGAAAGGCCTCCACAGCAGCAGGGGACCAATTGGCAACATCAGCACCCTTTTTGGTCAAATCCGTCAGAGGTTTAGCAACGCCAGAAAAACCAGTTATAAATCGACGATAAAAATTAGCAAAGCCCAAGAATTTCTGAAGACTCTTAAGAGAAGTAGGCTGCGTCCAGTCACAAATAGCCCGAACCTTGACAGGGTCCATCTCAATAGAAGAAGGGGAAAAAATGTACCCCAAAAAGGAAATCTTTTGAACCCCAAAAACACACTTTGAACCCTTTACACACAAAGAATTCTCCCGCAAAACCTGAAAAACCCTCCTGACCTGTTGAACATGAGACTCCCAGTCATCAGAAAAAAATCAAAATATCATCCAAATACACAATCATAAATTTATCCAAATATTCACGGAAAATATCATGCATTAAGGACTGAAAAACTGAAGGTGCATTAGAAAGGCCGAAAGGCATTACTAAATACTCAAAATGGCCCTCAGGCGTATTAAATGCGGTTTTCCACTCATCCCCCTGCTTAATTCGCACCAAATTATACGCCCCACGAAGATCAATCTTAGAGAACCACTTAGCCCCCCTTATGCGAGCAAACAAATCAGTCAGCAAAGGCAACGGATACTGATATTTGACTGTAATTTTATTCAGGAGTCGATAATCAATACAAGGCCTCAGAGAGCCATCCTTCTTAGACACAAAGAAAAAAACAGCTCCTAAAGGAGATGAAGAAGGACGAATATGTCCCTTTTCCAGGGACTCCTTAATATACTCTCGCATAGCAACATGTTCAGGTTCGGATAAGTTAAACAAACGACCCTTTGGAAATTTACTGCCAGGAATCAGATCTATGGCGCAATCACAATCTCTGTGGGGAGGGAGTGAACCAATTTTAGGCTCCTCAAAAATATCACGATAATCAGACAAAAATGCCGGAATCTCAGAGGGAATAGATGACGAAATGGAAACCAAAGGTACGTCCCCATGAGCCCCCCGACATCCCCAGCTTAACACAGACATTGTTTTCCAGTCAAGGACTGGGTTATGAGATTGTAATCATGGTAATCCAAGCACTAAAACATCATGTAAATTGTACAACACAAGGAAGCGAATCACCTCCTGATGGTCTGGAGTCATACGCATAGTCACTTGCGTCCAGGATTGTGGTTTATTACAAGCCAAAAGCGTAGAATCAATACCCTTCAGAGGTATAGGGACTTCCAGAGGCTCTAAATCAAACCCACAGCGCCTGGCAAGGGACCAATCCATAAGACTCAGAGCGGCGCCAGAGTCCACATAGGCATCCACGGTAATAACTGATAATGAACAAATCAAGGTTACAGACAAAATAAATTTGGACTGTAAAGTGCCAATTGAAATAGACTTGTCAACCTTCCTTGTACGTTTAGAGCATGCTGATATAACATGAGCAGAATCACCACAATAGAAGCATAACCCATTTTTACGCCTATAATTCTGCCGCTCGCTTCTGGACAGAATTCTGTCACATTGCATTTTCTCTGGCATATCTTCAGAAGATACCGCCAAATGGTGCACGGGTTTGCGCTCCCGCAAACGCCGATCAATCTGAATAGCCATTGTCATGGACTCATTCAGACCTGTAGGCGCAGGGAACCCGACCATAACATCTTTAACGGCATCAGAAAGGCCCTCTCTGAAATTTGCCGCTAGGGCGCACTCATTCCACTGAGTAAGCACAGACCATCTACGAAATTTTTGGCAGTATATCTCAGCTTCATCTTGCCCTTGAGATAGGGCTATCAAAGCTTTTTCAGCTTGAATCTCCAAATTAGGTTCCTCATAAAGCAACCCTAAAGCCAGAAAAAACGCATCCACATTGAGCAACGCAGGATCCCCTGGTGTCAATGAAAATGCCCAATTTTGAGGGTCACCTCGCAGCAAAGAGATTACAATCTTAACCTGCTGGACAGGATCTCCAGAGGAGTGAGGTCTGAGAGAAAGGAACAATTTACAATTATATTTGAAATTCAGGAACCGAGATCTATCTCCGGAAAACACCTCTGGTGTAGGAATTTTAGGTTCAGACATCGGAGTATGTATAACAAAATCTTGTAAATTTTGAACCTTGGTAGCAAGATTACTTAAACCTACAGCCAAACTCTGAGGATCCATCTTTAAACAGGTGAGATCAGAGCCATTCAAGGATTAGAAGGAGAGAAAGGCAAAGGCTGTAATTGGAGCTGAAATACAACTGATCCAACTATGGAGCAAGCATAGGGGGGAAAAAAAAATAAAAAATCTACAGACTTCTTTTCTCTCTCCTTTCTTCTGCCAATAACTTTAACATTGGCCGGTCATACTGTCATGATTCCCAATGGCAGGGAAACATCAGAACACAAAAATAACGGACGAGCTCTGGGTGATGGAATCTCGAGCTGACCGTGAGCTAAATCTACCACACAACTAATAGTAGCCAGGGAGCATACCTACGACTTCCTAGATGCCACGCGCCAGCCGGAGGACTAACTACGCCTGGTAGAGGAAGGAAAAGACCTGGCTTACCTCTAGGGAAATACCCCAAAAGATGATAGCAGCCCCCCACATGTAATAACGGTGAGTTAAGAGGAAAAGACATACACAGTATGAAAGTAGATTTAGCAAAGAGAGGTCCACTTACTAGATAGCAGAAGGATACAAAAGAGGACTTCACGGTCAACTGAAAACCCTTTCAAAAAACCATCCTGAAATTACTTTAAGACTCCTGTGTCAACTCATGACACAGGAGTGGCAATTTCAGCCCACAAGAGCTTCCAGCTACAGAGAATAACAAAAACTGCAAACTGGACAAAAGATACAAAACAAAAGGACAAAGTCCACTTAGCTGATCAGCAGACTAGTAGCAGGAACATGCAACCGAAGGCTCTGGTTACAATGATGACCGGCAAGGAAATGACTGGAGAGCAAGGCTAAATAGGAAACTCCCAAACACTGATGGGAGCAGGTGAACTGAGACAGCAAAGACACACAAGTCACCAGTACCACCAGCAACCACCAGGGGAGCCCAAAAGCGGATTCACAACAGGTGGGATCACGGGGCACAGGGTGAGAGCATCGAGGACACACGGCCGGCATGGGATGGGAACACAGAGGACACAGCCGGCAAAGGGTGGGATCACAGGGGGCACATGGTGAGAGCACAGAGGATACAGTGCCAGCATTCTGGTGGGAGCACAGGACACACAGCCAGCATGGGGTGACAGCACAGAGGACACACGGCCAGCACGGGGTGGAAGAACAGGGAGCACACAGTGAGAGCACAGACGTTACAGGGCAGACACGGCATGGGAGCACAGAGGATACAGGGCCGGCATGGCATGGAAGCACAGTGGATACAGGGCTGGCATGGCGTGGAAGCACAGAGGATACAGGGCCGGCATGGGGTGAGAGCACAGAGGATACAGGGCCGGCACGGGGTGGGAGCACAGAGGATACAGGGCCGGCACGGGGTGGGAGCACAGAGGATACAGGGCCGGCACGGGGTGGGAGCACAGAGGATACAGGGCCGGCACGGGGTGGGAGCACAGAGGATACAGGGCCGGCACGGGGAGGGAGCACAGAGGATACAGTGCCGGCACGGGGAGGGAGCACAGAGGATACAGGGTCGGCACGGGGAGGGAGCACAGAGGATACAGGGCCGGCACGGGGAGGGAGCACAGAGGATACAGGGTCGGCACGGGGTGAGAGCACAGGACACACGGCTGGCATGGGGTGGAAGCACAAGGGGTACATGGTGAGTGAACAAAGGATACAGGGCGGGCACGGAGTGAGAGGACAGAGGACACATGGTCAGCACGATGTGGGAGCACAGCAGATATGTGATTGTGAGGAGAAACGCGTCTTCTCCAGCGATGTTCCAGGGACTGAGCATCAATGGAGAAAATCACTGTCAGCAGAAGACTTCATCCACTGAGTTCATGCTCAAAACTTATAACTCTGCCTCCATCAGGCCAAACAATTATACTTCACCGCTGTCATCACATCATTATCCAACAATCCAAAATGACTGTGAAACAGTCCTCTCCCTCCCGAGCCCTAAAGTACAGCAACCTCAGCACTGACGATCTGCCACTTATCTCCTAAAAATAAACACCCGTATCCAAAAGAAATGGTCTTCCAATGACCCAATGTTACAGTTCCTCTTCCCTCAGGCTCACTTTCCACCTTTGAACCTCTAAGGCTAGTTTCACACTAGCGTTAACTGCAATACGTCGCAAATGCGTCGTTTTGCCGAAAATACGCATCCAGCAAAAGTTCTTGCTGGATACGTTTTTTCGTCATAGACTAACATTAGCGACGCATTAGCGACGCATTAGCGACGCATTTGCGACGCATTGCAAAACGTCGCATCCGTCTTGCGACGCTTGGGCGTGTGTTAGCGGACCATCGGGAAAAAAAAACGTTACATGTAACGTTTTTTGCTCCCGACGGTCCGCTTTTTCCGACCGCGCATGCGCGGCCGGAACTCCGCCCCCACCTCCCCGCACTTCCCCGCACCTCACAATGGGGCAGCGGATGCGTGGGAAAAATGCATCCGCTGCCCCCGTTGTGCGGCGGAGACCACGCTAGCGTCGGGAACCTCGGCCCGACGCACAGCGACGGGTTGTTCCCGACGCTAGTGTGAAAGTAGCCTTACAGAAGAAGTTACCTGACTCCTTGCTTCTTCTCACCCTACAACCTGCATCAGTGACCCTATTCCCTCACATCTCCTCCCTCTCACCAGCTGTGACCTCTCGCTTAACTTCTATCCTCGAGTCTAATGTGCACACGTCCGGATTTCTTGCAGAAATTTCCTGAAGAAAACTGGAAATTTTCTGCAAGAAATCCGCATTTTTTTTTTTGCGGTTTTTTTCGCGTTTTTTTTTAGCATTTTGCAAGCGTAATTAGCTTGCAGAATGCTAAAGTTTTCCAAGCGATCTGTAGCATCGCTTGGAAAACTGACTGACAGGTTGGTCACACTTGTCAAACATACTGTTTGACAAGTGTGACCAACTTTTTACTATAGATGCTGCTTATGCAGCATCTATAGTAAAAGATAGAATGTTTAAAAATAATAAAAAAAAATGCTTATACTCACCCAGACGATCTCCTCACCGGCGTCCGTTCCGTATAGATGGTGTGTGTGCGCAGGACCTTCCATGACGTCGCGGTCACGTGAGCGGTCACATGACCGGTCTCGACCAATCACAGGACCGTGACGTCATCGCAGGTCCTTCACCGCACACCAGCTACAGGAACCGAAGCGGCAGCATGCACCTGAGAGGCGGGAAGACATCGAAGGTGAGTATATCACTATTTTTTATTTTAATTCTTTTTTTTTTACCACTTATATGGTGCCCAGTCTGTGGAGGAGAGTCTCCTCTCCTCCACCCTGGGTACCAACCGCACATGATCTGCTTACTTCCCGCATGGTGTGCACAGCCCCGTGCGGGAAGTAAGCAGATCAATGCACTCCTAGGTGTGCGGAATCCCCGCAATTCCGCATTTTTAATGAACATGTTGCTTTTTTTTCCGCGATGCGATTTTTTCGCGGAAAAAAATCGCAACATTTGCACAAAAAATGCGGAATACCCTGTAAATAATAGGAGGCATATGTTAGCGTTTTTTTCGCGTTTTTATAGCGAAAAAAAGTGAAAAAAACGCGAAAAATCCTGAACGTGTGCACATGGCCTAACACTCCGTTCTGGACCAGAACTGCGCTGCTGACGACAGAGCAGTCGCTATTCTTCCCTTCATCTGTAATCTCCTGGAACGTTTGGTCCACTCCGTCTAATCCGCCATCTCTGATAACGCTCTGCTTTTTCACCCTGGTATCTGCTGTTTACACTCTACAGAATCTGCCCTCACTGAAGTCTGTAACGATCTAACAGCTAAATCTACTGCTCCCTGCTGAATCTCCTGGATCTCCGCGACATCTTACACTGTGGATTACCAGCTCCTCATCATTATGCTCCGCTCTATCATCCTCAAGGACAGTGTGCTCTCATGGTTCACCTCCTAGTTCTCTGACCACTTCCTCTGTGTATTGATCTCCCTCTTACTAACCCCCTCCCTTCACCAATCCATACTGAACGCAACTGACAGGATCTTATTTGTGTCCATTTGCTACACCGATGCCTCCACCCTGTGCCCGCCATTGGACTAGTTACGTACCAGCTATGGAGTACAACATAAACTCATTACTCACACCCACAAAGCTCTCCCCAGTGCTGCATCGCCCTACATCTCCTCCTCCTCTGTCTACCACCCTACCCGTCCTCACCACAGTGCTGCACTGCCCTACATCTCCTTCATATGTCTACCACCTACCCATCCTCTCCACAGTGCTGCACAGTCCTACATCGCCTCATCTGTCTCCCAACTTCGTGTCCACTCCAAAGTGCTGCACTGCCCTACATCTCCTCCTCCTGTCTACCACCTACCCGTATTCTCCACAGTGCTGCACCACTCTACATCTCCTCATCTCTATCTTCCACCTTCTCTGTCTACCACCTACCCGTCCTCTCCACAGTGCTGCACAGCCATACATCTCATCTGTCTACCACCTATCTGTCCACTCCAGTGCTGCACCGTCCTATATCACCTCGTCTTTCTCCCACCCTACCCATCCTCTCCACAGTGCTGCACCGCTCTACATCTCCTCATCTCTAGCTACGACCCTACTCATCCTCTCCACAGTGCTGCACCACTCTACATCTCATCCTCATCTCTAGCTACCACCCTACTCGTTCTCTCTACAGTGCTGCAGTCTTACTTCTCCTCATCTGTCTACCACCTACCCGCCCTCTCCACAGTGCTGCACTGCCCTTCATCTCCTCATCTGTCTACCACCTACCCATCCTCTCCAGTGCTGCACCGCCCTACATCTCCTCATCTGTCTACCACCTACCGGTCCTCTCCACAGTGCTGCCACCGCCCTACATCTCCTCCTCATCTGTCTACCACCTACCCGTCCATTGCTGTGCTGCACCGCCCTACATCTCCTCCTGTCTGCCACCTACCTGTCCTCTCCACAGTCCTGCACCGCCCTACATCTCTCATCTCTACCACCTACCAGTTCTCTCCAGTGCTGCACCGCCCTACATCTCATCTGTCTCCCACCTACCCGTCCTCTCCACAGTGCTGCACCGCCCTACATCTCCTCATCTGTCTCCCACCTGCCCGTCCTCTCCAGTGCTGCACCTCCCTACATCTCATCTGTCTCCCACCTACCCGCCCTCTCCACAGTGCTGCACTGCCCTACATCTCATCTGTTTACCACCTACCCATCCTCTCCAGTGCTGCACCGCCCTACATCTCCTCATGTGTCTCCCACCTACCCGTCCTCTCCACAGCGCTGCACTGCCCTACATCTCATCTGTCTACCACCTACCGGTCCTCTCCAGTGCTGCACCGCTCTACATCTTCTCATCTGTCTGCCACCTACCTGTCCTCTCCACAGTGCTGCACTGCCCTACATCTCATCTACCACCTACCCGTCCTCTCCAGTGCTGCACCACCCTATATTTCCTCATCTGTCTGCCACTTACCCATCCTCTACACAGTGCTGCACTGCCCCTACATCTCCTCATGTCTCCCACCTACCCGTCCTCTCCACAGTGCTGCATTGCCCTACATCTCATGTCTCCCACCTACCCGTCCTCTCCACAGTGCTGCACAGTCCTACATCTCATTTCTGTCTACCACCTACCCGTCCTCTCCAGTGCTGCACCATCCTACATCTCATCTGTCTCCCACCTATCTGTCCTCTCCAGTGCTGCACCGTCGTACATCTCCATCTGTCTACCATCCTACCCGTCCTCTCCAGTGCTGCACCGTCCTACATCTCCTCCTCATCTATCACCCTACCCGTCCTCACCACAGTGCTGCACCGTCCTACATCTCCTCCTCCTGTCTTCCACCCTACACGTCCTCTCCAGTGCTGCACCGTCCTACATCTCCTCCTCTACCACCTACCTGTCCACTCCACAGTGCTGCATCGTCCTACATCTCCTCCATCTCTGTCTACCATCTACCTGTCCACTCCACAGTGCTGCATCGTCCTCCATCTGTCTACCACCTACCTGTCCTCTCCACAGTGCTGCACCGTCCTACATCTCCTCCTTCTCTGTCTACTACCTACCCATCCTCTCCAGTGCTGCACTGCCCTACATCTCATCTGTCTACCACGTACCCGTCTTCACCACAGTGCTACACCGTCCTACATCTCCTCATCTCTATCACCCTACCCGTCCTCACCACAGTGCTGCACCGTCCTACATCTCCTTCTCTGTCTACCACCTACCAGTCCTCAACACAGTGCTTCACTGTCCTATATCTCCTCCTCATCTGTCTATCACCCTACCTGTCCTCTCCACAGTGCTGCACCGCCCTACATCTCCTGTCTACCACCTGTCCTCTCCACAGTGCTGCACCGCCCTACATCTCCTTCTCTGTCTACCACCTACCTTTCCTCTCCAGTGCTGCACCATCCTACATCTCCGTCTACCACCTACCCATCCTCACCACAGTGCTGCACCGTCCTACATCTCCTCCTCCTCTGTCTACCACCCTACCCGTCCTCTCCAGTGCTGCACCGTCCTATATCTCCTCCTCTATGTCTACCACCCACCCATCCTTTCCAGTGCTGCACTGCCCTACATCTCATCTCTATCACCTACCCATCCTCTCCACAGTGCTGCACCGTCCTACATCTCTGTCTACCACCTACCTGTCCTCTCCACAGTGCTGCACCGTCCTCCATCTCCTTCTGTCTGCTACCTACCCATCCTCGAGTGCTGCACTGCCCTACATCTCCTCATCTGTCTACCATGTACCCGTCCTCACCACAGTGCTGCACTGCCCTACATCTCCTCATCTGTCTACCACCTACCCGTTCTCACCACAGTGCTGCACTGCCCTACATCTCCTCATCTGTCTACCATGTACCCGTCCTCACCAGTGCTGCACTGCCCTACATCTCCATCTCTGTCTACCACCTACCCGTCCTCACCACAGTGCTGCACCGCCCTACATCTCCTCATCTGTCTACCACCTACCCGTTCTCACCACAGTGCTGCACTGCCCTACATCTCCTCCTCATCTGTCTACCACCTACCCGTTCTCACCACAGTGCTGCACTGCCCTACATCTCCATCTCTGTCTACCACCTACCCGTCCTCACCACAGTGCTGCACTGCCCTACATCTCCTCCTCATCTGTCTACCACCTACCCGTTCTCACCACAGTGCTGCACTGCCCTACATCTCCTCATCTGTCTACCACCTACCCGTTCTCACCACAGTGCTGCACTGCCCTACATCTCCATCTGTCTACCACCTACCCGTTCTCACCACAGTGCTGCACTGCCCTACATCTCCTCCTCATCTGTCTACCACCTACCCGTTCTCACCACAGTGCTGCACCGCCCTACATCTCCTCATCTGTCTACCACCTACCCGTTCTCACCACAGTGCTGCACTGCCCTACATCTCCTCATCTGTCTACCACCTACCCGTTCTCACCACAGTGCTGCACTGCCCTACATCTCCTCATCTGTCTACCACCTACCCGTTCTCACCACAGTGCTGCACTGCCCTACATCTCCATCTGTCTACCACCTACCCATCCTCTCCACAGTGCTGCACCGTCCTACATCTGTCTACCACCTACCCGTCCTCTCCACAGTGCTGCACCGTCCTCCATCTCCTCATCTGTCTACCACCTACCCGTCCTCTCCACAGTGCTGCACCGCCCTACATCTCCTCATCTGTCTACCACCTACCCATCCTCTCCAGTGCTGCACCGCCCTACATCTCCTCCTCATCAAAGTTTTACAGCGCGTTCATTATTTTTCTGCCTCTGAATGACTGGCAGGTTGGTGCCGACCAGTGACCGGAGCGCCGCACACCTCACAGGACACTGATCTCTATATTCCGTCTCTCTCAGCTCAGGACGCCGGACGTGACCTTTATATAGTGCGAGATCACGTGACTTGTCATAACCCCTCCCCCTTTCCCATCAGCCAGGGTCTTAAGCCAATCCGTGAACACCCCGTGCGCCCAGTACCAGGAATTCCTATAAATAACAAGTCATCAAATATGTGTCTCTGGACCAATCACTGCGCTCCATTTTGAGAACGAGGCGAGGCACGCAAATTTGACGTCTAGCGAGAGGTGTAGAGAGCCGAGAGAATCCGCGGATCAGGCAGCGATTAGCCGCGCCTGCTGGTGTCAGGCGGCAGCGGGGCAGAGGCCGGCGACACCGGGGCTGAGGCGGGGACATGAGACACGGCGGCGGTGAGTGTGCGGTGTGCTGTGCTGGAAATGGGGAGAGGCCGAAAGAGTGCTGTAATGTGAGGTGGAAGAGTCACCGAGCGGTATATGCGAGAGACGCTGGTAATAACGTGTATATTATACCCTATACCTCCCCCCCTGTATATTATACCCTATACCTCCCCCCCTGTATATTACACCCTATACCTCCCCCTGTATATTACACCCTATACCTCCCCCTGTATATTACACCCTACACCCTATACCTCCCCCTGTATATTATACCCTGTATGTCCCCCCCCCCCCCCCGGTATATTACAACCTATACCTCCCCCCTGTATATTACACCCTATACCCTATACCTCCCCCTGTATATTACACCCTACACCCTATACCTCACCCTGTATATTACACCCTATACCTCCCCCCTGTATATTATACCCTATACCTCCCCCCTGTATATTACACCCTACACCCTATACCTCCCCCCTGTATGTTATACCCTATACCTCCCCCCCTGTATATTACACCCTACACCCTATACCTCACCCTGTATATTACACCCTATACCTCCCCCCCTGTATATTATACCCTATACCTCCCCCCTGTATATTATACCCTATACCTCCCCCCCTGTATATTACACCCTATACCTCCCCCCCTGTATATTATACCCTATACCTCCCCCCTGTATATTACACCCTATACCTCCCCCCCTGTATATTACACCCTATACCTCCCCCCCTGTATATTATACCCTATACCTCCCCCCCTGTATATTATACCCTATACCTCCCCCCCTGTATATTATACCCTATACCTCCCCCCCTGTATATTATACCCTATACCTCCCCCTGTATATTATACCCTATACCTCCCCCCCTGTATATTATACCCTATACCTCCCCCCTGTATATTACACCCTACACCCTATACCTCACCCTGTATATTACACCCTATACCTCCCCCCTGTATATTATACCCTATACCTCCCCCCTGTATATTACACCCTATACCTCCCCCCCTGTATATTATACCCTATACCTCCCCCCTGTATATTACACCCTACACCCTATACCTCACCCTGTATATTACACCCTATACCTCCCCCCCTGTATATTATACCCTATACCTCCCCCTGTATATTACACCCTACACCCTATACCTCCCCCTGTATATTATACCCTGTATGTCCCCCCCCCCCCCGGTATATTACACACTATACCTCCCCCCTGTATATTACACACTATACCTCCCCCCTGTATATTACACCCTATACCTCCCCCTGTATATTACACACTATACCTCCCCCCTGTATATTACACCCTATACCTCCCCCTGTATATAATACCCTATACCCCCCCCTGTATATTACACCCTATACCTCCCCCTGTATATTATACCCTGTATGTCCCCCCCGGTATATTACAACCTATACCTCCCCCCTGTATATTACACACTATACCTCCCCCCTGTATATTACACCCTATACCTCCCCCCTGTATATTACACCCTATACCTCCCCCCTGTATATAATACCCTATACCTCCCCCCTGTATATAATACCCTATACCTCCCCCCCTGTATATTACACCCTATACCTCCCCCCCTGTATATTACACCCTATACCTCCCCCTGTATATTATACCCTGTATGTCCCCCCCCAGTATATTACAACCTATACCTCCCCCCTGTATATTACACACTATACCTCCCCCCCTGTATATTATACCCTATACCTCCCCCCTGTATATTATACCGTATACCTCCCCCCCTGTATATTATACCCTATACCTCCCCCCCTGTATATTATACCCTATACCTCCCCCCCTGTATATTATACCCTATATCTCCCCCCTGTATATTATACCCTATACCTCCCCCTGTATATTACACCCTATACCTTCCCCCTGTATATTATACCCTATACCTCCCCCCTGTATATGACACCCTATACCTCTCCCCCTGTATATGACACCCTATACCTCCCCCCTGTATATGACACCCTATACCTCCCCCCTGTATATGACACCCTATACCTCCCCCCTGTATATGACACCCTATACCTCCCCCCCCTGTATATGACACCCTATACCTCCCCCCTGTATATGACACCCTATACCTCCCCCCTGTATGACACCCTATACCTCCCCCCCTGTATATGACACCCTATACCTCCCCCCCTGTATATGACACCCTATACCTCCCCCCCTGTATATTACACCCTATACCTCCCCCTGTATATTACACCCTGTACCTCCCCCTGTATATTATATCCTATACCTCCCCCTGTATACTATACCCTATACTTCCCCCCCCCCCTGTATACTATACCCTATACTTCCCCCCCCCCCCTGTATACTATACCCTATACTTCCCCCCCTGTATACTATACCCTATACTTCCCCCCCTGTATATTATACCCTATGCCTCCCCCCTGTATATTATACCCTATACTTCCCCCCCTGTATATTATACCCTATACTTCCCCCCCCCTGTATATTATACCCTATACTTCCCCCCCCTGTATATTATACCCTATACTTCCCCCCCTGTATATTATACCCTATACTTCCCCCCTGTATATTATACCCTATACTTCCCCCCCTGTATATTATACCCTATACTTCCCCCCCTGTATATTATACCCTATACTTCCCCCCCTGTATATTATACCCTATACTTCCCCCCCCTGTATATTATACCCTATACTTCCCCCCCTGTATATTATACCCTATACTTCCCCCCCTGTATATTATACCCTATACCTCCCCCCTGTATATTAGACTCTGTACCTCGTCATCCCTTTGCATTGGGGATGTCACCGCAGGCGCCAGCTGTATAGCGGGGGTGCGGCCCTTGTATCTGGGTACACCGCTGGCCGGGGGTTGTTTGCAGACGCTGATCTAATCGCTGTTCATACAGACTACAGACGTGTGAGATAAGAGGGGAGCGGAGCTGTAATAACCCTATAATGTGTAACCAGTGCGGCCACAGTCCGCAGCCATCACTCCCGCCCTGAGACTTGTGTCCTCCTGTGTGGTGGGAACGGGGTGATGGTGCTGGGGTGGAGATCGCTGCTCTGCCAGATTCTGGCATGTTGGGGGCCTTCGGGGGGGATGGGGGTGTTGGTTTTCATCTGTGTGTGTACGGTGCTCATGCTCAACCTGTCGTATCTTGCCCTGATGGGGGTGTGTGTGTGTCCTGCCCCTGGGGGGTGGGAGGGAGTAGAGGTTTGTCTGCCCCGCTCCTGAGGGTTTTGAAGGGGGTTAGAAGAGGTGCCCCTGAGGTTTGGGAAGGGTGAAGAAGAGGTGCCCCTGAGGTTTGGGAAGGGTGAAGAAGAGGTGTGTGTCTCCCACCCCTGAAGGTTGGGAATGGGGAAGAAGTGTGTGTCTTGTCCCTGAGGGTTGGGAAGGGGGAGGAAGGTCTGTGTCCCGCCCTGGGGATGCTGTGGGAATAGGTCAGCGTGTGTCCCGCCCTTGAGGGTTGGGAAGAGGAAAGAAGAGGTGTGTCCCACCCCAGGGGGAGAGGAGAAGAGATGTGTGACCCACCCCGGGGGGAGAGGAGAAGAGATGTGTGACCCACCCCGGGGGGAGAGGAGAAGAGATGTGTGTCCCGCCCCGGGGGGGAGAAGAGATGTGTGTCCCGCCCCGGGGGGGGAGAAGAGATGTGTGTCCCGCCCCGGGGGGGGAGAAGAGATGTGTGTCCCGCCCCGGGGGGGGAGAAGAGATGTGTGTCCCGCCCCGGGGGGGAGAAGAGATGTGTGTCCCGCCCCGGGGGGGAGAAGAGATGTGTGTCCCGCCCCGGGGGGGAGAAGAGATGTGTGTCCCGCCCCGGGGGGAGAAGAGATGTGTGTCCCGTCCCAGGGGAAACAAGAGGCCTGTGGCCCGCCCCTGGGGGAAAAAGAGGCGTGTGTCCTGCCCTTGAGGGCTGTGTGGTGGAGAAGAGGCGTGTGTCCCGCCCCGGGGGGAGAAGAGGTGTGTGTCCCGCCCCTGAGGGCTGTGTGGTGGAGAAGATGCATGTCCCGCCTCTGAGGGCTGTGTGGGGGAGAAGGAGAAGAGGTGGGTCCCGCCCCTGAGGGCTGTGGGGAAGAAAGGAAGTCTGTTCTGCCCCTGGGGGGGGAGAAGTGTGTGTATCCTGCCTCGGAGGGGAGAAGAGGTGTGTGTAGTCTGCCCCTGAGAGGGGGGAAGGAGAGAAAAGGTGTGTCCCACCCCTGAGGGGGTCTGGGAGAGAGGTGTTCTTTTCCCACCTCTGAGAGAAGAGGTGTGTCATGCCCCTGGCAGGCGGTGAAGTGGTGTGTATCCCACCCCTTGGGGGAGAAGAGGTGTGTATCCCTCCCCTTGGGGGGGGGGGGGGGGGAGAGAAGAGATGTGTATCCCTCCCCTTGGGGGGGGGAGAGAAGAGGTGTGTATCCCTCCCCTTGGGGGGGGGGAGAGAAGAGGTGTGTATCCCTCCCCTTGGGGGGGGGGGGAGAGAAGAGGTGTGTATCCCTCCCCTTGGGGGGGGAGAGAAGAGGTGTGTATCCCTCCCCTTGGGGGGGAAGAAGGGGTGTGTATCCCTCCCCCTGGGGGGGGAAGAAGGGGTGTGTATCCCTCCCCTTGGGGGGGGGGGGAGAAGAGGTGTGTATCCCTCCCCTTGGGGGGGGGGGGGAGAAGAGGTGTATATCCCTCCCCTTGGGGGGGGGGGGGAGAAGAGGTGTATATCCCTCCCCTTGGGGGGGGGGAGAATAGGTGTATATCCCTCCCCTTGGGGGGGGGGGAGAAGAGGTGTATATCCCTCCCCTTGGGGGGGGGGGGGGAGAAGAGGTGTATATCCCTCCCCTTGGGGGGGGGAGAAGAGGTGTATATCCCTCCCCTTGGGGGGGGGGGAGAAGAGGTGTATATCCCTCCCCTTGGGGGGGGGGGGAGAAGAGGTGTATATCCCTCCCCTTGGGGGGGGGGGGGAGAAGAGGTGTATATCCCTCCCCTTGGGGGGGGGGGGGGGGAGAAGAGGTGTATATCCCTCCCCTTGGGGGGGGGAGAAGAGGTGTATATCCCTCCCCTTGGGGGGGGGGGGAGAAGAGGTGTATATCCCTCCCCTTGGGGGGGGGGGAGAAGAGGTGTATATCCCTCCCCTTGGGGGGGGGAGAAGAGGTGTATATCCCTCCCCTTGGGGGGGGGAGAAGAGGTGTATATCCCTCCCCTTGGGGGGGGGGGGAGAAGAGGTGTATATCCCTCCCCTTGGGGAGGGGGGGGGAGAAGAGGTGTATATCCCTCCCCGAGGGGGGGGGGAGAAGAGGTGTATATCCCTCCCCTTGGGGAGGGGGGGGGGGAGAAGAGGTGTATATCCCTCCCCTTGGGGGGAGAAGGGGTGTATCCCGCCCCTCCTGGGGGGAGAAGGGGTGTATCCCGCCTATTGGGGGGGTGAGATGTGCGTGTTTTGCTCCTGAGGGGTGGGAAGTGGTGTGTACATCCTACTCTGGGGAGTAGAGAATAGGTGTGTGTCCCACCACTGAGGGCTTTGTGGGGAGAGGGAAGATGTGTCCCGCCCCTGAGGGCTGTGGGGAAGACACATCTTCTGTTCCGCCCCTGGGGGGAGGGACAGGTGTGTGTGTGTATTTTGCCCCTGAGGGGGGGGGGGGGGGGGAAGAGAGGTGTTTTTGTCCCATCTCTGAGGTGTGTGTCCCGCCCCTGAGGGATGGGGAGAGAGGAGGTGTGTCCTTCCTCTGATGGGTGTTGGGGAGAAGGTGTCCTTCCCCTGAGGTGTGGGGTAGAGGTGTGTTCCGCCCCTGAGGGGTGCGGGGCAGAAGAGGTGTTTCCTACCCCTGAGGGGTGCGAAGAGAGGAGGTGTATCCTTCATCTGATGGATGGGAGGGAGAAGGGGTGGGGTGCAGGGCAGAAGAGGTGTTTCCTGCCCCTGAGGGGTGGAGGGAGGTGTGTGTGTCCCGCCTTTGGGGGGGGGTGTCCCTCCCATGAGAAGTATGGGGGAGAAGAGGTGTGTGTGTCTGTGTGTATCCTTCCCCTGACGGGTGGGGGAGTGTCGCTTGTCTTGCTCACTGTCAGATAATTTCTTTGTGTCAGGAGGTGCCCCCACAGTGTATTATACCGGGGTGATGATGTGTCAGGTGATGGCGGCACAGTGTGTTGTCCCGGGGTGATGATGTGTCAGGTGATGGCGGCACACTGTGTGACCGTGTGTGCTGTCTGATGCCTTTGCTCCACACTCGTATCTGCTGTGCTCTCCTCGGCCGCCGTGTTTGTGGTGTGTTCTGCCTCGCTTGTCCCGGACTGATCCTCTGATCACAGGCGAATTCTCTGGAGGAGGAGGGTGAGGAGGAAGAGAGCGTCAGGAACACAACTCTGTCCTGGAGTTTCATGGGTGCAGTCTGCAGGCGGCGACGGGCCAATCTGTGCACAAAAAGAAGATATAGGAAGTGACCTATGCAGACTGGCCTGTGCCTCACGCCCGGGGCCCCCTGCCGGCCTGTGCCTCACGCCCGGGGCCCCCTGCCGGCCTGTGCCTCACGCCCGGGGCCCCCTGCCGGCCTGTGCCTCACGCCCGGGGCCCCCTGCCGGCCTGTGCCTCACGCCCGGGGCCCCCTGCCGGCCTGTGCCTCACGCCCGGGGCCCCCTGCCGGCCTGTGCCTCACGCCCGGGGCCCCCTGCCTGCCTCTGGCCTGTGCCTCACGCCCGGGGCCCCCTGCCTGCCTCTGGCCTGCGGCCGGCAGGTTACATCCTCTGCTGATCTGCTGCCCCCCTATAATCTCATCAAATTATCCGGTGAGCAGCGGGGGAGGGGATCTGGCAAAGTCAGCGCAGCCCTGGACTCTGCTGCATGGCAATCATGTTAAGTGGTGGCATCGGGTGGACAAGGGGCACCAGACACCATAGCCATGGTGACGGGTCAGGCACTGCTCTATAGCTGTGGTGGGGGGCCGGGCACTGCTCTATAGCTGTGGTGGGGGCCCCGGGCACTGCTCTATAGCTGTGGTGGGGGCCCCGGGCACTGCTCTATAGCTGTGGTGGGGGCCCCGGGCACTGCTCTATAGCTGTGGTGGGGGCCCCGGGCACTGCTCTATAGCTGTGGTGGGCGGCCGGTGTTATGATCTGGTGACCTTGGAGCCGCATGAAACTTTCTCTGGAGTCGGTGGAACCTGTACTGACCGCAAATCCTGAACTAACACCGCAACTAGAAGAAGCCGTGGGGTGTGCCTAACAAACCCTAGACACCTCGACACAGCCGGAGGACTAAATACCCCTATAGATGGAAATAGGAATGCTACCTTGCCTCAGAGCAGACCCCCAAAGGATAGGCAGCCCCCCACGAATAATGACTGTGAGTAGGAGAAGAATAGACACACGCAGGTAGAAAACAGGATTTAGCAAAAGAGGCCACTCTAGCTAAATAGGGAAAGATAGGACAGATTACTAGGAGGTCAGTATTAAAACCCTTCCAAAAATATCCACAGCAGATAATACAAAAAGTTCCACAATCTAACTAAAGACATGGAATGTATATCTGCCACTCCAGAGAATCCAGCAAGACTGAGAAAATACTGACACAATCTAAGCTGGACAAGAAAACACAAGAATAGCACTGAATTGTGAAGCACACAGCATGTGTGCCACAGAAAAAGAAACCAGACACTTATCTTTGCTGCTTTGGCAGAAAGGCAGGAGGAACCAGGCAGAGGTCCAACACCTCCCAACAACAATTGACAACTGGCAAGGACTAATGAATCCTGCACGCCTAAATACCCCAGTCAGAACTGCAATCAGCAGACACACCTGACCAGGACTGCAACTCAGGGGCAACTGCATTACCACCTACAACCACCGGAGGGAACCCAAAAGCAGAATTCACAACAGGCCGGGCTCTGCTCTATAGCTGTGGTGGGGGGGCCGGGCTCTGCTCTATAGCTGTGGTGGGGGGGCCGGGCTCTGCTCTATAGCTGTGGTGGGGGGGCCGTGCTCTGCTCTATAGCTGTGGTGGGGGGGCCGGGCTCTGCTCTATAGCTGTGGTGGGGGGGCCGGGCACTGTACTGTGTTGTTCTGGTGACGCCCGTATGGCAGCAAGTGCGTGAGGCCCATGTTTATTAACCATCGGGGTGCTGGGAGCGGGGCCTGGGGTGTACAGAGGATACTCAGTTGCTGGAGTCTGTGCCGCTCCTCACCCCTCTGTCATGGTCCCATCGCTGCTCCCATCCTCACCTGATTGTGCCGGTGTCGCTCTCTCTGTCTCCGGTCCCGCGCGCGCGCCCTCACTCTCTCCAGTCTTTCGCTCTCCGCTCTGGTGTCGCTTACACACAATTTGTTCTTTTCACCTGGTGACATAAAATAATAATGAGGAGAGTGGCGGTAATTACCAGCGAGCAGCGGCCACGCTCCGCGGCACATTACACACAGCAGAGCCGCATGAATAATACAGGGCAGCGCCAGAGATGTACTGGTGGCATAGAGCGGACCGAGCAGCAACAGTGCCCTGTGCCCCCCCAGCTGCGCTGCCTGAGTGCTCCCCTGCCCCCGGGTTCACTGCCTGAGGTGGATGATGGGGCTCATGCCTGCCCCTCTCTGTGGTGAATGATGGGGGTGATGCCCGCTCCTCTCTGTGGTGGATGATGGGGGTGATGCCCGCTCTTCTCTGTGGTGGATGATGCCCGCTCTTCTGTGGTGGATGATGGGGCTGATGTCGGCTCCTCTCTGTGCTGGATGATGGGGGTGATGCCCGCTCCTCTCTGTGCTGGATGATGGGGGTGATGCCCGCTCCTCTGTGGTGGATGATGGGGGTGATGCCCGCTCTTCTCTGTGGTGGATGATGCCCGCTCTTCTGTGGTGGATGATGGGGCTGATGTCGGCTCCTCTCTGTGGTGGATGATGGGGGTGATGCCCGCTCCTCTCTGTGCTGGATGATGGGGGTGATGCCCGCTCCAGTTTAACCCTTTCTCTCTTTCTCGTAGCCCCTGGATCTCCGCTGAGAGTGCAATGACCAGTCTGGACGGCAGCCATGGAGAGAAATCACGCCAAACCTCTGCCAAGACCACCGCCCCCAAAGTGGAGGTCCATCGTTCTGTGTCCCGAGAGACCCTCACCATCCGCTTCTCGGCTATTGGGACCGAGGAAGAGGAGGAGGAAGAGACCCTCAGTGAGGACATGGACGACCAGAAGGTGGTAACGGCGGTGGAGGCCAGCGAGGACCTCTACTTCGATAGCGCTGCAGACGTGACCCCCAGCCCCGCGGCCTCCCCCGCTGACGCCATGCTCCAGTCTTCATTGCCAACCCTGCTGCCTGCCGCCATGCCACCCCCAGAAGCACCTGGTCAGCCCGGGCCCTTCAGCGCTGTGCCATTACCCCTGTCCTCATCTCACAGCAGCCTGGCCTCCCCGAGCGCGTCCCCTCCCTCCGAGCCGAAGCCATTGCTGGTCTCCTCACCCTCCAAAGTGCTGGCACTGTCCACGGTGGTGCCTGCCATCTCCGGACCAAAGCCGTTCCTGAGCTTGGTCAAGTCTCTGTCCACCGAGGTGGAACCTAGAGAAGCTGTGGCGCCCACCCGGCACCGGCAGCTGATGAAGACCCTGGTGAAGTCTCTGTCCACGGACACGTCCAAGCAGGAGGTGGAAGGCGGCGCACCCCGACCACCCGACTCCAAACTCAACCTTCACCTGTTCAAGCAGTTCACACAACCGCGGGGCAACGGCGGAGACTCCAAGACCGCCCCGTCATCGCCCATCACATCCCCGTCCGACGGACGATCCTTCTTCAAGGTGACTGAGGTGGAGGCCAAGATTGAAGACACAAAGAGGCGCTTTTCCGAGGTGATCTACGAGCCCTTCCAGCTGCTCAGTAAGATCATGGGCGACGAGTCCTCCAGCTACAGGTCCAAAGCGTTGTCCTCCAGCGCCTCCGAGCTGTCCAGCCTCTCCAGCCTCAATGGCCACCTGGAAGCCAACAACAACAACTACAGCATCAAGGAGGAGGACGGGGATGATGAGTGCATCACCGGGCAGGAGAAAGAGGCTGGGAGCAGGGGCCCAGCACTGGCCCTGGACACCTGCTCGCTGTCCGCCCTGGTCAGTAAGGAGGACGAGGAGTTCACCGAGCTTTACTCTGAAGACTTTGACTTTGAGGATGAGGAGGCGGCGGAGGCTCCGGAGGAGGCGGCCGGGGTCTGTGGCACTGCAGACGATGAAGGTGATGAATACGTGGAGGCCCCTGAGGTCCCCGCTCTGGCGCTCTTCCTCCTGGTACTCGCGGTCTATGCCTATCTCCTCCTCCCACTGCCCAGTTACCTGGAAGGCCTGTGTCTGGGAATGGCTGTCGGCTTCATGGCCGCCATCGCCATCATTTGGCTTTTTGCATCTCCTCGTTCTTCACGTGGACGTCTTTGCCGACGCGAGACCCCGGCGGAGCCGCTGAGCATTGTGGAGCCGGACATATGGAAGGTGAGTGCAGCGCATGCTGGAGCATTATGGGGAAGCACGGGGCCCAGTCTCCACGTTGTGCTTGTCTCCTAGGGGTGGATGAACGAGATCCAGAGCTACGACCCTGAGACGTATCACGCCACTTTGACCCAGTCCGTGTACGTCCGGCTGGAAGGTGCCACGCTGCGCCTGTCCAAACCCAACAAGAACGTGTCCCGCAGAGCCACCTTCAACGAAGCCAAACCGGACGTCACCTACATCAGCCAGAAGATCTACGACCTGACGGACTGCAAGGTGAGCAAAGCCCCGAGAGGTCCCACCACCTCAAATTTTCACTGCTGCCATGTTACCAGCCACCTCTCACACACAGGTCCACCTCGTCCCGCACAGCCTGGCACGGAAGCGGCTGTGGAATAAGAAGTATCCCATCTGTCTGGAGCTCGGCCGGCAGGAAGACTTCATGTCCAAAGTTCAGAGGGAGAAGGAGACCACCGATGAAGACAAAGAGGAGACCCTAGCCGAGGGCGGCTCCCAGCAAGATGGCGGCAAGTCCTCCACAGGCAGGAACACCATGGGGGGCCGGGACCAGGTGCTTTACCTGTTCGGGAGGACGGGCCGAGAGAAGGAGGAATGGTTTCATCGGCTGTTGCTGGCCTCCAGGATGAAGAGCGACATGAAGAAAGCCCTGAGGTCAGGTACGTCAGCCACGAGACAGACCTTGTATCATAGGGCATTGTGTATGTTTGATAATACAGCACAAGTGGAATAATAAAACTTAACTTTTACTCATAAATATAGATAAAAGAGAATAAAGTCACCCAAAATATGATAAAAATTGGGGTACAGTCTGATGCAAAAAACCTTAGAGACTGAATAGCCCCAAATAGGATTCCAAACTCCGCATATAGCAACACCTGCGGAATATAGATGGCCCAAGGTACGATATACAAATCTGCTGCAAAAAAAATTATATGTAACTAGCAGCATGAATGCACATACACCTGGTTGCACAAAAGATAATTGATCATCTTTAAACAATGGTGGCACATAAAACAAAAACGTGCCATATAGTAAACAGATATATAGTACTGGAAAAGGAACAATCTCACCAATTCCAACGGTGCGAGCACAGGAGCGCTGAATAGTCCCCGGTCAGGAGTACATCCAGAAATTTGATGGGAAATGACAATGCCCTGTCAATCCCTATGGGGCTACTGATAAGCTATCCCCAAAGCTCCTGCCCTTACAAGGGCAGTCCACAACTACCCCTGCACACACATGCCCTGCACTCTCCCTGTGTCATTGTCCCAACGCGTTTCTTCCAAGCTAATTCATCAGGGGACTGGCTTGTATGAGGAGATAAAGTGCCTTGTGCTATGCTAGAGGACAAAGAGTCCTGCCACCCTCTGTGCTATCTTGCAGAGAATGGAGGGGCGTAGGGCCGGTCTTTAAATAACAAAAGGTCTGATAAAAGACCTGGTGGGGTAATCAATCTAAATAAGTGGCAACCATGAATATGTGACAATGAGCCAATAAACTCTGGGTCAACAGAGATGAAACACCCACTAGCAAATATCAAAATAATAAATAATGTCAAACGCATGCTGTGTTGTATATGCGCTATCATAACCATGACAAATGGAGACTCACTGTTATGTTGGCGTCACACGCCGAGAAACCATGCTCGTGTGCCGGTGAGAGACACACTTCCGTCATGCGCAGTGTGAACCGGAAGTGGCCGCTGCTAGGTAACGCTAAACTGACCGCCGATATAGGTATAAGATATCGGCATTGGCGTTCATTAATAGAAAGTAGCCGACGAGGTACAGACCGTATGTATACGAACCTAGCATTAGCGTCATTATTATAAATAACAAGCTAAACGCTGGCCGGAAGAGGCTGTCACTAGGCAACGCATATCAACAAAAAGTCTGCGGCGGAGTAAAACCAGGGCGCATGCGCGGGATTCATAAAGAGCCGGTAAACAATTGTAACATGTACGTTATATACAAGAAGTTACCGCTGCTAGGTTACAAAGACCCACACACTAACCGCTGGAGATGCTTTAAAGTAACGAACCATGGGCATAAAAAAGCCCACGATGGGAAAATATGCCGGTGCAAAAGAAATGTTATGTGCCGATCAGAATGGGCAGTTACTAGGGAACAATACACCTAAACAACCGGACCAATGTACGATAGGTGTGAGCATGGTCCCCACGTATATGTATATACAGAAGGATCATAAATACACAATATAACTATTATAGCCGCAAAAAATCTAAAAAGCAGCATATAGCAATATAAATAATACCTCTGTAAAAAGTTACCACGAAAAAGATAAACCCCAAACCACAAGACTGTGGAAGATAAAAAATAATAATTATTAATCATGCACATCCAATGGAGAATGTGGGTGACAATAATGGCCATCTATATTCCGCAGGTGTTGCTATATGCGGAGTTTGGAATCCTATTTGGGGCTATTCAGTCTCTAAGGTTTTTTGCATCAGACTGTACCCCAATTTTTATCATATTTTGGGTGACTTTATTCTCTTTTATCTATATTTATGAGTAAAAGTTAAGTTTTATTATTCCACTTGTGCTGTATTATCATTTATATTTCTAGTGGTACTATCTGTTTGTTTTCAGAATTACAGATTTTGCTATTTTTGACATTGTGTATGTTTGCATCAAGAATTTTCACTGAATCCATTCTTCCCTCTACCCTGAAATGTTCCCTGTGCCATCGGCTGCAACACAACCCCAAAGAATGATTGATCCACCCCCATGCTTAATGGTGGGCGAGATGTTCTTCTCCTGAAATTCTGTGCCCTTTTTTCTCCACCTTTGTCCATAGTGGACACAGAGATCTATTTTACCCTCATCGGTCCACAGGACTTGTATTCAAAATGTATCAGACTTGTTTAGATGTTCTTTTGCTTACTTCTGACACTGAATTTCATGATGAGAACGCAGGAGAGGTTTTCTTCTGATGACTCTTCCATGAAGGCTATATTTGTGCAGGTGTCTCTGAACAGTAGAACAATGTACCACAACTCCAGAGTCTGCCTAATCTTTCTGAAGGTCTTTTGCTTTCAAGTGGAGAATCTAATTTGCCTCTCTAGTAATCCTACAAGCAGCTCTCACTGAAATGTTGCTTGGTCTTCCAGACCTTATCTTGACCTCTACTGTTCATGGTAAAGGCCATTTCTTAATTACATAATTACATTTCCAACTGATATATATGTATACCACTGTCCCTCCAGGACCGCTGCTCGCACACAGCCGGCAGGGCAGCCAGTCCGGGATCCTCACCCACAGCCGCAGCAGCAGTAAGGGCAGCACGGATGAAGTCCTGTCCCAGGTCCGCACCAAGGAGCTGCCCACCGGCGTCCGGCAGAAGGTGCTGATGGACTACAGTGTGTACATGGCCCGGTGCATCCCGCAGGAGGAGCCCAGCCCGGGGGAGAGCCCCGTAACTAGCGCCAACAGCAGCCCCACCGCGGCCAAGAAGGTAGAGGGGCCGGAGCTGGGGGCGTAGCGATGTCTGGGGATCGGAGCCCGGCGCGTAGCGATGCCTGTGTGTCGAGCACACATGTCTGTCCTCCCTCCACAGGGCGTCTCTGGACAGGTGGGCGCGGAGCAGGAGGCCCTGGCGGAGCGGGTGGTCCTGGCGCAGCAGGCCTGGGTGAACGCTCTGCTCGGGCGGATGTTCTGGGACTTCCTCGGGGAGAAGTACTGGTCCGATCTGGTGTCAAAGAAGATCCAGATGAAGCTCAGCAAGATCAAGGTGGGTGCACCACTACCCTCATCATTGTCCTGATGTGAGGGGTTAATGGTCTGAGGGCAAAGTCTGCAGGGAGACATTGCTGAGAGGTTTATTCCCTTCCTGGCTCTGTACACTGGGGGTCTCCTCCGAGCTGCTGGCCGCCCCTCCCCCGCTCAGTAAGCCGCTTTTCTCCGGAGATCAGTAGTAAATCCCTGATGTGTGACCACGGTGAGCGCCCCCTGCTGGCTTCTCCCAGCTGCTGACACCTCTCCTGGGGGGTTATATACTGTGTACTGTGACCACGGTGAGCGCCCCCTGCTGGCTTCTCCCAGCTGCTGACACCTCTGCTGGGGGGTTATATACTGTGTACTGTGACCACGGTGAGCGCCCCCTACTGGCTCCCCCCCAGCTGCTGACACCTCTCTCCTGGGGGGTTATATACTGTGTACTGTGACCACGGTGAGCGCCCCCTGCTGGCTCCTCCCAGCTGCTGACACCTCTCTCCTGGGGGGGTTATATACTCTGTACTGTGACCACGGTGAGCGCCCCCTGCTGGCTCCTCCCAGCTGCTGACACCTCTCCTGGGGGGTTATATACTGTGTACTGTGACCACGGTGAGCGCCCCCTGCTGGCTCCTCCCAGCTGCTGACACCTCTCTCCTGGGGGGTTATATACTGTGTACTGTGACCACGGTGAGCGCCCCCTGCTGGCTCCCCCCCAGCTGCTGACACCTCTCTCCTGGGGGGTTATATACTGTGTACTGTGACCACGGTGAGCGCCCCCTGCTGGCTCCTCCCAGCTGCTGACACCTCTCCTGGGGGGTTATATACTGTGTACTGTGATCACGGTGAGCGCCCCCTACTGGCTCCTCCCAGCTGCTGACACCTCTCTCCTGGGGGGGTTATATACTCTGTACTGTGACCACGGTGAGCGCCCCCTGCTGGCTCCCCCCAGCTGCTGACACCTCTCTCCTGGGGGGGTTATATACTCTGTACTGTGACCACGGTGAGCGCCCCCTGCTGGCTCCTCCCAGCTGCTGACACCTCTCTCCTGGGGGGTTATATACTGTGTACTGTGACCACGGTGAGCGCCCCCTGCTGGCTCCTCCCAGCTGCTGACACCTCTCCTGGGGGGTTATATACTGTGTACTGTGATCACGGTGAGCGCCCCCTACTGGCTCCTCCCAGCTGCTGACACCTCTCTCCTGGGGGGTTATATACTGTGTACTGTGACCACAGTGAGCGCCCCCTGCTGGCTCCTCCCAGCTGCTGACACCTCTCTCCTGGGGGATTATATACTGTGTACTGTGACCACGGTGAGCGCCCCCTGCTGGCTCCTCCCAGCTGCTGACACCTCTCCTGGGGGGTTATATACTGTGTACTGTGACCACAGTGAGCGCCCCCTGCTGGCTCCTCCCAGCTGCTGACACCTCTCTCCTGGGGGGTTATATACTCTGTACTGTGACCACAGTGAGCGCCCCCTGCTGGCTCCCCCCAGCTGCTGACACCTCTCTCCTGGGGGGTTATATACTGTGTACTGTGACCACGGTGAGCGCCCCCTGCTGGCTCCTCCCAGCTGCTGACACCTCTCTCCTGGGGGGTTATATACTCTGTACTGTGACCACGGTGAGCGCCCCCTGCTGGCTCCTCCCAGCTGCTGACACCTCTCTCCTGGGGGATTATATACTGTGTACTGTGACCACGGTGAGCGCCCCCTGCTGGCTCCTCCCAGCTGCTGACACCTCTCCTGGGGGGTTATATACTGTGTACTGTGATCACGGTGAGCGCCCCCTACTGGCTCCTCCCAGCTGCTGACACCTCTCTCCTGGGGGGGTTATATACTGTGTACTGTGACCACGGTGAGCGCCCCCTGCTGGCTCCTCCCAGCTGCTGACACCTCTCTCCTGGGGGGTTATATACTGTGTACTGTGACCACGGTGAGCGCCCCCTGCTGGCTCCTCCCAGCTGCTGACACCTCTCCTGGGGGGTTATATACTGTGTACTGTGATCACGGTGAGCGCCCCCTGCTGGCTCCTCCCAGCTGCTGACACCTCTCTCCTGGGGGGTTATATACTCTGTACTGTGACCACGGTGAGCGCCCCCTACTGGCTCCTCCCAGCTGCTGACACCTCTCTCCTGGGGGGGTTATATACTCTGTACTGTGACCACGGTGAGCGCCCCCTGCTGGCTCCCCCCAGCTGCTGACACCTCTCTCCTGGGGGGGTTATATACTCTGTACTGTGACCACGGTGAGCGCCCCCTGCTGGCTCCTCCCAGCTGCTGACACCTCTCTCCTGGGGGGTTATATACTGTGTACTGTGACCACGGTGAGCGCCCCCTGCTGGCTCCTCCCAGCTGCTGACACCTCTCCTGGGGGGTTATATACTGTGTACTGTGATCACGGTGAGCGCCCCCTACTGGCTCCTCCCAGCTGCTGACACCTCTCTCCTGGGGGGTTATATACTGTGTACTGTGACCACAGTGAGCGCCCCCTGCTGGCTCCTCCCAGCTGCTGACACCTCTCTCCTGGGGGGTTATATACTGTGTACTGTGACCACGGTGAGCGCCCCCTGCTGGCTCCTCCCAGCTGCTGACACCTCTCCTGGGGGGTTATATACTGTGTACTGTGATCACGGTGAGCGCCCCCTACTGGCTCCTCCCAGCTGCTGACACCTCTCTCCTGGGGGGGTTATATACTCTGTACTGTGACCACGGTGAGCGCCCCCTGCTGGCTCCTCCCAGCTGCTGACACCTCTCTCCTGGGGGGTTATATACTCTGTACTGTGACCACGGTGAGCGCCCCCTGCTGGCTCCTCCCAGCTGCTGACACCTCTCTCCTGGGGGGTTATATACTGTGTACTGTGACCACGGTGAGCGCCCCCTGCTGGCTCCTCCCAGCTGCTGACACCTCTCCTGGGGGGTTATATACTGTGTACTGTGACCACGGTGAGCGCCCCCTGCTGGCTCCCCCCCAGCTGCTGACACCTCTCTCCTGGGGGGTTATATACTGTGTACTGTGACCACGGTGAGCGCCCCCTGCTGGCTCCTCCCAGCTGCTGACACCTCTCTCCTGGGGGGTTATATACTCTGTACTGTGACCACGGTGAGCGCCCCCTGCTGGCTCCTCCGAGCTGCTGACACCTCTCTCCTGGGGGGTTATATACTGTGTACTGTGACCACGGTGAGCGCCCCCTGCTGGCTCCCCCCCAGCTGCTGACACCTCTCTCCTGGGGGGTTATATACTCTGTACTGTGATCACGGTGAGCGCCCCCTGCTGGCTCCTCCCAGCTGCTGACACCTCTCTCCTGGGGGGTTATATACTGTGTACTGTGACCACGGTGAGCGCCCCCTGCTGGCTCCTCCCAGCTGCTGACACCTCTCTCCTGGGGGGTTATATACTCTGTACTGTGATCACGGTGAGCGCCCCCTGCTGGCTCCTCCCAGCTGCTGACACCTCTCTCCTGGGGGGGTTATATACTGTGTACTGTGACCACGGTGAGCGCCCCCTGCTGGCTCCCCCCCAGCTGCTGACACCTCTCCTGGGGGGTTATATACTGTGTACTGTGACCACGGTGAGCGCCCCCTGCTGGCTCCTCCCAGCTGCTGACACCTCTCTCCTGGGGGGTTATATACTGTGTACTGTGACCACGGTGAGCGCCCCCTGCTGGCTCCTCCCAGCTGCTGACACCTCTCTCCTGGGGGGTTATATACTGTGTACTGTGACCACGGTGAGCGCCCCCTGCTGGCTCCCCCCAGCTGCTGACACCTCTCTCCTGGGGGGTTATATACTGTGTACTGTGACCACGGTGAGCGCCCCCTGCTGGCTCCTCCCAGCTGCTGACACCACTCCTGGGGGGTTATATACTGTGTACTGTGACCACGGTGAGCGCCCCCTGCTGGCTCCTCCCAGCTGCTGACACCTCTCTCCTGGGGGGTTATATACTCTGTACTGTGACCACGGTGAGCGCCCCCTGCTGGCTCCCCCCAGCTGCTGACACCCCACTCCTGGGGGGTTATATACTCTGTACTGTGACCACGGTGAGCGCCCCCTGCTGGCTCCCCCCCAGCTGCTGACACCTCTCTCCTGGGGGGTTATATACTGTGTACTGTGACCACGGTGAGCGCCCCCTGCTGGCTCCCCCCCCCCAGCTGCTGACACCTCTCTCCTGGGGGGTTATATACTCTGTACTGTGACCACGGTGAGCGCCCCCTGCTGGCTCCTCCCAGCTGCTGACACCTCTCCTGGGGGGTTATATACTGTGTACTGTGACCACGGTGAGCGCCCCCTGCTGGCTCCCCCCCAGCTGCTGACACCTCTCTCCTGGGGGGTTATATACTCTGTACTGTGACCACGGTGAGCGCCCCCTGCTGGCTCCCCCCCAGCTGCTGACACCTCTCTCCTGGGGGGTTATATACTGTGTACTGTGACCACGGTGAGCGCCCCCTGCTGGCTCCCCCCCAGCTGCTGACACCTCTCCTGGGGGGTTATATACTCTGTACTGTGACCACGGTGAGCGCCCCCTGCTGGCTCCTCCCAGCTGCTGACACCTCTCTCCTGGGGGGTTATATACTCCATACTGTGACCACGGTGAGCGCCCCCTGCTGGCTCCTCCCAGCTGCTGACACCTCTCTCCTGGGGGGTTATATACTGTGTACTGTGACCACGGTGAGCGCCCCCTGCTGGCTCCCCCCCAGCTGCTGACACCTCTCTCCTGGGGGGGTTATATACTCTGTACTGTGACCACGGTGAGCGCCCCCTGCTGGCTCCTCCCAGCTGCTGACACCTCTCTCCTGGGGGGTTATATACTGTGTACTGTGACCACGGTGAGCGCCCCCTGCTGGCTCCTCCCAGCTGCTGACACCTCTCCTGGGGGGTTATATACTGTGTACTGTGACCACGGTGAGCGCCCCCTGCTGGCTCCCCCCCAGCTGCTGACACCTCTCTCCTGGGGGGTTATATACTGTGTACTGTGACCACGGTGAGCGCCCCCTGCTGGCTCCCCCCCAGCTGCTGACACCTCTCTCCTGGGGGGGTTATATACTCCATACTGTGATCACGGTGAGCGCCCCCTGCTGGCTCCTCCCAGCTGCTGACACCTCTCTCCTGGGGGGTTATATACTCTGTACTGTGACCACGGTGAGCGCCCCCTGCTGTCTCCTCCCAGCTGCTGACACCTCTCTCCTGGGGGGTTATATACTGTGTACTGTGACCACGGTGAGCGCCCCCTGCTGGCTCCTCCCAGCTGCTGACACCTCTCTCCTGGGGGGTTATATACTGTGTACTGTGACCACGGTGAGCGCCCCCTGCTGGCTCCTCCCAGCTGCTGACACCCCTCTCCTGGGGGGTTATATACTGTGTACTGTGACCACGGTGAGCGCCCCCTGCTGGCTCCTCCCAGCTGCTGACACCTCTCTCCTGGGGGGGTTATATACTCTGTACTGTGACCACGGTGAGCGCCCCCTGCTGGCTCCTCCCAGCTGCTGACACCTCTCTCCTGGGGGGTTATATACTGTGTACTGTGACCACGGTGAGCGCCCCCTGCTGGCTCCTCCCAGCTGCTGACACCTCTCTCCTGGGGGGTTATATACTGTGTACTGTGACCACGGTGAGCGCCCCCTGCTGGCTCCTCCCAGCTGCTGACACCTCTCTCCTGGGGGGGTTATATACTCTGTACTGTGACCACGGTGAGCGCCCCCTGCTGGCTCCCCCCCAGCTGCTGACACCTCTCTCCTGGGGGGTTATATACTCTGTACTGTGACCACGGTGAGCGCCCCCTGCTGGCTTCTCCCAGCTGCTGACACCTCTCTCCTGGGGGGTTATATACTCTGTACTGTGACCACGGTGAGCGCCCCCTGCTGGCTCCTCCCAGCTGCTGACACCTCTCTCCTGGGGGGTTATATACTGTGTACTGTGACCACGGTGAGCGCCCCCTGCTGGCTCCTCCCAGCTGCTGACACCTCTCTCCTGGGGGGTTATATACTGTGTACTGTGACCACGGTGAGCGCCCCCTGCTGGCTCCTCCCAGCTGCTGACACCTCTCTCCTGGGGGGGTTATATACTCTGTACTGTGACCACGGTGAGCGCCCCCTGCTGGCTCCTCCCAGCTGCTGACACCTCTCTCCTGGGGGGGTTATATACTCTGTACTGTGACCACGGTGAGCGCCCCCTGCTGGCTCCTCCCAGCTGCTGACACCTCTCTCCTGGGGGGTTATATACTGTGTACTGTGACCACGGTGAGCGCCCCCTGCTGGCTCCCCCCCACTGCTGACACCTCTCTCCTGGGGGGTTATATACTGTGTACTGTGACCACGGTGAGCGCCCCCTGCTGGCTCCCCCCCACTGCTGACACCTCTCTCCTGGGGGGTTATATACTCTGTACTGTGACCACGGTGAGCGCCCCCTGCTGGCTCCCCCCCAGCTGCTGACACCTCTCTCCTGGGGGGTTATATACTCCGTACTGTGACCACGGTGAGCGCCCCCTGCTGGCTCCCCCCAGCTGCTGACACCTCTCCTGGGGGGTTATATACTGTGTACTGTGACCACGGTGAGCGCCCCCTGCTGGCTCCTCCCAGCTGCTGACACCTCTCCTGGGGGGTTATATACTGTGTACTGTGACCACGGTGAGCGCCCCCTGCTGGCTCCCCCCCAGCTGCTGACACCTCTCTCCTGGGGGGTTATATACTCTGTACTGTGATCACGGTGAGCGCCCCCTGCTGGCTCCTCCCAGCTGCTGACACCTCTCTCCTGGGGGGTTATATACTGTGTACTGTGACCACGGTGAGCGCCCCCTGCTGGCTCCCCCCCAGCTGCTGACACCACTCCTGGGGGGGTTATATACTGTGTACTGTGATCACGGTGAGCGCCCCCTGCTGGCTCCTCCCAGCTGCTGACACCTCTCTCCTGGGGGGTTATATACTCTGTACTGTGATCACGGTGAGCGCCCCCTGCTGGCTCCTCCCAGCTGCTGACACCTCTCTCCTGGGGGGTTATATACTGTGTACTGTGACCACGGTGAGCGCCCCCTGCTGGCTCCCCCCCAGCTGCTGACACCACTCCTGGGGGGGTTATATACTGTGTACTGTGACCACGGTGAGCGCCCCCTGCTGGCTCCCCCCCACTGCTGACACCTCTCTCCTGGGGGGTTATATACTCTGTACTGTGACCACGGTGAGCGCCCCCTGCTGGCTCCTCCCAGCTGCTGACACCTCTCTCCTGGGGGGTTATATACTGTGTACTGTGACCACGGTGAGCGCCCCCTGCTGGCTCCTCCCAGCTGCTGACACCACTCCTGGGGGGTTATATACTCTGTACTGTGACCACGGTGAGCGCCCCCTGCTGGCTCCCCCCCCCAGCTGCTGACACCTCTCTCCTGGGGGGTTATATACTCTGTACTGTGACCACGGTGAGCGCCCCCTGCTGGCTCCTCCCAGCTGCTGACACCTCTCTCCTGGGGGGGTTATATACTGTGTACTGTGACCACGGTGAGCGCCCCCTGCTGGCTCCTCCCAGCTGCTGACACCTCTCTCCTGGGGGGTTATATACTGTGTACTGTGACCACGGTGAGCGCCCCCTGCTGGCTCCCCCCCAGCTGCTGACACCTCTCCTGGGGGGTTATATACTGTGTACTGTGACCACGGTGAGCGCCCCCTGCTGGCTCCCCCCCCCAGCTGCTGACACCTCTCTCCTGGGGGGTTATATACTCTGTACTGTGACCACGGTGAGCGCCCCCTGCTGGCTCCTCCCAGCTGCTGACACCTCTCTCCTGGGGGGGTTATATACTGTGTACTGTGACCACGGTGAGCGCCCCCTGCTGGCTCCTCCCAGCTGCTGACACCTCTCTCCTGGGGGGTTATATACTGTGTACTGTGACCACGGTGAGCGCCCCCTGCTGGCTCCCCCCCAGCTGCTGACACCTCTCCTGGGGGGTTATATACTGTGTACTGTGACCACGGTGAGCGCCCCCTACTGGCTCCTCCCAGCTGCTGACACCTCTCTCCTGGGGGGGTTATATACTCTGTACTGTGACCACGGTGAGCGCCCCCTGCTGGCTCCTCCCAGCTGCTGACACCTCTCTCCTGGGGGGGTTATATACTGTGTACTGTGACCACGGTGAGCGCCCCCTGCTGGCTCCTCCCAGCTGCTGACACCTCTCCTGGGGGGTTATATACTGTGTACTGTGACCACGGTGAGCGCCCCCTGCTGGCTCCCCCCCAGCTGCTGACACCTCTCTCCTGGGGGGTTATATACTGTGTACTGTGACCACGGTGAGCGCCCCCTGCTGGCTCCCCCCCAGCTGCTGACACCTCTCTCCTGGGGGGGTTATATACTCCATACTGTGATCACGGTGAGCGCCCCCTGCTGGCTCCTCCCAGCTGCTGACACCTCTCTCCTGGGGGGTTATATACTGTGTACTGTGACCACGGTGAGCGCCCCCTGCTGGCTCCTCCCAGCTGCTGACACCTCTCTCCTGGGGGGTTATATACTGTGTACTGTGACCACGGTGAGCGCCCCCTGCTGGCTCCTCCCAGCTGCTGACACCCCTCTCCTGGGGGGTTATATACTGTGTACTGTGACCACGGTGAGCGCCCCCTGCTGGCTCCTCCCAGCTGCTGACACCTCTCTCCTGGGGGGTTATATACTCTGTACTGTGACCACGGTGAGCGCCCCCTGCTGGCTCCTCCCAGCTGCTGACACCTCTCTCCTGGGGGGTTATATACTGTGTACTGTGACCACGGTGAGCGCCCCCTGCTGGCTCCCCCCCAGCTGCTGACACCTCTCTCCTGGGGGGTTATATACTCTGTACTGTGACCACGGTGAGCGCCCCCTGCTGGCTCCTCCCAGCTGCTGACACCTCTCTCCTGGGGGGTTATATACTGTGTACTGTGACCACGGTGAGCGCCCCCTGCTGGCTCCTCCCAGCTGCTGACACCTCTCTCCTGGGGGGGTTATATACTCTGTACTGTGACCACGGTGAGCGCCCCCTGCTGGCTCCTCCCAGCTGCTGACACCTCTCTCCTGGGGGGTTATATACTGTGTACTGTGACCACGGTGAGCGCCCCCTGCTGGCTCCCCCCCACTGCTGACACCTCTCTCCTGGGGGGTTATATACTCTGTACTGTGACCACGGTGAGCGCCCCCTGCTGGCTCCCCCCCAGCTGCTGACACCTCTCTCCTGGGGGGTTATATACTCCGTACTGTGACCACGGTGAGCGCCCCCTGCTGGCTCCTCCCAGCTGCTGACACCTCTCCTGGGGGGTTATATACTGTGTACTGTGATCACGGTGAGCGCCCCCTGCTGGCTCCTCCCAGCTGCTGACACCTCTCCTGGGGGGTTATATACTGTGTACTGTGACCACGGTGAGCGCCCCCTGCTGGCTCCTCCCAGCTGCTGACACCTCTCCTGGGGGGTTATATACTGTGTACTGTGACCACGGTGAGCGCCCCCTGCTGGCTCCTCCCAGCTGCTGACACCTCTCTCCTGGGGGGTTATATACTCCGTACTGTGACCACGGTGAGCGCCCCCTGCTGGCTCCTCCCAGCTGCTGACACCTCTCCTGGGGGGTTATATACTGTGTACTGTGACCACGGTGAGCGCCCCCTGCTGGCTCCTCCCAGCTGCTGACACCTCTCTCCTGGGGGGTTATATACTGTGTACTGTGACCACGGTGAGCGCCCCCTGCTGGCTCCTCCCAGCTGCTGACACCTCTCTCCTGGGGGGTTATATACTCTGTACTGTGACCACGGTGAGCGCCCCCTGCTGGCTCCTCCCCAGCTGCTGACACCTCTCTCCTGGGGGGTTATATACTCCATACTGTGACCACGGTGAGCGCCCCCTGCTGGCTCCTCCCAGCTGCTGACACCTCTCTCCTGGGGGGTTATATACTCTGTACTGTGACCACGGTGAGCGCCCCCTGCTGGCTCCTCCCAGCTGCTGACACCTCTCTCCTGGGGGGTTATATACTGTGTACTGTGACCACGGTGAGCGCCCCCTACTGGCTCCCCCCCAGCTGCTGACACCTCTCTCCTGGGGGGTTATATACTGTGTACTGTGACCACGGTGAGCGCCCCCTGCTGGCTCCCCCCCCAGCTGCTGACACCTCTCCTGGGGGGTTATATACTGTGTACTGTGACCACGGTGAGCGCCCCCTGCTGGCTCCCCCCCAGCTGCTGACACCTCTCTCCTGGGGGGTTATATACTCTGTACTGTGACCACGGTGAGCGCCCCCTGCTGGCTCCTCCCAGCTGCTGACACCTCTCTCCTGGGGGGTTATATACTGTGTACTGTGACCACGGTGAGCGCCCCCTGCTGGCTCCTCCCAGCTGCTGACACCTCTCTCCTGGGGGGTTATATACTCTGTACTGTGACCACGGTGAGCGCCCCCTGCTGGCTCCTCCCAGCTGCTGACACCCCACTCCTGGGGGGTTATATACTCCATACTGTGACCACGGTGAGCGCCCCCTACTGGCTCCCCCCAGCTGCTGACACCTCTCTCCTGGGGGGTTATATACTGTGTACTGTGACCACGGTGAGCGCCCCCTACTGGCTCCCCCCCAGCTGCTGACACCTCTCTCCTGGGGGGTTATATACTGTGTACTGTGACCACGGTGAGCGCCCCCTGCTGGCTCCTCCCAGCTGCTGACACCTCTCCTGGGGGGTTATATACTGTGTACTGTGACCACGGTGAGCGCCCCCTGCTGGCTCCTCCCAGCTGCTGACACCTCTCCTGGGGGGTTATATACTGTGTACTGTGACCACGGTGAGCGCCCCCTGCTGGCTCCTCCCAGCTGCTGACACCTCTCTCCTGGGGGGTTATATACTGTGTACTGTGACCACGGTGAGCGCCCCCTGCTGGCTCCTCCCAGCTGCTGACACCTCTCCTGGGGGGTTATATACTGTGTACTGTGACCACGGTGAGCGCCCCCTGCTGGCTCCTCCCAGCTGCTGACACCTCTCTCCTGGGGGGTTATATACTGTGTACTGTGACCACGGTGAGCGCCCCCTGCTGGCTCCCCCCCAGCTGCTGACACCTCTCTCCTGGGGGGTTATATACTGTGTACTGTGACCACGGTGAGCGCCCCCTGCTGGCTCCTCCCAGCTGCTGACACCTCTCTCCTGGGGGGTTATATACTCCATACTGTGACCACGGTGAGCGCCCCCTGCTGGCTCCTCCCAGCTGCTGACACCTCTCTCCTGGGGGGGTTATATACTCTGTACTGTGACCACGGTGAGCGCCCCCTGCTGGCTCCTCCCAGCTGCTGACACCTCTCTCCTGGGGGGTTATATACTCTGTACTGTGACCACGGTGAGCGCCCCCTGCTGGCTCCTCCCAGCTGCTGACACCTCTCTCCTGGGGGGTTATATACTCCATACTGTGACCACGGTGAGCGCCCCCTGCTGGCTCCTCCCAGCTGCTGACACCTCTCTCCTGGGGGGTTATATACTGTGTACTGTGACCACGGTGAGCGCCCCCTGCTGGCTCCCCCCAGCTGCTGACACCTCTCCTGGGGGGTTATATACTGTGTACTGTGACCACGGTGAGCGCCCCCTGCTGGCTCCTCCCAGCTGCTGACACCTCTCTCCTGGGGGGTTATATACTCTGTACTGTGACCACGGTGAGCGCCCCCTGCTGGCTCCTCCCAGCTGCTGACACCTCTCTCCTGGGGGGTTATATACTGTGTACTGTGACCACGGTGAGCGCCCCCTGCTGGCTCCTCCCAGCTGCTGACACCTCTCTCCTGGGGGGTTATATACTGTGTACTGTGACCACGGTGAGCGCCCCCTACTGGCTCCCCCCCAGCTGCTGACACCTCTCTCCTGGGGGGTTATATACTGTGTACTGTGACCACGGTGAGCGCCCCCTGCTGGCTCCTCCCAGCTGCTGACATCTCTCTCCTGGGGGGTTATATACTGTGTACTGTGACCACGGTGAGCGCCCCCTGCTGGCTCCTCCCAGCTGCTGACACCTCTCCTGGGGGGTTATATACTGTGTACTGTGACCACGGTGAGCGCCCCCTGCTGGCTCCCCCTCCCAGCTGCTGACATCTCTCTCCTGGGGGGGTTATATACTCTGTACTGTGACCACGGTGAGCGCCCCCTGCTGGCTCCTCCCAGCTGCTGACACCTCTCTCCTGGGGGGTTATATACTGTGTACTGTGACCACGGTGAGCGCCCCCTGCTGGCTCCCCCCCCAGCTGCTGACACCTCTCTCCTGGGGGGTTATATACTGTGTACTGTGACCACGGTGAGCGCCCCCTGCTGGCTCCTCCCAGCTGCTGACACCTCTCTCCTGGGGGGTTATATACTGTGTACTGTGACCACGGTGAGCGCCCCCTGCTGGCTCCTCCCAGCTGCTGACACCTCTCTCCTGGGGGGTTATATACTCCATACTGTGACCACGGTGAGCGCCCCCTGCTGGCTCCTCCCAGCTGCTGACACCTCTCTCCTGGGGGGGTTATATACTCTGTACTGTGACCACGGTGAGCGCCCCCTGCTGGCTCCTCCCAGCTGCTGACACCTCTCTCCTGGGGGGTTATATACTCTGTACTGTGACCACGGTGAGCGCCCCCTGCTGGCTCCTCCCAGCTGCTGACACCTCTCTCCTGGGGGGTTATATACTCCATACTGTGACCACGGTGAGCGCCCCCTGCTGGCTCCTCCCAGCTGCTGACACCTCTCTCCTGGGGGGTTATATACTGTGTACTGTGACCACGGTGAGCGCCCCCTGCTGGCTCCCCCCAGCTGCTGACACCTCTCCTGGGGGGTTATATACTGTGTACTGTGACCACGGTGAGCGCCCCCTGCTGGCTCCTCCCAGCTGCTGACACCTCTCTCCTGGGGGGTTATATACTCTGTACTGTGACCACGGTGAGCGCCCCCTGCTGGCTCCTCCCAGCTGCTGACACCTCTCTCCTGGGGGGTTATATACTGTGTACTGTGACCACGGTGAGCGCCCCCTGCTGGCTCCTCCCAGCTGCTGACACCTCTCTCCTGGGGGGTTATATACTGTGTACTGTGACCACGGTGAGCGCCCCCTACTGGCTCCCCCCCAGCTGCTGACACCTCTCTCCTGGGGGGTTATATACTGTGTACTGTGACCACGGTGAGCGCCCCCTGCTGGCTCCTCCCAGCTGCTGACATCTCTCTCCTGGGGGGTTATATACTGTGTACTGTGACCACGGTGAGCGCCCCCTGCTGGCTCCTCCCAGCTGCTGACACCTCTCCTGGGGGGTTATATACTGTGTACTGTGACCACGGTGAGCGCCCCCTGCTGGCTCCCCCTCCCAGCTGCTGACATCTCTCTCCTGGGGGGGTTATATACTCTGTACTGTGACCACGGTGAGCGCCCCCTGCTGGCTCCTCCCAGCTGCTGACACCTCTCTCCTGGGGGGTTATATACTGTGTACTGTGACCACGGTGAGCGCCCCCTGCTGGCTCCCCCCCCAGCTGCTGACACCTCTCTCCTGGGGGGTTATATACTGTGTACTGTGACCACGGTGAGCGCCCCCTGCTGGCTCCTCCCAGCTGCTGACACCTCTCTCCTGGGGGGTTATATACTGTGTACTGTGACCACGGTGAGCGCCCCCTGCTGGCTCCTCCCAGCTGCTGACACCTCTCTCCTGGGGGGTTATATACTGTGTACTGTGACCACGGTGAGCGCCCCCTGCTGGCTCCTCCCAGCTGCTGACACCTCTCTCCTGGGGGGTTATATACTGTGTACTGTGACCACGGTGAGCGCCCCCTGCTGGCTCCTCCCAGCTGCTGACACCCCTCTCCTGGGGGGTTATATACTGTGTACTGTGACCACGGTGAGCGCCCCCTGCTGGCTCCTCCCAGCTGCTGACACCTCTCTCCTGGGGGGTTATATACTGTGTACTGTGACCACGGTGAGCGCCCCCTGCTGGCTCCCCCCAGCTGCTGACACCTCTCTCCTGGGGGGTTATATACTGTGTACTGTGACCACGGTGAGCGCCCCCTGCTGGCTCCCCCCCAGCTGCTGACACCCCTCTCCTGGGGGGTTATATACTGTGTACTGTGACCACGGTGAGCGCCCCCTGCTGGCTCCTCCCAGCTGCTGACACCTCTCTCCTGGGGGGTTATATACTCTGTACTGTGACCACGGTGAGCGCCCCCTGCTGGCTCCTCCCAGCTGCTGACACCTCTCTCCTGGGGGGTTATATACTTTGTACTGTGACCACGGTGAGCGCCCCCTGCTGGCTCCTCCCAGCTGCTGACACCTCTCTCCTGGGGGGTTATATACTTTGTACTGTGACCACGGTGAGCGCCCCCTGCTGGCTCCTCCCAGCTGCTGACACCTCTCTCCTGGGGGGTTATATACTGTGTACTGTGACCACGGTGAGCGCCCCCTGCTGGCTCCTCCCAGCTGCTGACACCTCTCTCCTGGGGGGTTATATACTGTGTACTGTGACCACGGTGAGCGCCCCCTACTGGCTCCCCCCAGCTGCTGACACCTCTCTCCTGGGGGGTTATATACTGTGTACTGTGACCACGGTGAGCGCCCCCTGCTGGCTCCTCCCAGCTGCTGACACCTCTCTCCTGGGGGGTTATATACTGTGTACTGTGATCACGGTGAGCGCCCCCTACTGGCTCCTCCCAGCTGCTGACACCTCTCTCCTGGGGGGGTTATATACTGTGTACTGTGACCACGGTGAGCGCCCCCTACTGGCTCCTCCCAGCTGCTGACACCTCTCTCCTGGGGGGTTATATACTGTGTACTGTGATCACGGTGAGCGCCCCCTGCTGGCTCCTCCCAGCTGCTGACACCCCACTCCTGGGGGGTTATATACTCCATACTGTGACCACGGTGAGCGCCCCCTACTGGCTCCTCCCAGCTGCTGACACCTCTCTCCTGGGGGGTTATATACTGTGTACTGTGATCACGGTGAGCGCCCCCTGCTGGCTCCTCCCAGCTGCTGACACCTCTCTCCTGGGGGGTTATATACTCCATACTGTGACCACGGTGAGCGCCCCCTACTGGCTCCCCCCCAGCTGCTGACACCTCTCTCCTGGGGGGTTATATACTGTGTACTGTGACCACGGTGAGCGCCCCCTGCTGGCTCCTCCCAGCTGCTGACACCTCTCTCCTGGGGGGTTATATACTCTGTACTGTGACCACGGTGAGCGCCCCCTGCTGGCTCCCCCCAGCCACTCTGTACACGGGAGATTCTGCCTCAGTCTCCCCGGTGTGTCCCAAGTTCAGGACCCCAATGTTTAGTATGTCTGGGGGTCCGTGCTCCCCCTCCATCATCACACAGATAATGTTATTGCCTTATTACTGTCCCTGCAGTTGCCGTACTTCATGAATGAACTGACGCTGACCGAGCTGGACATGGGGGTGTCTGTGCCGAAAATCCTCCAGGCCTTCCAGCCAACCATCGACCACCGAGGTAGCACATTCACCACTGTGATCTCTCCACCTGTGCTGTGCGATCTCTCCGCCTGTGCTGTGTGATCTCTCCGCCTGTGCTGTGTGATCTCTCCGCCTGTGCTGTGTGATCTCTCCGCCTGTGCTGTGGGATCTCTCCGCCTGTGCTGTGGGATCTCTCCGCCTGTGCTGTGCGATCTCTCCGCCTGTGCTGGGCGATCTCTCCGCCTGTGCTGGGCGATCTCTCCGCCTGTGCTGTGCGATCTCTCCGCCTGTGCTGTGCGATCTCTCCGCCTGTGCTGTGCGATCTCTCCGCCTGTGCTGTGCGATCTCTCCGCCTGTGCTGTGCGATCTCTCCGCCTGTGCTGTGCGATCTCTCCGCCTGTGCTGTGCGATCTCTCCGCCTGTGCTGTGCGATCTCTCCGCCTGTGCTGTGCGATCTCTCCGCCTGTGCTGTGCGATCTCTCCGCCTGTGCTGTGTGATCTCTCCGCCTGTGCTGTGTGATCTCTCCGCCTGTGCTGTGTGATCTCTCCGCCTGTGCTGTGGGATCTCTCCGCCTGTGCTGTGGGATCTCTCCGCCTGTGCTGTGCGATCTCTCCGCCTGTGCTGGGCGATCTCTCCGCCTGTGCTGGGCGATCTCTCCGCCTGTGCTGTGCGATCTCTCCGCCTGTGCTGTGCGATCTCTCCGCCTGTGCTGTGCGATCTCTCCGCCTGTGCTGTGCGATCTCTCCGCCTGTGCTGTGCGATCTCTCCGCCTGTGCTGGGCGATCTCTCCGCCTGTGCTGGGCGATCTCTCCGCCTGTGCTGGGCGATCTCTCCGCCTGTGCTGGGCGATCTCTCCGCCTGTGCTGGGCGATCTCTCCGCCTGTGCTGTGCGATCTCTCCGCCTGTGCTGTGCGATCTCTCCGCCTGTGCTGGGCGATCTCTCCGCCTGTGCTGGGCGATCTCTCCGCCTGTGCTGGGCGATCTCTCCGCCTGTGCTGTGCGATCTCTCCGCCTGTGCTGTGCGATCTCTCCGCCTGTGCTGTGCGATCTCTCCGCCTGTGCTGTGCGATCTCTCCGCCTGTGCTGTGCGATCTCTCCGCCTGTGCTGTGCGATCTCTCCGCCTGTGCTGTGCGATCTCTCCGCCTGTGCTGTGCGATCTCTCCGCCTGTGCTGTGCGATCTCTCCGCCTGTGCTGTGCGATCTCTCCGCCTGTGCTGTGCGATCTCTCCGCCTGTGCTGTGCGATCTCTCCGCCTGTGCTGTGCGATCTCTCCGCCTGTGCTGTGCGATCTCTCCGCCTGTGCTGTGCGATCTCTCCGCCTGTGCTGTGCGATCTCTCCGCCTGTGCTGTGCGATCTCTCCGCCTGTGCTGTGCGATCTCTCCGCCTGTGCTGTGCGATCTCTCCGCCTGTGCTGTGCGATCTCTCCGCCTGTGCTGTGCGATCTCTCCGCCTGTGCTGTGCGATCTCTCCGCCTGTGCTGTGTGATCTCTCCGCCTGTGCTGTGCGATCTCTCCGCCTGTGCTGTGCGATCTCTCCGCCTGTGCTGGGCGATCTCTCCGCCTGTGCTGTGCGATCTCTCCGCCTGTGCTGTGCGATCTCTCCGCCTGTGCTGTGCGATCTCTCCGCCTGTGCTGTGCGATCTCTCCGCCTGTGCTGTGCGATCTCTCCGCCTGTGCTGTGCGATCTCTCCGCCTGTGCTGTGCGATCTCTCCGCCTGTGCTGTGCGATCTCTCCGCCTGTGCTGTGCGATCTCTCCGCCTGTGCTGTGCGATCTCTCCGCCTGTGCTGTGCGATCTCTCCTCCTGCTCTCCGCTCTGTGATCTTTCCTTGCTCTGGGATCCCTTCCCCCTGCGCTGGGATCTCTGTGATGCTTTTCTCGGTTGCAGGGCTGTGGACGGATCTGGAGATCTCCTACACCGGATCGTTTCTTATGACTTTAGAAACAAAAATGAACCTGACGAGACTCGGGAAGGAGCCGCTCGGGGAAACCCTCAAAGTGGGGGAGCCCGGAAAAGAAGGGTGAGCAGTGAGGATGCTGGGGGTGACGGGGGATGATGAGGTGGGGGTCTGGGGTTGGACGACTGTCCTCCCCCATTCTGTACATTAATGGTCTCTTCCTGTCTCTTCTCCGCCTCCGCTCTGGGATCTCTGATTGGTGAGTGTAACGTCCTGACCTCTGACCCACATCACATGACTCATCCGCTGTGGGTGGAGCTTATAGACGCTGCTAAGTTATGGTCTTTAGAAAGAACATGTTAGGATCCCTGTGCTGCCCCTCCCCCAGGTGTTATTAGTCCTTGTCCCCTCCTTCGGGTGTTATTAGTCCTTGTCCTCTCCCCCGGGTGTTATTAGTCCTTGTCCTCTCCCCCGGGTGTTATTAGTCCTAGTCCTCTCCCCCGGGTGTTATTAGTCCTTGTCCTCTCCCCCGGGTGTTATTAGTCCTTGTCCTCTCCCCCGGGTGTTATTAGTCCTTGTCCTCTCCCCCGGGTGTTATTAGTCCTTGTCCTCTCCCCCGGGTGTTATTAGTCCTTGTCCTCTCCCCCGGGTGTTATTAGTCCTAGTCCTCTCCCCCGGGTGTTATTAGTCCTTGTCCTCTCCCCCGGGTGTTATTAGTCCTTGTCCTCTCCCCCGGGTGTTATTAGTCCTAGTCCTCTCCCCCGGGTGTTATTAGTCCTTGTCCTCTCCCCCAGGTGTTATTAGTCCTTGTCCTCTTCCCCAGGTGTTATTAGTCCTTGTCCTCCCCCCCGGGTGTTATTAGTGCTTGTCCCCTCCCCAGGTGTTATTAGTCCTTGTCCTCTCCCCCAGGTGTTATTAGTCCTTGTCCTCTCCCCCAGGTGTTATTAGTCCTTGTCCTCTTCCCCAGGTGTTATTAGTCCTTGTCCTCCCCCCCCCGGGTGTTATTAGTGCTTGTCCCCTCCCCAGGTGTTATTAGTCCTTGTCCTCTCTCCCGGGTGTTATTAGTCCTTGTCCTCTCCCCGGATGTTATTAGTCCTTGTCCTCTCCCCGGATGTTATTAGTACTTGTCCTCTCCCCGGATGTTATTAGTACTTGTCCTCTCCCCCGGGTGTTATTAGTCCTTGTCCTCTCCCCCGGGTGTTATTAGTCCTTGTCCTCTCCCCCGGGTGTTATTAGTCCTTGTCCTCTCCCCCGGGTGTTATTAGTCCTTGTCCTCTCCCCCGGATGTTATTAGTACTTGTCCTCTCTCCCGGGTGTTATTAGTACTTGTCCTCTCTCCCGGGTGTTGTTAGTCCTTGTCCTCTCCCCGGATGTTATTAGTACTTGTCCTCTCTCCCAGGTGTTGTTAGTCCTCGTCCCCTCCCCGGGTGTTATTAGTACTTGTCCTCTCTCCCGGGTGTTGTTAGTCCTTGTCCTCTCCCCGGATGTTATTAGTACTTGTCCTCTCCCCCAGGTGTTATTAGTCCTTGTCCTCTCCCCGGATGTTATTAGTACTTGTCCTCTCTCCCGGGTGTTGTTAGTCCTCGTCCCCTCCCCGGGTGTTATTAGTACTTGTCCTCTCTCCCGGGTGTTGTTAGTCCTTGTCCTCTCCCCGGATGTTATTAGTACTTGTCCTCTCTCCCGGGTGTTGTTAGTCCTCGTCCCCTCCCCCTGGTGTTATTAGTCCTCGTCCCCTCCCCCGACCTCTTGGGTGGATTAGTCTCACTGGGAGGAATGGGGCTGTTGCTACCTCCCACATTACTGTGCAGCTTGTGCTGTGTACTGTGAAGTTGGAGGCCGTACTCAGCTCAGTCCTCTGTGTCTCCACCAGCTCCAGACCAAGAGCCTATTACCTGGCAGACAGCGACGAGGAGTCGTCCAGCGCTGGATCATCTGATGAAGAAGACTCTACAGAGATGACCAATGACCGGCAGCAGATCCTGGGGGTTGAAGGGTAAGGACCTGCCAATATCCAATCACAGCTGAGCGACTAAGAAACTGATGCACATTCCTCAGGGGCGGGGTCATATGTAGGACTGGATGGTGTCTCCTGCTCGGGGCGGCGCCTCGTGTATGACTGACAGGTGTCTCCTGCTCAGCAGTGGGGCCCTGTGTATGGCTGAAAGGTGTGTCTCCTGCTCAGGGGCGGGGCCTTGTGTATGGCTGACAGGTGTGTCTCCTGCTCAGGGGCGGGGCCTTGTGTATGGCTGACAGCTTTTCCTGCTCAGGGGTGGGGCCTTGTGTATGACTGACAGGTGTCTCCTGCTCAGGGGCAGGGCCTTGTGTATGGCTGCCAGGTGTCTCCTGCTCGGGGCGGCGCCTTGTGTATGACTGACAGGTGTCTCCTGCTCAGCAGTGGGGCCCCGTGTATGGCTGAAAGGTGTGTCTCCTGCTCAGGGGCGGGGCCTTGTGTATGGCTGACAGGTGTGTCTCCTGCTCAGGGGCGGGGCCTTGTGTATGGCTGACAGCTTTTCCTGCTCAGGGGTGGGGCCTTGTGTATGACTGACAGGTGTCTCCTGCTCAGGGGCAGGGCCTTGTGTATGGCTGCCAGGTGTCTCCTGCTCCGGGGCGGGGCCCTGTCTATGGCTGCCAGGTGTTTTTCCTGTTCAGGGGCATACATTCTTTAGTCTTTGTGTGCTGGGACTCCGTTGCTTCCCTCCGCTCTAGATTTACTTTCTGTCTCCTGCAGGTATCCGGGGCCTCATCGTACGAGCAAGATTATGAGATTTGTGGACAAAATCACCAAGTCCAAATATTTTCAGAAAGCGACAGAGACGGAGTTTATAAAGAAAAAGATTGAGGAAGTGTCCAACACTCCGCTGCTACTGACGGTGGAGGTGCAGGAGTGCCGAGGGACGCTGGCCATCAACATCCCCCCTCCCCCGACCGACCGCATCTGGTGAGTGCCAGCAGCCCTGTGTAGCCGTCCTCTTCAGCTGTCCTCTGCTCCCCCGCCCTCTTCAGCCGTCCTCTGCTCCCTCGCCCTCTTCAGCTGTCCTCTGCTCCCCCGCCCTCTTCAGCTGTCCTCTGCTCCCCCGCCCTCTTCAGCCGTCCTCTGCTCCCCCGCCCTCTTCAGCCGTCCTCTGCTCCCCCGCCCTCTTCAGCCGTCCTCTGCTCCCCCGCCCTCTTCAGCTGTCCTCTGCTCCCCCGCCCTCTTCAGCCGTCCTCTGCTCCCCCGCCCTCTTCAGCTGTCCTCTGCTCCCCCGCCCTCTTCAGCCGTCCTCTGCTCCCCCGCCCTCTTCAGCCGTCCTCTGCTCCCCCGCCCTCTTCAGCCGTCCTCTGCTCCCCCGCCCTCTTCAGCTGTCCTCTGCTCCCCCGCCCTCTTCAGCCGTCCTGCTCCCCCGCCCTCTTCAGCCGTCCTCTGCTCCCCCGCCCTCTTCAGCCGTCCTCTGCTCCCCCGCCCTCTTCAGCCGTCCTCTGCTCCCTCGCCCTCTTCAGCCGTCCTCTGCTCCCCCGCCCTCTTCAGCCGTCCTCTGCTCCCCCGCCCTCTTCAGCCGTCCTCTGCTCCCCCGCCCTCTTCAGCCGTCCTCTGCTCCCCCGCCCTCTTCAGCCGTCCTCTGCTCCCCCGCCCTCTTCAGCCGTCCTCTGCTCCCCCGCCCTCTTCAGCCGTCCTCTGCTCCCCCGCCCTCTTCAGCCGTCCTGCTCCCCCGCCCTCTTCAGCCGTCCTCTGCTCCCCCGCCCTCTTCAGCCGTCCTCTGCTCCCCCGCCCTCTTCAGCCGTCCTCTGCTCCCCCGCCCTCTTCAGCCGTCCTCTGCTCCCCCGCCCTCTTCAGCCGTCCTCTGCTCCCCCGCCCTCTTCAGCCGTCCTCTGCTCCCCCGCCCTCTTCAGCCGTCCTCTGCTCCCCCGCCCTCTTCAGCCGTCCTCTGCTCCCCCGCCCTCTTCAGCCGTCCTCTGCTCCCTCGCCCTCTTCAGCCGTCCTCTGCTCCCCCGCCCTCTTCAGCCGTCCTCTGCTCCCCCGCCCTCTTCAGCCGTCCTCTGCTCCCCCGCCCTCTTCAGCCGTCCTCTGCTCCCCCGCCCTCTTCAGCCGTCCTCTGCTCCCCCGCCCTCTTCAGCCGTCCTCTGCTCCCTCGCCCTCTTCAGCCGCCCTCTGCTCCCCTGCCCTCTTCAGCCGTCCTCTGCTCCCCCGCCCTCTTCAGCCGTCCTCTGCTCCCCCGCCCTCTTCAGCCGTCCTCTGCTCCCCCGCCCTCTTCAGCCGTCCTCTGCTCCCCCGCCCTCTTCAGCCGTCCTCTGCTCCCCCGCCCTCTTCAGCCGTCCTCGGCTTCCTCGCCCTCTTCAAATAGTTGGAGGTAATCCAGCATTGTTTGGTCAGTTAGACTGCATATTTGTCCTCCAAATTGTGCAGACTAGTAAACCGCAGGGGGCTGATAAAATATGTAATCAGCAGGCATTCCACAAATTAACATACAATAAGGGTCAATGGAATCTCGCATGAAACAATGGCTCATGTCCCTTGACCTACTGAACAAAGGAACAGTACATCTGGCATAATTAAGAATAATTCACCCCCACACCAGTGGCCAGATTGACACTGTCGTCACACCCACCTCAAAGAAAAACCCTCCAACAAAAAACAGACCTAAAATATAACTTTTATTAATACTTTCATAAAAAGTTGTTGAAACAAAATACTAAAATGGTGAGTAGGTGCCACGGTTCACGGGGAGGATATCTTTATCATCCCCACTACTCACACCAATTTGTAATGAACCGGGGTTGCTTGGTTGCCCAGTTCTTTTCTGACGGGGATTTATCTATATCCCGCTTCCCAGTTCCGGTTTGGAACTTGCAGCTCTCTGGCACTCCCCCTTACCCTCAGGTCAGATAGGGTACTGCACCTCGGTTAATTAGTTGCCAGAAAGGCTGCCTTACTTTGCACTGGCCAATGGGCACACTGCAGTGAGGGCAATATAACTACTTCGTTCATATCATTTCATCTCATGGCTGACCGTGTGCTGTGGGGAGGGGCACACATCTAGATGTATCACACCCCTATCTCACAGCTAGACCCAGGACAAAAGACTAGTGAAGACTGATCTCACTCTCTTATCTCCCAGCCCAAAACCAAGGCATCCTGTGGTGTGACCTCACTCAGAGGCTGATTCCTCCCCTTTCTTAGAGTTATGACAAACCATTTCTATACATAACTCGCTGTATGAACCTTGTATGAGAACGACACAATGATCAGGAGGTGCACCACGTCAGGGGGGTTCTTTTAAGTATTAACACGGCATAGATACACGACCCGCTTACGGAGAAATCCGCTCCTTGCAACTCGTTGAGTTTAGCTCCTAGCGATTTCAGTGAGCTATAGATCTCTCGATGGACATCCGGAATATATAATCCTTATATCTCTAGCCTTGATCGGTGCCAGTATACATAACTTTAAAAGAACAATGGAGTCCCATGCAGTTTGGGATGTGGCTGTACCAGTTTTGGCTGGTATTATGCGGGAATAAGGGGTTTAGGGAGAGAGACTGGCTTTTGCAGCAAAGAGCCATAACAATTCCTCTTGCTGGCACACTGGTCTCCCATTACCGCTATATAGCAGGGGGGAGGGAGTTGCCTGCAAGCTAAGAGAGAAGCAGAGCTCACAGCGTGTGTCTGAAAGCCATGGACCTTTTAGGTATATACTTCAAACAGTTATGATCCTGTGACTTTGGAGCCGCATGAATTTTCTCTGGAGTAGGTGGAAACTGTACTGACCGCAAAACCTGAACTAACACCGCAACTAGAAGTAGCCGTGGGGTGTGCCTAACAAACCCTAGACACCTCGACACAGCCGGAGGACTAAATACCCCTATAGATGGAAATAGGAATACTACCTTGCCTTAGAGCAGAACCCCAAAGGATAGGCAGCCCCTCACGAATATTGACTGTGAGTAGGAGAGGAAAGACACACGCAGGTAGAAAACAGGATTCAGCAAAAGAGGTCACTCTAGCTAAATAGGGGAAGATAGGACAGAATACTCAGTATTAAAACCCTTCCAAAAATATCCACAGCAGATAATACAAAAAGTTCCACAATCTAACTAAAGACACGGAATGTATATCTGCCACTCCAGAGAATCCAACAAGACTGAGAAAATACTGACACAATCTAAGCTGGACAAGAAAACACAAAGAATAGCACTGAATTATTAAGCACACAGCATGTGTGCCACAGAAACCAAAACCAGACACTTATCTTTGCTGATTAGGCAGAAGGAACCAAACCAGGACCAAAACCTCCCAACAACCATGGACAACTGGCAAGGACTAATGAATCCTGCACGCCTAAATACCCCAGTCAGAACTGCAATCAGCAGATACACCTGACCAGGACTGCAACTCGGGGACAACTGCATTACCACCTACAACCACCGGAGGGAGCCCAAAAGCAGAATTCACAACACAAAACATGGCATATTCATATTATCATGACAGTAGGTCAGACACGGGTGCCCAGAGATTTAGAGGCCAGTTTCAAAGTACCATAAATAGAAAATGGACTAGGGAGAAAGATCCACAATACTGTCCCCCTACCTGGCAGCGGAGGTTGGCCCCCTTGTGGGATTCCTGTAGAGGGTCAGACAGGGTCAGCCGACGTTGAGCGGGGGTGCCATAACGTTTCCCCCTAGGGTGCCAACCTCTGCTGCCAGGTAGGGAGACAAGAGTATTGCGGATCTTTTTCCCTTGTTTTCTATTTATGGTATTTTGTACCTGGCCTCGGAATCTACTGGGCACCCGTGTCACCTACTCACCATTTTAGTATTTTGTTTCAATAACTTTTTATGAAAGTATTATTGTTTATTATATTTTAGGTCTGTTTTTGTTAAAGGATTTTTCTTAGATCTTTATCAGGCCTTTGAATTTAATTGGTTTTGTTCCGTCACTCCCACCTCGTCTTCACTGTCGTCCTGCTCCTTTCCCCCTTTCCTCTTCACTGTCCTCACGCTCCCCGCACTCTCCTCTTCACTCTCCCCGCACTCTCCTCTTCACTCTCCCCGCACTCTCCTCTTCACTCTCCCCGCACTCTCCTCTTCACTCTCCCCGCACTCTCCTCTTCACTCTCCCCGCACTCTCCTCTTCACTCTCCCCGCACTCTCCTCTTCACTCTCCCCGCACTCTCCTCTTCACTCTCCCCGCACTCTCCTCTTCACTCTCCCCGCACTCTCCTCTTCACTCTCCCCGCACTCTCCTCTTCACTGTCCTCTTCCCCGCCCTCTCCTCTTTACTGTCCTCTTCCCCGCCCTCTCCTCTTTACTGTCTTTGGTCCCCACCCTCTCCTTTTCTGTGTCATCCTGCTCCCTGTCCTCTGCTCTTCACTGTCCTCCCACTCCCCTCGCTCTCCTCTGTGGCGTCTCCCGCCTTCTCCTTTTCGCTATCCTCCAGCTTCCCACCCTATCCTCTGTGGAGTCCTCCCACCACCCGCCCTCTCATGTTCACTGTCCTCACGCTCCTCGCCCTCTTTTATTTGGCGCCCCACCGGTCCCCGCCCTCTTCTCCTTTGCGTCCTCCAGCTCCCTGCCCTCTCCTCTTCACTGTCCTCCCGCTCATCACAATTTCCTCTTCACTGTCCTCCCGCTCATCGCCCTCTCCTCCTATAGCGTTCTCCTACTCTCTGCTCTCTCCTCTTTGACCTCTCCTCTTTGGCATGCTCCCCGCTCTCCTCTTTGGCGACCTCTCGCTCTCCGCCCCCTTTTTTTCTTTGGCGACCTCCCGCTCTCTTTTTCTTTGGCGACCTCCCGCTCTCCGCCCTCTTTTTTTCTTTGGCGACCTCCCGCTCTTCGCCCTCTTTTCTTTGGCGACCTCCCGCTCTCCGCCCTCTTTGGCGTCCTCCCGCTCTCCTTTTCTTTGGCGACCTCCCGCTCTCTGCCCTCTTTTCTTTGGCGTCCTCCCGCTCTCCGCCCTCCTTTTCTTTGGCGACCCTCCACGCTCTTTTTCTTTGGCGACCTCCCGCTTCCCGCTCTCTTTTCTTTAGGGACCTCTCGATCTCCGCCCTCTTTTTTCTTTAGCGACCTTCCGCTCTTTTCTTTAGCGACCTCTCGATCTCCGGCTTCTTTTCTTTGGCGACCTCCCGCTCTCTGCCCTCTTTTCTTTGGCGACCTCCCGCTCTCTGCCCTCTTTTCTTTGGCGTCCTGCTCTCCTTTTCTTTGGCGACCTCACGCTCTCTGCCCTCTTTTCTTTGGCGTCCTCCCGCTCTCCGCCCTCCTTTTCTTTGGTGACCCTCCACGCTCCTTTTCTTTGGCGACCTCCCGCTTCCCGCTCTCTTTTCTTTAGGGACCTCTCGATCTCCGCCCTCTTTTCTTTAGCGACCTCCCGCTCTCTGCTCTTTTCTTTAGCGACCTCTCGATCTCCGCCCTCTTTTCTTTGGCGACCTCCCGCTCTCTGCCCTCTTTTCTTTGGCGACCTCCCGCTCTCCGCTCTCTTTTCTTTGGTGTCCTCCCGCTTCCCGCCCTCTTTTCTTTAGCGACCTCCCGCTCTCCGCCCTCCTTTTCTTTGGTGTCCTCCCGTTTCCCGCCCTCTTTTCTTTAGCGTCTTCCCGCTCTCCGCCTCTCCTCTGTCGTCGTCCCACTCCCATCCCTGCAATCTTCCCGTATCGTGCAGCGCCCCCTCTAGGCGTCTCTGCTCTGTAACGCCCGTGCTCCTCCCCTGTGAATAAGGTACGGATTTCGGACGCCTCCACACCTGGAGCTGAAGGCGCGGCCGAAGCTGGGTGAGAGGGAGGTGACGCTCGCTCATGTCACCGAGTGGATTGAGAAGAAGCTGGAACAGGAATTTCAGGTGAGCCAGACAAGATGGTGGTCGTGGTCCTCGCAGGTGACCCTGTGCCCCAGACACAGCGGTGGGGAGCAGTTGTGTTATGAGACTCCTTTTCTTCTCTCCCTTGTAGAAAATCTTTGTCATGCCAAACATGGATGACGTGTACGTGACCATCATGCACTCGGCGATGGACCCGCGATCTGGAGGAGGCGGAGACTTGGTGACCGCGGAAGAGGCGGAGTCTCACTGACGCTGCTCGTTCCAGTGTTACTGACTTTTCTTTTGCCTTGAGTTGTGAGCCTCACTGTGTCCGTCACGCTGTTGCGGGGCTGCCTTGGCGCGGAGAGCGCCTTCCCCGGATGTCACATGGTCAGTGATGGACCTTGCGAGCGCCGAGCTCCCGACAGCGGCCTCCGCCGGACCCCATATGCACATCATCGCCCCCTGCAGGCAGTAGTGGAGGACTGTGCTGCAGCACACCGCTGCCCTCACCCCACCCGGAAACTGTCAAACCAAAGCCAATGCAAAAGGTCTGAGCGGGGGAGGGTCTGGCTGTGATGCAGCACGGCCCCTGCGGGGTCATCCCGCAGTACGAGGACCAATCCTCATATAGGCACTACATCCAGGAGCCATAGCCCAGCAGTACCACGCTCCACCAGCAGGGGCTCAGCTGCACAACGACCAAAGCTCTCTCCTGTGCAGCGCCGCCCTCTGCTGGCCGGGTCTCTCACTACATTCCGCAGCTCCGCCGCTCGGTGGAGCCGCCCCCTGTCCGCTATGTGTAATAGCAGCGCTATTCGCCCCATGAAGGAATATTCGCGCCGTTTTATGGCCGTGATTAGAGTTTTATTTATTGTGTGACGCCACATTTCTGTGATCCGTAGTGACGGAGCGTCGGAGGCTTTATTATATGGTGACGGACAATCGCAGGGTCTCCTGTCCCTCTGACAGTTCTTCCTGTCCGAGCGGCGGGGGACTCCTTAGAAGGGTTTAGCAGACACACACATACATATATACACCCCCAGCTGCATTGTCCGCGGGGTACGATGGCCGCCCCCTGCGGACCCTTTTTTTTTTTTTTTTTTTTACAGCTTTGAGTTAATTTGCCAAGTTCGTTGTTTACATAGATGTCGGATGATTTTTACCCTTTTATTTCTGCGTCTTCTGTTCTCGCCGTGCGTCTCGTCTGTGGCCGTGTGCAATGTCTCCTGCCACATTAATCCTTCCCGTGCTGGCAGCCTCCGCAGGGTCCAGCACAAAAGGGGTTAATGACTGCCGCCCTGCCAACGGTACAGAGACTGCTGTGAACTGTGGGGGGCAGGACAGCGTCAGCTGGGGTCCGCTCCATCGGTACGTGGTCTGTCCACACAAAAATGGCCCTGGCCCCACCACCTGCTGAGGATTGTGGTACCACCCCGCAGCAGTGAAATTCATCCTGGGAGAACCCCCAGTACTGGCCGTATAGATGCAGGTGCATCCTGGGAGAAGCCCCCCTGTACTGGCCGTATAGATGCGGGTGCATCCTGGGAGAAGCCCCCCTGTACTGGCCGTATAGATGCAGGTGCATCCTGGGAGAAGCCCCCCTGTACTGGCCGTATAGATGCGGGTGCATCCTGGGAGAAGCCCCCCTGTACTGGCCGTATAGATGCGGGTGCATCCTGGGAGAAGCCCCCTGTGCTGGCCGTATAGATGCGGGTGCATCCTGGGAGAAGCCCCCTGTGCTGGCCGTGTAGACGCGGGTGCATCCTGGGTGAAGCCCTCTGTGCTGGCCGTGTAGACGAGGGTGCATCCTGGGAGAAGACCCCCTGTGCTGGCTGTGTAGATGCGGGTGCATCCTGGGAGAAGACCCCCTGTGCTGGCTGTGTAGATGCGGGTGCATCCTGGGTGAAGCCCCCTGTGCTGGCCGTGTAGACGCGGGTGCATCCTGAGTGAAGCCCCCTGTGCTGGCCGTGTAGACGCGGGTGCATCCTGGGTGAAGCCCCCCTGTACTGGCTGTGTAGACGCGGGTGCATCCTGGGAGAAGCTCCTGTACTGGCCGTGTAGATGTGGGTGCATCCTGGGTGAAGCCCCCTGTGCTGGCCGTGTAGACGCGGGTGCATCCTGAGTGAAGCCCCCTGTGCTGGCCGTGTAGACGCGGGTGCATCCTGGGTGAAGCCCCCCTGTACTGGCTGTGTAGACGCGGGTGCATCCTGGGAGAAGCTCCTGTACTGGCCGTGTAGATGCGGGTGCATCCTGGGAGAAGCCCCCCTGTGCTGGCCGTGTAGACGCGGGTGCATCCTGGGTGAAGCCCCCTGTGCTGGCCGTGTAGACGCGGGTGCATCCTGGGTGAAGCCCCCTGTGCTGGCCGTGTAGACGCGGGTGCATCCTGGGTGAAGCCCCCTGTGCTGGCCGTGTAGACGCGGGTGCATCCTGGGTGAAGCCCCCTGTGCTGGCTGTGTAGACACAGGTGCATCCTGGGAGCACCCTCCCCCATATGTTCACAGTGGATCAGTACCCTGCAGTACACGGCGGGCGGCAGGTGATGGGTGGTGGCCGCAGGGGTGTAGGGTCACCGTCTGCACGGCTGCGGCTCTGCTGCGCTCGGTCATGTTTGTCGGATCAGAATCTGCTCATTTTATTAAATAAAGGAAATCTTGTTTCTGCCACGTCTGCGCTGATGTCATTCCCCCGTGTTCTGCGCAGGAGGAGCGGCCTGCTGCTGCACTAATCACTGCCCTCCTGCAGCCGCAGACCCTCAGCGGGTCCAGAACCGGATCCTAACCACATCGTATGCGCGGGCCGGGACAAGAAATAAAACCTGGCCGCCTGCTGACGTGCGAAGAAAGGCCAAAGAGGCAGAAATCAGATCAATGACCTGTGCAGACCAGAAACGATATGCACAGGGATGAAACCAGACATCTGTGTCCAAGCAACACGTTCTAGAACCTGCCCGCACTGGAAACCACGTGTATCGCAACTGCTGGGTCCTCCAAGATCTCCAGTGCTGCGGTGTCCTAGAGCCCACACGTATCGCAGCTGCTGGGTCCTCCAGTGCTGCCGTATCCTACAACAAACCAGTCCTGGAGCCCACCTCTATCACTGTGTCTGGGTCTTCTTCAGGGACTCCAGTGCTGCTGTGTCCAAGAACCATCCAGCACTGGTGCCTGCATGTATCGCTGCCTCTGGGTCTTCATCAGGGAATCCATTGGTGATGGGTCTAAGAACCAACCAGCACTGGTGCCCGCATGTATCGCTGCCTCTGGGTCTTCATCAGGGAATCCATTGCTGCTGTTTCCCAAGAACCAACCATCACTGGTGCCTGCATTTTTCGCTGCCTCTGGGTCTTCATCAGGGAATCCATTGCTGATGGGTCTAAGAACCAACCAGCACTGGTGCCCGCATGTATCGCTGCCTCTGGGTCTTCATCAGGGAATCCATTGCTGCTGTTTCCCAAGAACCAACCAGCACTGGTGCCTGCATTTTTCGCTGCCTCTGGGTCTTCATCAGGGAATCCATTGCTGATGGGTCTAAGAACCAACCAGCACTGGTGCCCGCATGTATCGCTGCTTCTGGGTCTTCATCAGGGAATCCATTGCTTCTGTGTCCAAGAACCAACCAGCACTGGTGCCCGCATGTATCGCTGCCTCTGGGTCTTCATCAGGGGCTTTACTGCTGCTGTCTCCTACGTCCACACCTCATATACTTTTTGTCTACCTGGCAGTATATTGATCTGATTCCTTACAGACCTTCTGACTTCTCCATTTGGTTTTCTACTTCTGTGACATCTCGTTATCTAGGATGAGCTCGATGGTGGGAGCAGGTGGATGTCGTTCACATTGTGCTTTACCCCTTCCATAGTCGCATCTTGGGGTAGATTAGATCCAGGAGAGTTTAATCTGCTGCAGATTCTGTGTAGGTGACAATTTATCCTCTGTATGGAGAAGACTTCCGTACCCCAAAATCCTTGACATCCCTGTGAAACTGCTGCTGGGATGTGAGCAGAAGGGCACACCAACAGCATCCTGATTGGTGGGCAGCACCGGCAGTGTCCTTATTGGTGGGCGGCACCGACAGCGTCCTTATTGGTGGGCGGCACCGACAGCGTCCTTATTGGTGGGCGGCACCGACAGCGTCCTTATTGGTGGGCGGCACTGACAGCGTCCTTATTGGTGGGCGGCACCAACAGCGTCCTTATTGGTGGGCACACTATCAGCATCCTTATTGGTTGGGTCACAGACAACGTTCTTATTGGTTGGGTCACAGACAGCGTCCTTATTGGTGGGCGGCACTGACAGCGTCCTTATTGGTGGGCGGCACCGACAGCGTCCTTATTGGTGGGCGGCACCGACAGCGTCCTTATTGGTGGGCACACTATCAGCATCCTTATTGGTTGGGTCACAGACAACGTCCTTATTGGTTGGGTCACAGACAGCGTCCTTATTGGTGGGCACCACCGACCCGTCCTTATTGGTTGGGTCACAGACAGCGTCCTTATTGGTTGGGTCACAGACAACGTCCTTATTGGTTGGGTCACACAGCGTCCTTATTGGTTGGGTCACAGACAACGTCCTTATTGGTTGGGTCACAGACAGCGTCCTTATTGGTGGGCACCACCGACCCGTCCTTATTGGTTGGGTCACAGACAGCGTCCTTATTGGTTGGGTCACAGACAGCGTCCTTATTGGTGGGCACCACCGACCCGTCCCTATTGGTGGGCACCACCGACAGCTTCCTAATTCGTTGGGTCACAGACAGCGTCCTTATTGGTGGGCACACTAACAGCGTCCTTACTGGTGGGCAGCACCAACAGCATCCTTATTGGTTGGGGCACAGACAGCGTCGGTGGTGGACGTTATTGATGGGCGCACCGACAGCGTCCTTATTGAGGAACCTGCAGAGCAGGCGCTCCTTACTGGTGCATTCACAGATGCGTATACAGCCACAGTGTGGGGAGCAGAGGAAGCGCAGACATCCGTTACTCCTCACCTTAGATCACCTGTGATGGTGGAGGATGCGGGCACAGTGCCGATCACCTGTAATATATATAATATGGAGGGTGGGCGCACGTTCTAGGTGAGTGGACCACTCCTTACACAACTCTCCATGTACAAAGCAGAGCAGCGCTCCGAAGGCTTCCAGGTTTACTTCAGCCATAGCTCCAGACCCACCAAACATATTCCTGTAGTCTTACTCCTTATACACAAGGTTTCGCATCCAATACGCTTCATCAGGTCATGAGAAATGCTATAGAAACAGTGAGTACGTGTCCAATCATCAGAGGAATAAGTATTTAGAATTGAGAGTCCTCAGTGGTTGATACCTTTTAATGGCTAACTGAAAAGATGGTAACAAATTGCAAGCTTTCGAGACTACATACGTCTCTTCATCAGGCAAAGACTAAAACAAATTCTGAAGAATCACATATTTATGCACAACATAGTATAGAGAAAAAAAAAAAAAAAGAGGGGAAAAAAAACCATGGATAAGCTAGGTGACATGAAGCAGAATTACCATGGGTGATAAACAGTTACGTCCATAAATATTGGGCCAATTCTTAGATAAGGATTGTTTTATTGTCCTGTGATTAGGGTCTCTGTTGTGATGACCCCACATGGTCTGAGGGGCAAGTTCATTAGTTGATGTAAAAAGACATAAATCCGTGTGACACATTCATTCCTGCAGTTAGAGTGTCAAAGGTCGTCATCAGTTTATATTCTCAGACTCTTCTGTCTCTCTGAGTTTTGAAGTTACTTTTCAATACAAGTAATTTCATGTCCATAATGCTATGATTTGGGAGACAGAAATGTATTGCCACAGGTATATCCATTCTTTTTTCTTTTATTGTATGGCGATGAGAGTTCATCCTTGTTCTCAGTTTCTGCCCTGTCTCCCCCACATACAGATCCCCATTTGGACATTTAGTACAAATAATTAGGTACACCACATTAGAAGTGACGCAGCTGAATGTACCTGGTATCTTGTAGTCCTGGTGTGAATTGGGGATTTTTATCTTGTCCGTGGTCATTATAAATGGACAGGTTTTACATTTTTTCTGATTGCAGGGAAAGGTACCTGCAGCTGTTGGAGAGGACAGGGAGCTTCTGACAATGATGCTTCTTAGATTTGGGGGCTGCCTAAAATCTAAGAAGCATCATTGTCAGAAGCTCCCTGTCCTCTCCAACAGTTGCAGGTACCTTTCCCTGCAATCAGAAAAAATGTAAAACCTGTCCATTTATAATGACCACGGACAAGATAAAAATCCCCAATTCACACCAGGACTACAAGATACCAGGTACATTCAGCTGCATCACTTCTAATGTGGTGTACCTAATTATTTGTACTAAATGTCCAAATGGGGGTCTGTATGTGGGGGAGACAGGGCAGAAACTGAGAACAAGGATGAACTCTCATCGCCATACAATAAAAGAAAAAAGAATGGATATACCTGTGGCAATACATTTCTGTCTCCCAAATCATAGCATTATGGACATGAAATTACTTGTATTGAAAAGTAACTTCAAAACTCAGAGAGACAGAAGAGTCTGAGAATATAAACTGATGACGACCTTTGACACTCTAACTGCAGGAATGAATGTGTCACACGGATTTATGTCTTTTTACATCAACTAATGAACTTGCCCCTCAGACCATGTGGGGTCATCACAACAGAACGAGACCCTAATCACAGGACAATAAAACAATCCTTATCTAAGAATTGGCCCAATATTTATGGACGTAACTGTTTATCACCCATGGTAATTCTGCTTCATGTCACCTAGCTTATCCATGGTTTTTTTTCCCCTCTTTTTTTTTTCTCTATACTATGTTGTGCATAAATATGTGATTCTTCAGAATTTGTTTTAGTCTTTGCCTGATGAAGAGACGTATGTAGTCTCGAAAGCTTGCAATTTGTTACCATCTTTTCAGTTAGCCATTAAAAGGTATCAACCACTGAGGACTCTCAATTCTAAATATTTTTCTATCTACTGGCTAACACGGTACCAAGATATATTTCTTTCCTGTAACAGAGGAATAAGTGTAAGTGCGGTTGGTCATTTCTCCAAGACATCATCCGGGAACCAGCATTTTCTGGAAACCTCAGTAGTGTCCAGATGATTGACAGTTCCCCTGATGATTCACACACGTGCTCACTATTTCCATACAGTGGCCCGATGAAGGATATTTCAGGCGAAACGTTGGGTCTGAAATAGTCTGAGACAGGCGTGACCCAGCGGAGCGCTGCTCTGCTTCGCTCTACACATGGACGTGTAAGAAGTGTCAGGACCCCCAGATACTGAGCCTAGCGACACTCCTGGAAGATTTATGTTGGATTGTGGAATTTTGGCTACAGAACATGGAAAATGTCCCAAGAAAAATGCTGTGTGAATTCTCCCTTATTACTGGGAGGACGGAGGAGACCCCCCAGGACGAAAATCAGAGGACATTCTGTAAGACTACTTATTACTGGGATGCTGGGAGGACAGAGGAGACCCCCCAGGACAACCATCAGAGGACATTCTGTAAGGCTACTTATTACTGGGGTGCTGGGAGGACAGAGGAGACCCCCCCAGGACAACCATCAGAGGACATTCTGTAAGGCTACTTATTACTGGGGTGCTGGGAGGACAGAGGAGACCCCCCAGGACAACCATCAGAGGACATTCTGTAAGGCTACTTATTACTGGGGTGCTGGAAGGACATGAGACCCCCAGGACGACCATCAGAGGACATTCTGGAAGGCTACTTATTACTGGGGTGCTGGGAGGACAGAGGAGACCCCCAGGACGACCATCAGAGGACATTCTGTAAGGCTACTTATTACTGGGGTGCTGGAAGGACATGAGACCCCCAGGACGACCATCAGAGGACATTCTGTAAGGCTACTTATTACTGGGGTGCTGGAAGGACAGAGGAGACCCCCCAGGACGACCATCAGAGGACATTCTGTAAGGCTACTTGTTGCTGGGAGGATGGAGGAGACCCCCAGGACAACCATCGGAGGACATTCTGTAAGGCTTGTTACTGGGGTGAGGGGAGGACAGGAGACCCCCCAGGACGACCATCAGAGGACATTCTGTAAGACTACTTATTACTGGGGTGCTGGGAGGACAGAGGAGACCCCCCCAGGACGACCATCAGAGGACATTCTGTAAGGCTACTTATTACTGGGGTGCTGGGAGGATGGAGGAGACCCCCCAGGACGACCATCAGAGGACATTCTGTAAGGCTACTTATTACTGGGGTGCTGCGAGGACAGGAGACCCCCAGGACGACCATCAGAGGACATTCTGTAAGGCTACTTATTACTGGGGTGCTGCGAGGACAGAGGAAACCCCCCAGGACGACCATCAGAGGACATTCTGTAAGGCTACTTATTACTGGGGTGCTGGGAGGATGGAGGAGACCCCCCAGGACGACCATCAGAGGACATTCTGTAAGGCTACTTATTACTGGGGTGCTGCGAGGACAGGAGACCCCCAGGACGACCATCAGAGGACATTCTGTAAGGCTACTTATTACTGGGGTGCTGCGAGGACAGGAGACCCCCAGGACGACCATCAGAGGACATTCTGTAAGGCTACTTATTACTGGGGTGCTGCGAGGACAGGAGACCCCCAGGACGACCATCAGAGGACATTCTGTAAGGCTACTTATTACTGGGGTGCTGCGAGGACAGGAGACCCCCAGGACGACCATCAGAGGACATTCTGTAAGGCTACTTATTACTGGGGTGCTGCGAGGACAGAGGAAACCCCCAGGACGACCATCAGAGGACATTCTGTAAGGCTACTTATTACTGGGGTGAGGGGAGGACAGGAGACCCCCCAGGACGACCATCGGAGGACATTCTGTAAGGCTACTTATTACTGGGGTGAGGGGAGGACAGGAGACCCCCCAGGACGACCATCGGAGGACATTCTGTAAGGCTACTTATTACTGGGGTGAGGGGAGGACAAGGAGACCCCCCCAGGATGACCATCGGAGGACATTCTGTAAGGCTACTTATTACTGGGGTGAGGGGAGGACAGGAGACCCCCCCAGGACGACCATCGGAGGACATTCTGTAAGGCTACTTATTACTGGGGTGAGGGGAGGACAGGAGACCCCCCCAGGATGACCATCGGAGGACATTCTGTAAGGCTACTTATTACTGGGGTGAGGGGAGGACAGGAGACCCCCCCCAGGATGACCATCGGAGGACATTCTGTAAGGCTACTTATTACTGGGGTGAGGGGAGGACAGGAGACCCCCCAGGACGACCATCGGAGGACATTCTGTAAGGCTACTTATTACTGGGGTGAGGGGAGGACAGGAGACCCCCCAGGACGACCATCGGAGGACATTCTGTAAGGCTACTTATTACTGGGGTGAGGGGAGGACAGGAGACCCCCCAGGACGACCATCGGAGGACATTCTGTAAGGCTACTTATTACTGGGGTGAGGGGAGGACAGGAGACCCCCCCAGGACGACCATCGGAGGACATTCTGTAAGGCTACTTATTACTGGGGTGAGGGGAGGACAGGAGACCCCCCCAGGACGACCATCGGAGGACATTCTGTAAGGCTACTTATTACTGGGGTGAGGGGAGGACAGGAGACCCCCCCAGGACGACCATCGGAGGACATTCTGTAAGGCTACGTTCACACTTGTTTCTCTGCTCCGATTTTAGGAACAAATAGAATGTGAAAATCTGATGTAACTGGAAGCAGAGGGGTCTTTGGTGCGGATTCTGGGGTCGCTCCTGGTTGAGCTTATGTCATGCCTTTGGCAGGCCCCACATTAATAAGTGCGCCCCTCCATTTACATCACATATAAATAGTGATGAGCGAGTGTCCTCGTTGCTCGGGTGGTCTCCCGAGTATTTGTTATTGCTCGGAGATGTAGTTTATCGCCTCAGTTCCGTGATTTACGGCTTCCAGATAAGCTGAATACATGTGGGACTTCCCTAACAAACAGGCATTCCTCAATCCCTGAGCAATAACAAATACTCGATCACACTCGCTCATCACCAGATATAAACATTATACGGAATCTGTCAGCGGGTTCGGTCTCCCACCTGAGACCCTGATTCCAGCCATGTGTCACTTACTGGGCTGCTTGCTGTAGCGTGATCTACTGCAGCTCTAGCAAAGCAGTGAAAGCTCAGCTGTGTGACCATGCCAGGTACAGGACGAGCCGCCGCAGGGGCACACCTGTGCGAGGGAGGACGACCCGCGGGGGCACACCTGTGCGAGGGAGGACGACCCGCGGGGGCACACCTGTGCGAGGGAGGACGACCCGCGGGGGCACACCTGTGCGAGGGAGGACGACCCGCGGGGGCACACCTGTGCGAGGGAGGACGACCCGCGGGGGCACACCTGTGCGAGGGAGGACGACCCGCGGGGGCACACCTGTGCGAGGGAGGACCACCCGCCGGGGCACACCTGTGCGAGGGAGGACCACCCGCCGGGGCACACCTGTGCGAGGGAGGAGGACCCGCCGGGGCACACCTGTGCGAGGGAGGAGGACCCGCCGGGGCACACCTGTGCGAGGGAGGACGACCCGCGGGGGCACACCTGTGCGAGGGAGGACGACCCGCGGGGGCACACCTGTGCGAGGGAGGACGACCCGCGGGGGCACACCTGTGCGAGGGAGGACGACCCGCGGGGGCACACCTGTGCGAGGGAGGACGACCCGCGGGGGCACACCTGTGCGAGGGAGGACGACCCGCGGGGGCACACCTGTGCGAGGGAGGACCACCCGCGGGGGCACACCTGTGCGAGGGAGGACCACCCGCGGGGGCACACCTGTGCGAGGGAGGACCACCCGCGGGGGCACACCTGTGCGAGGGAGGACCACCCGCGGGGGCACACCTGTGCGAGGGAGGACCACCCGCGGGGGCACACCTGTGCGAGGGAGGACGACCCGCCGGGGCACACCTGTGCGAGGGAGGATGACCCGCCGGGGCACACCTGTGCGAGGGAGGACGGCACACCTGTGCGAGGGAGGACGACCCGCGGGGGCACACCTGTGCGAGGGAGGACGACCCGCGGGGGCACACCTGTGCGAGGGAGGACGACCCGCGGGGGCACACCTGTGCGAGGGAGGACGACCCGCGGGGGCACACCTGTGCGAGGGAGGACGACCCGCGGGGGCACACCTGTGCGAGGGAGGACGACCCGCGGGGGCACACCTGTGCGAGGGAGGACGACCCGCGGGGGCACACCTGTGCGAGGGAGGACGACCCGCGGGGGCACACCTGTGCGAGGGAGGACGACCCGCGGGGGCACACCTGTGTGAGGGAGGACGACCCGCCACTGCAGGGGCAGATGGTAGGGTTATTGATGTGGGGCAGGGCAGGAGGAAATCTACAGGTGTGAGGACACTACATAAGACTGGAGATCTCGTTTATAATACGGACACATTTATTACATAAACAGTATAACAATAGTGACACTCGCCATTTTTGTTCCTGGCTTCCAAGCGTAGTATTATAACCGCCCGAGAGACCCCCGGGGCCGCCAGCAGAGGGCCCCGGTCACACCTCACCTCATACAGCCGCGTCCGGCTCTCAGCAGCACCAGGATCCGCACATACACCACTAACACCCCGGAGGACTACAACTCCCAGCAGCACGTGTAGCTTCGTGTTAAAGGCGCAGCGCGGGGGGAACTCGGGCGGCGCCAGTTATCACGAGCCGTCTCTGTGGCACCGGAGCTTGGCCGCTGACTCCACACACAGGACGTCACCGGTTCAAAGCCAGTGCGGGAAAGGAAGGACACGGAGGCGCAGGCCGGAAACAACAACAACTTTATTAATAAAGACACAAACAAGTCACACATTATCCACCATCAGAACCGGGAGCACCGGAGCCGCCGCTACAGGAAACTGCACCATCAGAACCGGGAGCACCGGAGCCGCCAATATAGGACGCTGGACCATCAGAACCGGGAGCACCGGAGCCGCCGTTACAGGAAACTGCACCATCAGAACCGGGAGCACCGGAGCCGCCAATATAGGACGCTGGACCATCAGAACCGGGAGCACCGGAGCCGCCGCCGAAACCTGCAACAGAGACACGAGGAAGGTGAGCTTGGACACTCCCACACGGCGGCCCCGCAGCCAATCACCGCGCAGCATCAGATCACATGGTGACATCATTAGTATCAGAAGTCTAACGCGACAATAATCATCAGCGCTGCCCGGAACCGCGGAGCTGCCGCACACAACACCCCGCACTTACCGCTGCCGAGACCCGAGAGGCAGGGCAGCATCCGGCGCGCCCTTATATAGGAGAGGAGCTGTGACGTACTTCCGCTAGGAGGAGACGGAGCAGAAAGACACTGAGGCTACCGAACAGCCTATAGCAGGATCTCCCTGCGCCCCCTGGTGGTGAGGAGGCAGCAGTGCGGCCGGAGCATGGAACAGTGTCTATGTAGCAGAGCCGATCCAGTTGTGCCAGCTTCTAGCTTCCCATTGAGGCATGGCAAAAGTAGAAAAAAATGTTTAAAAAATATGAAAAAAATAAAAAAAATCTAAAAGATTAATTCACCCCCCCTTTTCGTCCCATTCAAAATAAAAAAAAAACAAAAAAAAACAAACCTACACATATTTGGTATCGCCGTGTTCAGAATCACCCGATCTATTAATAAAAAAAAAGGATTAACCTGATCGCTAAACAGTGTAGCGGAAAAAAAAATCAAAACGCCTTTTTCTCAGTCGCCGCGACATTGCATTAAAATGCAATAACGGGAGATCAAAAGATCGTATCTGCACCAAAATGGTATCATTATAACCGTCAGCTCGGCGCGCAAAAAATAAGCCCTCAGACGGCCATATTGACAGAAAAAATTTTAAAAAAAAGTTAAAGTAAAAGGGGAGCGAAAAACAAAAAAAAGCTGGGGTCATGAAGGGGTTAAAAACCTTACGTGATACAGACTTTTGGAGCAGACATTCGTGTTCAGCAGGTCAAAATCTATAAGATACAATTTTCTCAGGGGACAAGAACTTCCCTGAAATTTGTTGCGCAGTGTTATCAGTGGGGAGGATGGTGGTAGTAGTGCCGACACTCAGACACAAGATGATTTTTTGTAGAAAAAACTGTTTTGCTTTTATTTAAGAAAATGAAGAAATTCCTGATAGAAACTACAGCACTTCAGGCAGGGGGTAGTAGTCGCAGGGGGCGGTAGTCACAGGGGGCGGTAGTCGCAGGGGGCGGTAGTCGCAGGGGGCGGTAGTCACAGGGGGCGGTAGTCACAGGGGGCGGTAGTCACGGGGCGGTAGTCACACGGGGTAGTAGTCACAGGGGTCGGTAGTCACAGGGGTCGGTAGTCACAGGGGTCGGTAGTCACAGGGGGCGGTAGTCACAGGGGGCGGTAGTCACGGGGCGGTAGTCACACGGGGTAGTAGTCACAGGGGTCGGTAGTCACAGGGGTCGGTAGTCACAGGGGTCGGTAGTCACAGGGGGTGGTAGTCACAGGGGGCGGTAGTCACAGGGGGCGGTAGTCACAGGGGGCGGTAGTCACAGGGGGCAGTAGTCGCATTGGGTAGCAGTCGCAGGGAGGTGTCACGATAATGTAAAAATGTCATATTGTGAGTTTAGTCCAGAAGGTTCCATGGCAGACACGCTGTGGGTCATTCCGACCCCCCCTCTTCCCACTCTGACTGCTGCCTGTGTGTGTGTGAACCCTAAAGACCTCATTTCCCCCTCCCAGAAGAATTTTTATGGCTTTTAGCTGCAGCAGACATCTCCCTAAAACTACTCTTTCCCTCCTCCCAACCAATACCAGCCCAAACTGGTATAGCCACTTCCAAACTGCAGGCATTTCTTAGTTCTATTAATGTGATATATATGGGCACGGATCCGGGCTAGGGTTATAAGAATTGTATATTCCGGATGTCCATCGATAGATCTATCACTCACTGAAAGCGCTAGAAGCTAAACGCAACGAGTGCAAAGCGTGGATTTTTCAGTAAGTGGTTCAGGTAATTACTCCGGGTTTACACTTAAAAGAATTTCCATGATGTGGGGCACGTTCTGCTCATCGTGTCTTTCTTACGCACTTCATACAGCGATATATGCATAAAATAGTTTTCATATACTAAGCGAAAAGGAGGTGTCAGCCTCTAAGTGATGTCAACGCAGGGGAGTGCTTGGGTTTTGGGCTAGAAATAACTTAGTGAGACAACATTCTTGCAGTGTCTTTTGTCCGGGGTCCAGCTGCTGGTCAGATGTATGATGCATCTGGATATATGGAAGTCCTTCTTTCCCCCAGCACATGGTCAGCCATGAGATAAGATAACGAAATGTACGTGTTCTTTTCAATGTTAATCCCATTTTATTTGTAATTGTATCGTACATATGATTTTGTCTTCTTTATAATATCTGTTTATACTTTGTAAACACTGCCTACCTTTTTTTTTGGAGTAAAATATGTAATTTACTAGCGTGTTGCTCCGTGCTCTATAACGAACTGTCGCGTCCTCTGAGGTGAATTATGCTACTGATTTGGGTTGGCTCCGGACCCGTTAATCCTCTGAAAATCGGAACTGGTGGCAGCGACTTTGTCCTGTGCGATTGGGCGTCTTTGCAGCAACCGATGGCATTGATAATTATTGTTCCCGCCTGAGTAGGAGTAGTTATATCGCCCTCGCTGCAGCGTGCCCATTAACCAGTACATAGCAGGCAACCCTTTTGGCTACTAATTACCCTAGGTGCAATACCTAGTCTGACCTGAGGGTAAGGGGGGGTGCCAGAGAGCTGCAAATTCCAAACCGGAGCTGGGAAGTGGGATATAGATAAATGGCAGCGAGGTGGGATTCCTGACAGGGTGGTAGTCGCAGGGGGTGATAGTCACAGGAGGTGGTAGTCACAGGGGGTGGTAGTCGGGCAGGGGGTGGTAGTCGGGCAGGAGGTAGTAGTCATCATCTGCTACAGAATGAAGTATAAACTGTTCCTACAGAGATGGATCCTGGAGCTACAGGGGTGGAGGTCCGCGGGGCCCCGAGATTACAGAGGCCTGCCGCTGCGGGTTAGTCTCCTTGGCCAGCCGTCGGTCTCCCCTGGGGGTCTCGGCCTCCCGCTGCCTTGCTGCAGTTCTTGGCCCGGTGCTTGGCGAAGCTGCGGCCCGTGTAGCACTTCTTGCAGTCGGGGCAGTAGCGCATCTTCTGGTGCTTCAGCAGGTCCTTGCGGGTGTCCAGCATCTTCCGGCACCGGCCGCACTGGTGCGGGGTGACGCCCGTGTGCTTCCGCTGGTGGATGACCAGGCTGCACTTGTGGCCGAACGCCTGGCCGCAGACGTCGCAGGAGAAGGGTCTCTCCCCGGAGTGTGCCCTCAGGTGGATGACGAACTGGGACTTGTAGTTGTACTGGATGCCGCAGATCTCGCAGCAGTAGCGCAGCTTGCGGTGTTTCTTGGATCGGTGCTCGTCCAGCTCAGAGGCCGAGTCAAAGACGCGACCACAATCTTCGCAGTCGAAGTCCTCCTGCGGCTGCTCCAGGTGCGTCTTCACGTGCTCCTCCAGAGCCGCCTCCTCGGGGAAGCAGTCGTCGCAGACGTCGCACCAGTGCAGCTCCTCGTACTCCTCCTCTTTGCGTTTCCTTTTCTTCTTCGGCTCTGTCACGGACTCCATTCCTTCGCTGGGGATGACGAACATGAGGCTGGCCGCGTCCACCGTGCTCCGTACCAGCAGGGGCTTCTGGAAGGCCGGGCTGCGACTTTTTTTCCTACCTTTGTTGGATTTTTTTGCGGACCTCCGGGGATTACTGGAACCGTTCTGTGAGATCCAAACACTGGAGCTCCGAGGATTGTCAGCGCCTGCAAGAGAAAAGAGAACAAAGCTCAGGACCATGTGTCCCTGGTGGTGCTGGACAGGATCAGTCTCCTTCCCCCACTGGCAGCTGACAGTTTCCTCCTATATTACCCTCACCGAAGTCTTCCTATGTGTACCGCCATGTAGTGCTAGGGCTGCAAATTACCTTGCTGCCCACACAAAGCTCAGGGTTCAGGACCATATGTCTCTGCTGGTGCTGGACAGGATCAATCTCCTTCCCCCCCTGGCAGCTGACAGTTTCCCTCACTATTACCCTTACCGGAGTCCTCCTACGCCATGTAGTGGTAGGGCTGTGAATTACCTTGCTGCCCTGCAGGGCACAAACACTATCTAGTGCGGCCCCCTTTACCCTCAGGATTGGGTGGGGTCCTAGAGGTCAGACCCCCATCACTTCCCAGCATGGCAGTACTATATGGTCACTGCATGGCGGGAGATGGCCCCCGGATTTCCTGGTACCTGAGCCCGGCTCCGCGCTGTCGGCTGCAGTGTACTCCTCGTCGTTGCTCTCTTCCTTCACGATAACTGCAAGAAATCAACAGAGGTGGCGCTGTCACTGAGAAGCCGCCACCATGACATCATGGCAAGACAGGAGGGAGGTGTCAGGGGGTCCGACAACATTGTCAGCGGTAAAGGGGACGGACGACCACCCACACTACTACTACCCCTAATATGGAAGACTACTCACTGTCCAGGGGGAAGTCCATGTCGTCGGGCACTTCTGGAAGGAAAGCAGAACAGATTCCCCATCATCACTGCAGCCGCATCCCCCCCCCGTACCCCCAAGACGCCGACTAATGGCCTTCATGATGAGACTCAATAGTCCGGCACCTGGAGTCTGATAATCTGGCAGCTGCCATCATGGATTACCAGCTCTGGGGTCCACAGATGACAACGGAGAATCACGGTCTTCACTGGGGTCTTCAGGCGTCCCTGCCATCTCGGCTGTGACAGACAGGGGGCGCTCCGTGCACGCTCCCTGATAATACAGGACCACCTACCTCTCTTCTTGGGACGACTCTTCCTGCAGCGGATCCGGCCTGACGTCACCGGGGGCTCTGTAGAGCCTGAATCTGATGTGTGGATGGATCCCGGGGCACCTAAAGGATAAAAGGAGGGTGAAGAAGCAAATGTGCAGCACGGGGTGAGGAGCGGACAGCGACCCCCTCACCTGTGACCTCTGTGGGAGAAGCAGCCGGTGTGCTGTCACCACTGTCCTCCATCCCTGCAGGGGGCGCTACCTCCATGTCTGATGTCGGGGACACTACGATCACATCTATGGAAAATAGACAAAATCTTATATACACAAGAGTCCGATAATCCGGCAGCGGCAGAACTGGACCGTCAGGCGGCAGCAGACAAATCTACTAACTTCATAGGACAGTGCCTCAGCCGAATCCTTACACTACACCTGATCCTAATCCAGTGCCTCAGCCAAATCCGGACACTACACCTGATCCTAATCCAGTGCCTCAGCCAAATCCGGACACTACGCCTGATCCTAATCCAGTGCCTCAGCCGAATCCTGACACTACGCCCGATCCTAATCCAGTGCCTCAGCCGAATCCGGACACTACACCTGATCCTAATCCAGTGCCTCAGCCGAATCCGGACACTAAGCCTGATCCTAATCCAGTGCCTCAGCCGAATCCTGACACTACACCTGATCCTAATCCAGTGCCTCAGCCGAATCCGGACACTACGCCTGATCCTAATCCAGTGCCTCAGCCGAATCCGGACACTACGCCTGATCCTAATCCAGTGCCTCAGCCGAATCCGGACACAACGCCTAATCCTAATCCAGTACCTCAGCCCAATCCGGACACTACCCCTGATCCTAATCCAGTGCCTCAGCCGAATCCGGACACTAAGCCTGATCCTAATCCAGTGCCTCAGCCGAATCCGGACACTACGCCTGATCCTAATCCAGTGCCTCAGCCGAATCCGGACACTACGCCTGATCCTAATCCAGTGCCTCAGCCGAATCCGGACACAACGCCTAATCCTAATCCAGTACCTCAGCCCAATCCGGACACTACCCCTGATCCTAATCCAGTGCCTCAGCCGAATCCGGACACTAAGCCAGATCCTAATCCAGTGCCTCAGCCGAATCCTAACACTACACCTGATCCTAATCCAGTTCCTCAGCCGAATCCGGACACTACACTTGATCCTGATCCAGTGCCTCAGCCGAATCCAGACACTATGCCTGATCCTAATCCAGTGCCTCAGCCGAATCCTAACACTACACCTGATCCTAATCTAGTGCCTCAGCTGAATCCTGACACTACGCCTGATCCTAAACCAGTGCCTCAGCCGAATCCTAACACTACACCTGATCCTGATCTTAATCCAGTGCTTCAACCGAATCCTAACACTATACCTGATCTTAATCCAGTGCCTCAGCCGAATCCTGACACTACGCCTAATCCTAATCCAGTGCCTCAGCCTAATCCTGACACCATGCCTGATCCTAATCCAGTCCTTCAGCCGAATACTAACACTACGCCTGATCCTAATCCAGTGCCTCAGCCGAATCCTGTGCCACAGCCTAATCCTGATGCTAATCCAGTGCCTTAGCCTAATCTAGTGCCTGCCCCTAAACCGACCCAAATACAGTGCCTCCGCCTAATCATCACACCATGCTTGATCCTATTCCAGTGCTTCAGCCTAATCCTGTGCCACAGACTAATCCTGATCCTAATCCAGAGCCTAACCCTAATCCAGTGCCTCAGTCCAATCCTGACACTACGTCTGATCCTAATCCAATGCCTGACCCTAATGCTGACCCTAGTACAGTGCCTCAGCCTAATCCTGAGCCTAACCTTGTGCTCGACCCTAATACTGTGCCTGAGCCTAATCACAAACCTGATCCAGTGTCTGACTCTAATCCCGACTCTAATGTGTCTCAGCCTAATCTTAATCCAGTGCCAGACCTTAATACTGAGTCTCAGCCTAATCTTGACCCTATTCCTGATCTTAATCCAGTCCTTGACCCTATACCAAACCCTAATACTGTGCTCAGTTTAATCCTGAGTTTAACCCTGTTCTGACCCTATTACTGTGCCTCAAGCTAAACCTGACCCTAATCCTGATACTAATCGAGTGTCGGACCCGAATACTGCGCGTCAGCCTAATCGTGAGGCTAATCCTGCGCCCCGACCTTAATACTGCGCCTCAACCTAAACTTGACCCTAATCTGATCCACGTCTGGCCCCTGGTCTCACTGTGTAATAGCAGAGAACCTCCGGGGGGGATGTCTCCTACCTGGCCCCTGTGAGGAAGAGTCAGGGTCTGGCGTCACACTTCTGGACGGTGGGGATGATGTCGGTGGCGGCGATGCCTGAGAGGATGGAGCCGCCTGTATCACTTCACTGGTCACAGCTGATCGGTAACCACAGAGAATACACAGGGGTCAGTACTGGGCGCAGCGACCAATGCTCCATATCTACCTGTCAATCACTGACCTGACCGAGGAGATCCACAATCCTCTGTCCTGTCCGCAGGGTCATCAGCAGCCAACTGCTCACTGGCAGCACAAGGGTCCATCGTCAGGACTAAAAGACAGAAATGAAATCTACATAGGACAAAACTAAGAGCAGCCACATCCACCACAGAGCTGCAACTCTGTGACATATCCCCTAGGGGGCGATTACCAAGGACGGAAAATGGAGTTAATACATTTATATAAATCTGTATGCAGTGAGCTCCCCCTAGAGGTGACTGTATGAATCTGTATGCAGTGAGCTCCCCCTAGTGGTGACTGTATAAATCTGTATGTAGTGAGCTCCCCCTAGTGGTGACTGTATAAATCTGTATGTAGTGAGCCCTCTAGTGGTGACTGTATAAATCTGTATGTAGTGAGCTCCCTCTAGTGGTGGCTGTATAAATCTGTATGTAGTGAGCTCCCCCTAGTGGTGACTGTATAAATCTGTATGTAGTGAGCCCTCTAGTGGTGACTGTATAAATCTGTATGCAGTGAGCTCCCCCTAGTGGTGACTGTATATATCTGTATGTAGTGAGCTCCCCCTAGTGGTGACTGTATAAATCTGTATGTACTGAGCTCCCTCTAGTGATGACTGTATAAATCTGTATGTAGTGAGCTCCCCCTAGTGGTGACTGTATAAATCTGCATGTAGTGAGCTCCCCCTAGTGGTGACTGTATAAATCTGTATGTAGTGAGCTCCCTCTACTGGTGGCTGTATAAATCTGTATGTAGTGAGCTCCCCCTAGTGGTGACTGTATAAATCTGTATGCAGTGAGCTCCCCCTAGTGGTGACTGTATAAACCTGTATGTAGTGAGCTCCCTCTACTGGTGGCAGTATGTATTTGTATTTAGTGAGCTTTTCCTGATCCACGTCTGGCCCCTGGTGTCACTGTGTAATAGCAGAGAACCTCTGGGAAAAAATGCCTCCTACCTGGCCCCTGTGAGGAAGAGTCAGGGTCTGGCGTCACACTTCTGGGCGGTGGGGATGATGTCGGTGGCGGCGATGCCTGAGAGGATGGAGCCGCCTGTATCACTTCACTGGTCACAGCTGATCGGTAACCACAGAGAATACACAGGGGTCAGTATTGAGCGCAGCGACCAATGCTCCATATCTACCCGTCATTCACTGACCTGACCGAGGAGATCCACAATCCTCTGTCCTGTCCGCAGGGTCATCAGCAGCCGGCTGCTCACTGGCAGCACAAGGGTCCATCGTCAGGACTAAAAGACAGAAATGGAAACTACATAGGACAAAACTAAGAGCAGCCACATCCACCACAGAGCTGCAACTCTGTGACATATCCCCTAGGGGGCGATTACCAAGGACGGAAAATGGAGTTAATACATTTATATAAATCTGTATGCAGTGAGCTCCCCCTAGTGGTGGCTGTATAAATCTGTATACAGTGAGCTCCCCCTAGTGGTGGCTGTATGAATCTATACGTAGTGAGCTTCTCCTAGTGGTGACTGTATAAATCTATATGTAGTGAGCTCCCCCTAGTGGTGACTGTATAAATCTATATGTAGCGAGATTCCCCTAGTGGTGGCTGTACAAATCTGTATGTAGTGAGCTGCCCCCTAATGGTGACAGTATAAATCTGTATGTAGTGAGCTCCCCCTAGTGGTGACTGTATAAATCTGTATGTAGTGAGCTCCCTCTAGTGGTGACTGTATAAATCTGTATGTAGTGAGCTCCCCCTAGTGGTGACTGTATAAATCTGTATATAGAGAGCTCCCTCTAGTGGTGACTGTATAAATCTGTATGTAGTGAGCTCTCTAGTGGTGACTGTATAAATCTGTATATAGAGAGCTCCCTCTAGTGGTGACTGTATAAATCTGTATGTAGTGAGCTCTCCCTAGTGGTGACTGTATAAATCTGCATGTAGTGAGCTCCCCCTAGTGGTGACTGTATAAATCTGTATGTAGTGAGCTCTCTAGTGGTGACTATATAAATCTGTATATAGAGAGCTCCCTCTAGTGGTGACTGTATAAATCTGTATGTAGTGAGCTCCCCCTAGTGGTGACTGTATAAATCTGCATGTAGTGAGCTCCCCCTAGTGGTGACTGTATAAATCTGTATGTAGTGAGCTCCCTCTAGTGGTGACTGTATAAATCTGTATGTAGTGAGCTCCCCCTAGTGATGGCAGTATAAATCTGTACGTAGTGAGCTCCCCCCTAGTGATGGCTGTATAAATCTGTATATAGAGAGCTCCCCCTAGTGGTGACTGTATAAATCTGTATGTAGTGAGCTCCCCCTAGTGGTGACTGTATAAATCTGCATGTAGTGAGCTCCCCCTAGTGGTGACTGTATAAATCTGTATGCAGTGAGCTCCCTCTAGTGGTGACTGTATAAATATGTATGTAGTGAGCTCCCTTTAGTGGTGACTGTATAAATCTGTATGTAGTGAGCTCCCCCTAGTGGTGACTGTATAAATCTGTATGTAGTGAGCTCCCCCCTAGTGATGGCTGTATAAATCTGTATGTAGTGAGCTCCCTCTAGTGGTGACTGTATAAATCTGTATACAGTGAGCTCCCCCTAGTGGTGACTGTATAAATCTGTATGCAGTGAGCTCCCTCTAGTGGTGACTGTATAAATATGTATGTAGTGAGCTCCCTTTAGTGGTGACTGTATAAATCTGTATGTAGTGAGCTCCCCCTAGTGGTGACTGTATAAATCTGTATGTAGTGAGCTCCCCCCTAGTGATGGCTGTATAAATCTGTATGTAGTGAGCTCCCTTTAGTGGTGACTGTATAAATCTGTATACAGTGAGCTCCCCCTAGTGGTGACTGTATAAATCTGTATACAGTGAGCTCCCCCTAGTGGTGACTGTATAAATCTGTATACAGTGAGCTCCCCCTAGTGGTGACTGTATAAATCTGTATGTAGTGAGCTCCCCTAGTGATGACTGTATAAATCTGTATGTAGTGAGCTCCCCCTAGTGGTGGCAGTATAAATGTGTATGTAGTGAGCTCCCTCTAGTGGTGACTGTATAAATCTGTATGTAGTGAGCTCCCTCCTAGTGATGGCTGTATAAATCTGTATGTAGTGAGCTCCCTTTAGTGGTGACTGTATAAATCTGTATACAGTGAGCTCCCCCTAGTGGTGACTGTATAAATCTGTATGCAGTGAGCTCCCTCTAGTGGTGACTGTATAAATATGTATGTAGTGAGCTCCCTTTAGTGGTGACTGTATAAATCTGTATGTAGTGAGCTCCCCCTAGTGGTGACTGTATAAATCTGTATGTAGTGAGCTCCCCCCTAGTGATGGCTGTATAAATCTGTATGTAGTGAGCTCCCTTTAGTGGTGACTGTATAAATCTGTATACAGTGAGCTCCCCCTAGTGGTGACTGTATAAATCTGTATACAGTGAGCTCCCCCTAGTGGTGACTGTATAAATCTGTATACAGTGAGCTCCCCCTAGTGGTGACTGTATAAATCTGTATGTAGTGAGCTCCCCTAGTGGTGACTGTATAAATCTGTATGTAGTGAGCTCCCCCTAGTGGTGGCAGTATAAATGTGTATGTAGTGAGCTCCCTCTAGTGGTGACTGTATAAATCTGTATGTAGTGAGCTCCCTCTAGTGGTGACTGTATAAATCTGTATGTAGTAAGCTCCCTCTAGTGGTGACTGTATAAACCTGCATGTACTGAGCGCCCCCTAGTGGTGACTGTATAAATCTGTATGTAGTGAGGTCCCCCTAGTGGTGGCTGTATAAATCTGTATGTAGTGAGCTCCCCTAGTGGTGACTGTATAAATCTGTATGCAGTGAGCTCCCCCTAGTGGTGGCTGTATAAATCTGTATGCAGTGAGCTCCCCCTAGTGCTGACTGTATAAATCTGTATGCAGTGAGCTCCTCCTAGTGGTGACTGTATAAATCTGTATGTAGTGAGCTCCCCCTAGTGGTGACTGTATAAATCTGTATGCAGTGAGCTCCCCCTAGTGGTGACTGTATATATCTGTATGTAGTGAGCTCCCTCTACTGGTGGCAGTGTGTATTTGTATTTAGTGAGCTTTTCCTGATCCACGTCTGGCCCCTGGTGTCACTGTGTAATAGCAGAGAACCTCCGGGGGGGATGTCTCCTACCTGGCCCCTGTGAGGAAGAGTCAGGGTCTGGCGTCACACTTCTGGGCGGTGGGGATGATGTCGGTGGCGGCGATGCCTGAGAGGATGGAGCCGCCTGTATCACTTCACTGGTCACAGCTGATCAGTAACCACAGAGAATACACAGGGGTCAGTATTGAGCGCAGCGACCAATGCTCCATATCTACCTGTCAATCACTGACCTGACCGAGGAGATCCACAATCCTCTGTCCTGTCCGCAGGGTCATCAGCAGCCGACTGCTCACTGGCAGCACAAGGGTCCATCGTCAGGACTAAAAGACAGAAATGGAAACTACATAGGACAAAACTAAGAGCAGCCACATCCACCACAGAGCTGCAACTCTGTGACATATCCCCTAGGGAGCGATTACCAAGGACGGAAAATGGAGTTAATACATTTATATAAATCTGTATGCAGTGAGCTCCCCCTAGTGGTGGCTGTATAAATCTGTATACAGTGAGCTCCCCCTAGTGGTGACTGTATAAATCTGTATGTAGCTAGATTCCCCTAGTGGTGGCTGTATAAATCTATATGTAGTGAGCTCCCCCTAGTGGTGACTGTATAAATCTGTATGTAGTGAGCTCCCCCTAGTGGTGACTGTATAAATCTGTATGTAGTGAGCTCCCCCTAGTGATGGCAGTATAAATCTGTATGTAGTGAGCTCCCCCCTAGTGATGGCTGTATAAATCTGTATATAGAGAGCTCCCTCTAGTGGTGACTGTATAAATCTGTATGTAGTGAGCTCCCCCCTAGTGATGGCTGTATAAATCTGTATGTAGTGAGCTCCCCCTAGTGGTGACTATATATATCTGTATGTAGTGAGCTCCCTCTAGTGGTGACTGTATAAATCTGTATGTAGTGAGCTCCCCCTAGTGGTGACTGTATAAATCTGTATGTAGTGAGCTCCCCCTAGTGGTGACTGTATAAATCTGTATGTAGTGAGCTCCCCCTAGTGGTGACTGTATAAATCTGTATGTAGTGAGCTCCCCCTAGTGGTGACTGTATAAATCTGTATACAGTGAGCTCCCCCTAGTGGTGACTATATATATCTGTATGTAGTGAGCTCCCTCTAGTGGTGACTGTATAAATCTGTATGTAGTGAGCTCCCCCTAGTGGTGACTGTATAAATCTGTATGTAGTGAGCTCCCTCTAGTGGTGGCTGTATATATCTGTATGCAGTGAGCTCCCCCTAGTGGTGGCTGTATAAATCTGTATGTAGTGAGCTCCCCCTAGTGGTGACTGTATAAATCTGTATGTAGTGAGCTCCCCCTAGTGGTGACTGTATAAATCTGTATGTAGTGAGCTCCCCCTAGTGGTGACTGTATAAATCTGTATGCAGTGAGCTCCCCCTAGTGGTGACTGTATAAATCTGTATGCAGTGAGCTCCCCCTAGTGGTGACTGTATATATCTGTATGTAGTGAGCTCCCTCTACTGGTGGCAGTGTGTATTTGTATTTAGTGAGCTTTTCCTGATCCACGTCTGGCCCCTAGTGTCACTGTGTAATAGCAGAGAACCTCCGGGGGGGATGTCTCCTACCTGGCCCCTGTGAGGAAGAGTCAGGGTCTGGCGTCACACTTCTGGGCGGTGGGGATGATGTCGGTGGCGGCGATGCCTGAGAGGATGGAGCCGCCTGTATCACTTCACTGGTCACAGCTGATCAGTAACCACAGAGAATACACAGGGGTCAGTACTGAGCGCAGCGACCAATGCTCCTTATCTACCTGTCAATCACTGACCTGACCGAGGAGATCCACAATCCTCTGTCCTGTCCGCAGGGTCATCAGCAGCCGGCTGCTCACTGGCAGCACAAGGGTCCATCGTCAGGACTAAAAGACAGAAATGGAAACTACATAGGACAAAACTAAGAGCAGCCACATCCACCACAGAGCTGCAACTCTGTGACATATCCCCTAGGGGGCGATTACCGAGGACGGAAAATGGAGTTAATACATTTATATAAATCTGTATGCAGTGAGCTCCCCCTAGTGGTGGCTGTATAAATCTGTATACAGTGAGCTCCCCCTAGTGGTGACTGTATAAATCTGTATGTAGTGAGCTCCCCCTAGTGGTGGCTGTATAAATCTGTATACAGTGTGCTCCCCCTAGTGGTGACAGTATAAATCTGTATACAGTGAGCTCCCCCTAGTGATGACTGTATAACTCTATATGTAGTGAGCTCCCCCTAGTGGTGACAGTATAAATCTGTATGTAGTGAGCTCACCCTAGTGGTGGCTGTATAAATCTGTATACAGTGAGCTCCCCCTAGTGGTGACTGTATAAATCTGTATGTAGTGAGCTCCCTCTAGTGGTGACTGTATAAATCTGTATGTAGTGAGCTCCCTCTAGTGGCGACTGTATAAATCTGTATACAGTGAGCTCCCCCTAGTGATGACTGTATAACTCTATATGTAGTGAGCTCCCCCTAGTGGTGACAGTATAAATCTGTATGTAGTGAGCTCACCCTAGTGGTGACAGTATAAATCTGTATGTAGTGAGCTCCCAAAAGTGACTGTATAAATCTGTATGCAGTGAGCTCCCTCTAGTGGTGGCTGTATAAATCTGTATGTAGTGAGCTCCCTCTAGTGGTGACTGTATAAATCTGTATGTAGTGAGCTCCCAAAAGTGACTGTATAAATCTGTATGTAGTGAGCTCCCCCTAGTGGTGGCTGTATAAATCTGTATGTAGTGAGCTCCTCCTAGTGGTGACTGTATAAACCTGTATGTAGTGAGCTCCCCCTAGTGATGGCTGTATAAATCTGTATGTAGTTGTCAGGAAATAGGAAGAAGTTCTGATTACTTCAATTACACATACAGGGCTCTCAGCTGCAGTTTCCTGTGCCTGCCAGCAGAACGCTGGAATTCTAAGCCACTCTCCCTCCCTCCCCCTGCTATATAGTTGTAATAGGAGACCAGTGTGTCAGCCTGAAGAATTTTTATGGCTTGGTGCTGGAAAAGCCAGACTCCTTAAACTTCTCATTCCTAACTCCCGCTAATACCAGCCAAAACTGGTACAGAAACTGCATGGGACTCTATTGTTCTTTTAAGATTATGTATACTGGCACCGATCAGGGCTAGAGATATAAGGATTATATATTCCGGATGTCCATCGAGAGATCTATAACTCACTGAAATCGCTAGGAGCTAAGGCTACGTTCACACTTGCGTTGCGTCGGGCGCAGGTTCGGCGACGCATAGCGACGTATGCGTCATGCGCCCCTATATTTAACATGGGGGCGCATGGACATGCGTTGTCTTGCGTTTTGTGACGCATACGTCTTTTTTGGCGCACGCGTCAGGGCGCAGAAGACGCAGCAAGTTGCATTTTTTGTGCGTCAAAAACTATGCCAAAAATGGACGCATGCGTCACAAAACAGTGCGTTTTGCATGCGTTGTGCGTTGCGTCGCCGATGCGTCGCCGACGCAACGCCCAACAACGCAGATGTGAACGTAGCCTAAATTCAACGAGTGCAAGGAGCGGGTTTCTTCGTTATCGGGTCATGTATCTACGAAGTCTTTACACTTAAAAGAACCCCGCTGACGTGGTGAACATCCTGATCATGGTGTCGTTCGTGTGCAAGATTCATACAGTGAGTTAGGTATAAAAATGATTTGTCATAACTGAATGGGACATCCGTCTTCCAGTGTTTTTTGTCCGGGGTCTAGCTGCTATACAGATGTGTGATATGCATTTTGATGTGTTCCCTGAGCACATGGTCAGCCAGGAGATGAAATGATCTGATCAAAATGTACGTGTTTTTTCAACTTTAAACCCATTTTATTTGTAATATAAATACTGTTCATACGATACTTGTCTTCTTTATAATATCTTTTTATACTTCTGTAAACACTGCCTACCTTTTTTGGAGTAAGATATAAAATTACTAGCTTGTCTCTCCTTGCTCTATAACGTACGGTCACGTCCTCTGAAGTAAATTACGCTACTAATCTGGGTTGGCTCCGGACCCAATTGTCAGGAACATGAGGTATTTGATTGTGTATTATCACGCACACTGAGCTCTGCTAAGTCCCTTAAAGCTGAGCCGACACACACTGCGGGCCATTCTGACCCCCCTCTTCTCACTCTGCCTGCTTGTGTATGTGTGAATCCAAAACCCCTCATTTCTCCCTCCCAAAAGAATTTCTATTGCTTTTAGCTGCAAATAGCAGACATCTTCCTAAAACTCATTCCCCCTCCCATCGAATACCAGCCAAAACTGGTTGTAGAAGCCCTGAGTTCCTTTTTTCTATTAACATGATATATATGGGCACAGACCCAGGCTAGAAATATCCAAATTACATATTCCGGATGTCACTCGATAGATCTATCGCTCACTGAAACTGTTACAAGCTAAGCACAACGAGTGCAAAGAGTGGATTTCTTCGTAAGCAGGTCATGTAATGAATCCGTATTTACACTTAAAAGAATCGCCCCAACGTGGTGGACCTCGTGATCCTGGGGTATTTATTATACGAGGTTCATACAGTGAGATATGCATAAAAATAGTTTTCATATTCTAAGTAAAGGGGGAGGCATCAGCCCCTAAGTGATGTCACCACAGGGGGAGTGCCTGGGTTTTGGGCTGTGAGATAACTTAGTGGGACAGCAGTTTGCAGTGTCTTTTATCCGGGGGGTCTACCTGCTATAGAGAGGGGTGTTAAACATCTGGATATATGCTCACCCTTCCCTCCAGCACACAGCTGCCATGATGATGCCATGACATAACGACCTGTAAGTTCTCTTATCAATGTTAATCCTTTTTTTATTAGTAATCTGCAAGGCTACGTTCACATTTGCGGTCTGCGCCGCAGCGTCGGGCGCCGCAGCGTCGCCACATGCGTCATGCGCCCCTATATTTAACATGGGGGCGCATGGACATGCGTCGCACTTGCGTTTTGCGCCGCATGCGTCCCTGCGGTGTTATGATCCCAATGGCAAAGGATCTCAGAGATTACAGCAAAGTCTGCAAACATAAATACCAGCTCATAGGGACGTGGCAACTAGGCTGACCATATACCTGATCCTAGCACAAACACTAACAGCAGCCGGGGAACGTGCCTACGTTGATCCTAGACGTCTCGCACCAGCCGGAGAACTAACTAACCCTATAAGGGAAAATAAGACCTCTCTTGCCTCCAGAGAAAAGACCCCAAAGTAATACAAGCCCCCAACAAATAATAACGGTGAGGTAAGAAGAAAAGACAAACGTAAGAATGAACTAGACTTTAGCAAAGAGAGGCCCACTGACCAATAGCAGAATATAGTAAGATGACTTATATGGTCAGCAAAAACCCTGCAAAATATCCACGCTGAATATCCAAGAACCCCCAAACCGACTAACGGTGTGGGGGGAGAATATCAGCCCCCTAGAGCTTCCAGCGATATCAGGAATCACATTTTGTACAAGCTGGACAAAAATATAAACAATGCAAATGATCAAAAATAAGAAAGCAGGACTTAGCTTATCTTGCAAAGAACCAGGACCTGAAGACAGGAGCAAACAGAAATGAACTGATTACAACGATGCCAGGCACTGGACTGAGAATCCAGGAAGTTTAAATAGCAACACCCCAGGCCTAACGAAGCAGGTGAGTACCAACCTGGTAAAAGACAATCCAAGTGCCAAATCACTAGTGACCACAAGAGGGAGCCAAGAAGTATAGTTCACAACACTGCGGCGCCCGCGTCCGGGCGCAGAGGACGCAGCAAGTTGCATTTTTGCTGCGTCCAAAATCAATGAAAAAAAGGACATATGCGGCGCAAAACGCAGTGTTGTGCATGCGTTTTGCTGCGTTTTTGTTTGCGTTGTGCATTGCGGCGACTACGCTGCGGCGCACAACGCAAATGTGAACGTAGCCTAATGTACACATGATTTTGTCTTCTTTATAATATCTTTTATACTTTGTAAACACTGCCTACCTTTTTATGGAGTAAAATATATAATTTGCTAGCTTGTCTCTCTGCTCTATAAACGAACTGTCGCTTCCTCTTGTGAAGGAAGAAATTAAGAAAGAATCTCCATTTTGTGCTTTTCGACTCCATTTTGTTGTTTTGATATAAATTTTGTTAGTAGGCTGAAGGTTACAGCTGTTATGAGATTTTGATGAGACCTTGATTGTTGCAACCTCGGTAGAACATGAGACTGAGGGTGTATTGTTCTACAAAACTTTGACGCACAGATTGTTCCTGCATTCTTATAGGCTAAGAACTGTGAGCATGTTCTTATGCTGATTGGTTGAAGTTCTGTATTCTTATAGGCTAAGAACCGTGAGCGTGTTCTTATGCTGATTGGTTGAAGTTCTGTATTCTTATAGGCTAAGAACCGTGAGCGTGTTCTTATGCTGATTGGTTGAAGTGTAATTTCTATGACTATAATAAAGTCATGCAGAATAAACGGGGGCTAGAGATCAGCTCGATCCCCCATACAGAGACACACGTCTCCGTCTGGTCATTTTCAGTTGCCGGCAACGCCCTGTAGATTGATTTGGAAATCACTGAGTTAACCGTGAAGGATTAATTTAAATCCTCCCTCAACACTCTGAAGTGAATTACGCTACTGATTTGGGTTGGCTCCGGACCCGTTAACCCTTGTGGAATCGAAGCTGGAGGCAGGATACTTTTTTCTGTGCGATTGAGAATCTTTGTAGCGACGGCGGCGTTGATAATTATTGTTCCCGCCTGTGTGGGAGTAGTTATATTGCCCTCGCTGCAGAGTGCCCAACAGCCAGTACATAGCAGGCAGCCTTTCTGGCGAATAATTACCCTAGGTGCAGTACCTAATCTGACCTGAGGGTAAAGGGGGCGCCAGAGAGCTGCAAGTTCCAAACCAGAACTGGGAAGTGGGATAGAGATAAATCCCCTTCAGAAAGAACCAGCAGCAACCAAACCACCCCAGTTCGTGACAAATTAGTGAGTAGTGGGGACGATAAAGCTATCCTCCCCGGGATCCCTGACATATTGTTGGGATCCGTGACACCAACAATAATCAAGAAATCGGAGCTGGTGGCAGCGGATTTGTTCTGCGCTTTTGGGAGGCTTTGTAGCGACTGGCGGCGTTGATAATTATTGATCCCGCCTCAGTGGGAGTAGTTAAATCTCCCTCGCTGCAGTGTGTCCATTAGCCAGTACAAAGGCAGCTTTTCTGGCGACTAATTGTCCTAGGTGCAGTACCCTGTCTGACCTGAGGGTAAAGAGGGTGCCAGAGAACTGCAAGTTCCAAACCGGAACTGGGAAGTGGGATATAGGTAAATCCCCTTCAGAAAGAACCAGGGGCAACCAAAAAACCCCGGCTCATGACAAATTGGTGCGAGTGGTGAGGACGAGAAAGGTATCCTTCCCGTAAACCATGGCTCTATAAATCTGTATGCAGTGAGCTCCCTCTAGTGGTGACTGTATAAATCTGTATGTAGTGAGCTCTCTCTAGTGGTGACTGTATAAATCTGTATGTAGTGAGCTCCCCCTAGTGGTGACTGTATAAACCTGTATGTAGTGAGCTCCCTCTGGTGGTGGCTGTATAAATCTGTATGTAGTGAGCTCCCTCTAGTGGTGACTGTATAAATCTGTATGTAGTGAGCTCTCTCTAGTGATGACTGTATTAATCTGTATGCAGTGAGCTCCCCCTTGTGGTGACTGTATAAATCTGTATGTAGTGAGCTCCCCCTAGTGGTGACTGTATAAATCTGTATGTAGTGAGCTCCCCCTAGTGGTGACTGTATAAATCTGTATGCAGTGAGCTCCCCCTTGTGGTGACTGTATAAATCTGTATGTAGTGAACTCCCTCTAGTGGTGACTGTATAAATCTGTATGTAGTGAGCTCCCCCTTGTGGTGACTGTATAAATCTGTATGTAGTGAGCTCCCCCCTAGTGATGGCTGTATAAATCTGTATGTAGTGAGCTCCCCCTAGTGGTGACTGTATAAAACTGTATGTAGTGAGCTCCCCCTTGTGGTGACTGTATAAATCTGTATGCAGTGAGCTCCCCCTAGTGGTGACTGTATAGATCTGTATGTAGTGAGCTCCCCCTAGTGGTCGCTGTATAAATCTGTATGTATTGAGCTCCCTCTAGTGGTGACTGTATAGATCTGTATGTAGTGAGCTCCCCTGTAACAACTCTGCTGGTATCACGGCATGGCCTTGCATTTCTCACACTATCTTACCCACTGCTCCAGGCCATGATGTGGTTTCTGTTTCTTGCCAGCTCCATGTTCTGTGTCTCTGCTCTCTGCATGCTTCATGGTTCTGTGTATAGAGGGGCGGCGCCTGAACTCTCTGGTTCTTATAGCAATCAGGTGCATCTGTCCAATCTGTTCCTGACCAATTGCCAGGAGACCTCCAGTATATAGTGCAGCTCCACCCAGTGGTCTGGGCCTGTGCAATGTGTTAGCTCAGTTAGTGTCTTGCTTCTGAGTTTGCCTGGCCTTGCTCTGAGTTACTCCCTCTCTGGAGGATTCTCTGTGTTATTTCCTTGGTCTTGTTGTCCGCCCACCAGGAGGCAGAATATCCTGGTCCCAGTGTCTTTGTCCTTGTGTCTTGTTCCATTGCCTTGTCTGTACTTGGTCTTACCTCGGTCTCCTAGTCTTTGGCTTCCTTCCCTGTTGTCTTTCCTTGTATTCTCAGTCTGCTTTCACTCCGCACTCTTGCAGCTCTGCCTGCTCTGAACCTTTGTGACTTTACCTCTGCTCCTCACTTCTGCGTTTCTGCTCCTTTCTACTCAGCTTATCTTCTGCTGTTGCAGTTATCCCTTGCTGCAGCTTCTCTCCACATTCCTTGTGGCTCTGCTCAGCTTTGCTGCAGAGACCCCTCCCGCAGCTCCTCTCCGCTCCTTGCGGTTCTACCTGGCTCCGCTCCTTGCGGTTCTACCTGGCTCCGCTCCTTGCGGTTCTACTTCTCCTGCACTTGGCTCCGCCGCCAGCCCTTGGCTCCGCCTCCTGCCTGTCTGCACTTGGCTCCGCCTCCAGCTCTTGGCTCCGCCTCCTGCAGTTTTGCACTTGGCTCCGCCTCCAGCTCTTGGCTCTGCCTCCTGCGGTTTTGCACTTGGCTCCGCCTCCTGCGGTTTTGCACTTGGCTCCGCCTCCTGCTCTTGGCTCCGCCTCCTGCATTTCTGTTCTTGGCTCTAGCTCCTGTGCTTTCGCTCTGCATCCGCTCTTGCGGTCTTTATCTACTTATTCCTAGGTCCTCGTGTCTGAACAGGTTCTTACCCGTTCTACATACCTGCCTGCAGACCGGTCCCTACCGGTTCTTCCAGTGTACCAGTCTTGTCCACCAGTCCTGCCAGAGAGCCAGCCGTGCCCGCCTGCCTGACAGTGTTCCTGTTGTACCCGTCTGCCTGCCTATGTGCCAGACGTGCCCGCTTGCTTGTCTATGTTCCGTTCCCCGGTGGGATCAGCAGCCACAACCAGACTCCACCCTGGAGTGGTACCTGGTAGCTTCCTATTGCACAAGTCTGACCTCACCATCAGAGGCTCCAGCGAACACCTAGGAAGCTACTTAGTTACGCCTCTTCCAGGGAGGTTTGGTCTGTGGTCCAGTGGGGCCACTCCCCCGCACGCCCGCGCCAACCAGTCTGGGCGCGAGCATGACATCCCCCTAGTGGTGGCTGTATAAACCTGTATGTAGTGAGCTCCCTCTGGTGGTGGCTATATACAGGTCCTTCTCAAAAAATTAGCATATAGTGTTAAATTTCATTATTTACCATAATGTAATGATTACAATTAAACTTTCATATATTATAGATTCATTATCCACCAACTGAAATTTGTCAGGTCTTTTATTGTTTTAATACTGATGATTTTGGCATACAACTCCTGATAACCCAAAAAACCTGTCTCAATAAATTAGCATATCAAGAAAAGGTTCTCTAAACGACCTATTACCCTAATCTTCTGAATCAACTAATTAACTCTAAACACATGCAAAAGATACCTGAGGCTTTTAAAAACTCCCTGCCTGGTTCATTACTCAAAACCCCCATCATGGGTAAGACTAGCGACCTGACAGATGTCAAGAAGGCCATCATTGACACCCTCAAGCAAGAGGGTAAGACCCAGAAAGAAATTTCTCAACAAATAGGCTGTTCCCAGAGTGCTGTATCAAGGCACCTCAATGGTAAGTCTGTTGGAAGGAAACAATGTGGCAGAAAACGCTGTACAACGAGAAGAGGTGACCGGACCCTGAGGAAGATTGTGGAGAAGGACCGATTCCAGACCTTGGGGAACCTGAGGAAGCAGTGGACTGAGTCTGGTGTGGAAACATCCAGAGCCACCGTGCACAGGCGTGTGCAGGAAATGGGCTACAGGTGCCGCATTCCCCAGGTAAACAGCGGCAGAAGCGCCTGACCTGGGCTACAGAGAAGCAGCACTGGACTGTTGCTAAGTGGTCCCAAGTACTTTTTTCTGATGAAAGCAAATTTTGCATGTCATTCGGAAATCAAGGTGCCAGAGTCTGGAGGAAGACTGGGGAGAAGGAAATGCCAAAATGCCTGAAGTCCAGTGTCAAGTACCCAGTCAGTGATGGTGTGGGGTGCCATGTCAGCTGCTGGTGTTGGTCCACTGTGTTTCATCAAGGGCAGGGTCAATGCAGCTAGCTATCAGGAGATTTTGGAGCACTTCATGCTTCCTGGCACCTGCTCACAGTGCCAAAACCACTGGTAAATGGTTTACTGACCATGGTATTACTGTGCTCAATTGGCCTGCCAACTCTCCTGACCTGAACCCCATAGAGAATCTGTGGGATATTGTGAAGAGAAAGTTGAGAGACGCAAGACCCAACACTCTGGATGAGCTTAAGGCCGCTATTGAAGCATCCTGGGCCTCCATAACATCTCAGCAGTGTCACAGGCTGATTGCCTCCATGCCACGCCGCATTGAAGCAGTCATTTCTGCCAAAGGATTCCCGACCAAGTATTGAGTGCATAACTGAACATTATTATTTGATGGTTTTTTTGTTTGGTATTAAAAAACACTTTTATTTGATTGGACGGGTGAAATATGCTAATTTATTGAGACAGGTTTTTTGGGTTTTCAGGAGTTGTATGCCAAAATCATCAGTATTAAAACAATAAAAGACCTGACAAATTTCAGTTGGTGGATAATGAATCTATAGTATATGAAAGTTTAATTGTAATCATTACATTATGGTAAATAATGAAATTTAACACTATATGCTAATTTTTTGAGAAGGACCTGTATATCTCTGTATATAGTGAGCTCCCTCTAGTGGTGACTGTATAAATCTGTATGTAGTGAGCTCCCTCTAGTGGTGGCTGTATAAACCTGTATGTAGTGAGCTCCCCCTGCTGGTTGCAGTATAACTCGGCATTTAGGGACATTAACTTGGAAGTTCTTACACAGATATACTAGGAGTCGCCTCACCTGACTTCTGATCGGGGGACTCTGCTTTTTCACATATCGTCGGCCGTGAGGTCTCCTGATGCACAGACGCCATACTGCAAAAGAACAGAGGGGCAACTCAGCTGGATTACAGGACACTGCTGAGACTTGTTGTTCCCACGTATCACCACCAGTCATGAGGGGCTGTAATACAATAAATCTGAAAAGAATAGTGAGTGCAGCTCTGGGGTATAATACAGGATGTAACTCAGGATCAGTAATGTAATGTATGTACACAGTGACTGCACCAGCAGAATAGTGAGTGCAGCTCTGGGGTATAATACAGGAGGTAACTCAGGATCAGTAATGTATGTACACAGTGACTGCACCAGCAGAATAGTGAGTGCAGCTCTGGGGTATAATACAGGATGTAACTCAGGATCAGTAATGTAATGTATGTACACAGTGACTGCACCAGCAGAATAGTGAGTGCAGCTCTGGAGTATAATACAGGATGTAACTCAGGATCAGTAATGTAATGTATGTACACAGTGACTGCACCAGCAGAATAGTGAGTGCAGCTCTGGGGTATAATACAGGCTGTAACTCAGGATCAGTAATGTAATGTATGTACACAGTGACTGCACCAGCAGAATAGTGAGTGCAGCTCTGGGGTATAATACAGGATGTAACTAGGGATCAGTAATGTAATGTATGTACACAGTGACTGCACCAGCAGAATAGTGAGTGCAGCTCTGGAGTATAATACAGGATGTAACTCAGGATCAGTAATGTAATGTATGTACACAGTGACTGCACCAGCAGAATAGTGAGTGCAGCTCTGGAGTATAATACAGGATGTAACTCAGGATCAGTAATGTAATGTATGTACACAGTGACTGCACCAGCAGAATAGTGAGTGCAGCTCTGGAGTATAATACAGGATGTAACTCAGGATCAGTAATGTAATGTATGTACACAGTGACTGCACCAGCAGAATAGTGAGTGCAGCTCTGGGGTATAATACAGGATGTAACTCAGGATCAGTAATGTAATGTATGTACACAGTGACTGCACCAGCAGAATAGTGAGTGCAGCTCTGGGGTATAATACAGGATGTAACTCAGGATCAGTAATGTAATGTATGTACACAGTGACTGCACCAGCAGAATAGTGAGTGCAGCTCTGGGGTATAATACAGGAGGTAAGTCAGGATCAGTAATGTAATGTATGTACACAGTGACTGCACCAGCAGAATAGTGAGTGCAGCTCTGGGGTATAATACAGGAGGTAAGTCAGGATCAGTAATGTAATGTATGTACACAGTGACTGCACCAGCAGAATAGTGAGTGCAGCTCTGGGGTATAATACAGGATGTAACTCAGGATCACTAATGTAATGTATGTACACAGTGACTGCACCAGCAGAATAGTGAGTGCAGCTCTGGGGTATAATACAGGATGTAACTCAGGATCAGTAATGTAATGTATGTACACAGTGACTGCACCAGCAGAATAGTGAGTGCAGCTCTGGGGTATAATACAGGAGGTAAGTCAGGGTCAGTAATGTAATGTATGTACACAGTGACTGCACCAGCAGAATAGTGAGTGCAGCTCTGGGGTATAATACAGGATGTAACTCAGGATCAGTAATGTAATGTATGTACACAGTGACTGCACCAGCAGAATAGTGAGTGCAGCTCTGGGGTATAATACAGGAGGTAAGTCAGGATCACTAATGTAATGTATGTACACAGTGACTGCACCAGCAGAATAGTGAGTGCAGCTCTGGAGTATAATACAGGATGTAACTCAGGATCAGTAATGTAATGTATGTACAGTGACTGCACCAGCAGAATAGTGAGTGCAGCTCTGGAGTATAATACAGGATGTAACTCAGGATCAGTAATGTAATGTATGTACACAATGACTGCACCAGCAGAATAGTGAGTGCAGCTCTGGGGTATAATACAGGATATAACTCAGGATCAGTAATGTAATGTATGTACACAGTGACTGCACCAGCAGAATAGTGAGTGCAGCTCTGGAGTATAATACAGGATGTAACTCAGGATCAGTAATGTAATGTATGTACACAGTGACTGCACCAGCAGAATAGTGAGTGCAGCTCTGGGGTATAATACAGGAGGTAACTCATCAGTAATGTAATGTATGTACACAGTGACTGCACCAGCAGAATAGTTAGTGCAGCTCTGGAGTATAATACAGGATGTAACTCAGGATCAGTAATGTAATGTATGTACACAGTGACTGCACCAGCAGAATAGTGAGTGCAGCTCTGGGGTATAATACAGGATGTAACTCAGGATCAGTAATATAATGTATGTACACAGTGACTGCACCAGCAGAATAGTGAGTGCAGCTCTGGGGTATAATACAGGATGTAACTCAGGATCACTAATGTAATGTATGTACACAGTGACTGCACCAGCAGAATAGTGAGTGCAGCTCTGGGGTATAATACAGGATGTAACTCAGGATCAGTAATGTAATGTATGTACACAGTGACTGCACCAGCAGAATAGTGAGTGCAGCTCTGGGGTATAATACAGGATGTAACTCAGGATCAGTAATGTAATGTATGTACACAGTGACTGCACCAGCAGAATAGTGAGTGCAGCTCTGGGGTATAATACAGGAGGTAAGTCAGGATCACTAATGTAATGTATGTACACAGTGACTGCACCAGCAGAATAGTGAGTGCAGCTCTGGAGTATAATACAGGATGTAACTCAGGATCAGTAATGTAATGTATGTACAGTGACTGCACCAGCAGAATAGTGAGTGCAGCTCTGGAGTATAATACAGGATGTAACTCAGGATCAGTAATGTAATGTATGTACACAATGACTGCACCAGCAGAATAGTGAGTGCAGCTCTGGGGTATAATACAGGATATAACTCAGGATCAGTAATGTAATGTATGTACACAGTGACTGCACCAGCAGAATAGTGAGTGCAGCTCTGGAGTATAATACAGGATGTAACTCAGGATCAGTAATGTAATGTATGTACACAGTGACTGCACCAGCAGAATAGTGAGTGCAGCTCTGGGGTATAATACAGGAGGTAACTCATCAGTAATGTAATGTATGTACACAGTGACTGCACCAGCAGAATAGTTAGTGCAGCTCTGGAGTATAATACAGGATGTAACTCAGGATCAGTAATGTAATGTATGTACACAGTGACTGCACCAGCAGAATAGTGAGTGCAGCTCTGGGGTATAATACAGGATGTAACTCAGGATCAGTAATATAATGTATGTACACAGTGACTGCACCAGCAGAATAGTGAGTGCAGCTCTGGGGTATAATACAGGATGTAACTCAGGATCACTAATGTAATGTATGTACACAGTGACTGCACCAGCAGAATAGTGAGTGCAGCTCTGGGGTATAATACAGGATGTAACTCAGGATCAGTAATGTAATGTATGTACACAGTGACTGCACCAGCAGAATAGTGAGTGCAGCTCTGGGGTATAATACAGGATGTAACTCAGGATCAGTAATGTAATGTATGTACACAGTGACTGCACCAGCAGAATAGTGAGTGCAGCTCTGGGGTATAATACAGGAGGTAAGTCAGGATCACTAATGTAATGTATGTACACAGTGACTGCACCAGCAGAATAGTGAGTGCAGCTCTGGAGTATAATACAGGATGTAACTCAGGATCAGTAATGTAATGTATGTACAGTGACTGCACCAGCAGAATAGTGAGTGCAGCTCTGGAGTATAATACAGGATGTAACTCAGGATCAGTAATGTAATGTATGTACACAATGACTGCACCAGCAGAATAGTGAGTGCAGCTCTGGGGTATAATACAGGATATAACTCAGGATCAGTAATGTAATGTATGTACACAGTGACTGCACCAGCAGAATAGTGAGTGCAGCTCTGGAGTATAATACAGGATGTAACTCAGGATCAGTAATGTAATGTATGTACACAGTGACTGCACCAGCAGAATAGTGAGTGCAGCTCTGGGGTATAATACAGGAGGTAACTCATCAGTAATGTAATGTATGTACACAGTGACTGCACCAGCAGAATAGTTAGTGCAGCTCTGGAGTATAATACAGGATGTAACTCAGGATCAGTAATGTAATGTATGTACACAGTGACTGCACCAGCAGAATAGTGAGTGCAGCTCTGGGGTATAATACAGGATGTAACTCAGGATCAGTAATATAATGTATGTACACAGTGACTGCACCAGCAGAATAGTGAGTGCAGCTCTGGGGTATAATACAGGATGTAACTCAGGATCAGTAATGTAATGTATGTACACAGTGACTGCACCAGCAGAATAGTGAGCGCAGCTCTGGGGTATAATACAGGATGTAACTCAGGATCAGTAATGTAATGTATGTACACAGTGACTGCACCAGCAGAATAGTGAGCGTAGCTCTGGGGTATAATACAGGATGTAACTCAGGATCACTAATGTAATGTATGTACACAGTGACTGCACCAGCAGAATAGTGAGTGCAGCTCTGGGGTATAATACAGGATGTAACTCAGGATCACTAATGTAATGTATGTACACAGTGACTGCACCAGCAGAATAGTGAGTGCAGCTCTGGGGTATAATACAGGATGTAACTCAGGATCAGTAATGTAATGTATGTACACAGTGACTGCACCAGCAGAATAGTGAGTGCAGCTCTGGGGTATAATACAGGATGTAACTCAGGATCAGTAATGTAATGTATGTACACAGTGACTGCACCAGCAGAATAGTGAGTGCAGCTCTGGAGTATAATACAGGATGTAACTCAGGATCAGTAATGTAATGTATGTACACAGTGACTGCACCAGCAGAATAGTGAGTGCAGCTCTGGGGTATAATACAGGAGGTAACTCATCAGTAATGTAATGTATGTACACAGTGACTGCACCAGCAGAATAGTTAGTGCAGCTCTGGAGTATAATACAGGATGTAACTCAGGATCAGTAATGTAATGTATGTACACAGTGACTGCACCAGCAGAATAGTGAGTGCAGCTCTGGGGTATAATACAGGATGTAACTCAGGATCAGTAATATAATGTATGTACACAGTGACTGCACCAGCAGAATAGTGAGTGCAGCTCTGGGGTATAATACAGGATGTAACTCAGGATCAGTAATGTAATGTATGTACACAGTGACTGCACCAGCAGAATAGTGAGCGCAGCTCTGGGGTATAATACAGGATGTAACTCAGGATCACTAATGTAATGTATGTACACAGTGACTGCACCAGCAGAATAGTGAGTGCAGCTCTGGGGTATAATACAGGATGTAACTCAGGATCACTAATGTAATGTATGTACACAGTGACTGCACCAGCAGAATAGTGAGTGCAGCTCTGGGGTATAATACAGGATGTAACTCAGGATCAGTAATGTAATGTATGTACACAGTGACTGCACCAGCAGAATAGTGAGTGCAGCTCTGGGGTATAATACAGGATGTAACTCAGGATCAGTAATGTAATGTATGTACACAGTGACTGCACCAGCAGAATAGTGAGTGCAGCTCTGCTAAAATATAAAAACTATAGAAAAAATGAGTTGTGTAATGATAATGGGGGAGCTCAGTGTCTCCACTTGTTGTTCTCCGCAGTGATGTGGAGACTCTACAGCTGCTCGCGCTCCCCACGCCGGAAATCCACCACACCCCTGTACATAATCAGTGGTACATCCCGCCCGGTGCCACCCCCAGAGCTGCGACATGTGGACGAGTCCAGGTGATAAGAACATACATAGAAGCACACACCTGGCGGCAGGACACAGCACCGGAAGTGACGCCACAGCTAATAAGCCGCACGGTGATTGGCCACAGCAGCTAGAAACCATCAAAAGCTTTGGGACTCAAGAAAGGACCTGCTGTGACGTACTGGCCATGTGACCTATTGAGTGGGAGGAGCTGAGATAGAAATGACAGGAGGTGATGTTTAGTCTCGGTTTGTCTACCGCAAGTTCCAGGAGGTGGGAGCGCAGGGGGCAGCAACAACAACAAGGAGGGAGAGCAGGGGGCAGCAACAACAAGGAGGGAGAGCAGGGGGCAGCAGCAACAACAAGGAGGGAGAGCAGGGGGCAGCAACAACGAGGGAGCGCAGGGGGCAGCAGCAACAACGAGGGAGAGCAGGGGGCAGCAACAACAACAAGGAGGGAGAGCAGGGGGCAGCAACAACAAGGAGGGAGAGCAGGGAGCAGCAGCAACAAGGAGGGAGAGCAGGGGGCAGCAACAACAAGGAGGGAGAGCAGGGGGCAGCAGCAACAAGGAGGGAGAGCAGGGGGCAGCAACAACAACGAGGGAGAGCAGGGGGCAGCAGCAACAACAAGGAGGGAGAGCAGGGGGCAGCAGCAACAACAAGGAGGGAGAGCAGGGGGCAGCAGCAACAACAAGGAGGGAGAGCAGGGGGAGCAACAACAACAAGGAGGGAGAGCAGGGGGCAGCAACAACAACGAGGGAGCGCAGGGGCAGCAACAACAACAAGGAGGGAGAGCAGGGGGCAGCAACAACAAGGAGGGAGAGCAGGGGGCAGCAACAACGAGGGAGAGCAGGGGGCAGCAACAGCAACAAGGAGGGAGCGCAGGGGGCAGCAACAACAAGGAGGGAGAGCAGGGGCAGCAACAACAACAAGGAGGGAGAGCAGGGGGCAGCAACAACAACGAGGAAGAGCAGGGGGCAGCAACAACGAGGGAGAGCAGGGGGCAGCAACAACGAGGGAGAGCAGGGGGCAGCAACAACAACAAGGAGGGAGCGCAGGGGGCAGCAACAACAAGGAGGGAGAGCAGGGGGCAGCAACAACAACAAGGAGGGAGAGCAGGGGGCAGCAGCAACAACAAGGAGGGAGAGCAGGGGGCAGCAGCAACAAGGAGGGAGAGCAGGGGGCAGCAGCAACAAGGAGGGAGAGCAGGGGGCAGCAACAACAAGGAGGGAGAGCAGGGGGCAGCAACAACAAGGAGGGAGAGCAGGGGGCAGCAACAACAAGGAGGGAGAGCAGGGGGCAGCAACAACAACGAGGGAGAGCAGGGGGCAGCAGCAACAAGGAGGGAGAGCAGGGGCAGCAACAACAAGGAGGGAGCGCAGGGGGCAGCAACAACAACGAGGAGGGAGAGCAGGGGGCAGCAACAACAACGAGGAGGGAGAGCAGGGGGCAGCAGCAACAACGAGGAGGGAGAGCAGGGGGCAGCAGCAACAACGAGGAGGGAGAGCAGGGGGCAGCAACAACAACAAGGAGGGAGAGCAGGGGGCAGCAACAACAAGGAGGGAGAGCAGGGGGCAGCAACAACAACAAGGAGGGAGAGCAGGGGGCAGCAGCAACAACAAGGAGGGAGAGCAGGGGGCAGCAACAACAATGAGGGAGAGCAGGGGGCAGCAACAACGAGGGAGAGCAGGGGGCAGCAACAACAAGGAGGGAGCGCAGGGGGCAGCAGCAACAAGGAGGGAGCGCAGGGGGCAGCAGCAACAAGGAGGGAGAGCAGGGGGCAGCAACAACAAGGAGGGAGAGCAGGGGGCAGCAGCAACAAGGAGGGAGAGCAGGGGGCAGCAACAACAACAAGGAGGGAGCGCAGGGGGCAGCAGCAACAAGGAGGGAGAGCAGGGGGCAGCAACAACAAGGAGGGAGAGTAGGGTGCAGCAACAACAAGGAGGGAGAGTAGGGGGCAGCAGCAACAACAAGGAGGGAGAGCAGGGGGCAGCAACAACAACAAGGAGGGAGAGCTGGGGGCAGCAACAACAACAACAAGGAGGGAGAGCAGGGGGCAGCAACAACAAGGAGGGAGCGCAGGGGGCAGCAACAACAAGGAGGGAGCGCAGGGGGCAGCAACAACAAGGAGGGAGAGCAGGGGGCAGCAACAACAAGGAGGGAGAGCAGGGGGCAGCAACAACAAGGAGGGAGAGCAGGGGGCAGCAACAACAAGGAGGGAGAGCAGGGGGCAGCAACAACAACAAGGAGGGAGAGCAGGGGCAGCAGCAACAACAAGGAGGGAGAGCAGGGGCAGCAGCAACAACAAGGAGGGAGAGCAGGGGGCAGCAGCAACAAGGAGGGAGAGCAGGGGGCAGCAACAACAACAAGGAGGGAGCGCAGGGGGCAGCAGCAACAAGGAGGGAGAGCAGGGGGCAGCAGCAACAACAAGGAGGGAGCGCAGGGGGCAGCAGCAACAAGGAGGGAGAGCAGGGGGCAGCAGCAACAACGAGGGAGAGCAGGGGGCAGCAGCAACAACAAGGGAGAGCAGGGGGCAGCAGCAACAACAAGGAGGGAGAGCAGGGGGCAGCAGCAACAAAGAGGGAGAGCAGGGGGCAGCAGCAACAAGGAGGGAGCGCAGGGGGCAGCAGCAGCAACAAGGAGGGAGAGCAGGGGCAGCAGCAACAAGGAGGGTGAGCAGGGGCAGCAGCAACAACAAGGAGGGAGAGCAGGGGGCAGCAGCAACAACAAGGAGGGAGAGCAGGGGGCAGCAGCAACAACAAGGAGGGAGAGCAGGGGGCAGCAGCAACAAGGAGGGAGAGCAGGGGGCAGCAGCAACAACAAGGAGGGAGAGCAGGGGGCAGCAGCAACAACAAGGAGGGAGAGCAGGGGGCAGCAACAAGGAGGGAGAGCAGGGGGCAGCAACAACAAGGAGGGAGCGCAGGGGGCAGCAGCAACAACAAGGAGGGAGCGCAGGGGGCAGCAGCAACAACAAGGAGGGAGCACAGGGGGCAGCAGCAACAACAAGGAGGGAGAGCAGGGGGCAGCAACAACAAGGAGGGAGCGCAGGGGGCAGCAGCAACAACAAGGAGGGAGCCCAGGGAGCAGCAGCAACAACAAGGAGGGAGAGCAGGGGGCAGCAACAAGGAGGGAGAGCAGGGGGCAGCAACAACAAGGAGGGAGAGCAGGGGGCAGCAACAAGGAGGGAGAGCAGGGGGCAGCAACAAGGAGGGAGAGCAGGGGGCAGCAGGAGCAACGAGGGTGCGGAGGGGGCAGCAGCAACAAGGAGGGAGGGCAGGGGGCAGCAGCAACAACAAGGAGGGCAGGGGGCAGCAGCAACGAGGGGGCAGCAGCAACAAGGAGGGCAGGGGGCAGCAGCAACAAGGAGGGTGCACAGGGGGCAGCAGCAACAACGAGGGAGCAAAGGGGGCAGCAGCAACAAGGAGGGAGCGCAGGGGCCAGCAGCAGCATTGGGGCCCTTTGCCTCTGTATGATGCACATTACGTGCTTTCTCTGCCTTCTCCAGACATTGGACATAAAGAGAATTAAAAGTAGTAAAACAAGAAACAAAAGGTCATCCCCCCTCCCCTCCCCTCCATGGCACAAGAATTATCCCAAACTAGACTCTGCCCCCCTACTATATCCTGAAAGTTTCCACTTTTATGAAGAATTGAAGTGGACCCTAGGCAGTCCCTATAATATAAAACAACCTCCCCTTGCTGCTGTGCTTTGCCTCCAGCATTAACATTACATTGATGGCTCGCATTACTACTGTAGCCAATCACTGCGCTCGGAGACTTGTGCCATCTACATCAGTTCAGCTTACCATGAGCTGTGGATGTAAGGGGTGGTCTCACACTACAGGAATCGTTGTGGGGTCTATATTTTCTTAGTCTTAACCTCTTTACCGTCTACAATAACGTTTTGCACAGATGTACAGATACCTGTAAAAGGTAGAAAATGTGCGAGAGGACAGACGCAAGGAGGGAGGGAAGGACAGACGCAAGGAGGGAGGGAAGGACAGACGCAAGGAGGGAGGGAAGGACAGACGCAAGGAGGGAGGGAAGGACAGACGCAAGGAGGGAGGGAAGGACAGACGCAAGGAGGGAGGGAAGGACAGACGCAAGGAGGGAGGGAAGGACAGACGCAAGGAGGGAGGGAAGGACAGACGCAAGGAGGGAGGGAAGGACAGACGCAAGGAGGGAGGGAAGGACAGACGCAAGGAGGGAAAGACGCAAGGAGGGAGGGAAGGACAGACGGAAGGAGGGAGGGAAGGACAGACGGAAGGAGGGAGGGAAGGACAGACGGAAGGATGGAGAGGACAGACGGAAGGAGGGAGAGAAGGACAGACGGAAGGATGGAAGGCGGGAGGGAAGGACAGACGGAAGGATGGAGGGAAGGACAGACGGAAGGAGGGAGGTTAGGAGGAGGGAGGGAAGGACAGACGGAGGGAAGGACAGACGGAGGGAAGGGACAGACGGAGGGAAGGGACAGACGGAGGGAAGGGACAGACGGAAGGAGGGAGGGAAGGACAGACGCAAGGCGGGAGGGAAGGACAGAAGGACAGACGGAGGGAAGGACAGACGGAGGGAAGGACAGACGGAGGGAAGGACAGACGGAGGGAAGGACAGACGGAGGGAAGGACAGACGGAGGGAAGGACAGACGGAGGGAAGGACAGACGGAGGGAAGGACAGACGGAGGGAAGGACAGACGGAGGGAAGGACAGACGGAGGGAAGGACAGACGGAGGGAAGGACAGACGGAGGGAAGGACAGACGGAGGGAAGGACAGACGGAGGGAAGGACAAACGGAGGGAAGGACAGACGGAGGGAAGGACAGACGGAGGGAAGGACAGACGGAGGGAAGGACAGACGGAGGGAAGGACAGACGGAGGGAAGGACAGACGGAGGGAAGGACAGACGGAGGGAAGGACAGACGGAGGGAAGGACAGACGGAGGGAAGGACGGACGGAGGGAAGGGACAGACGGAAGGAGGGAGGGAAGGACAGACGGAAGGAGGGAGGGAAGGACAGACGGAAGGAGGGAGGGAAGGACAGACGGAAGGAGGGAGGGAAGGACAGACGGAAGGAGGGAGGGAAGGACAGACGGAAGGAGGGAGGGAAGGACAGACGGAAGGAGGGAGGGAAGGACAGACGGAAGGAGGGAGGGAAGGACGGAAGGACAGACGCAAGGAGGGAGGGAAGGACAGACGCAAGGAGGGAGGGAAGGACAGACGCAAGGAGGGAGGGAAGGACAGACGCAAGGAGGGAGGGAAGGACAGACGCAAGGAGGGAGGGAAGGACAGACGCAAGGAGGGAGGGAAGGACAGACGCAAGGAGGGAGGGAAGGACAGACGCAAGGAGGGAGGGAAGGACAGACGCAAGGAGGGAGGGAAGGACAGACGCAAGGAGGGAGGGAAGGACAGACGCAAGGAGGGAGGGAAGGACAGACGCAAGGAGGGAAAGACGCAAGGAGGGAGGGAAGGACAGACGGAAGGAGGGAGGGAAGGACAGACGGAAGGAGGGAAGGACAGACGGAAGGAGGGAAGGACAGACGGAAAGAGGGAAGGACAGACGGAAGGAGGGAAGGTCGGACGGATGGAAGGAGGGAAGGAAGGACAGACGGAAGGATGGAGAGGACAGACGGAAGGAGGGAGAGAAGGACAGACGGAAGGATGGAAGGCGGGAGGGAAGGACAGACGGAAGGATGGAGGGAAGGACAGACGGAAGGAGGGAGGTTAGGAGGAGGGAGGGAAGGACAGACGGAGGGAAGGGACAGACGGAGGGAAGGGACAGACGGAAGGAGGGAGGGAAGGACAGACGCAAGGCGGGAGGGAAGGACAGAAGGACAGACGGAGGGAAGGACAGACGGAGGGAAGGACAGACGGAGGGAAGGACAGACGGAGGGAAGGACAGACGGAGGGAAGGACGGACGGAGGGAAGGGACAGACGGAAGGAGGGAGGGAAGGACAGACGGAAGGAGGGAGGGAAGGACAGACGGAAGGAGGGAGGGAAGGACAGACGGAAGGAGGGAGGGAAGGACAGACGGAAGGAGGGAGGGAAGGACAGACGGAAGGAGGGAGGGAAGGACAGACGGAAGGAGGGAGGGAAGGACAGACGGAAGGAGGGAGGGAAGGACAGACGGAAGGAGGGAGGGAAGGACAGACGGAAGGAGGGAGGGAAGGACAGACGGAAGGAGGGAGGGAAGGACAGACGGAAGGAGGGAGGGAAGGACAGACGGAAGGAGGGAGGGAAGGACAGACGGAAGGAGGGAGGGAAGGACAGACGGAAGGAGGGAGGGAAGGACAGACGGAAGGAGGGAGGGAAGGACAGACGGAAGGAGGGAGGGAAGGACAGACGGAAGGAGGGAGGGAAGGAGGGAGGGAAGGACAGACGGAAGGAGGGAGGGAAGGACAGACGGAAGGAGGGAGGGAAGGACAGACGGAGGGAGGGAAGGACAGACGGAAGGAGGGAGGGAAGGACAGACGGAAGGAGGGAGGGAAGGACAGACGGAAGGAGGGAGGGAAGGACAGACGGAAGGAGGGAGGGAAGGACAGACGGAAGGAGGGAGGGAAGGACAGACGGAAGGAGGGAGGGAAGGACAGACGGAAGGAGGGAGGGAAGGACAGACGGAAGGAGGGAGGGAAGGACAGACGGAAGGAGGGAGGGAAGGACAGACGGAAGGAGGGAGGGAAGGACAGACGGAAGGAGGGAGGGAAGGACAGACGGAAGGAGGGAGGGAAGGACAGACGGAAGGAGGGAGGGAAGGACAGACGGAAGGAGGGAGGGAAGGACAGACGGAAGGAGGGAGGGAAGGACAGACGGAAGGAGGGAGGGAAGGACAGACGGAAGGAGGGAGGGAAGGACAGACGGAAGGAGGGAGGGAAGGACAGACGGAAGGAGGGAGGGAAGGACAGACGGAAGGAGGGAGGGAAGGACAGACGGAAGGTCGGACGGAGGGAGGGAAGGACAGACGGAAGGATGGAGAGGACAGACGGAAGGAGGGAGGGAAGGACAGACGGAAGGAGGGAAAGACAGACAGAAGGATGGAGGGAAGGACAGACAAAGATGGAGGGAAGGTCGATGAACGGAAGGATGGAGGGAGGGAAGGACAGACGGAAGGATGGAGAGAAGGACAGACGGAAGAAGGGAGGGAAGGACAGACGGATGTTAGGAGGGAACGACGGACAGGAGGGAGGGAAGAAGGGTGACAGAAGGAGGGAGGGCAGATATAGGGAGGGAAGGACAGACGGAAAGAGGGAGGGAAGGACAGACGGAAGGAGGGAGGGAAGGACAGAAGGAGGGAGGGAAGGACGGAAGGAGGGAGGGTCAGACGGAAGGAGGGAGGGAAGGACAGACGGAAGGAGGGAGGGACGGACAGACGCAAGGAGGGAGGGAAGGACAGACGCAAGGAGGGAGGGAAGGACAGACGCAAGGAGGGAGGGACGGACAGACGCAAGGAGGGAGGGAAGGACAGACGCAAGGAGGGAGGGAAGGACAGACGCAAGGAGGGAGGGAAGGACAGAAAGAGGGAAGGACAGACGGACGGAGGGAAGGACAGACGGAAGGAGGGAGGGAAGGACAGACGGAAGGAGGGAGGGAAGGACAGACGGAAGGAGGGAGGGAAGGACAGACGGAAGGAGGGAGGGAAGGACAGACGGAAGGAGGGAGGGAAGGACAGACGGAAGGAGGGAGGGAAGGACAGACGGAAGGAGGGAGGGAAGGACAGACGGAAGGAGGGAGGGAAGGACAGACGGAAGGAGGGAGGGAAGGACGGAAGGACAGACGCAAGGAGGGAGGGAAGGACAGACGCAAGGAGGGAGGGAAGGACAGACGCAAGGAGGGAGGGAAGGACAGACGCAAGGAGGGAGGGAAGGACAGACGCAAGGAGGGAGGGAAGGACAGACGCAAGGAGGGAGGGAAGGACAGACGGAAGGAGGGAGGGAAGGACAGACGGAAGGAGGGAGGGAAGGACAGACGGAAGGAGGGAGGGAAGGACAGACGGAAGGAGGGAGGGAAGGACAGACGGAAGGAGGGAAGGAAGGACAGACGGAAGGAGGGAGGGACAGAGGGAGGGACAGACGGAGGGAGGGAAGGACAGATGGAAGGAGGGAAGGAAGGACAGACGGAAGGAGGGAGGGAAGGAGAGGGAAGGACAGACGGAAGGAGGGAGGGAAGGACAGACGGAAGGAGGGAGGGACAGACGGAAGGATGGAGAGGACAGACGGAAGGATGGAGAGGACAGACGGAAGGAGGGAGAGGACAGACGGAAGGAGGGAGAGAAGGACAGACGGAAGGATGGAAGGCGGGAGGGAAGGACAGACGGAAGGATGGAGGGAAGGAGGGAGGTTAGGAGGAGGGAGGGAAGGACAGACGGAGGGAAGGACAGACGGAGGGAGGGGACAGATGGAAGGAGGGGACAGATGGAAGGAGGGGACAGATGGAAGGAGGGGACAGATGGAAGGACAGACGGAAGGAGGGAGGGACGGACAGACGGAAGGAGGGAGGGAAGGACAGACGGAAGGAGGGAGGGAAGGACAGACGGAAGGAGGGAGGGAAGGACAGACGGAAGGAGGGAGGGAAGGACAGACGGAAGGAGGGAGGGAAGGACAGACGGAAGGAGGGAAGGTCGGACGGATGGAAGGAGGGAGGGAAGGACAGACGGAAGGATGGAGAGGACAGACAGAAGGAGGGAGGGAAGGACAGACAGAAGGAGGGAAAGACAGACGGAAGGATGGAGGGAAGGACAGACAAGGATGGAGGGAAGGTCGATGAACGGAAGGATGGAGGGAGGGAAGGACAGACGGAAGGATGGAGAGAAGGACAGACGGAAGAAGGGAGGGAAGGACAGACGGATGTTAGGAGGGAACGACGGACAGGAGGGAGGGAAGAAGGGTGACAGAAGGAGGGAGGGCAAAAGGGCAGATATAGGGAGGGAAGGGCAGACGGAAGGAGGGAGGGAAGGACAGACGGAAGGAGGGAGGGACAGACGGAAGGATGGAGAGGACAGACGGAAGGAGGGAGAGGACAGACGGAAGGAGGGAGAGAAGGACAGACGGAAGGATGGAAGGCGGGAGGGAAGGACAGACGGAAGGATGGAGGGAAGGAGGGAGGGAAGGACAGACGGAAGGAGGGAGGGAAGGACAGACGGAAGGAGGGAGGGAAGGACAGACGGAAGGAGGGAAGGAAGGACAGACGGAAGGAGGGAGGGACAGAGGGAGGGACAGACGGAGGGAGGGAAGGACAGATGGAAGGAGGGAAGGAAGGACAGACGGAAGGAGGGAGGGAAGGAGAGGGAAGGACAGACGGAAGGAGGGAGGGAAGGACAGACGGAAGGAGGGAGGGACAGACGGAAGGATGGAGAGGACAGACGGAAGGAGGGAGAGGACAGACGGAAGGAGGGAGAGAAGGACAGACGGAAGGATGGAAGGCGGGAGGGAAGGACAGACGGAAGGATGGAGGGAAGGAGGGAGGTTAGGAGGAGGGAGGGAAGGACAGACGGAGGGAAGGACAGACGGAGGGAGGGGACAGATGGAAGGAGGGGACAGATGGAAGGAGGGGACAGATGGAAGGAGGGGACAGATGGAAGGACAGACGGAAGGAGGGAGGGACGGACAGACGGAAGGAGGGAGGGAAGGACAGACGGAAGGAGGGAGGGAAGGACAGACGGAAGGAGGGAGGGAAGGACAGACGGAAGGAGGGAGGGAAGGACAGACGGAAGGAGGGAGGGAAGGACAGACGGAAGGAGGGAAGGTCGGACGGATGGAAGGAGGGAGGGAAGGACAGACGGAAGGATGGAGAGGACAGACAGAAGGAGGGAGGGAAGGACAGACAGAAGGAGGGAAAGACAGACGGAAGGATGGAGGGAAGGACAGACAAGGATGGAGGGAAGGTCGATGAACGGAAGGATGGAGGGAGGGAAGGACAGACGGAAGGATGGAGAGAAGGACAGACGGAAGAAGGGAGGGAAGGACAGACGGATGTTAGGAGGGAACGACGGACAGGAGGGAGGGAAGAAGGGTGACAGAAGGAGGGAGGGCAAAAGGGCAGATATAGGGAGGGAAGGGCAGACGGAAGGAGGGAGGGAATGATGGACGGATGGAAGAAGGATGGACAGAAGACCTTTTTCCTGGATGTTGAAGTGATGATGCAGCCGGGGAAGAGCAAAAAAACCCCGCCCTTTTGGCAATTTAAATAAAAGAAGCGTTCTGTGGAGATTTACAGTGAGATCCCACAGTGACATTTGCTTTAATAAGTGACATAAATTATTGATGCTGATGGGAAATCTGCAGGAAAGAAAGTACACAGGCATATCATAACTGCGGCAGAGGAAGGGGCGATCTATGACCTCTATACATTTTATTAATGTGCCCAGGAGGGGGCACAAGCGGGGAAAAAAGACCCAACATGCTCAGCCTTAATGTTCAGTTGAGCTGGGAAAACACTGATTGTCTGCAGCGGTGACATTAATAAGAGGAACCCAGGAGGCGAGCAGCCGGTTTGGAAAGCAGGTTTCTTATTTCAACTTCATCAATGAGCGACGGGCCATGCAAAAGTATTTAAAAGTAGTGACGACCCCATCCCGGCCTCGGAGAAGGATGTGGTGACGACCCCCTGTACAGGCCCCGGAGAAGGATGTGGTGACGACCCCTGTACAGGCCCCGGAGAAGGATGTGGTGACGACCCCTGTACAGGCCCCGGAGAAGGATGTGGTGACGACCCCTGTACAGGCCCCGGAGAAGGATGTGGTGACGACCCCTATACAGGCCCCGGAGAAGGATGTGGTGACGACCCCCGTACCGGCCCCGGAGAAGGATGTGGTGACGACCCCTGTACCGGCCCCTGGGAAGGATGTGGTGACGACCCCTGTACCAGCCCCGGAGAAGGATGTACCGTCCCCGGAGGATGTAGGGACGACTCCCCCATACTGGCTCAGAAGTATGTAGTGATGACCCCTGTACCGGCCCCAGAGAAGGATGTGGTGACAACCCCCGTCCCCGGAGAAGGATGTGGTGACGACCCCCGGCCCCGGAGAAGGATGTGGTGACGACCCCCGGCCCCGGAGAAGGATGTGGTGACGACCCCCGTCCCGGAGAAGGATGTGGTGACGACCCCCGTCCCGGAGAAGGATGTGGTGACGACCCCCGTCCCGGCCCCGGAGAAGGATGTGGTGACTGTCACGATATTTTATGAAATGTAATATGATTTCGTAGCTTTGCTTCTAAGTGTGTGAAGCTATTCTTCTCAATGCTCTGCCCTGCCCCCAATCCCAGGAAGGTTTATTGCGCTTGTAGAGGCACAAATCTCCCTCCAGCTGAAAACTGGTCTGATAGTCTTCTCAAGACATGCGGCCCTTTGTTCTGTTATAATAAGATACTGGGCCAACGGTTTTGTCTAGGAAAATAATACATCCAGTTTGTGAATCTCCATCGGCAGATCTATCGGCCACGATAAACGCGGGCTTCTAGTTCAAACAGGGACAAAATATGGATTTCTCTGGAACTGAGTGTCTCTACTAGCCCGAATTTAGTATCTATAGAGAGCAAATCTTAATAGAAGATGAATGAGGGGTGTTATGACTCTGCCAGATTCTCCAGCGAAGATATGACAGTCATAAGAATGGTTGGAGAAAACTGTACAGCTGAGGAAGGAGGAGGGCGATCCTAACTCAACCCCTTTAGTGATGTCACGATGCTGGAGGTTAAAAGTCTTTACTCTTAACCCAGCCTTGAGTCTTAGAGAGTCTTACTGGAGGAGCTGTTCCTATCCAGACCTCCTGATGCACTGGGACATTTGGGGTCCCGCCCACCAGCATGGTCTTGCCTGAAATGTCCTGAGAACATGTGAGTTTTACCTTTCTCATTTAATCCCTTTATTTTATAATTACCTTGTACATTTTCAATTGTCTCATATTGTAACATCTTATATGCCTTTTTATAAACACTGCCTTCTTTCGGAGTAAAATATATAAATTACTAGTTTCCGTTCTCCTGTTCCAAAACGTACCTTAAGCCTTCTGAAGGGAATTACGCTACTGTTTTGGGTTAGCTTCGGACCAGTTTGATTGAAGCTGGTGGCAGCACACTGTGTGCAGGGCCTTTGGGTGTCATTGTAGCGACTGCGGCGTTGATAATTATTGTTCCTGCCTGAGTGGGAGTATTTATATCGCCTCGCTGCAGCGTGCCCAATAGCCAGTACACAGCAGGCAGCCTTTCTGGCGACTAATTACCCTAGGTGCAGTACCTAATTTGACCTGAGAGTAAGTGGGGCGCTAGAGAGCTGCAAGTTTCAAGTGGAACTGTAAGCAGGATATTCATAAATCCCTGCAGTTCATGGTATATTGAAGAGCAGTGGGATACCTAAAATAAGCCCCTGCTGTAAACTAAGAGGTCAATAGCCTTGTGTATGTTTTTTCATCACATTGTAGCAGTGGAGGGATAACTAAGATAAGCCCCCCTGCACATGTGATAGCCGTCTGTTGGCCTAAAGTCACCCCAATCCGTGATGTAGGGGTGACGGTCACGGTGTCAATCGTGACATATTGGTGGCAGCGGTGTGGATTCATGACAGTGACGACCCCCGTCCCGGCCCCGGAGAAGGATGTGGTGACGACCCCTGTCCCGGCCCCGGAGAAGGATGTGGTGACGACCCCTGTCCCGGCCCCGGAGAAGGATGTAGTGACGACCCCGGTACCGGCCCGGAGAAGGACATGGTGACGACCCCGGTACCGGCCTCAGGGATGGATCTGTCGTGTTGATGGGATCACGATCTTCTTCGCACTTGTCCACTCCCTCAGGATCCACTCGGCCGCCCAGACTACATTACAGATGGCGCCAACTACAGGACAAAGATTTACTCCTAACAGAAAACCACAAATCTCGCACTTTATGACATTACGTTACAAGATTTACAATAACAAAACCAAGGTGACGTTTCCATTAAAAAAAAAAAGAATCCTCCCCTGGAGCGTCCGCCCTCGGGTCTCATCCCCCCACTGGAGCGTCCGCCCTCGGGTCTCATCCCCCCCTGGAGCGTCCGCCCTCGGGTCTCATCCCCCCCTGGAGCGTCCGCCCTCGGGTCTCATCCCCCCCTGGAGCGTCCGCCCTCGGGTCTCATCCCCCCCTGGAGCGTCCGCCCTCGGGTCTCATCCCCCCCCGGTGCGTCCGCCCTCGGGTCTCATCCCCCCCCCTGGAGCGTCCGCCCTCGGGTCTCATCCCCACAAGTCACTTCCTGCAAACTAAGAAAATGAATAACTAGATAAGAGGGTCCTGAACGGAAAAGAGGGTGGCAGCCCGGGAGGGAGGGGAGCGGAGGTCGACGGCCGGGGTAGAGGGGATACGAGGGCGGCGGCCCAGGAGGGTAGAGAGGAGCTGAGGGTTGCGGCCGGGAGAGAACTAGGAAACTCCGAGTGTAGGAGTCATCTCCAGATGTACTGAGACCCCTCCATCCACGCGGGTTCACCAGTCACAGCGTTTAGCAGGCTGCCCGGACGTGATCAGTTCCTCCCAGCATGCCATGGGGCAGGTGGCGCTCAGCAGCCATGTTTTCTTTTCCGGTGTGCTCTCAGGCCGGTGGCGGTCTGGAAGGCTCTCCCGCACTCCTCGCACTGGTGCAGCGTCTTGTCCAGGTGCTGCGCCTGGTGACTTTCCAGATCGGTTTCTGTGGTGCAGCAGGTGCCGCAGATCTTGCAGCAGAGCATTACCTCCATGTGACGCTCTGCAGACGGCGGGGCTGATCCCAGCTCGCGGTTACAGTTCAGCTTTTCTTTCCGCCTTATTCTTTTTGTCGTCTTCCTTGTGAGCGCGGAAACATCAGGGAGCACAAGAGTCATGGAGGCTTTGTCCTCCCCCGCCGCAGCGAGGCCGCCGCAGTTTGCACCACGGTCCGTACCTGACAAACAAGGACAGCGAGATCATCAGTATCCTGCAGCTCGAGGGGCGACCAGAGGATACAACGTTCAGCCGCAGCTCTATATGTGACCAGAGTATACGATATGTATTCGCAGCTTTCGATGTGACTGGAGCATAGGAGGTACTCGCAGCTCTCCATGTGACTGGAGCATAGGCGGTACCTGCAGCTCTTGGTTCGGTGTCTGCGGAGCACACAGTGCATTTTGGGATCTCAGCCGTGTGAGTGCAGCTCTGGATGTGTCTAGAGTGGAAGACGATACAATAGACCTTATACAGGTAAATGATGACTCGTACCTGTGATGGGAGCGGTCTCTTCCCCCTCGGAGCCCCCGCTGACCCCTTCGCCAGATTCAGGTACTTCATTCTCATCTAGATATAAAGATAAATGTGGGATGAAGCAGCAATACAGCTGTGTATGTGACCGACAGCAGAAGTGTGAGCGCAGCTGTGTATGTGACCGACGGCAGAAGTGTGAGCGCAGCTGTGTATGTGACCGACGGCAGAAGTGTGAGCGCAGCTGTGTATGTGACCGACGGCAGAAGTGTGAGCGCAGCTCTGTATGTGATCGACGGTGTGTGGACTTTTCCTATCCACTGTAGGGCTAGTCAGTGATGTGTGTGGCGGGGCAGCGGCCATCATCCAGTCCTCATTACCTCTTCTCCGGAGTGAGCAGAGGATACTGGCGATCTTGGTGGGCCGCCCGCTGCGGGGACGGGAGGAGACAGTGTTGAAGGTCTTCCACTTGTAGATGATCTGCCGGACGGTGGAGCGGTGCAGCTCGCACACTTTGCTGATGGTCTTGTAACCCTTCCCAGCCTCGTGGGCCGCCACCACCTTCCTCCGCACCTCGTCAGAGATCTCCTTGGATCGGGGCATGGTTCCTGGAGGGGTGCGCCGGATGGGGAAACAGCTGCACCCAGGAAATCAGAGCAACTGTCCTCACAACAATTCCATGGCCTGAGGAGACAACGGTACGAAAAACTAAGTACACCCTCACTGCTTCCATAGGAATGAAGAGTCAGTGTGAGCACTGCTATAAAAGCAGAAGTTCTGGCAGATTGCTGGCCTGGAGCATTCAGGCGACATCAGCACTGACCTCAGAGAAGCCATCTATAGACAATCTGGAGTCCATCAGTCCGCAGTGAGAAACATTCAATACGGCTGGTGTGCAGGGCCACAAGAGCGTGGAGCAGGAAGGTGCGCGGGGCCACAAGAGAGCGGAGCAGGAAGGTGCACGCGGGGCCACAAGAGAGCGGAGCAGGAAGGTGCCCGCGGGGACACAAGAGAGCGGAGCAGGAAGGTGCACACGGGGACACAAGAGAGCGGAGCAGGAAGGTGCACGCGGGGACACAAGAGAGCGGAGCAGGAAGGTGCACGCGGGGACACAAGAGAGCGGAGCAGGAAGGTGCACGCGGGGCCACAAGAGAGCGGAGCAGGAAGGTGCCCGCGGGGCCACAAAAGAGAGGAGCAGGAAGGTGCCCGCGGGGACACAAGAGAGCGGAGCAGGAAGGTGCACGCGGGGCCACAAGAGAGCGGAGCAGGAAGGTGCCCGCGGGGCCACAAGAGAGAGGAGCAGGAAGGTGCACGCGGGGCCACAAGAGAGCGGAGCAGGAAGGTGCCCGCGGGGACACAAGAGAGCGGAGCAGGAAGGTGCACACGGGGACACAAGAGAGCGGAGCAGGAAGGTGCACACGGGGACACAAGAGAGCGGAGCAGGAAGGTGCACGCGGGGCCACAAGAGAGCGGAGCAGGAAGGTGCACGCGGGGACACAAGAGACCGGAGCAGGAAGGTGCACGCAGGGCCACAAAAAAGAGGAGCAGGAAGGTGCACGCGGGGACACAAGAGAGCGGAGCAGGAAGGTGTGCGGGGCCACAAGAGAGGAGCAGGAAGGTGCACGCGGGGACACAAGAGAGCGGAGCTGGAAGGTGTGCGGGGCCACAAGAGAGAGGAGCAGGAAGGTGCACGCGGGGCCACAAGAGAGAGGAGCAGGAAGGTGCACGCGGGGACACAAGAGAGCGGAGCAGGAAGGTGCATGCGGGGACACAAGAGAGCGGAGCAGGAAGGTGCACGCGGGGCCACAAGAGAGAGGAGCAGGAAGGTGCACGCGGGGACATAAGAGAGCGGAGCAGGAAGGTGTGCGGGGCCACAAGAGAGCGGAGCAGGAAGGTGCACGCGGACCCAAAAGAGAGCGGAGCAGGAAGGTGCGCGGGACCACAAGAGAGCGGAGCAGGAAGGTGCACGCGGGGCCACAAGAGAGCGGAGCAGGTAGGTGCACGCGGGGCCACAAGAGAGCGGAGCAGGAAGGTGCACGCGGGGCCACAAGAGAGTGGAGCAGGTAGGTGCACGTGGGGCCACAAGAGAGCGGAGCAGGAAGGTGCACGCGGGGCCACAAGAGAGCGGAGCAGGTAGGTGCACGCGGACCCACAAGAGAGCGGACAAGAAGGTGCACGCGGGGCCACAAAAGAGCGCCGCAGGAAGGTGCATGCGGGGACACAAGAACGGAGTAAGAAGGTGTGCAGGGACCACAAGAGAGTGGCGCAGGAAGGTGCGCGGGACCACAAGAGAGCGGCGCAGGAAGGTGCGCGGGACCACAAGAGAGCGGCGCAGGAAGGTGCGCGGGACCACAAGAGAGTGGAGCAGGAAGGTGTGCGGGGCCACAAGAGAGCGGAGCAGGAAGGTGCACACAGGGCCAGCAGAGAGCGGCGTAGTAAGCGTACGGAAAAATAACATAACCAAGAGCAGCTCCCGAGAGTGAGGGGTGGACAGATATCACTGTCACAGGAGGCTGCACAGCTCCAGGTCAGGGGTGTACTCACTTCTCACTCCGCAGCCTCTGCACATAATCCCCCGGAGTGACCCGTCCTGCTCTTCATCTGGAGATAACTACAATGACCAGAGGTTTATTCCATCCCGATACCTCAGAGGGTGTACTCACTTCTTCTCGTAACTGTACAATGCTCAGTGTCACATGACCTGTGTGTATATATACAGTACAGACCAAAAGTATAGATATATATGTGTATGATCACATGACCTGTGTGTATAGATATATATATATATATATATATGTATATATATGATCACATTACAGAGAATGACACACGCAGCTGTCTCTACCACACACAATAACCTCCTCACAGACCTGTAGAGCGGAGCCGCTCCGGAGGCGGCAGCTGCATGTGTGGAGACGAGTCCGGGGCTCAATCCGTTCCGCAGGAGGCTGCTGGGACATGTAGTGCTCTCCGCGAGCCCACAGCAGCCGCCGCTCACTGCTAATGGAAGAAAGGACCTGCGGTGACGTCACGGTCACGTGCCCCTTGTGTGGGCGGGGCTGTTACTACTGAATGGAGCGAACGCTGCCCAACGTGAGGCTGCTGAGAAGCATCTGTGTACAGGGGGCGGGGCTGTGCACAGGGGGCGGGGCTGTGTACTTACACCAGAGCGGGGGGCGGGGCTGTGTACTTACACCAGAGCGGGGGGCGGGGCTGTGTACTTACACCAGAGCGGGGGGGCGGGGCTGTGTACTTACACCAGAGCAGGGGGGCGGGGCTGTGTACTTACACCAGAGCTGGGGGCGGGGCTGTGTACTTACACCAGAGCGGGGGCGGGGCTGTGTACTTACACCAGAGCGGGGCTGTGTACTTACACCAGAGCGGGGGGCGGGGCTGTGTACTTACACCGGAACGGGGGCGGGGCTGTGTACTTACACCAGAGCGGGGGGCGGGGCTGTGTACTTACACCAGAGCGGGGGGCGGGGCTGTGTACTTACACCAGAGCGGGGGCGGGGCTGTGTACTTACACCAGAGCGGGGGGCGGGGCTGTGTACTTACACCGGAACGGGGGCGGGGCTGTGTACTTACACCGGAACGGGGGCGGGGCTGTGTACTTACACCAGAGCGGGGGGCGGGGCTGTGTACTTACACCAGAGCGGGGGGCGGGGCTGTGTACTTACACCAGAGCTGGGGGCGGGGCTGTGTACTTACACCAGAGCGGGGGGCGGGGCTGTGTACTTACACCAGAGCTGGGGGCGGGGCTGTGTACTTACACCAGAGCTGGGGGCGGGGCTGTGTACTTACACCAGAGCTGGGGGCGGGGCTGTGTACTTACACCAGAGCTGGAGGCGGGGCTGTGTACTTACACCAGAGCGGGGGCGGGGCTGTGTACTTACACCAGAGCGGGGGCGGGGCTGTGTGCTTACACCAGAGCGGGGGCGGGGCTGTGTACTTACACCAGAGCTGGGGGCGGGGCTGTGTACTTACACCAGAGCGGGGGCGGGGCTGTGTACTTACACCAGAGCGGGGGGCGGGGCTGTGTACTTACACCAGAGCGGGGGGCGGGGCTGTGTACTTACACCAGAGCTGGAGGCGGGGCTGTGCACTTACACCAGAGCGGGGGGCGGGGCTGTGTACTTACACCAGAGCGGGGGGCGGGGCTGTGTACTTACACCAGAGCGGGGGGCGGGGCTGTGTACTTACACCAGAGCGGGGGGCGGGGCTGTGTACTTACACCAGAGCGGGGGGCGGGGCTGTGTACTTACACCAGAGCGGGGGGCGGGGCTGTGTACTTACACCAGAGCGGGGGGCGGGGCTGTGTACTTACACCAGAGCGGGGGGCGGGGCTGTGTGCTTACACCAGAGCGGGGGCGGGGCTGTGTACTTACACCAGAGCGGGGGCGGGGCTGTGTACTTACACCAGAGCAGGGGCGGGGCTGTGTACTTACACCAGAGCGGGGGGCGGGGCTGTGTGCTTACACCAGAGCGGGGGCGGGGTTGTGCGCTTACACCAGAGCTGGGGGCGGGGCTGTGCACTTACACCAGAGCGGGGGGCGGGGCTGTGTACTTACACCAGAGCAGGGGGGCGGGGCTGTGTACTTACACCAGAGCTGGGGGCGGGGCTGTGTACTTACACCAGAGCGGGGGCGGGGCTGTGTACTTACACCAGAGCGGGGCTGTGTACTTACACCAGAGCGGGGGGCGGGGCTGTGTACTTACACCGGAACGGGGGCGGGGCTGTGTACTTACACCAGAGCGGGGGGCGGGGCTGTGTACTTACACCAGAGCGGGGGGCGGGGCTGTGTACTTACACCAGAGCGGGGGCGGGGCTGTGTACTTACACCAGAGCGGGGGGCGGGGCTGTGTACTTACACCGGAACGGGGGCGGGGCTGTGTACTTACACCAGAGCGGGGGGCGGGGCTGTGTACTTACACCAGAGCTGGGGGCGGGGCTGTGTACTTACACCAGAGCGGGGGGCGGGGCTGTGTACTTACACCAGAGCTGGGGGCGGGGCTGTGTACTTACACCAGAGCTGGGGGCGGGGCTGTGTACTTACACCAGAGCTGGGGGCGGGGCTGTGTACTTACACCAGAGCTGGGGGCGGGGCTGTGTACTTACACCAGAGCGGGGGCGGGGCTGTGTACTTACACCAGAGCGGGGGCGGGGCTGTGTGCTTACACCAGAGCGGGGGCGGGGCTGTGTACTTACACCAGAGCTGGAGGCGGGGCTGTGCACTTACACCAGAGCGGGGGGCGGGGCTGTGTACTTACACCAGAGCGGGGGGCGGGGCTGTGTACTTACACCAGAGCGGGGGGCGGGGCTGTGTACTTACACCAGAGCGGGGGGCGGGGCTGTGTACTTACACCAGAGCGGGGGGCGGGGCTGTGTACTTACACCAGAGCGGGGGGCGGGGCTGTGTACTTACACCAGAGCGGGGGGCGGGGCTGTGTACTTACACCAGAGCGGGGGGCGGGGCTGTGTGCTTACACCAGAGCGGGGGCGGGGCTGTGTACTTACACCAGAGCGGGGGCGGGGCTGTGTACTTACACCAGAGCAGGGGCGGGGCTGTGTACTTACACCAGAGCGGGGGGCGGGGCTGTGTGCTTACACCAGAGCGGGGGCGGGGTTGTGCGCTTACACCAGAGCTGGGGGCGGGGCTGTGCACTTACACCAGAGCGGGGGGCGGGGCTGTGTACTTACACCAGAGCGGGGGGCGGGGCTGTGTACTTACACCAGAGCGGGGGGCGGGGCTGTGTACTTACACCAGAGCGGGGGGCGGGGCTGTGTACTTACACCAGAGCTGGGGGCGGGGCTGTGCACTTACACCAGAGCGGGGGGCGGGGCTGTGTACTTACACCAGAGCGGGGGGCGGGGCTGTGTACTTACACCAGAGCGGGGGGCGGGGCTGTGTACTTACACCAGAGCGGGGGGCGGGGCTGTGTACTTACACCAGAGCGGGGGGCGGGGCTGTGTACTTACACCAGAGCGGGGGGCGGGGCTGTGTACTTACACCAGAGCGGGGGGCGGGGCTGTGTACTTACACCAGAGCGGGGGGCGGGGCTGTGTGCTTACACCAGAGCGGGGGCGGGGCTGTGTACTTACACCAGAGCGGGGGGCGGGGCTGTGTACTTACACCAGAGCGGGGGGCGGGGCTGTGCACTTACACCAGAGCGGGGCTGTGTACTTACACCAGAGCTGGGGGCGGGGCTGTGTACTTACACCAGAGCGGGGGGCGGGGCTGTGCACTTACACCAGAGCGGGGCTGTGTACTTACACCAGAGCGGGGGGCAGGGCTGTGTACTTACACCAGAGCGGGGGCGGGGCTGTGTACTTACACCAGAGCGGGGGGCGGGGCTGTGTACTTACACCAGAGCTGGGGGCGGGGCTGTGCACTTACACCAGAGCGGGGGGCGGGGCTGTGTACTTACACCAGAGCGGGGGGCGGGGCTGTGTACTTACACCAGAGCGGGGCTGTGTACTTACACCAGAGCGGGGGGCAGGGCTGTGCACTTACACCAGAGCGGGGGGCTGTGTACTTACACCCGAGCGGGGCTGTGTACTTACACCAGAGCGGGGGGGCGGGGCTGTGCACTTACACCAGAGCGGGGGGCGGGGTTGTGTACTTACACCAGAGCTGGGGGCGGGGCTGTGCACTTACACCAGAGCGGGGGGCGGGGCTGTGTACTTACACCAGAGCGGGGGGCGGGGCTGTGTACTTACACCAGAGCGGGGCTGTGTACTTACACCAGAGCGGGGGGCAGGGCTGTGCACTTACACCAGAGCGGGGGGCTGTGTACTTACACCCGAGCGGGGCTGTGTACTTACACCAGAGCGGGGGGGCGGGGCTGTGTACTTACACCAGAGCTGGGGGCGGGGCTGTGCACTTACACCAGAGCGGGGGCGGGGCTGTGTACTTACACCAGAGCGGGGGGCGGGGCTGTGTACTTACACCAGAGCGGGGGCGGGGCTGTGTACTTACACCAGAGCGGGGGGCGGGGCTGTGTACTTACACCAGAGCGGGGGGCGGGGCTGTGTACTTACACCAGAGCGGGGCTGTGTACTTACACCAGAGCGGCGGGCGGGGCTGTGTACTTACACCAGAGCTGGGGGCGGGGCTGTGCACTTACACCAGAGCGGGGGGCGGGGCTGTGTACTTACACCAGAGCGGGGGGCGGGGCTGTGTACTTACACCAGAGCGGGGCTGTGTACTTACACCAGAGCGGGGGGGCAGGGCTGTGCACTTACACCAGAGCGGGGGGCTGTGTACTTACACCAGAGCGGGGCTGTGTACTTACACCAGAGCGGGGGGCGGGGCTGTGCACTTACACCAGAGCGGGGGGCGGGGTTGTGCACTTACACCAGAGCTGGGGGCGGGGCTGTGCACTTACACCAGAGCGGGGGGCAGGGCTGTGTACTTACACCAGAGCGGGGGGCGGGGCTGTGTACTTACACCAGAGCGGGGGGCGGGGCTGTGTACTTACACCAGAGCGGGGGGCGGGGCTGTGTACTTACACCAGAGCGGGGGGCGGGGCTGTGTGCTTACACCGGAACGGGGGCGGGGCTGTGTACTTACACCAGAGCGGGGGGCGGGGCTGTGTACTTACACCAGAGCGGGGGCGGGGCTGTGTACTTACACCAGAGCTGGGGGCGGGGCTGTGTACTTACACCAGAGCTGGGGGCGGGGCTGTGTACTTACACCAGAGCTGGGGGCGGGGCTGTGTACTTACACCAGAGCGGGGGCGGGGCTGTGTACTTACACCAGAGCTGGGGGCGGGGCTGTGTACTTACACCAGAGCGGGGGCGGGGCTGTGTACTTACACCAGAGCGGGGCTGTGTACTTACACCAGAGCGGGGGGCAGGGCTGTGTACTTACACCAGAGCGGGGCTGTGTACTTACACCAGAGCGGGGGGCGGGGCTGAGTACTTACACCAGAGCGGGGGGCAGGGCTGTGTACTTACACCAGAGCGGGGCTGTGTACTTAAACCAGAGCGGGGGGCGGGGCTGTGTACTTACACCAGAGCGGGGGGCGGGGCTGTGTACTTACACCAGAGCGGGGCTGTGTACTTACACCAGAGCGGGGGGCGGGGCTGTGTACTTACACCAGAGCGGGGGGCGGGGCTGTGTACTTACACCAGAGCGGGGCTGTGTACTTACACCAGAGCGGGGGGCGGGGCTGTGTACTTACACCAGAGCTGGGGGCGGGGCTGTGCACTTACACCAGAGCGGGGGGCGGGGCTGTGTACTTACACTAGAGCGGGGGGCGGGGCTGTGTACTTACACCAGAGCGGGGCTGTGTACTTTCACCAGAGCGGGGGGCAGGGCTGTGCACTTACACCAGAGCGGGGGGCTGTGTACTTACACCAGAGCGGGGCTGTGTACTTACACCAGAGCGGGGGGCGGGGCTGTGCATTTACACCAGAGCGGGGGCGGGGCTGTGTACTTACACCAGAGCGGGGGGCGGGGCTGTGTACTTACACCAGAGCGGGGGGCGGGGCTGTGTGCTTACACCAGAGCGGGGGCGGGGCTGTGTACTTACACCAGAGCGGGGGGCGGGGCTGTGTACTTACACCAGAGCGGGGGGCGGGGCTGTGTACTTACACCAGAGCGGGGGGCGGGGCTGTGTACTTACACCAGAGCGGGGGCGGTGTCATGAATCCCAATGGCTAGGGATAGCAAGGGACAAGCAAAGTAGTACAAATATCGGACGAGCTCTAGGGTGATGGAACCTGGGCTGACCACTGCCCTACGCCTGACAAACGCAACTAGAGATAGCCAGGGAGCGTGCCTACGTTGGTTCTAGACGCCACGCACCAGCCTAAGAGCTAACTAGCACTGCAGAGAAAATAAAGACCTCACTTGCCTCCAGAGGAATGAACCCCAAAAGATATAGTTGCCCCCCACATGTATTGACGGTGAAATGAGAGGAAGGCACACACATAGAGATGATATATATAGGTTCAGCAAATTGAGGCCCGCTGTAAACTAGAAAGCAGAACGATACAAAAGGGGACTGAGCGGTCAGCAAAAAACCCTAATCAAAAAACCATCCTGAGATTACAAGAACCCATGTGCCAACTCATGGCACATGGGGAGAACCTCAGTCCACTAGAGCTACCAGCTAGCATAGAGACATAATAAGCAAGCTGGACAAAAAAAAACCAAACAACTGAAAATCAGCACTTAGCTTATCCTGAAAGATCTGGGAGCAGGTAGGTAGGAACCAAACAGAGCACATCTGAATACATTGATAGCCGGCAAGGGAATGACAGAAAGGCCAGGTAAAATAGGAAACACCCAGCCTCTGATGGACAGGTGGAAACCAAAGGCCGCAACCCACCAAAGTCACCCAGTACCAGCAGTAACCACCAGAGGGAGCCCACAAACAGAATCCACAACAGTACCCCCCCCTTGAGGAGGGGTCACCAAACCCTCACGAGAACCCCCAGGGCGATCAGGGTGAGCTCTATGGAAGGCGCGGACCAAATCAGTCGCATGAACATCGGAGGCGACCACCCAGGAATTATCCTCCTGACCATAACCCTTCCACTTAACCAAATACTGGAGTTTGCGTCTGGAAACATGAGAATCCAAGATCTTCTCAACAACATACTCCAATTCTCCCTCCACCAGCACCGGAGCAGGAGGCTCAACCGAAGGAACAACGGGCACCTCATATGTTATGACCCCAATGGCGAGGGTCTCAGAGATATCAGCCAGTCTGCGAAGTACAAAAATCCAGCTCATAGGGCAGTGGTAACTGGGTTGACCATATATCTACTCCTAACGCCAACACTAGAAGTAGCCGGGGAACATGCCTACGTTGGTCGCTAGATGTCTCGCGCCAGCCGGAGGACTAACTACCCCTAGAAGAGGAAAACAAAGACCTCTCTTGCCTCCAGAGAAAGGACCCCAAAAGTAGGATACAAGCCCCCCACAAATAATAACGGTGAGGTAAGAGGAAAATGACAAACACAGAGATGAACTAGGTTTAGCAAAGAGAGGCCCACTTACTAATAGCAGAATGTAGTAAGATAACTTATATGGTCAACAAAAACCCTATCAAAAATCCACACTGGAGATTCAAGAACCCCCGAACCGTCTAACGGCCCAGGGGGAGAACACCAGCCACCCTAGAGCTTCCAGCAAGGTCAGGATACAGATTATATACAAGCTGGACAAAAATGCAAACAAAAACAAATAGCAAAAAGCAAGAAAACAGACTTAGCTTAAACAAGCAGGAACCAGGATCAGTGGACAAGAGCACTACAGATTAGCTCTGATATCAACGTTGCCAGGCATTGAACTGAAGGTCCAGGGAGCTTATATAGCAACACCCCTGACCTAACGACCCAGGTGAGCATACAAGGGATGAATGACATACCCAGAGTAAAATCACTAGTAGCCACTAGAGGGAGCCAAAAGGTAAATTCACAACAGTACCCCCCCCTTAGTGAGGGGTCACCGAACCCTCACCAAGACCACCAGGGCGATCAGGATGAGCGGTGTGAAAGGCCCGAACTAAATCGGCCGCATGCACATCAGAGGCGACCACCCAGGAATTATCCTCCTGACCATAGCCCTTCCACTTGACCAGGTACTGAAGCCTCCGCCTGGAGAGACGAGAATCTAAGATCTTCTCCACCACGTACTCCAACTCGCCCTCAACCAACACCGGAGCAGGAGGCTCAGCAGAAGGAACCACAGGCACAACGTACCGCCGCAACAAGGACCTATGAAATACGTTGTGAATGGCAAACGACACCGGAAGATCCAGGCGAAAGGATACAGGATTAAGGATCTCCAATATCTTGTAAGGACCAATGAATCGAGGCTTAAATTTGGGAGAGGAGACCTTCATAGGAACAAATCGAGAAGACAGCCACACCAAATCCCCAACACGAAGTCGGGGACCCACACCGCGGCGGCGGTTGGCAAAACGCTGAGCCTTCTCCTGTGACAACTTCAAGTTGTCCACCACATGATTCCAGATCCGCTGCAACCTATCCACCACAGAATCCACTCCAGGACAGTCAGAAGGCTCCACATGTCCCGAGGAAAAACGAGGATGGAAACCGGAGTTGCAGAAAAATGGCGAAACCAAGGTGGCAGAACTAGCCCGATTATTAAGGGCAAATTCAGCCAACGGCAAGAAGGTCACCCAATCATCCTGATCAGAAGAGAGAAAACACCTCAAATACGCCTCCAGAGTCTGATTAGTTCGTTCCGTTTGTCCGTTAGTCTGTGGATGAAAAGCGGACGAAAACGACAATTCAATGCCCATCCTACCACAAAAGGATCGCCAGAACCTGGAAACAAACTGGGATCCTCTGTCCGACACAATATTCTCAGGGATGCCGTGCAAACGAACCACGTTCTGGAAGAACACAGGAACCAGATCAGAAGAGGAAGGCAGCTTAGGCAAAGGAACCAGATGGACCATCTTGGAGAAACGATCACATATCACCCAGATGACAGACATGCCCTGAGACACCGGAAGATCCGAAATGAAATCCATAGAGATGTGTGTCCAAGGTCTCTTTGGGACAGGCAAGGGCAAGAGCAACCCGCTGGCACGTGAACAGCAAGGCTTAGCTCGAGCACAAGTACCACAGGACTGCACAAATGACCGCACATCCCTTGACAAGGAAGGCCACCAAAAGGACCTGGCCACCAGATCTCTGGTGCCAAAAATTCCCGGGTGCCCTGCCAACACTGAGGAATGAACCTCGGAAATGACTCTGTTGGTCCATTTAGCAGGCACAAACAATCTGTCAGGTGGACAAGAGTCAGGCCTACCAGCCTGAAATCTCTGCAACACACGTCGCAGATCTGGAGAAATAGCTGACAAGATAACTCCTTCCTTAAGAATACCCACAGGTTCAGCGACTCCAGGAGCATCAGGCACAAAGCTCCTAGACAGAGCATCGGCCTTCACATTCTTAGAACCTGGTAAATACGAGACCACAAAGTCAAAACGGGAGAAAAACAATGACCAGCGGGCCTGTCTAGGATTCAGGCGTTTAGCAGACTCGAGATACATCAGATTTTTGTGATCAGTCAAGACCACCACACGATGCTTAGCACCCTCGAGCCAATGACGCCACTCCTCAAATGCCCACTTCATGGCCAACAACTCCCGATTGCCCACATCATAATTTCGCTCTGCCGGCGAAAACTTCCTAGAGAAAAAGGCACAAGGTCTCATAGTAGAGCAACCAGGGCCTCTCTGCGACAAAACGGCCCCTGCCCCAATCTCCGAAGCATCCACCTCCACCTGAAAGGGAAGTGAGATGTCAGGCTGGCACAAAACAGGCGCCGAAGTAAACCGGCGTTTCAACTCCTGGAAAGCTTCCACGGCAGCAGGAGCCCAGTTAGCCACATCAGAGCCTTTCTTGGTCATATCCGTCAACGGTTTAACAACGCTAGAAAAATTAGCGATAAAACGACGGTAGAAGTTAGCAAAACCCAAGAACTTCTGAAGACTCTTAACTGACGAGGGCTGAGTCCAATCATGAATAGCTCGGACCTTGACTGGGTCCATCTCCACAGCAGAAGGGGAAAAAATGAACCCTAAAAAGGGAACCTTCTGTACACCAAAGAGACACTTTGAGCCCTTAACAAACAAAGAATTTTCACGCAAAATCTTGAAAACCATCCTGACCTGCTCCACATGCGAGTCCCAATCATCAGAAAAAAACAGAATATCATCCAGATAAACGATCAAAAATTTATCCAGATAGTTCCGGAAGATGTCATGCATAAAGGACTGAAAAACTGAAGGTGCATTAGAGAGCCCAAATGGCATCACCAAGTACTCAAAATGACCTTCGGGCGTATTGAATGCGGTTTTCCATTCATCTCCTTGCTTAATGCGCACAAGGTTGTACGCACCACGAAGATCTATCTTGGTGAACCACTTGGCACCCTTAATCCGGGCAAACAAGTCTGACAACAACGGCAAAGGATACTGAAATTTGACAGTGATCTTATTTAAAAGCCGATAGTCAATACAAGGTCTCAAAGATCCGTCCTTTTTGGCCACAAAAAAGAATCCCGCACCAAGAGGGGAAGAAGAAGGACGGATATGCCCCTTCTCAAGAGACTCCTTGATATATGAACGCATCGCGGTATGTTCAGGTACCGACAGATTAAACAGTCTTCCCTTAGGAAACTTACTGCCAGGAATCAAATCTATTGCACAGTCACATTCCCTATGAGGAGGCAGTGCACTGGACTTAGACTCACTGAAGACATCCTGATAATCAGACAAATACGCCGGAACTTCCGAAGGCGTAGAAGAAGCAATAGACAAGGGCAGGGAATCTCCATGAATTCCATGGCAGCCCCAACTTGACACTGACATAGCCTTCCAGTCCAAGACTGGATTATGGGTCTGTAACCATGGCAAACCCAAAACAACCAAATCATGCATTTTATGCAGAACAAGAAAACGTATTACCTCCCGATGTTCGGGAGTCATGCACATGGTAACCTGTGTCCAAAACTGCGGTTTATTTTTTGCCAATGGCGTAGAATCAATACCCCTAAGAGGGATAGGATTTTCCAATGGCTCCAGAACAAACCCGCAGCGCTTGGCAAATGAGAGATCCATAAGACTCAGGGCAGCACCTGAGTCTACAAACGCCATGACAGGATACGATGACAGTGAGCAAATCAAAGTTACAGATAGAATAAATTTAGGTTGCAAATTACCAATGGCGACAGGACTAACAACCTTAGAAAGACGTTTAGAGCATGCTGAGATAACATGTGTAGAATCACCACAATAGTAACACAAGCCATTCTGGCGTCTATGAATTTTCCGCTCATTTCTAGTCAGGATTCTATCACATTGCATTAAATCAGGCGTTTGTTCAGACAGCACCATAGGTGAATTTGCGGTTTTTCTATCACATTGCATTAAATCAGGCGCCTGTTCAGACAACACCATGAGGGAATTTGCGGTTTTGCGCTCCCGCAACCGCCGGTCAATTTGAATTGCCAGTGCCATAGTATCATTCAGACCTGTGGGAATGGGAAAACCCACCATCACATTCTTAATGGCTTCAGAAAGGCCATTTCTAAAATTTGCAACCAATGCACACTCGTTCCACTGGGTCAGCACGGACCATTTCCGAAATTTTTGGCAATACACTTCAGCCTCGTCCTGGCCCTGAGACATAGCCAGCAAGGCCTTTTCTGCCTGAATCTCAAGATTGGGTTCCTCATAAAGCAAACCGAGCGCCAGAAAAAACGCATCAATATCAGCCAATGCCGGATCTCCTGGCGCCAGCGAGAAAGCCCAATCCTGAGGGTCGCCCCGTAAAAAAGAAATAACAATTTTCACTTGCTGAGCGGAGTCTCCAGAGGAACAAGGTCTCAGGGACAAAAACAATTTACAATTATTCCTGAAATTTCTAAACTTAAATCGGTCTCCGGAAAACAGTTCAGGAATCGGTATCTTAGGTTCTGACATAGGATTTCTGGTAACATAATCTTGTATGCCCTGCACACGAGCAGCAAGCTGGTCCACACTTGTAATCAAGGTCTGGACATTCATGTCTGCAGCAATCACAAGCCACTCAGAGGTAAAGGGGAAAAGAAAAAAAAAATGAGAGAGAAAAAAAAAAAAAACTCAGAACTTTCTTTCTTATAATCCCGCTTCTGCAATGCATTTAACATTTAATACTGGCCTGGCAAACTGTTATGACCCCAATGGCGAGGGTCTCAGAGATATCAGCCAGTCTGCGAAGTACAAAAATCCAGCTCATAGGGCAGTGGTAACTGGGTTGACCATATATCTACTCCTAACGCCAACACTAGAAGTAGCCGGGGAACATGCCTACGTTGGTCGCTAGATGTCTCGCGCCAGCCGGAGAGCTAACTACCCCTAGAAGAGGAAAACAAAGACCTCTCTTGCCTCCAGAGAAAGGACCCCAAAAGTAGGATACAAGCCCCCCACAAATAATAACGGTGAGGTAAGAGGAAAATGACAAACACAGAGATGAACTAGGTTTAGCAAAGAGAGGCCCACTTACTAATAGCAGAATTGTTATGATTTTCCCAATGGCAGGGAAATCAAAATAACAACGGACTAGCTCTCGGGTGATGGGAACTAAAGTGACCGTGACCTGAACCTGACACGACACTGGAAGTAGCCGGGGAGTGTTTCCTACGATGCCCTAGACACCACGCGCCAGCCGGAGATCTAACTACCCCTATCAGAGGAATATACAGGCCTGCCTTACCTCCAGAGATGAACCCCAAAAGGAGATAGCAGCCCCCCACAGATATTGACGGTGAGTCAAGAGGAAAAGACATACGTAGGAAGAACAGCAGATTTAGCACAGTGAGGTCCGCTTACTAGATAGCAGAAGTACAGGAAAGAGTCACTTCACGGTCAACTTCAAAACACTACTCAAAAACACCATCCTGAAATTACTTTAAAACTCCAGTGACAACTCATGCCACTGGAGTGGCAATTTCAGTCCACGAGAGCTTCCAGCTACAGAGAGTCACATTGCAAATAGCTGGACAAAAATAGCATTAACTAGAAACAAAATTCAACTTAGCTGAACAGGATCTTGAGGCAGGAGAATGCAACAGAATGCTACTGATACATTGTTGGCCGGCATCGGACCAGCAGCCAAGCAGCCTTAAATAGGAAACTCCCCTAATGGGTGTCAACAGGTGATCAAGGATAGAAGAAGGCAAATAAGTGGCAATACCATAAAACACCACCGGGGGAGCCCACAAACAGAATTCACAACAGTACCCCCCCCTTAAGGAGGGGGCACCGAACCCTCACCAGAACCACCAGGGCGATCTGGATGAGCACTATGGAATGCACGAACCAAATCAGGAGCATGAACATCAGATGCTGTCACCCAAGAATTATCCTCCTGACCATAGCCTTTCCACTTAACCAGATACTGAAGTTTCCGTCTGGAGACACGGGAGTCCAAGATCTTTTCCACCACATACTCCAACTCACCCTCAACCAGCACAGGAGCAGGAGGATCAGCAGACGGAACAACCGGCACCTCATACCTCCGCAATAATGACCGATGAAAAACATTATGAATAGTAAAAGATGCTGGGAGGTCCAAACGAAAGGACACAGGATTGAGAACCTCCAGAATCCTATAAGGGCCGATAAACCGAGGCTTAAACTTAGGAGACGAGACCTTCATAGGAACAAATCGAGAAGACAACCAAACCAGGTCCCCAACACAAAGACGAGGACCGACACGCCGATGACGATTAGTGAACTGTTGAGTCTTCTCCTGGGACAATTTCAGATTGTCCACAACCTGTCCCCAAATCTGATGCATTCTATCAACCACAGCATCTACTCCAGGACAATCCGAAGACTCCAATTGACCGGACGAAAAGCGAGGGTGAAACCCTGAATTACAAAAAAATGGAGAAACCAAAGTGGCAGAACTGGCCCGATTGTTAAGGGCAAACTCTGCCAATGGCAAAAAATCAAGCCAATCGTCCTGATCAGCGGACACAAAACACCTCAAGTAAGTCTCCAAGGTCTGATTAGTACGCTCAGTCTGGCCATTAGTCTGAGGATGGAATGCAGACGAAAAAGACAAGTCGATGCCCATCCTGGCACAGAACGCCCGCCAAAATCTAGACACAAACTGAGTACCCCTGTCAGACACTATATTCTCAGGAATACCATGCAAACGCACAACATTCTGAAAAAATAGAGGGACCAGCTCAGAGGAGGAGGGCAATTTGGGCAAAGGTACCAAGTGAACCATCTTGGAAAAACGGTCACACACCACCCAGATGACGGACATCCTACGAGAAACAGGAAGGTCAGAAATAAAGTCCATAGAGATGTGCGTCCAAGGCCTCTTAGGAATAGGCAAGGGCAACAACAACCCGCTGGCCCGGGAACAGCAGGGCTTAGCCCGAGCACAAACATCACAAGACTGCACAAAAATACGTACATCTCGAGACAAGGAAGGCCACCAGAAGGACCTAGACACCAGATCCCTGGTGCCAAAAATTCCAGGATGACCTGCCAACGCGGAAGAGTGAACCTCCAAAATAACTCTACTGGTCCAGTCATCAGGGACAAACAGTCTACCAGGCGGACAGCGATCAGGCCTATCCACCTGAAACTCCTGCAAAGAGCGCCGCAGGTCTGGGGAGACAGCTGACAATATCACCCCATCCTTCAGGATGCCAGTAGGTTCGGAATCACCAGGCGAATCAGGCTCAAAACTCCTAGAGAGGGCATCCGCCCTCACATTCTTAGACCCAGGCAGATATGAGACCACAAAGTTAAATCGAGAGAAAAACAACGACCAGCGCGCCTGTCTAGGATTCAGACGCCTGGCTGACTCAAGATAAATTAGATTCTTGTGGTCAGTCAAGACCACCACCTGGTGTCTAGCACCCTCAAGCCAATGACGCCACTCCTCAAATGCCCACTTCATGGCCAAGAGCTCCCGATTTCCAACATCATAATTCCGCTCAGCGGGCGAAAACTTTCGAGAGAAAAACGCACATGGTCTCATCACTGAGCAGTCAGGACCTTTCTGCGACAAAACTGCACCTGCTCCGATCTCGGAAGCATCTACTTCAACCTGGAACGGGAGCGAAACATCAGGCTGGCGCAACACAGGAGCGGAAGAAAAGCGGTGCTTAAGCTCCCGAAAGGCCTCCACAGCCGCAGAGGACCAATTAGCAACATCAGCACCCTTCTTGGTCAAATCAGTCAAAGGTTTAGCAATGGCAGAAAAACCCGCTATGAATCGGCGATAGAAATTAGCAAATCCCAAGAATTTCTGAAGACTCTTTAGAGAAGTAGGTTGTATCCAATCACAAATAGCCTGAACCTTAACAGGGTCCATCTCCATAGATGAAGGGGAAAAAATATATCCCAGAAAGGAAATTCTCTGAACCCCAAAAATACACTTTGAGCCCTTCACAAATAGAGAATTAGCTCGTAAAACCTGAAAAACTCTCCTGACCTGTTGAACATGAGATTCCCAGTCCTCCGAAAAAATCAAAATATCATCCAAATACACAATCATAAATTTATCCAGATATTCACGGAAAATATCGTGCATAAAGGACTGAAAAACGGAAGGGGCATTCGCGAGACCGAAAGGCATTACCAAATACTCAAAATGGCCTTCAGGCGTATTAAATGCGGTCTTCCACTCATCCCCCTGCTTAATCCGCACCAAATTATACGCACCACGTAGATCGATCTTAGTGAACCACTTCGCCCCCTTTATGCGAGCAAAAAGATCAGTCAGTAAAGGTAACGGGTACTGGTATTTAACTGTAATCTTATTCAGAAGTCGATAGTCGATACAAGGTCTCAATGAACCATCCTTTTTACCCACAAAGAAAAACCCTGCCCCCAATGGAGACAAAGAGGGGCGAATATGACCCTTTTCCAAAGATTCTCTGATATACTCCCGCATAGCAGTATGTTCAGGTACAGACAAATTAAACAAGCGACCCTTAGGAAATTTACTACCGGGAATCAACTCAAAGCGCAGTCACACTCTCTGTGAGGGGGGAGAGAATCAGTTTTAGGCTCCTGAAAGACATCATAAAAATCTGACAGAAATGCTGGGATCTCAGAGGGAGTAGATGAAGAAATGGGAACCAAAGGTGCATCCCCATGAATCCCCCGACATCCCCAGCTCAGCACAGACATTGATCTCCAGTCCAAGACTGGATTATGAATCTGTAACCATGGTAATCCAAGTACTAATACGTCATGTAGATTATATAACACAAGGAAACGAATAATCTCCTGATGGTCTGGGGAAAGATGCATAGTCACTTGTGTCCAATATTGTGGTTTATTGCTAGCCAAAGGTGTAGAATCAATACCCTTTAAGGGAATAGAAACCTCCAGAGGCTCTAAATCAAACCCACAACGCTTGGCAAAGGACCAATCCATGAGACTCAGAGCGGCGCCAGAATCCACATAAGCATCCACAGTAACAGATGATAAAGTACAAATCAATGTCACGGACAAAAGAAATTTAGACTGCAAGGTACCCATAGAAAAAGATTTATCAACCTTTTTATCAACCTTCTTTATGCGTTTAGAGCATGCTGATATAACATGAGCTGGATCTCCACAATAGAAGCACAACCCATTTTTGCGCCTGTAATTCTGTCGTTCGCCTCTAGACAATACACTATCGCATTGCATATGCTCTGGTGCCTTTTCAGAGGTCACCGCCAAATGATGCACAGGTTTTTGCTCAGAAGATACCGCCATATGGTGCACAGGTCTTTGCTCAAAAGATACCGCCATATGGTGCACAGATTTTTGCTCAAAAGATACCGCCATATGGTGCACAGATTTTTGCTCAGAAGATACCGCCATATGGTGCACAGATTTGCGCTCCCGTAAACGCCGATCAATCTGGATAGCCAATTTCATGGCATCATTCAGACCTGTAGGCACAGGGAACCCCACCATGACATCCTTCACGGCATCAGAGAGACCTTCTCTGAAATTAGCTGCTAGAGCGCACTCATTCCATTTAGTAAGCACCGACCATTTACGAAATTTTTGGCAGTATATCTCAGCTTCATCTTGCCCTTGGGAAAGAGCTATCAAGGCTTTCTCAGCCAAAATCTCTAAATTAGGTTCTTCATAAAGCAACCCCAAAGCCAGAAAAAACGCATCTACATTTAATAACGCAGGATCCCCTGGCGATAATGCAAATGCCCAACTTTGTGGGTCACCCCGCAATAGAGAAATAACAATTTTAACCTGTTGCGCAGGATCACCAGCAGAGTGAGATTTCAGAGACAAAAACAATTTACAATTCTCTCTGAAATTCAAAAAACGGGATCTGTCTCCGGTAAAAAATTCAGGCAGAGGGATCTTAGGTTCAGACATTGGAGCACGTATAACAAAATCTTGTAAGTTCTGGACCTTTGAAGCCAGGTTATTCAGACCTGCAACCAAACTCTGTGGATCCATGATTCAAACAGGTGTAACCAAAGCCATTCAGAGATTAAGAGGAGAGGAGAGAAAAAAAAGGCTGAAGACTGCAGTTTAAGCAAGGAGTACAAATAAGCACTAAGGTGCACTTTCCAAACCCAGAAGGAAAAAAAAAACCTTTTATATCCTTTCCTGCTTTAGTGCATAGTTTTAACACATGTGGGCCGGCCAAACTGTTATGATTTTCCCAATGGCAGGGAAATCAAAATAACAACGGACTAGCTCTCGGGTGATGGGAACTAAAGTGACCGTGACCTGAACCTGACACAACACTGGAAGTAGCCGGGGAGTGTTCCTACGATGCCCTAGACACCACGCGCCAGCCGGAGATCTAACTACCCCTATCAGAGGAATATACAGGCCTGCCTTACCTCCAGAGATGAACCCCAAAAGGAGATAGCAGCCCCCCACAGATATTGACGGTGAGTCAAGAGGAAAAGACATACGTAGGATGAACAGCAGATTTAGCACAGTGAGGTCCGCTTACTAGATAGCAGAAGTACAGGAAAGAGTCACTTCACGGTCAACTTCAAAACACTACTCAAAAACACCATCCTGAAATTACTTTAAAACTCCAGTGACAACTCATGCCACTGGAGTGGCAATTTCAGTCCACGAGAGCTTCCAGCTACAGAGAGTCACATTGCAAATAGCTGGACAAAAATAGCATTAACTAGAAACAAAATTCAACTTAGCTGAACAGGATCTTGAGGCAGGAGAATGCAACAGAATGCTACTGATACATTGTTGGCCGGCATCGGACCAGCAGCCAAGCAGCCTTAAATAGGAAACTACCCTAATGGGTGTCAACAGGTGATCAAGGATAGAAGAAGGCAAATAAGTGGCACTACCATAAAACACCACCGGGGGAGCCCACAAACAGAATTCACAACACAGAATGTAGTAAGATAACTTATATGGTCAACAAAAACCCTATCAAAAATCCACACTGGAGATTCAAGAACCCCCGAACCGTCTAACGGCCCGGGGGGAGAACACCAGCCACCCTAGAGCTTCCAGCAAGGTCAGGATACAGATTATATACAAGCTGGACAAAAATGCAAACAAAAACAAATAGCAAAAAGCAAGAAAACAGACTTAGCTTAAACAAGCAGGAACCAGGATCAGTGGACAAGAGCACTACAGATTAGCTCTGATATCAACGTTGCCAGGCATTGAACTGAAGGTCCAGGGAGCTTATATAGCAACACCCCTGACCTAACGACCCAGGTGAGCATACAAGGGATGAATGACATACCCAGAGTAAAATCACTAGTAGCCACTAGAGGGAGCCAAAAGGTAAATTCACAACACTCATACCTCCGCAACAACGACCGATGGAACACATTATGAATAGCAAACGATGCTGGGAGCTCCAAACGAAAAGATACAGGGTTAAGAATCTCCGAGATCCTATAAGGACCGATGAACCGAGGCTTGAACTTAGGAGAAGAGACCTTCATAGGGACAAAACGAGAAGACAACCACACCAAATCCCCAACAAGAAGTCGGGGACCCACGCGGCGACGGCGATTAGCAAACTGCTGAGTCTTCTCCTGAGATAACTTAAAATTGTCCACCACCTGATTCCAAATCTGATGTAACCTGTCCACCACCACGTCCACTCCAGGACAATCCGAAGACTCCACCTGACCAGAGGAAAAACGAGGATGAAACCCCGAATTACAAAAAAAAGGAGAGACCAACGTGGCAGAACTAGCCCGATTATTAAGAGCAAATTCGGCCAGCGGCAAAAAAGCAACCCAGTCATCTTGATCAGCAGAAACAAAACACCTCAAATAAGTTTCCAAGGTCTGATTAGTTCGCTCCATCTGGCCATTCGTCTGAGGATGGAATGCAGACGAGAAAGACAAATCAATGCCCATCTTGGCACAAAACGTCCGCCAAAATCTAGACACAAACTGGGATCCCCTGTCAGAAACGATATTCTCCGGAATCCCATGCAAACGAACCACGTTCTGAAAAAATAAAGGGACCAACTCAGAGGAGGAAGGCAACTTAGGCAAGGGCACCAAATGAACCATCTTAGAAAAGCGGTCACACACCACCCAGATAACGGACATTTTCTGTGAAACCGGGAGATCAGAAATAAAATCCATGGAAATGTGCGTCCAAGGCCTCTTCGGGATGGGCAAGGATAACAACAACCCACTGGCCCGAGAACAGCAAGGCTTAGCTCGAGCACACACTTCACAAGACTGCACAAAGGTACGCACATCCCTAGACAAGGAAGGCCACCAAAAAGACCTGGCCACCAAGTCTCTAGTACCAAATATTCCAGGATGACCAGCCAACACAGAAGAATGGACCTCGGAGATGACTCTACTGGTCCAATCATCCGGAACAAACAGTCTTTCTGGTGGACAACGATCCGGTTTATCCACCTGAAACTCCTGCAATGCACGTCGCAAGTCTGGGGATACGGCGGACAATATTACCCCATCCCTAAGGATACCAGTAGGCCCAGAGTCTCCAGGAGAGTCAGGCACAAAACTCCTGGAAAGAGCATCTGCCTTCACATTCTTTGAACCTGGCAGGTATGAAACCACGAAATTGAAACGAGAAAAAAACAACGACCAACGAGCCTGTCTAGGATTCAAACGCCTGGCAGACTCAAGGTAAATGAGATTCTTGTGATCAGTCAAGACCACCACACGATGTTTAGCACCCTCAAGCCAATGACGCCACTCCTCAAATGCCCACTTCATGGCCAAAAGCTCCCGATTACCCACATCATAATTGCGCTCGGCGGGCGAGAATTTTCTAGAGAAGAATGCACATGGCTTCATCACCGAGCCATTAGAACTTCTCTGTGACAAAACCGCCCCCGCTCCAATCTCGGAAGCATCAACCTCAACCTGAAAAGGAAGTGAAACATCTGGTTGACACAACACAGGAGCAGAAGAAAACCGGCGCTTAAGTTCCTGAAAGGCCTCCACGGCCGCAGGAGACCAATCAGCAACATCAGCACCCTTTTTAGTCAAATCCGTCAAAGGTTTAACAATACTGGAAAAATTAGCAATGAACCGACGATAAAAATTAGCAAACCCCAAGAACTTCTGAAGGCTCTTAACAGATGTAGGTTGTGTCCAGTCACAAATCGCCTGAACCTTGACGGGATCCATCTCAATAGTAGAAGGAGAAAAAATGTACCCCAAAAAAGAAATCTTCTGGACTCCGAAGAGACACTTTGAGCCCTTCACAAACAGAGAATTGGCCCGCAGAACCTGAAACACCTTCCTGACCTGTAGAACATGAGACTCCCAGTCATCAGAAAACACCAAAATATCATCCAAATACACAATCATAAACTTATCCAGATATTCACGGAAAATATTGTGCATAAAGGACTGAAAGACTGACGGAGCATTGGAGAGTCCAAAAGGCATTACCAAATACTCAAAATGGCCCTCAGGCGTATTAAATGCGGTTTTCCACTCGTCACCCTGTTTTATCCGCACCAGATTATACGCACCGCGAAGATCTATCTTAGTGAACCACCTAGCCCCCTTAATGCGAGCAAACAAATCAGTCAATAATGGCAGTGGATACTGATATTTGACTGTAATCTTATTCAGAAGGCGATAATCTATACAAGGCCTCAGGGAACCATCTTTTTTTGCCACGAAAAAAAAACCTGCTCCCAGAGGGGACGAAGATGGACGAATATGTCCCTTTTCCAAGGACTCCTTAATATAATTCCGCATAGCAGTATGCTCTGGCAGTGACAGATTAAATAAACGACCCTTAGGGAACTTACTGCCAGGAATCAATTCTATAGCACAGTCACAATCTCTATGAGGAGGGAGCGAATTGAGCTTAGGCTCCTCAAAAACATCCCTATAGTCAGACAAAAACTCAGGGATCTCAGAAGGAGTAGATGAAGCGATTGAAATCGGAGGTGCATAATCATGAACCCCCTGACATCCCCAGCTTAACACAGACATTGTTTTCCAGTCCAGGACAGGATTATGAGTTTGTAACCATGGCAGACCAAGCACTAGTACATCATGTAAATTATACAGTACAAGGAAGCGAATCACCTCCTGATGAACGGGAGTCATGCGCATGGTCACTTGTGTCCAATACTGCGGCTTATTCATAGCCAATGGTGTAGAGTCAATTCCCTTCAGAGGGATAGGAACTTCCAGAGGCTCCAGACTAAAACCGCAGCGTTTAGCAAATGACCAATCCATAAGACTCAGGGCAGCGCCTGAATCCACATAGGCATCGACGGAAATGGAAGACAGTGAAAAAATCAGAGTCACAGACAAAATGAACTTAGGCTGCAGAGTACCAATGGCAAAAGATTTATCAACCCTTTTTGTGCGTTTAGAGCATGCTGATATAACATGAGATGAATCACCACAATAAAAACACAATCCATTTTTCCGCCTATAATTTTGCCGTTCACTTCTGGACTGAATTCTATCACATTGCATAGTCTCAGGTGCCTGTTCAGAAGACACCGCCAACTGGTGCACGGGTTTGCGCTCCCGTAAACGCCGATCAATCTGAATGGCCATAGCCATCGACTCATTCAGACCTGTAGGCGTAGGGAACCCCACCATAATATCCTTAATGGCCTCGGAAAGACCATTTCTGAAGTTAGCAGCCAGGGCGCACTCATTCCACTGAGTAAGCACCGACCATTTCCGAAATTTTTGACAATATATTTCCGCTTCATCATGCCCCTGAGAGAGGGCTAATAAAGCCTTTTCAGCCTGAATCTCCAGGTTGTGTTCCTCATAGAGCAATCCCAATGCCAGAAAAAACGCATCCACATTGAGCAATGCAGGATCCCCTGGTGCCAATGCAAATGCCCAATTCTGAGGGTCGCCCCGCAGGAAAGATATTACAATCTTGACCTGTTGAGCAGGGTCTCCAGAGGAGCGAGATTTTAAAGAAAGAAACAATTTACAATTGTTCCTGAAATTCAGGAAGGTAGATCTATCTCCAGAAAAGAACTCTGGAATAGGAATTCTAGGTTCAGACATGGGAGTGTGAACAACAAAATCCTGTATGTTTTGAACTTTTGCCGCGAGATTACTCAGGCTGGAAGCCAAACTCTGGACATCCATGTTAAACAGATAATATCAGAGCCATTCAAGGGTTAAGAGGAGGTAAGAAGCAGCTAGACAGCAATTAAGGGCTAGGCAGCAAAACTCTGAAGGAAAAAAAAAAAAAAAAAAAAAAATTCCCTTAAACACTTCTTTTTCTCCTGCTTCAGCCCAAACAATTAACACTTTGTGGGCCGGCTATACTGTCATGAATCCCAATGGCTAGGGATAGCAAGGGACAAGCAAAGTAGTACAAAATATCGGACGAGCTCTAGGGTGATGGAACCTGGGCTGACCGCTGCCCTACGCCTGACAAACGCAACTAGAGATAGCCAGGGAGCGTGCCTACGTTGGTTCTAGACGCCACGCACCAGCCTAAGAGCTAACTAGTACTGCAGAGAAAATAAGACCTCACTTGCCTCCAGAGGAATGAACCCCAAAAGGTATAGTTGCCCCCCACATGTATTGACGGTGAAATGAGAGGAAGGCACACACATAGAGATGATATATATAGGTTCAGCAAATTGAGGCCCGCTGTAAACTAGAAAGCAGAACGATACAAAAGGGGTCTGAGCGGTCAGCAAAAAACCCTAATCAAAAAACCATCCTGAGATTACAAGAACCCATGTGCCAACTCATGGCACATGGGGAGAACCTCAGTCCACTAGAGCTACCAGCTAGCATAGAGACATAATAAGCAAGCTGGACAAAAAAAAACCAAACAACTGAAAATCAGCACTTAGCTTATCCTGAAAGATCTGGGAGCAGGTAGGCAGGAACCAAACAGAGCACATCTGAATACATTGATAGCCGGCAAGGGAATGACAGAAAGGCCAGGTAAAATAGGAAACACCCAGCCTCTGATGGACAGGTGGAAACCAAAGGCCGCAACCCACCAAAGTCACCCAGTACCAGCAGTAACCACCAGAGGGAGCCCACAAACAGAATCCACAACAGGGCGGGGCTGTGTACTTACACCAGAGCGGGGAGGCGGGGCTGTGTACTTACACCAGAGCGGGGGGCAGGGCTGTGTACTTACACCAGAGCGGAGCTGTGTACTTACACCAGAGTGGGGGGCGGGGCTGTGTACTTACACCAGAGCGGGGGGGCTGTGTACTTACACCAGAGCTGGGGGCGGGGCTGAGCACTTACACCAGAGCGGGGGGCGGGGCTGAGCACTTACACCAGAGCGGGGGGCGGGGCTGTGTACTTACATCAGAGCGGGGGGCGGGGATGTGTACTTACACCAGAGCGGCAGAGCGGGGGGCGGGGCTGTGTACTTACACCAGAGCGGGGGGCGGGGCTGTGTACTTACACCAGAGCGGGGGGCGGGGCTGTGTGCTTACACCAGAGCGGGGGCGGGGCTGTGTACTTACACCAGAGCGGGGGGCGGGGCTGTGTACTTACACCAGAGCGGGGGGCGGGGCTGTGTACTTACGCCAGAGCGGGGGGCGGGGCTGTGTAATTACACCAGAGCGGGGGGCGGGGCTGTGTACTTACACCAGAGCGGGGGCGGGGCGGTGTACTTACACCAGAGCGGGGGCGGGGCTGTGCACTTATACCTGAGTGGGGGGCGGGGCTGTGCACTTACACCAGAGCGGGGGGCGGGGCTGTGCACTTACACCAGAGCGGGGGGCGGGGCTGTGTACTTACACCAGAGCGGGGGCGGGGCTGTGTACTTACACCAGAGCGGGGGCGGGGCTGTGTACTTACACCGGAACGGGGGCGGGGCTGTGTACTTACACCAGAGCGGGGGCAGGGCTATGTACTTACACCGGAACAGGGGCGGGGCTGTGTACTTACACCAGAGCTGGGGGCGGGGCTGTGTACTTACACCAGAGCGGGGGCGGGGCTGTGCACTTACACCAGAGCTGGGGGCGGGGCTGTGCACTTACACCAGAGCGGGGGGCGAGGCTGTGTACTTACACCAGAGCGGGGGGCGGGGCTGTGTACTTACACCAGAGCGGGGCTGTGTACTTACACCAGAGCGGGGGGGCGGGGCTGTGTACTTACACCAGAGCTGGGGGCGGGGCTGTGCACTTACACCAGAGCGGGGGGCGGGGCTGTGTACTTACACCAGAGCGGGGGGCGGGGCTGTGTACTTACACCAGAGCGGGGGCGGGGCTGTGTACTTACACGAGAGCGGGGGGCGGGGCTGTGTACTTACACCAGAGCGGGGGGCAGGGCTGTGTACTTACACCAGAGCGGGGGCGGGGCTGAGTACTTACACCAGAGCGGGGGGCAGGGCTGTGTACTTACACCAGAGCGGGGCTGTGTACTTACACCAGAGCGGGGGGCGGGGCTGTGTACTTACACCAGAGCGGGGGGCGGGGCTGTGTACTTACACCAGAGCGGGGCTGTGTACTTACACCAGAGCGGGGGGCGGGGCTGTGTACTTACACCAGAGCGGGGGGCGGGGCTGTGTACTTACACCAGAGCGGGGCTGTGTACTTACACCAGAGCGGGGGGCAGGGCTGTGTACTTACACCAGAGCGGGGCTGTGTACTTACACCAGAGCGGGGGGCGGGGCTGTGTACTTACACCAGAGAGGGGGGCAGGGCTGTGCACTTACACCAGAGCGGGGGGCTGTGTACTTACACCAGAGCGGGGCTGTGTACTTACACCAGAGCGGGGGGCGGGGCTGTGTACTTACACCAGAGCGGGGGGCGGGGCTGTGTACTTACACCAGATCGGGGCTGTGTACTTACACCAGAGCGGGGGGCAGGGCTGTGTACTTACACCAGAGCGGGGCTGTGTACTTACACCAGAGCGGGGGGCGGGGCTGTGTACTTACACCAGAGCTGGGGGCGGGGCTGTGCACTTACACCAGAGCGGGGGGCGGGGCTGTGTACTTACACCAGAGCGGGGGGCGGGGCTGTGTACTTACACCAGAGCGGGGGGCAGGGCTGTGCACTTACACCAGAGCGGGGGGCTGTGTACTTACACCAGAGCGGGGCTGTGTACTTACACCAGAGCGGGGGGCGGGGCTGTGCACTTACACCAGAGCGGGGGGCGGGGTTGTGTACTTACACCAGAGCTGGGGGCGGGGCTGTGTACTTACACCAGAGCAGGGGGCGGGGCTGTGTACTTACACCAGAGCGGGGGGCGGGGCTGTGTACTTACACCAGAGCGGGGGCGGGGCTGTGCACTTACACCAGAGCGGGGCTGTGTACTTACACCAGAGCGGGGGGCGGGGCTGTGTACTTACACCAGAGCGGGGGGCGGGGCTGTGTACTTACACCAGAGCGGGGCTGTGTACTTACACCAGAGCGGGGGCGGGGCTGTGCACTTACACCAGAGCGGGGCTGTGTACTTACACCAGAGCGGGGGGCGGGGCTGTGTACTTACACCAGAGCGGGGGGCGGGGCTGTGTACTTACACCAGAGCGGGGCTGTGTACTTACACCAGAGCGGGGGGCAGGGCTGTGTACTTACACCAGAGCGGGGCTGTGTACTTACACCAGAGCGGGGGGCGGGGCTGTGTACTTACACCAGAGCTGGGGGCGGGGCTGTGCACTTACACCAGAGCGGGGGGCGGGGCTGTGTACTTACACCAGAGCGGGGGGCGGGGCTGTGTACTTACACCAGAGCGAGGCTGTGTACTTACACCAGAGCGGGGGGCGGGGCTGTGTGCTTACACCAGAGCGGGGGCGGGGCTGTGCACTTACACCAGAGCGGGGGGGCGGGGCTGTGTACTTACACCAGAGCGGGGGCGGGGCTGTGTACTTACACCAGAGCGGGGGCGGGGCTGTGTACTTTCACCGGAACGGGGGCGGGGCTGTGTACTTACACCAGAGCGGGGGGCGGGGCTGTGTACTTACACCAGAGCGGGGGGCGGGGCTGTGCACTTACACCAGAGCGGGAGCGGGGCTGTGCACTTACACCAGAGCGGGGGGCAGGGCTGTGTACTTACACCAGAGCGGGGCTGTGTACTTACACCAGAGCAGGGGGCGGGGCTGTGTACTTACACCAGAGCTGGGGGCGGGGCTGTGCACTTACACCAGAGCGGGGGGCGGGGCTGTGTACTTACACCAGAGCGGGGGGCGGGGCTGTGTAAGGGGGCGGGGCTGTGTACGGGGCGGGGCTGTGTATGCCTTTGCTCCGTTACTCAGTGTCTGGCTCAGCCGTGAGCTGCGGACCATTATATCCCGCCCCCCGGTATTAGGTGCCGTTATTACTTTCTATCCTTTCTGTCGCTGTGAGGTCGGTGTGCTCAGTCGGCCCCGTGCATCCTGGGCTGGAGCGCCGCACTCTTCTCAGCAGCTGCTGTCTGGGCCATTTACGGCCCTCGATGACCTTCTATCCGGCCCCGGGCAGATTCTCAGGGTCCGCATTCTTGGGCAGGGAGCTGTATTTTCATTGCCACCAGCTCATTAATTTCCTCTTACTCTGTTAGCACACACGCAGTGCTCACTACTGACCACTGGGGGGCATGCAATGAAAGATTACGTCCTGGCACCAGTGCCACAGTTGGGATGTACTTTGTGGGCGGAGTTTGCACGGCCCCCGAAGGATGGAATAAATATCCATATGGCCCTTGCCAGAAAAACGATTCCCCTTCCCTGCCTTAGACGATTGGTCTGCCACTCATCTGTCACATGATGCACCGCACTCATGGCGACCACTGAGCTCTGCAGGAGGCGTGCATGCTGGGAAATCTGTGAGCCCCCCAGTGGTGTATGTGTATGTGGTACACCCTAATGGGCAGAAGGGCCGGGGAGGAAACCACATCCTGTATGTGGGGGGGAGGGGGAATGTACTGAGGGGACATCATACTGTGTGTGAGGGGGATTGTACTGAGGGGACATCATACTGTGTGTGAGGGGGATTGTACTGAGGGGACATCATACTGTGTGTGAGGGGGATTGTACTGAGGGGACATCATACTGTGTGTGAGGGGGATTGTACTGAGGGGACATCATACTGTATGTGAGGGGGATTGAACTGAGGGGGCATCATACTGTGTGTGAGGGGGATTGTACGGGGACATCATACTGTGTGTGAGGGGGATTGTACGGGGACATCATACTGTGTGTGAGGGGGATTGTACTGAGGGGGCATCATACTGTGTGTGAGGGGGATTGTACTGAGGGGACATCATACTGTGTGTGAGGAATGTACTGAGGGGACATCATACTGTGTGAGGGGGATTGTTGTCACGATTCACACCGTGACTGTCAAGATCCCTCAGCCGCTGCCCACAATATGTCACGGATTGGGGTGACTTTAAACCAACAGACGGCTATCACATGTGCAGGGGGCTTATCCCAGGTATCCCTCCACTGCCACAATGTGATGAAAACACACACACGAGGCTATTGACCTCTTAGTTTACAGCAGGGGCTTATTCTAGGTATCCCACTGCTCTTCAATATACCATGAACTGCAGGGATTTGTGTCTATCCCGCTTACAGTTCCACTTAACACTTGCAGCTCTCTGGCGCCCCCCTTACTCTCAGGTCAGATTAGGTACTGCACCTAGGGTGATTAGTCGCCAGAAACGCTGCCTGCTATGTACTGGCTATTGGGAACACTGCAGCGATGCGATAACTACTCCCACTCAGGCAGGAACAATAATTATCAAGCCGCAGTCGCTACAGGGACCCCCAAAAGCCGGCACACGGTCGCTGCCACCAGCTCCAATTGAACGGGTCTGGAGCCAACCCCCAAAATAGTAGCGTAATTCCCTTCAGAGACAGGGTACGGTTTAGGGCAGGAAGAACGAACTAGTATTAAATAATATACCCCATAAATGATTTTTAGGCAGTGTTTATAAAAATATTTTACAAAGATGTTACAAATGAGACAATTGCAAATATGTACAAGGTAATTACGAAAATAAAAGGATTAAATGAAGAAAAGATAACACTCACATTTCTCAGATCATTGCATGGCAGTCAGCCAGACATCCCAGCTCATTGGATGTGCTGTTCAGGGCTCACAGGAAAAGAGAAGAAGAAGACTGAGCCGGGAGATCTGGCCACAACTTTATAATCTACAGTCTGTGACCTCACAGAAAGGGCTGGCTTTTCCAGATCCTCCTACCTTTCAGTCTGAGTAACTTGGATACAAATTGGTCTAATGCTTATAACTCCGTCCCAGTACATATCAGAGTCATATCACACCCAGCATAGAGCTTGTATTAACATGAGCTTTCTAAGGAGACCAAATATGTCCTATTATTTACAGAGCAATCCCTACTTCTTCCCCCGATGGAGTTAGGCGACTGTGTTTAGAGTGATGGGTAGATGCTTCGACGGAGATAAAGAATATGTATTTATCATTCCACTATCCTAAATAGTTTGTCTAATATCTCACAATAACCGAACAAAGGACCGCATGGTTCTAGAAGTTTCTCTAACTGTTAAAGCTGAGCACTTACTACTACAGGAACTGGGGGTCGTAAATGCCTTTCGTCAATAAAACTCACTTCCCCCATCTACATTGGCAAGCAAGCTCAACTCTGAAGCAAAAGACAAGGGGGGCCTCCTAGCCCACATCCTGGGCTGACAAGAGCACTAAACTTATGATATTTCATACCATATCGTGACACCTCCCCCTTTTGGCGTGCGCTACGGCGGCAGGACCTCTCGGTATGCCTCCATGCGCACCTCCGTGGGTTCACCCTGGCGGGACAGTCCATCTGCATTCCCATGCTCCCTGCCCGCTTTGTGTTCAATGGTGAAGTCAAATTGCTGAAGGGCAAGGCTCCAGCGTAGCAACCTGCCATTGGTTCCACACATGGTGCTTAGCCAGCGCAGAGGGTTGTGGTCGGTCACCACAGTGAAGGTGCGACCGTACAAGTAGGGCTGCAAGCGCTGCAGGGCCCAGACTATGGCCAGGCACTCCTTCTCAATGGTGGAGTAGGCCACTTCCCTCAGCAAAAGTTTCCGGCTCAGGTACAACACGGGGTGCTCTTGGTCCTCCGAGTCAACCTGGCTGAGCACAGCACCAAGGCCAAACTCACTGGCGTCAGTCTGTACCAAGAACGGTCGACTGCTGTCGACGGCTTTCAACACAGGGGCGTTGCACAGTGCTGTTTTCAACGCCTGGAAGGCCCCCTCACAGCCATCTGTCCAGTTGACGATGTGGGGTAGCTTCTTCCTGGTGAGGTCCGTCAAAGGTTTTGCCAGGCTACTATAGTGCTGCACGAAGCGCCTATAGTACCCTGCAGTGCCCAGGAAGGACATCACCTGTTTCTTGTTCCTGGGAGTGGGCCAGTTCACGATCACGCCCACTTTGTCAGGCTCTGGCTTTAGGGTGTTTCCACCTACCCGGTGCCCCAGGTAGTGAACCTCCCTCATGCCCATCTGGCACTTTCCCGGCTTGATAGTCAGTCCTGCTCGGTGAATTCGCCCGAGCACCTCTTCGAGATGCTGCAGGTGTTCATCCCAGGAGGGACTGAAGATGGCAATGTCATCTAAGTACGCCACTGCGTACTTCTCCAGTCCCTGAAGCAGGAGATTGACCATCCGCTGGAAAGTGGCAGGGGCATTCTTCATGCCGAAGGGCATGACCGTGGACTCGTACAGTCCAAAGGGTGTGATAAAGGCGGACTTCTCCTGCGCCTCGGGGCTCAGGGGAATCTGCCAGTATCCGCGACTCAGATCCATTATTGTCAGGTATTCTGCGCCAGCTAACTTCTCAAGCAGTTCCTCGATGCGCGGCATTGGGTGCGCGTCAGAGGCTGTAATGGCGTTGAGCCCCCTGTAGTCCACGCAGAACCGGGTGGTCCGGTCCTTCTTTGGCACGAGAACTACAGGTGAGGCCCACGCGCTCTTTGACCGTCGAATCACCCCCAGCTGTAACATCTCATCGATCTCCTGGCGCATAATCTGCTGCACCTGGTCAGAGATTCGATAGGGTGTTCGCCGTAGTGGGGCGTGATTCCCGGTGTCCACCTCGTGGACGGCTAACTCAGTCCGTCCAGGCCGGTTGGAGAACACGACCCGGAAGGGTTCCAGCATGGTTTGCAACTGCAACCGCTGTGGTTCATCTAGCGAGGCGCTTACCTCCACGTCCTCAATGGACCCACGGGCCTTGGCTTGGGCCAGCATGTCCAGGAGGGTGTCTTCCTCCCCGTCTTCGGGTAAGCTGCAGATCGGTAGGACGAAAGGTTCACGTTCGTGATGAGCCTTCATCATGTTGACGTGAAAGGCCTTTCGCCTACCCCGAGTGTGGTCAAGCGTGACCACATAGGTGACCGGGTTGAGCTGTTGGTGGACGATGTACGGGCCCTCCCAGGCTGCCTGAAGCTTATCCGTTGGTACAGGAACCAGCACCCACACCTTTTGACCCACGTGGTAGGTCCGCTCCCGGGCGTTCTGGTCATACCAGTGCTTCTGATCAGCCTGAGCCTGCGTCATGTTGTCATGCACCAACTGCGTCAAGGTCTGCATCTTGTCACGGAAGCGCATGACATACTCCACTATGGACACTTCCGAAGGGTTCGGCTCCTCTTCCCAGGATTCTCTTACCAACCCAAGGGGTCCCCGGACTCGCCTGCCGTACAGGAGCTCGAAGGGGGAGAACCCCGTCGAGGCCTGCGGAACCTCTCTGTAAGCGAATAGCAGGTGTGGGAGGTACCGCTCCCAGTCGCGCCCTTGTGTCTCAACCAGCATGCGTAGCATCTGTTTGAGGGTACCATTGAAGCGTTCACACAAGCCATTGGTCTGTGGGTGATACGCACTCGATACCAGGTGCTTCACCTGCATTTTCTTACAGAGAGCCTCCATTAGGTGAGACATAAATTGGGTCCCTCGATCAGTAAGCATTTCCCTGGGAAATCCTACACGTGAAAAGATGGCCAACAGGGCATCCGCCACCTTATCTGCCCTAATTGACGACAGAGCTACTGCCTCTGGGTACCGGGTAGCGTAGTCTACCACAGTAAGAATATATTGCTTTCCAGAGCTGCTGGGGACGGCCAGCGGGCCCACAATGTCCACCGCAATCCTCTGGAAAGGCTCCTCTATCACTGGCAAAGGGATCAGGGGAGCCTTAAGAGCAGGCCCCGCCTTCCCCACTCTTTGACAGGTGACACAGGAGCGGCAGTAGTTTGACACATCTGTCCCCATCTTAGGCCAATAGAAGTGTTGAGACAGCCGGGCCTTAGTTTTGCTGATCCCCAAGTGTCCAGCTAGCGGGATCTCATGGGCAATCCGCAACAACTCACCCCGGAATTGCTGTGGGACGACCAGCTGTCTTTCCCTCAACCACTCCTTTTGTGATTCTCCGGGTACTGTCTCCCGGTACAACCTTCCTCCTTCCCAGAACACCTTCTCCTTATCAGTCTCGGAGAATGACGTCCCGGCGAGTTGTCTCAAACTCTCTAGGCTCGCATCTGTGTGCAGAGCGGCCTGAAACTCCTGGCTAGGGGAAGCCAGAAGCGACGTCAGGGTCCCTTGCCCACGGGAGCCCTCTGGGACCTGCACTGGGTCCACCTCTGGTTCAGTCACACTGATGACTGAGGAGGGTCCGGAAGGCAGACAGGTATCTGCGTTCCGGGCACTCTGACTGCGGGTGACAGCAGCTACGTAGGCTGTCTCCCCGGGGGTTTCTACAGACCCATCAGCTGACGCTGCTATGGGCTCTACCTCCCCATCCTCCCCCATTACCTCAGGAGCATTGCTACTTAGGGGCCAGTTACCTTCCTCAGTGGCACTGGTCAATTTCATGGCGTCACCTGTCTCACGGTTCCCATGTATCTCCCCATTTCTTGTAGCACCGACACTTGCCCCTGCTAGGGGTTCCTCAGCCGTCTCACTCCGCAGAACGTGGCTGAGCACTCCTGTACCTATGGACACATCAACTTTTACAGAAACATCATTATCAGATACAGTTGGCACAGGTACAACATTTTCACCATCAATCCTAGGGAAAAAATGGTTAGCAGATGCATCACTACAAGATAAAGCATGGTCAGGTAACTCATGCGATTTCCCATCATCATCATCATCATCATTATCCCCAAGGTTAACTTTACCCTCATTAGTAGATTGGAGAGGAGGTTCATCCACGAAGTATGCAACCAACCTCCCCAAATCAGTCCCCAACAAAACATCAGTGGGCAAATTATCAGACAGCCCCACTTCCTTCACCCCGCTCCCGGCACCCCAATCAATAAAAACCCGGGCCATCGGTAAGGGACAGCTGATGCCCCCAATCCCAGTGACAGTTAGGGTTTTCCCCGGAATGATTTCTTCAGGGGCCGCCAGTTCGGGTCGGATGAGGGTTCGTTCAGCCCCGGTGTCCTTGAGGCCGGTAGCAACACGACCTCCCACAGTGACGGGCTGTACGTTGTCACACACCCTCCCAACCACACCACCCACCAAAAGAACGGCTGCATTAGGCCCTGGGGCCTGGGATGAGGGGTTCTTCTGCTTGGCTTGACATTGGTGACTGAGGTGTCCAGTCTGCCTGCAGTGGTAACACTGGCGAAGTTCGGTGGTAGGCCTGGTGCTGTTGGCCACGGGGACAGGACCTCTGGTGTGTTGGCTGGCAGGGGTACCGGCGTTGGCTGCAGGCTTACCCCCTCTCCAGCTGGTGGTGACTGGCTTCCGCACTTCCGATCTACGGTTGGCCTCATAGGCATCGGCAATCTGCGCTGCTTTCGTCACATCGTTGGGTTCTCTGTCCATCACGAACTGTCGCACTTCAGTTGGGCAAAGACGGAAGAACTGGTCTTTGATCATCAGGTCTCGCAGCTGTGCAAAGGTGGTCACTGACAGTCCTTGGGTCCACTGGTCAAAGTGGGTCCCCAGTCTATGCACCACATCACTGTAACTGTCGTGTGGGCCACGTAGGAGGGTCCGAAACTTTTTACGGTACACCTCGGGTGTAAGCTGGTACTTGGCTATCAGAGCCTGCTTGATGGCCTCATAGTCACCATCTTGTTCTTGAGGGAGTGCAGCAAACGCCTCCAGGGCTTTTCCTCTCAGCCCTGGTGTCAGGTATCGTGCCCATTCTTGTGTAGGCAGCTGGTACTGTCTGCAGGCTTTCTCAAAGGCCCGCAGAAAAGTGTCCAAGTCCCCATCCTTTTCCATAACCGGAAAGTGGTCGGGCCGGGGCTTTGGTGTCTGAGCGCTGCTGGGCTCACGGCTCTGGGACGACCCCTGCATTTGCAGTTGGGCCATCTGCAGCTGGTACTCCCGCTGCGCTTGGGCCTCTCGCTCGGCTCGCTGGGCCTGGGCCTCTCGCTCGGCTCTCTCTTGGTATTGCTGGATCAGCTGCAGACGTCGGTCCAGGTCATCTGCGGAGCATTGTTGCAGAGCCAGTTGCAGGAGGTGGTCTGCACCCCCCTGGTTGCCAGTAGGGCCCGTATTCAGTGGTTGAACCTCTGCTGCAGCACCACGTTCGCTGGTGCTGGCATCTGCGGCCTCTGGGCTCTGCGAGTGGTCTAGAGCGGCTTCCCATTGCACCAGTTCAGCGACCATTTGAGTCTTGGTCTTGTTCTGGGGGTTCAGGCCATGGTACATGCATATCCCAGCAAGAGTGTCTTTCTTCTGCTGGGTGTACCAGGCTTCTCCTTTCGCAGCCATGGTTGCCAAATAAAAGATAGAATAGAAAAACGAAGAGAAAGGGAAGGGATAATTACCAGTACACAATTGTCTCACAACTAATAAACACTGAGTTCGTTCTCCAAACTTATTTGCGCAGAGTTCTCGCAAGAACTTTCTGCAAGTTTTTAGTGAAAGGAATGATTGCTCAAACCAAATCACTAATGCTCTAATATCCCACCGCTGCCACCAATATGTCACGATTCACACCGTGACTGTCAAGATCCCTCAGCCGCTGCCCACAATATGTCACGGATTGGGGTGACTTTAAACCAACAGACGGCTATCACATGTGCAGGGGGCTTATCCCAGGTATCCCTCCACTGCCACAATGTGATGAAAACACACACACAAGGCTATTGACCTCTTAGTTTACAGCAGGGGCTTATTCTAGGTATCCCACTGCTCTTCAATATACCATGAACTGCAGGGATTTGTGTCTATCCCGCTTACAGTTCCACTTAACACTTGCAGCTCTCTGGCGCCCCCCTTACTCTCAGGTCAGATTAGGTACTGCACCTAGGGTGATTAGTCGCCAGAAACGCTGCCTGCTATGTACTGGCTATTGGGAACACTGCAGCGATGCGATAACTACTCCCACTCAGGCAGGAACAATAATTATCAAGCCGCAGTCGCTACAGGGACCCCCAAAAGCCGGCACACGGTCGCTGCCACCAGCTCCAATTGAACGGGTCTGGAGCCAACCCCCAAAATAGTAGCGTAATTCCCTTCAGAGACAGGGTACGGTTTAGGGCAGGAAGAACGAACTAGTATTAAATAATATACCCCATAAATGATTTTTAGGCAGTGTTTATAAAAATATTTTACAAAGATGTTACAAATGAGACAATTGCAAATATGTACAAGGTAATTACGAAAATAAAAGGATTAAATGAAGAAAAGATAACACTCACATTTCTCAGATCATTGCATGGCAGTCAGCCAGACATCCCAGCTCATTGGATGTGCTGTTCAGGGCTCACAGGAAAAGAGAAGAAGAAGACTGAGCCGGGAGATCTGGCCACAACTTTATAATCTACAGTCTGTGACCTCACAGAAAGGGCTGGCTTTTCCAGATCCTCCTACCTTTCAGTCTGAGTAACTTGGATACAAATTGGTCTAATGCTTATAACTCCGTCCCAGTACATATCAGAGTCATATCACACCCAGCATAGAGCTTGTATTAACATGAGCTTTCTAAGGAGACCAAATATGTCCTATTATTTACAGAGCAATCCCTACTTCTTCCCCCGATGGAGTTAGGCGACTGTGTTTAGAGTGATGGGTAGATGCTTCGACGGAGATAAAGAATATGTATTTATCATTCCACTATCCTAAATAGTTTGTCTAATATCTCACAATAACCGAACAAAGGACCGCATGGTTCTAGAAGTTTCTCTAACTGTTAAAGCTGAGCACTTACTACTACAGGAACTGGGGGTCGTAAATGCCTTTCGTCAATAAAACTCACTTCCCCCATCTACATTGGCAAGCAAGCTCAACTCTGAAGCAAAAGACAAGGGGGGCCTCCTAGCCCACATCCTGGGCTGACAAGAGCACTAAACTTATGATATTTCATACCATATCGTGACACCTCCCCCTTTTGGCGTGCGCTACGGCGGCAGGACCTCTCGGTATGCCTCCATGCGCACCTCCGTGGGTTCACCCTGGCGGGACAGTCCATCTGCATTCCCATGCTCCCTGCCCGCTTTGTGTTCAATGGTGAAGTCAAATTGCTGAAGGGCAAGGCTCCAGCGTAGCAACCTGCCATTGGTTCCACACATGGTGCTTAGCCAGCGCAGAGGGTTGTGGTCGGTCACCACAGTGAAGGTGCGACCGTACAAGTAGGGCTGCAAGCGCTGCAGGGCCCAGACTATGGCCAGGCACTCCTTCTCAATGGTGGAGTAGGCCACTTCCCTCAGCAAAAGTTTCCGGCTCAGGTACAACACGGGGTGCTCTTGGTCCTCCGAGTCAACCTGGCTGAGCACAGCACCAAGGCCAAACTCACTGGCGTCAGTCTGTACCAAGAACGGTCGACTGCTGTCGACGGCTTTCAACACAGGGGCGTTGCACAGTGCTGTTTTCAACGCCTGGAAGGCCCCCTCACAGCCATCTGTCCAGTTGACGATGTGGGGTAGCTTCTTCCTGGTGAGGTCCGTCAAAGGTTTTGCCAGGCTACTATAGTGCTGCACGAAGCGCCTATAGTACCCTGCAGTGCCCAGGAAGGACATCACCTGTTTCTTGTTCCTGGGAGTGGGCCAGTTCACGATCACGCCCACTTTGTCAGGCTCTGGCTTTAGGGTGTTTCCACCTACCCGGTGCCCCAGGTAGTGAACCTCCCTCATGCCCATCTGGCACTTTCCCGGCTTGATAGTCAGTCCTGCTCGGTGAATTCGCCCGAGCACCTCTTCGAGATGCTGCAGGTGTTCATCCCAGGAGGGACTGAAGATGGCAATGTCATCTAAGTACGCCACTGCGTACTTCTCCAGTCCCTGAAGCAGGAGATTGACCATCCGCTGGAAAGTGGCAGGGGCATTCTTCATGCCGAAGGGCATGACCGTGGACTCGTACAGTCCAAAGGGTGTGATAAAGGCGGACTTCTCCTGCGCCTCGGGGCTCAGGGGAATCTGCCAGTATCCGCGACTCAGATCCATTATTGTCAGGTATTCTGCGCCAGCTAACTTCTCAAGCAGTTCCTCGATGCGCGGCATTGGGTGCGCGTCAGAGGCTGTAATGGCGTTGAGCCCCCTGTAGTCCACGCAGAACCGGGTGGTCCGGTCCTTCTTTGGCACGAGAACTACAGGTGAGGCCCACGCGCTCTTTGACCGTCGAATCACCCCCAGCTGTAACATCTCATCGATCTCCTGGCGCATAATCTGCTGCACCTGGTCAGAGATTCGATAGGGTGTTCGCCGTAGTGGGGCGTGATTCCCGGTGTCCACCTCGTGGACGGCTAACTCAGTCCGTCCAGGCCGGTTGGAGAACACGACCCGGAAGGGTTCCAGCATGGTTTGCAACTGCAACCGCTGTGGTTCATCTAGCGAGGCGCTTACCTCCACGTCCTCAATGGACCCACGGGCCTTGGCTTGGGCCAGCATGTCCAGGAGGGTGTCTTCCTCCCCGTCTTCGGGTAAGCTGCAGATCGGTAGGACGAAAGGTTCACGTTCGTGATGAGCCTTCATCATGTTGACGTGAAAGGCCTTTCGCCTACCCCGAGTGTGGTCAAGCGTGACCACATAGGTGACCGGGTTGAGCTGTTGGTGGACGATGTACGGGCCCTCCCAGGCTGCCTGAAGCTTATCCGTTGGTACAGGAACCAGCACCCACACCTTTTGACCCACGTGGTAGGTCCGCTCCCGGGCGTTCTGGTCATACCAGTGCTTCTGATCAGCCTGAGCCTGCGTCATGTTGTCATGCACCAACTGCGTCAAGGTCTGCATCTTGTCACGGAAGCGCATGACATACTCCACTATGGACACTTCCGAAGGGTTCGGCTCCTCTTCCCAGGATTCTCTTACCAACCCAAGGGGTCCCCGGACTCGCCTGCCGTACAGGAGCTCGAAGGGGGAGAACCCCGTCGAGGCCTGCGGAACCTCTCTGTAAGCGAATAGCAGGTGTGGGAGGTACCGCTCCCAGTCGCGCCCTTGTGTCTCAACCAGCATGCGTAGCATCTGTTTGAGGGTACCATTGAAGCGTTCACACAAGCCATTGGTCTGTGGGTGATACGCACTCGATACCAGGTGCTTCACCTGCATTTTCTTACAGAGAGCCTCCATTAGGTGAGACATAAATTGGGTCCCTCGATCAGTAAGCATTTCCCTGGGAAATCCTACACGTGAAAAGATGGCCAACAGGGCATCCGCCACCTTATCTGCCCTAATTGACGACAGAGCTACTGCCTCTGGGTACCGGGTAGCGTAGTCTACCACAGTAAGAATATATTGCTTTCCAGAGCTGCTGGGGACGGCCAGCGGGCCCACAATGTCCACCGCAATCCTCTGGAAAGGCTCCTCTATCACTGGCAAAGGGATCAGGGGAGCCTTAAGAGCAGGCCCCGCCTTCCCCACTCTTTGACAGGTGACACAGGAGCGGCAGTAGTTTGACACATCTGTCCCCATCTTAGGCCAATAGAAGTGTTGAGACAGCCGGGCCTTAGTTTTGCTGATCCCCAAGTGTCCAGCTAGCGGGATCTCATGGGCAATCCGCAACAACTCACCCCGGAATTGCTGTGGGACGACCAGCTGTCTTTCCCTCAACCACTCCTTTTGTGATTCTCCGGGTACTGTCTCCCGGTACAACCTTCCTCCTTCCCAGAACACCTTCTCCTTATCAGTCTCGGAGAATGACGTCCCGGCGAGTTGTCTCAAACTCTCTAGGCTCGCATCTGTGTGCAGAGCGGCCTGAAACTCCTGGCTAGGGGAAGCCAGAAGCGACGTCAGGGTCCCTTGCCCACGGGAGCCCTCTGGGACCTGCACTGGGTCCACCTCTGGTTCAGTCACACTGATGACTGAGGAGGGTCCGGAAGGCAGACAGGTATCTGCGTTCCGGGCACTCTGACTGCGGGTGACAGCAGCTACGTAGGCTGTCTCCCCGGGGGTTTCTACAGACCCATCAGCTGACGCTGCTATGGGCTCTACCTCCCCATCCTCCCCCATTACCTCAGGAGCATTGCTACTTAGGGGCCAGTTACCTTCCTCGGTGGCACTGGTCAATTTCATGGCGTCACCTGTCTCACGGTTCCCATGTATCTCCCCATTTCTTGTAGCACCGACACTTGCCCCTGCTAGGGGTTCCTCAGCCATCTCACTCCGCAGAGCAACGTGGCTGAGCACTCCTGTACCTATGGACACATCAACTTTTACAGAAACATCATTATCAGATACAGTTGGCACAGGTACAACATTTTCACCATCAATCCTAGGGAAAAAATGGTTAGCAGATGCATCACTACAAGATAAAGCATGGTCAGGTAACTCATGCGATTTCCCATCATCATCATCATCATCATCATCCCCAGGGTTAACTTTACCCTCATTAGTAGATTGGAGAGGAGGTTCATCCACGAAGTATGCAACCAACCTCCCCAAATCAGTCCCCAACAAAACATCAGTGGGCAAATTATCAGACAGCCCCACTTCCTTCACCCCGCTCCCGGCACCCCAATCAATAAAAACCCGGGCCATCGGTAAGGGACAGCTGATGCCCCCAATCCCAGTGACAGTTAGGGTTTTCCCTGGAATGATTTCTTCAGGGGCCGCCAGTTCGGGTCGGATGAGGGTTCGTTCAGCCCCGGTGTCCTTGAGGCCGGTAGCAACACGACCTCCCACAGTGACGGGCTGTACGTTGTCACACACCCTCCCAACCACACCACCCACCAAAAGAACGGCTGCATTAGGCCCTGGGGCCTGGGATGAGGGGTTCTTCTGCTTGGCTTGACATTGGTGACTGAGGTGTCCAGTCTGCCTGCAGTGGTAACACTGGCGAAGTTCGGTGGTAGGCCTGGTGCTGTTGGCCACGGGGACAGGACCTCTGGTGTGTTGGCTGGCAGGGGTACCGGCGTTGGCTGCAGGCTTACCCCCTCTCCAGCTGGTGGTGACTGGCTTCCGCACTTCCGATCTACGGTTGGCCTCATAGGCATCGGCAATCTGCGCTGCTTTCGTCACATCGTTGGGTTCTCTGTCCATCACGAACTGTCGCACTTCAGTTGGGCAAAGACGGAAGAACTGGTCTTTGATCATCAGGTCTCGCAGCTGTGCAAAGGTGGTCACTGACAGTCCTTGGGTCCACTGGTCAAAGTGGGTCCCCAGTCTATGCACCACATCACTGTAACTGTCGTGTGGGCCACGTAGGAGGGTCCGAAACTTTTTACGGTACACCTCGGGTGTAAGCTGGTACTTGGCTATCAGAGCCTGCTTGATGGCCTCATAGTCACCATCTTGTTCTTGAGGGAGTGCAGCAAACGCCTCCAGGGCTTTTCCTCTCAGCCCTGGTGTCAGGTATCGTGCCCATTCTTGTGTAGGCAGCTGGTACTGTCTGCAGGCTTTCTCAAAGGCCCGCAGAAAAGTGTCCAAGTCCCCATCCTTTTCCATAACCGGAAAGTGGTCGGGCCGGGGCTTTGGTGTCTGAGCGCTGCTGGGCTCACGGCTCTGGGACGACCCCTGCATTTGCAGTTGGGCCATCTGCAGCTGGTACTCCCGCTGCGCTTGGGCCTCTCGCTCGGCTCGCTGGGCCTGGGCCTCTCGCTCGGCTCTCTCTTGGTATTGCTGGATCAGCTGCAGACGTCGGTCCAGGTCATCTGCGGAGCATTGTTGCAGAGCCAGTTGCAGGAGGTGGTCTGCACCCCCCTGGTTGCCAGTAGGGCCCGTATTCAGTGGTTGAACCTCTGCTGCAGCACCACGTTCGCTGGTGCTGGCATCTGCGGCCTCTGGGCTCTGCGAGTGGTCTAGAGCGGCTTCCCATTGCACCAGTTCAGCGACCATTTGAGTCTTGGTCTTGTTCTGTGGGTTCAGGCCATGGTACATGCATATCCCAGCAAGAGTGTCTTTCTTCTGCTGGGTGTACCAGGCTTCTCCTTTCGCAGCCATGGTTGCCAAATAAAAGATAGAATAGAAAAACGAAGAGAAAGGGAAGGGATAATTACCAGTACACAATTGTCTCACAACTAATAAACACTGAGTTCGTTCTCCAAACTTATTTGCGCAGAGTTCTCGCAAGAACTTTCTGCAAGTTTTTAGTGAAAGGAATGATTGCTCAAACCAAATCACTAATGCTCTAATATCCCACCGCTGCCACCAATATGTCACGATTCACACCGTGACTGTCAAGATCCCTCAGCCGCTGCCCACAATATGTCACGGATTGGGGTGACTTTAAACCAACAGACGGCTATCACATGTGCAGGGGGCTTATCCCAGGTATCCCTCCACTGCCACAATGTGATGAAAACACACACACGAGGCTATTGACCTCTTAGTTTACAGCAGGGGCTTATTCTAGGTATCCCACTGCTCTTCAATATACCATGAACTGCAGGGATTTGTGTCTATCCCGCTTACAGTTCCACTTAACACTTGCAGCTCTCTGGCGCCCCCCTTACTCTCAGGTCAGATTAGGTACTGCACCTAGGGTGATTAGTCGCCAGAAACGCTGCCTGCTATGTACTGGCTATTGGGAACACTGCAGCGATGCGATAACTACTCCCACTCAGGCAGGAACAATAATTATCAAGCCGCAGTCGCTACAGGGACCCCCAAAAGCCGGCACACGGTCGCTGCCACCAGCTCCAATTGAACGGGTCTGGAGCCAACCCCCAAAATAGTAGCGTAATTCCCTTCAGAGACAGGGTACGGTTTAGGGCAGGAAGAACGAACTAGTATTAAATAATATACCCCATAAATGATTTTTAGGCAGTGTTTATAAAAATATTTTACAAAGATGTTACAAATGAGACAATTGCAAATATGTACAAGGTAATTACGAAAATAAAAGGATTAAATGAAGAAAAGATAACACTCACATTTCTCAGATCATTGCATGGCAGTCAGCCAGACATCCCAGCTCATTGGATGTGCTGTTCAGGGCTCACAGGAAAAGAGAAGAAGAAGACTGAGCCGGGAGATCTGGCCACAACTTTATAATCTACAGTCTGTGACCTCACAGAAAGGGCTGGCTTTTCCAGATCCTCCTACCTTTCAGTCTGAGTAACTTGGATACAAATTGGTCTAATGCTTATAACTCCGTCCCAGTACATATCAGAGTCATATCACACCCAGCATAGAGCTTGTATTAACATGAGCTTTCTAAGGAGACCAAATATGTCCTATTATTTACAGAGCAATCCCTACTTCTTCCCCCGATGGAGTTAGGCGACTGTGTTTAGAGTGATGGGTAGATGCTTCGACGGAGATAAAGAATATGTATTTATCATTCCACTATCCTAAATAGTTTGTCTAATATCTCACAATAACCGAACAAAGGACCGCATGGTTCTAGAAGTTTCTCTAACTGTTAAAGCTGAGCACTTACTACTACAGGAACTGGGGGTCGTAAATGCCTTTCGTCAATAAAACTCACTTCCCCCATCTACATTGGCAAGCAAGCTCAACTCTGAAGCAAAAGACAAGGGGGGCCTCCTAGCCCACATCCTGGGCTGACAAGAGCACTAAACTTATGATATTTCATACCATATCGTGACACCTCCCCCTTTTGGCGTGCGCTACGGCGGCAGGACCTCTCGGTATGCCTCCATGCGCACCTCCGTGGGTTCACCCTGGCGGGACAGTCCATCTGCATTCCCATGCTCCCTGCCCGCTTTGTGTTCAATGGTGAAGTCAAATTGCTGAAGGGCAAGGCTCCAGCGTAGCAACCTGCCATTGGTTCCACACATGGTGCTTAGCCAGCGCAGAGGGTTGTGGTCGGTCACCACAGTGAAGGTGCGACCGTACAAGTAGGGCTGCAAGCGCTGCAGGGCCCAGACTATGGCCAGGCACTCCTTCTCAATGGTGGAGTAGGCCACTTCCCTCAGCAAAAGTTTCCGGCTCAGGTACAACACGGGGTGCTCTTGGTCCTCCGAGTCAACCTGGCTGAGCACAGCACCAAGGCCAAACTCACTGGCGTCAGTCTGTACCAAGAACGGTCGACTGCTGTCGACGGCTTTCAACACAGGGGCGTTGCACAGTGCTGTTTTCAACGCCTGGAAGGCCCCCTCACAGCCATCTGTCCAGTTGACGATGTGGGGTAGCTTCTTCCTGGTGAGGTCCGTCAAAGGTTTTGCCAGGCTACTATAGTGCTGCACGAAGCGCCTATAGTACCCTGCAGTGCCCAGGAAGGACATCACCTGTTTCTTGTTCCTGGGAGTGGGCCAGTTCACGATCACGCCCACTTTGTCAGGCTCTGGCTTTAGGGTGTTTCCACCTACCCGGTGCCCCAGGTAGTGAACCTCCCTCATGCCCATCTGGCACTTTCCCGGCTTGATAGTCAGTCCTGCTCGGTGAATTCGCCCGAGCACCTCTTCGAGATGCTGCAGGTGTTCATCCCAGGAGGGACTGAAGATGGCAATGTCATCTAAGTACGCCACTGCGTACTTCTCCAGTCCCTGAAGCAGGAGATTGACCATCCGCTGGAAAGTGGCAGGGGCATTCTTCATGCCGAAGGGCATGACCGTGGACTCGTACAGTCCAAAGGGTGTGATAAAGGCGGACTTCTCCTGCGCCTCGGGGCTCAGGGGAATCTGCCAGTATCCGCGACTCAGATCCATTATTGTCAGGTATTCTGCGCCAGCTAACTTCTCAAGCAGTTCCTCGATGCGCGGCATTGGGTGCGCGTCAGAGGCTGTAATGGCGTTGAGCCCCCTGTAGTCCACGCAGAACCGGGTGGTCCGGTCCTTCTTTGGCACGAGAACTACAGGTGAGGCCCACGCGCTCTTTGACCGTCGAATCACCCCCAGCTGTAACATCTCATCGATCTCCTGGCGCATAATCTGCTGCACCTGGTCAGAGATTCGATAGGGTGTTCGCCGTAGTGGGGCGTGATTCCCGGTGTCCACCTCGTGGACGGCTAACTCAGTCCGTCCAGGCCGGTTGGAGAACACGACCCGGAAGGGTTCCAGCATGGTTTGCAACTGCAACCGCTGTGGTTCATCTAGCGAGGCGCTTACCTCCACGTCCTCAATGGACCCACGGGCCTTGGCTTGGGCCAGCATGTCCAGGAGGGTGTCTTCCTCCCCGTCTTCGGGTAAGCTGCAGATCGGTAGGACGAAAGGTTCACGTTCGTGATGAGCCTTCATCATGTTGACGTGAAAGGCCTTTCGCCTACCCCGAGTGTGGTCAAGCGTGACCACATAGGTGACCGGGTTGAGCTGTTGGTGGACGATGTACGGGCCCTCCCAGGCTGCCTGAAGCTTATCCGTTGGTACAGGAACCAGCACCCACACCTTTTGACCCACGTGGTAGGTCCGCTCCCGGGCGTTCTGGTCATACCAGTGCTTCTGATCAGCCTGAGCCTGCGTCATGTTGTCATGCACCAACTGCGTCAAGGTCTGCATCTTGTCACGGAAGCGCATGACATACTCCACTATGGACACTTCCGAAGGGTTCGGCTCCTCTTCCCAGGATTCTCTTACCAACCCAAGGGGTCCCCGGACTCGCCTGCCGTACAGGAGCTCGAAGGGGGAGAACCCCGTCGAGGCCTGCGGAACCTCTCTGTAAGCGAATAGCAGGTGTGGGAGGTACCGCTCCCAGTCGCGCCCTTGTGTCTCAACCAGCATGCGTAGCATCTGTTTGAGGGTACCATTGAAGCGTTCACACAAGCCATTGGTCTGTGGGTGATACGCACTCGATACCAGGTGCTTCACCTGCATTTTCTTACAGAGAGCCTCCATTAGGTGAGACATAAATTGGGTCCCTCGATCAGTAAGCATTTCCCTGGGAAATCCTACACGTGAAAAGATGGCCAACAGGGCATCCGCCACCTTATCTGCCCTAATTGACGACAGAGCTACTGCCTCTGGGTACCGGGTAGCGTAGTCTACCACAGTAAGAATATATTGCTTTCCAGAGCTGCTGGGGACGGCCAGCGGGCCCACAATGTCCACCGCAATCCTCTGGAAAGGCTCCTCTATCACTGGCAAAGGGATCAGGGGAGCCTTAAGAGCAGGCCCCGCCTTCCCCACTCTTTGACAGGTGACACAGGAGCGGCAGTAGTTTGACACATCTGTCCCCATCTTAGGCCAATAGAAGTGTTGAGACAGCCGGGCCTTAGTTTTGCTGATCCCCAAGTGTCCAGCTAGCGGGATCTCATGGGCAATCCGCAACAACTCACCCCGGAATTGCTGTGGGACGACCAGCTGTCTTTCCCTCAACCACTCCTTTTGTGATTCTCCGGGTACTGTCTCCCGGTACAACCTTCCTCCTTCCCAGAACACCTTCTCCTTATCAGTCTCGGAGAATGACGTCCCGGCGAGTTGTCTCAAACTCTCTAGGCTCGCATCTGTGTGCAGAGCGGCCTGAAACTCCTGGCTAGGGGAAGCCAGAAGCGACGTCAGGGTCCCTTGCCCACGGGAGCCCTCTGGGACCTGCACTGGGTCCACCTCTGGTTCAGTCACACTGATGACTGAGGAGGGTCCGGAAGGCAGACAGGTATCTGCGTTCCGGGCACTCTGACTGCGGGTGACAGCAGCTACGTAGGCTGTCTCCCCGGGGGTTTCTACAGACCCATCAGCTGACGCTGCTATGGGCTCTACCTCCCCATCCTCCCCCATTACCTCAGGAGCATTGCTACTTAGGGGCCAGTTACCTTCCTCGGTGGCACTGGTCAATTTCATGGCGTCACCTGTCTCACGGTTCCCATGTATCTCCCCATTTCTTGTAGCACCGACACTTGCCCCTGCTAGGGGTTCCTCAGCCATCTCACTCCGCAGAGCAACGTGGCTGAGCACTCCTGTACCTATGGACACATCAACTTTTACAGAAACATCATTATCAGATACAGTTGGCACAGGTACAACATTTTCACCATCAATCCTAGGGAAAAAATGGTTAGCAGATGCATCACTACAAGATAAAGCATGGTCAGGTAACTCATGCGATTTCCCATCATCATCATCATCATCATCATCCCCAGGGTTAACTTTACCCTCATTAGTAGATTGGAGAGGAGGTTCATCCACGAAGTATGCAACCAACCTCCCCAAATCAGTCCCCAACAAAACATCAGTGGGCAAATTATCAGACAGCCCCACTTCCTTCACCCCGCTCCCGGCACCCCAATCAATAAAAACCCGGGCCATCGGTAAGGGACAGCTGATGCCCCCAATCCCAGTGACAGTTAGGGTTTTCCCCGGAATGATTTCTTCAGGGGCCGCCAGTTCGGGTCGGATGAGGGTTCGTTCAGCCCCGGTGTCCTTGAGGCCGGTAGCAACACGACCTCCCACAGTGACGGGCTGTACGTTGTCACACACCCTCCCAACCACACCACCCACCAAAAGAACGGCTGCATTAGGCCCTGGGGCCTGGGATGAGGGGTTCTTCTGCTTGGCTTGACATTGGTGACTGAGGTGTCCAGTCTGCCTGCAGTGGTAACACTGGCGAAGTTCGGTGGTAGGCCTGGTGCTGTTGGCCACGGGGACAGGACCTCTGGTGTGTTGGCTGGCAGGGGTACCGGCGTTGGCTGCAGGCTTACCCCCTCTCCAGCTGGTGGTGACTGGCTTCCGCACTTCCGATCTACGGTTGGCCTCATAGGCATCGGCAATCTGCGCTGCTTTCGTCACATCGTTGGGTTCTCTGTCCATCACGAACTGTCGCACTTCAGTTGGGCAAAGACGGAAGAACTGGTCTTTGATCATCAGGTCTCGCAGCTGTGCAAAGGTGGTCACTGACAGTCCTTGGGTCCACTGGTCAAAGTGGGTCCCCAGTCTATGCACCACATCACTGTAACTGTCGTGTGGGCCACGTAGGAGGGTCCGAAACTTTTTACGGTACACCTCGGGTGTAAGCTGGTACTTGGCTATCAGAGCCTGCTTGATGGCCTCATAGTCACCATCTTGTTCTTGAGGGAGTGCAGCAAACGCCTCCAGGGCTTTTCCTCTCAGCCCTGGTGTCAGGTATCGTGCCCATTCTTGTGTAGGCAGCTGGTACTGTCTGCAGGCTTTCTCAAAGGCCCGCAGAAAAGTGTCCAAGTCCCCATCCTTTTCCATAACCGGAAAGTGGTCGGGCCGGGGCTTTGGTGTCTGAGCGCTGCTGGGCTCACGGCTCTGGGACGACCCCTGCATTTGCAGTTGGGCCATCTGCAGCTGGTACTCCCGCTGCGCTTGGGCCTCTCGCTCGGCTCGCTGGGCCTGGGCCTCTCGCTCGGCTCTCTCTTGGTATTGCTGGATCAGCTGCAGACGTCGGTCCAGGTCATCTGCGGAGCATTGTTGCAGAGCCAGTTGCAGGAGGTGGTCTGCACCCCCCTGGTTGCCAGTAGGGCCCGTATTCAGTGGTTGAACCTCTGCTGCAGCACCACGTTCGCTGGTGCTGGCATCTGCGGCCTCTGGGCTCTGCGAGTGGTCTAGAGCGGCTTCCCATTGCACCAGTTCAGCGACCATTTGAGTCTTGGTCTTGTTCTGGGGGTTCAGGCCATGGTACATGCATATCCCAGCAAGAGTGTCTTTCTTCTGCTGGGTGTACCAGGCTTCTCCTTTCGCAGCCATGGTTGCCAAATAAAAGATAGAATAGAAAAACGAAGAGAAAGGGAAGGGATAATTACCAGTACACAATTGTCTCACAACTAATAAACACTGAGTTCGTTCTCCAAACTTATTTGCGCAGAGTTCTCGCAAGAACTTTCTGCAAGTTTTTAGTGAAAGGAATGATTGCTCAAACCAAATCACTAATGCTCTAATATCCCACCGCTGCCACCAATATGTCACGATTCACACCGTGACTGTCAAGATCCCTCAGCCGCTGCCCACAATATGTCACGGATTGGGGTGACTTTAAACCAACAGACGGCTATCACATGTGCAGGGGGCTTATCCCAGGTATCCCTCCACTGCCACAATGTGATGAAAACACACACACGAGGCTATTGACCTCTTAGTTTACAGCAGGGGCTTATTCTAGGTATCCCACTGCTCTTCAATATACCATGAACTGCAGGGATTTGTGTCTATCCCGCTTACAGTTCCACTTAACACTTGCAGCTCTCTGGCGCCCCCCTTACTCTCAGGTCAGATTAGGTACTGCACCTAGGGTGATTAGTCGCCAGAAACGCTGCCTGCTATGTACTGGCTATTGGGAACACTGCAGCGATGCGATAACTACTCCCACTCAGGCAGGAACAATAATTATCAAGCCGCAGTCGCTACAGGGACCCCCAAAAGCCGGCACACGGTCGCTGCCACCAGCTCCAATTGAACGGGTCTGGAGCCAACCCCCAAAATAGTAGCGTAATTCCCTTCAGAGACAGGGTACGGTTTAGGGCAGGAAGAACGAACTAGTATTAAATAATATACCCCATAAATGATTTTTAGGCAGTGTTTATAAAAATATTTTACAAAGATGTTACAAATGAGACAATTGCAAATATGTACAAGGTAATTACGAAAATAAAAGGATTAAATGAAGAAAAGATAACACTCACATTTCTCAGATCATTGCATGGCAGTCAGCCAGACATCCCAGCTCATTGGATGTGCTGTTCAGGGCTCACAGGAAAAGAGAAGAAGAAGACTGAGCCGGGAGATCTGGCCACAACTTTATAATCTACAGTCTGTGACCTCACAGAAAGGGCTGGCTTTTCCAGATCCTCCTACCTTTCAGTCTGAGTAACTTGGATACAAATTGGTCTAATGCTTATAACTCCGTCCCAGTACATATCAGAGTCATATCACACCCAGCATAGAGCTTGTATTAACATGAGCTTTCTAAGGAGACCAAATATGTCCTATTATTTACAGAGCAATCCCTACTTCTTCCCCCGATGGAGTTAGGCGACTGTGTTTAGAGTGATGGGTAGATGCTTCGACGGAGATAAAGAATATGTATTTATCATTCCACTATCCTAAATAGTTTGTCTAATATCTCACAATAACCGAACAAAGGACCGCATGGTTCTAGAAGTTTCTCTAACTGTTAAAGCTGAGCACTTACTACTACAGGAACTGGGGGTCGTAAATGCCTTTCGTCAATAAAACTCACTTCCCCCATCTACATTGGCAAGCAAGCTCAACTCTGAAGCAAAAGACAAGGGGGGCCTCCTAGCCCACATCCTGGGCTGACAAGAGCACTAAACTTATGATATTTCATACCATATCGTGACAATTGTATTGAGGGGACATCATACTGTGTGAGGAATGTACTGAGGGGACATCATACTGTGTGTGAGGGGGATTGTACTGTGGGGACATCATTCTGTGTGTGAGGGGGACTGTACTGAGGGGACATCATACTGTGTGTGAGGAGGATTGTACTGAGGGGACATCATACTGTGTGAGGGAGATTGTACTGAGGGGACATCATACTGTGTGAGGGAGATTGTACTGAGGGGACATCATACTCTGAGGGGGATTGTACTGAGGGGATATCATACTGTGTGTGAGGAATGTACTGAGGGGACATCATACTGTGTGTGAGGGGGATTGTACTGAGGGGACATCATACTGTGTGACGAATGTACTGAGGGGACATAATACTGTGTGTGAGGGGGATTGTACTGTGGGGACATCATTTTGTGTGTGAGGGGGATTGTACTGAGGGGACATCATACTGTGTGAGGGAGATTGTACTGAGGGGACATCATACTGTGTGTGAGGGGGATTGTACTGAGCGGATATCATACTGTGTGAGGGAGATTGTACTGAGGGGACATCATTCTGTGTGTGAGGGGGATTGTACTGAGGGGACATCATACTGTGTGAGGGGGATTGTACTGAGGGGACATCATACTGTGTGTGAGGGGGATTGTACTGAGCGGACATCATACTGTGTGAGGGAGATTGTACTCAGGGGACATCATACTGTGTGTGAGGGAGATTGTACTGGGTGGACATCATACTGTGAGGGGGATTGTACTGAGGGGACATCATTCTGTGTGTGAGGGGGATTGTACTGAGGGGACATCATACTGTGTGAGGGGGATTGTACTGAGGGGACATCATACTGTGTGTGAGGGGGATTATACTGAGGGGACATCATACTGTGTGTGAGGGGTATTGTACTGAGGGGACATCATACTGTGTGTGAGGGATTGTACTGAGGGGACATCATACTGTGTGTGAGGGATTGTACTGAGGGGACATCATACTGTGTGTGAGGGGGATTGTACTGAGGGGACATCATACTGTGTGTGAGGGGGATTGTACTGAGGGGACATCATACTGTGTGTGAGGGGACTATACTGAGGGGACATCATACTGTGTGAGGTGGATTGTACTGAGGGGACATCATACTGTGTGAGGGGGATTGTACTGAGGGGACATCATACTGTGTGTGAGGGGGATTGTACTGAGGGGACATCATACTGTGTGAGGGGGATTGTACTGAGGGGACATCATACTGTGTGTAAGGGGGATTGTACTGAGGGGACATCATACTGTGTGTGAGGGATTGTACTGAGGGGACATCATACTGTGTGTGAGGGATTGTACTGAGGGGACATCATACTGTGTGTGAGGGGCATTGTACTGAGGGGACATCATACTGTGTGTGAGGGGGATTGTACTGAGGGGACATCATACTGTGTGTGAGGGGACTGTACTGAGGGGACATACTGTGTGAGGTGGATTGTACTGAGGGGACATCATACTGTGTGAGGGGGATTGTACTGAGGGGACATCATACTGTGTGTGAGGGGGATTATACTAAGGGGACATCATACTGTGTGTGAGGGGGATTGTACTGAGGGGACATTATACTGTGTGTGAGGGATTGTACTGAGGGGACATCATACTGTGTGTGAGGGATTGTACTGAGGGGACATCATACTGTGTGTGAGGGAGATTGTACTGAGGGGACATCATACTGTGTGTGAGGGGGATTGTACTGAGGGAACATCATACCGTGTGTGAGGAGGATTGTACTGAGGAGACATCATACTGTGTGAGGAATGAACTGAGGGGACATCATACCGTGTGTGAGGGAGATTGTACTGAGGGGACATCATACTGTGTGTGAGGGGGATTGTACTGAGGGGACATCATTTTGTGTGTAAGGGGGATTGTACTGAGGGGATATCATACTGTGTGTGAGGAATGTACTGAGGGGACATCATACTGTGTGTGAGGGGGATTGTACTGAGGGGACATCATACTGTGTGAGGAATGTACTGAGGGGACATCATACTGTGTGTGAGGGGGATTGTACTGTGGGGACATCATTCTGTGTGTGAGGGGGATTGTACTGAGGGGACATCATACCGTGTGTGAGGAGGATTGTACTGAGGAGACATCATACTGTGTGAGGGAGATTGTACTGAGGGGACATCATACTGTGTGTCAGGGGGATTGTACTGAGGGGACATCATACTGTGTGTGAGGAGGATTGTACTGAGGGGACATCATACTGTGTGAGGAATGTACTGAGGGGACATCATACCGTGTGTGAGGGGGATTGTACTGTGGGGACATCATTCTGTGTGTGAGGGGGATTGTACTGAGGGGACATCATACCGTGTGTGAGGAGGATTGTACTGAGGAGACATCATACTGTGTGAGGGAGATTGTACTGAGGGGACATCATACTGTGTGTGAGGGGGATTGTACTGAGCGGACATCATACTGTGTGAGGGAGATTGTACTGAGGGGACATCATTCTGTGTGTGAGGGGGATTGTACTGAGGGGACATCATACTGTGTGAGGGAGATTGTACTGAGGGGACATCATACTGTGTGTGAGGGGGATGGTACTGAGCGGACATCATACTGTGTGAGGGAGATTGTACTGAGGGGACATCATACTGTGTGTGAGGGAGATTGTACTGAGTGGACATCATACTGTGAGGGGGATTGTACTGAGGGGACATCATTCTGTGTGTGAGGGGGATTGTACTGAGGGGACATCATACTGTGTGAGGGGGATTGTACTGAGGGGACATCATACTGTGTTTGAGAGGGATTATACTGAGGGGACATCATACTGTGTGTGAGGGGGATTGTACTGAGGGGACATCATACTGTGTGTGAGGGATTGTACTGAGGGGACATCATACTGTGTGTGAGGGATTGTACTGAGGGGACATCATACTGTGTGTGAGGGGGATTGTACTGAGGGGACATCATACTGTGTGTGAGGGGGATTGTACTGAGGGGACATCATACTGTGTGTGAGGGGACTATACTGAGGGGACATCATACTGTGTGAGGTGGATTGTACTGAGGGGACATCATACTGTGTGAGGGGGATTGTACTGAGGGGACATCATACTGTGTGTGAGGGGGATTGTACTGAGGGGACATCATACTGTGTGTGAGGGATTGTACTGAGGGGACATCATACTGTGTGTGAGGGATTGTACTGAGGGGACATCATACTGTGTGTGAGGGGGATTGTACTGAGGGGACATCATACTGTGTGTGAGGGGGATTGAACTGAGGGGACATCATACTGTGTGTGAGGGGACTGTACTGAGGGGACATCATACTGTGTGAGGTGGATTGTACTGAGGGGACATCATACTGTGTGAGGGGGATTGTACTGAGGGGATATCATACTGTGTGTGAGGGCGATTATACTGAGGGGACATCATACTGTGTGTGAGGGGGATTGTACTGAGGGGACATCATACTGTGTGTGAGGGATTGTACTGAGGGGACATCATACTGTGTGTGAGGGATTGTAATGAGGGGACATCATACTGTGTGTGAGGGAGATTGTACTGAGGGGACATCATACTGTGTGTGAGGGGGATTGTACTGAGGGAACATCATACCGTGTGTGAGGAGGATTGTACTGAGGAGACATCATACTGTGTGAGGAATGTACTGAGGGGACATCATACCGTGTGTGAGGGGGATTGTACAGTGGGGACATCATTCTGTGTGTGAGGGGGATTGTACTGAGGGAACATCATACCGTGTGTGAGGGGGATTGTACTGAGGGAACATCATACTGTGTGTGAGGGAGATTGTACTGAGGGGACATCATACTGTGTGAGGGGGATTGTACTGAGGGGACATCATACTGTGTGAGGGGGATTGTACTGAGGGGACATCATACTGTGTGTGAGGGATTGTACTGAGGGGACATCATACTGTGTGTGAGGGATTGTACTGAGGGGACATCATACTGTGTGTGAGGGATTGTACTGAGGGGACATCATACTGCGTGTGAGGGGGATTGTACTGAGGGGACATCATACTGTGTGTGAGGGGCATTGTACTGAGGGGACATCATACTGTGTGTGAGGGGACTGTACTGAGGGGACATCATACTGTGTGAGGTGGATTGTACTGAGGGGACATCATACTGTGTGAGGGGGATTGTACTGAGGGGACATCATACTGTATGTGAGGGGGATTATACTGAGGGGACATCATACTGTGTGTAAGGGGGATTGTACTGAGGGGACATCATACTGTGTGTGAGGGATTGTACTGAGGGGACATCATACTGTGTGTGAGGGATTGTACTGAGGGGACATCATACTGTGTGTGAGGGGGATTGTACTGAGGGGACATCATACTGTGTGTGAGGGGGATTGTACTGAGCGGTCATCATACTGTGTGTGAGGGGACTGTACTGAGGGGACATCATACTGTGTGAGGTGGATTGTACTGAGGGGACATCATACTGTGTGAGGGGGATTGTACTGAGGGGACATCATACTGTGTGTGAGGGGGATTATACTGAGGGGACATCATACTGTGTGTAAGGGGGATTGTACTGAGGGGACATCATACTGTGTGTGAGGGATTGTACTGAGGGGACATCATACTGTGTGTGAGGGATTGTACTGAGGGGACATCATACTGTGTGTGAGGGGGATTGTACTGAGGGGACATCATACTGTGTGTGAGGGGGATTGTACTGAGGGGTCATCATACTGTGTGTGAGGGGACTGCACTGAGGGGACATCATACTGTGTGTGAGGGGGATTGTACTGAGGGGACATCATACTGTGTGAGGGAGATTGTACTGAGGGGACATCATACTGTGTGTGAGGGGGATTGTACTGAGCGGACATCATACTGTGTGAGGGAGATTGTACTGAGGGGACATCATACTGTGTGTGAGGGAGATTGTACTGAGGGGACATCATACTGTGTGAGGGAGATTGTATTGAGGGGACATCATACTGTGAGGGGGATTGTACTGAGGGGACATCATTCTGTGTGTGAGGGGGATTATACTGAGGGGACATCATACTGTGTGTGAGGGGTATTGTACTGAGGGAACATCATACTGTGTGAGGTGGATTGTACTGAGGGGACATTATACTGTGTGAGGGGGATTGTACTGAGGGGACATCATACTGTGTGTGAGGGGGATTATACTGAGGGGACATCATACTGTGTGTGAGGGGGATTGTACTGAGGGGACATCATACTGTGTGTGAGGGATTGTACTGAGGGGACGTCATACTGTGTGAGGAATTGTACTGAGGGGACATCATACTGTGTGTGAGGGGGATTGTACTGAGGGGACATCATACTGTGTGAGGGGGATTGTACTGAGGGGACATCATACTGTGTGTGAGGGGGATTGTACTGAGGGGACATCATACTGTGTGTGAGGGATTGTACTGAGGGGACATCATACTGTGTGTGAGGGAGATTGTACTGAGGGGACATCATACTGTGTGAGGGAAATTGTACTGAGGGGACATCATGCTGTGAGGGGGATTGTACTGAGGGGACATCATTCTGTGTGTGAGGGGGATTGTACTGAGGGGACATCATACTGTGTGTGAGGGGGATTGTACTGAGGGAACATCATACTGTGTGAGGTGGATCGTACTGAGGGGACATCATACTGTGTGAGGGGGATTGTACTGAGGGGACATCATACTGTGTGTGAGGGGGATTATACTGAGGGGACATCATACTGTGTGTGAGGGGGATTGTACTGAGGGGACATCATACTGTGTGTGAGGGATTGCACTGAGGGGACATCATACTGTGTGTGAGGGATTGTACTGAGGGGACATCATACTGTGTGTGAGGGGGATTGTACTGAGGGGAACACATACTGTGTGTGAGGGGGATTGTACTGAGGGGACATCATACTGTGTGTGAGGGGACTGTACTGAGGGAACATCATACTGTGTGTGAGGGGGATTGCACTGAGGGGACATCATACCGTGTGTGAGGGGGATTGTACTGAGTGGACATCATACTGCGTGAGGGGGATTGTACTGAGACATCATACTGTGAGGGGGATTGTACTGAGGGGACATCATACTGTGTGTGAGGGGAATGTACTGAGGGGACATCATACTGTGTGTGAGGGGGATTGTACTGCGGGGACATCATACTGTGTGTGAGGGGGATTGTACTGAGCGGACAATATACTGTGTGTGAGGGGGATTGTACTGAGGGGACATCATACTGTGTGAGGGAGATTGTACTGAGGGGACATCATACTGTGTGTGAGGGAGATTGTACTGAGGGGACATCATACTGTGTGAGGGAGATTGTACTGAGGGGACATCATACTGTGTGTGAGGGGGATTGCACTGAGGGGACATCATACCGTGTGTGAGGGGGATTGTACTGAGTGGACATCATACTGCGTGAGGGGGATTGTACTGAGACATCATACTGTGAGGGGGATTGTACTGAGGGGACATCATACTGTGTGTGAGGGGAATTGCACAGAGGGGACATCATACCGTGTGTGAGGGGGATTGTACTGAGTGGACATCATACTGCGTGAGGGGGATTGTACTGAGACATCATACTGTGAGGGGGATTGTACTGAGGGGACATCATACTGTGTGTGAGGGGAATGTACTGAGGGGACATCATACTGTGTGTGAGGGGGATTGTACTGAGGGGACATCATACTGTGTGTGAGGGGGATTATACTGAGGGGACATCATACTGTGTGTGAGGGGGATTGTATTGAGGGGACATCATACTGTGTGTGAGGGATTGTACTGAGGGGACATCATACCGTGTGTGAGGGGGATTGTACTGAGTGGACATCATACTGCGTGAGGGGGATTGTACTGAGACATCATACTGTGAGGGGGATTGTACTGAGGGGACATCATACTGTGTGTGAGGGGAATTGCACTGAGGGGACATCATACCGTGTGTGAGGGGGATTGTACTGAGTGGACATCATACTGCGTGAGGGGGATTGTACTGAGACATCATACTGTGAGGGGGATTGTACTGAGGGGACATCATACTGTGTGTGAGGGGAATGTACTGAGGGGACATCATACTGTGTGTGAGGGGGATTGTACTGAGGGGACATCATACTGTGTGTGAGGGGGATTATACTGAGGGGACATCATACTGTGTGTGAGGGGGATTGTACTGAGGGGACATCATACTGTGTGTGAGGGATTGTACTGAGGGGACATCATACTGTCTGTGAGGGATTGTACTGAGGGGACATCATACTGTGTGTGAGGGGGATTGTACTGAGGGGAACACATACTGTGTGTGAGGGGGATTGTACTGAGGGGACATCATACTGTGTGTGAGGGGACTGTACTGAGGGAACATCATACTGTGTGTGAGGGGGATTGCACTGAGGGGACATCATACCGTGTGTGAGGGGGATTGTACTGAGTGGACATCATACTGCGTGAGGGGGATTGTACTGAGACATCATACTGTGAGGGGGATTGTACTGAGGGGACATCATACTGTGTGTGAGGGGAATGTACTGAGGGGACATCATACTGTGTGTGAGGGGGATTGTACTGCGGGGACATCATACTGTGTGTGAGGGGGATTGTACTGAGCGGACATCATACTGTGTGTGAGGGGGATTGTACTGAGGGGACATCATACTGTGTGAGGGAGATTGTACTGAGGGGACATCATACTGTGTGTGAGGGAGATTGTACTGAGGGGACATCATACTGTGTGAGGGAGATTGTACTGAGGGGACATCATACTGTGAGGGGGATTGTACTGAGGGGACATCATTCTGTGTGTGAGGGGGATTGTACTGAGGGGACATCATACTGTGTGTGAGGGAGATTGTACTGAGGGAACATCATACTGTGTGAGGTGGATTGTACTGAGGGGACATCATACTGTGTGAGGGGGATTGTACTGAGGGGACATCATACTGTGTGTGAGGGGGATTATACTGAGGGGACATCATACTGTGTGTGAGGGGGATTGTACTGAGGGGACATCATACTGTGTGTGAGGGATTGTACTGTGGGGACATCATACTGTGTGGGGGCAATGTACTGTGGGGAAACCATACTGTGTGTGAGGGGGATTGTACTGAGGGGACATCATACTGTGTGTGAGGAGGATTGTACTGAGGGGACATCATACTGTGTGTGAGGGGGATTGTACTGAGGGGACATCATACCATGTGTTACCATGTGTGGGGAGATTGTACTGTTAGGACATCATACCGTGTGTGAGGGGGATTGTACTTTAGGGGACATCATACCGTGTGTGAGGAGGATTGTACTGTGGGGACATCATACTGTGTGTGAGGGGGCTGGTACTGAGGGGACATCATACTGTGTGTGAGGGGGATTGTACTGAGGGGACATCATACTGTGTGAGGGGGATTGTACTGATGGGACATCATACTGTGTGTGAGGGGGATTGCACTGTGGGGACATCATACCGTGTGTGAAGGGGATTGTACTGAGGGGACATCATACTGTGTGTGAAGGATTGTACTGAGGGGATATCATACCAATATGTGAGGGTGATTGTACTGAGGGGACATCATACTCTGTGTGAGGGGGATTGTACTGTGGGGACATCATACTGTGTGTGAGGAGGATTGTACTGAGGGGACATCATACCGTGTGTGAAGGGGATTGTACTGAGGGGACATCATACCGTGTGTGAGGGGGATTGTACTGAGGGGACATCATACTGTGTGTGAGGGGGATTGTACTGAGGGGACATCATACTGTGTGTGAGGGGGATTGTACTGAGGGGACATCATACTGTGTGTGAGGAGGATTGTACTGCGGGGATATCATACTGTGTGTGAGGGGGATTGTACTGATGGGACATCATACTGTGTGTGAGGGGGACTGCACTGTGGGGACATCATACCGTGTGTGAAGGGGATTGTACTGAGGGGGCATCATACTGTGTGTGAAGGATTGTACTGAGGGGATATCATACCATGTGTGAGGGTGATTGTACTGAGGGGACATCATACTGTGTGTGAGGGGGATTGTACTGAGGGGACATCATACTGTGTGTGAGGGGGATTGTACTGAGGGAACATCATACCGTGTGTGAGGAGGATTGTACTGAGGAGACATCATACTGTGTGAGGAATGTACTGAGGGGACATCATACCGTGTGTGAGGGGGATTGTACTGTGGGGACATCATTCTGTGTGTGAGGGGGAATGTACTGAGGGAACATCATACCGTGTGTGAGGGGGACTGTACTGAGGGAACATCATACTGTGTGTGAGGGAGATTGTACTGAGGGGACATCATACTGTGTGTGAGGGGGATTGTACTGAGGGAACATCATACCGTGTGTGAGGAGGATTGTACTGAGGAGACATCATACTGTGTGTGAGGAATGTACTGAGGGGACATCATACCGTGTGTGAGGGGGATTGTACTGTGGGGACATCATTCTGTGTGTGAGGGGGATTGTACTGAGGGGACATCATACCGTGTGTGAGGAGGATTGTACTGAGGGAACATCATACCGTGTGTGAGGAGGATTGTACTGAGGAGACATCATACTGTGTGAGGAATGTACTGAGGGGACATCATACCGTGTGTGAGGGGGATTGTACTGAGGGGACATCATACTGTGTGAGGGGGATTGTACTGAGGGGACATCATACTGTGTGAGAGGGGGATTATACTGAGGGGACATCATACTGTGTGTGAGGGGGATTGTACTGAGGGGACATCATACTGTGTGTGAGGGATTGTACTGAGGGGACATCATACTGTGTGTGAGGGATTGTACTGAGGGGACATCATACTGTGTGTGAGGGAGATTGTACTGAGGGGACATCATATTGTGTGTGAGGGGGATTGTACTGAGGGAACATCATACCGTTTGTGAGGAGGATTGTACTGAGGAGACATCATACTGTGTGAGGAATGTACTGAGGGGACATCATACCGTGTGTGAGGGGGATTGTACTGTGGGGACATCATTCTGTGTGTGAGGGGGAATGTACTGAGGGAACATCATACCGTGTGTGAGGGGGATTGTACTGAGGGAACATCATACTGTGTGTGAGGGATATTGTACTGAGGGGACATCATACTGTGTGTGAGGGGGATTGTACTGAGGGAACATCATACCGTGTGTGAGGAGGATTGTACTGAGGAGACATCATACTGTGTGTGAGGAATGTACTGAGGGGACATCATACCGTGTGTGAGGGGGATTGTACTGTGGGGACATCATTCTGTGTGTGAGGGGGATTGTACTGAGGGGACATCATACCGTGTGTGAGGAGGATTGTACTGAGGAGACATCATACTGTGTGAGGGAGATTGTACTGAGGGGACATCATACTGTGTGTGAGGGGGATTGTACTGAGGACACATCATACCGTGTGTGAGGAGAATTGTACTGAGGAGACATCATACTGTGTGAGGGAGATTGTACTGAGGGGACATCATACTGTGTGAGGGAGATTGTACTGAGGGGACATCATACTGTGTGTGAGGGAGATTGTACTGAGCGGACATCATACTGTGTGAGGGAGATTGTAATGAGGGGACATCATACTGTGTGTGAGGGAGATTGTACTGAGTGGACATCATACTGTGTGAGGGAGATTGTACTGAGGGGACATCATACTATGAGGGGGATTGTACTGAGGGGACATCATTCTGTGTGTGAGAGGGATTGTACTGAGGGGACATCATACTGTGTGAGGGGGATTGTACTGAGGGGACATCATACTGTGTGTGAGGGGGATTATACTGAGGGGACATCATACTGTGTGTGAGGGATTGTACTGAGGGGACATCATACTGTGTGTGAGGGTTTGTACTGAGGGGACATCATACTGTGTGAGGGGGATTGTACTGAGGGGACATCATACTGTGTGTGAGGGGGATTGTACTGAGGGGACATCATACTGTGTGTGAGGGGACTGTACTGAGGGGACATCATACTGTGTGAGGTGGATTGTACTGAGGGGACATCATACTGTGTGAGGGGGATTGTACTGAGGGGACATCATACTGTGTGTGAGGGGGATTATACTGAGGGGACATCATACTGTGTGTGAGGGGGATTGTACTGAGGGGACATCATACTGTGTGTGAGGGATTGTACTGAGGGGACATCATACTGTGTGTGAGGGATTGTACTGAGGGGACATCATACTGTGTGTGAGGGGGATTGTACTGAGGGGACATCATACTGTGTGTGAGGGGGATTGTACTGAGGGGACATCATACTGTGTGTGAGGCATTGTACTGAGGAGACATCATACTGTGTGTGAGGGATTGTACTGAGGGGACATCATACTGTGTGTGAGGGGGATTGTACTGAGGGGACATCATACTGTGTGTGAGGGGGATTGTACTGAGGGGACATCATACTGTGTGTGAGGGGACTGTACTGAGGGGACATCTGTTATGATTTTCCCAATGGCAGGGAAATCAAAATAACAACGGACTAGCTCTCGGGTGATGGGAACTTAAGTGACCGTGACCTGAACCTGACACGACACTGGAAGTAGCCGGGGAGTGTTTCCTACGATGCCCTAGACACCACGCGCCAGCCGGAGATCTAACTACCCCTATCAGAGGAATATACAGGCCTGCCTTACCTCCAGAGATGAACCCCAAAAGGAGATAGCAGCCCCCCACAGATATTGACGGTGAGTCAAGAGGAAAAGACATACGTAGGATGAACAGCAGATTTAGCACAGTGAGGTCCGCTTACTAGATAGCAGAAGTACAGGAAAGAGTTACTTCACGGTCAACTTCAAAACACTACTCAAAAACACCATCCTGAAATTACTTTAAAACTCCAGTGACAACTCATGCCACTGGAGTGGCAATTTCAGTCCACGAGAGCTTCCAGCTACAGAGAGTCACATTGCAAATAGCTGGACAAAAATAGCATAAACTAGAAACAAAATTCAACTTAGCTGAACAGGATCTTGAGGCAGGAGAATGCAACAGAATGCTACTGATACATTGTTGGCCGGCATCAGACCAGCAGCCAAGCAGCCTTAAATAGGAAACTCCCCTAATGGGTGTCAACAGGTGATCAAGGATAGAAGAAGGCAAATAAGTGGCACTACCATAAAACACCACCGGGGGAGCCCACAAACAGAATTCACAACAGTACCCCCCCCTTAAGGAGGGGGCACCGAACCCTCACCAGAACCACCAGGGCGATCTGGATGAGCACTATGAAATGCACAAACCAAATCAGGAGCATGAACATCAGATGCTGTCACCCAAGAATTATCCTCCTGACCATAGCCTTTCCACTTAACCAGATACTGAAGTTTCCGTCTGGAAACACGGGAGTCCAAGATCTTTTCCACCACATACTCCAACTCACCCTCAACCAGCACAGGAGCAGGAGGATCAGCAGACGGAACAACCGGCACCTCATACCTCCGCAACAATGACCGATGAAAAACATTATGAATAGTAAAAGATGCTGGGAGGTCCAAACGAAAGGACACAGGATTGAGAACCTCCAGAATCCTATAAGGGCCGATAAACCGAGGCTTAAACTTAGGAGACGAGACCTTCATAGGAACAAATCGAGAAGACAACCAAACCAGGTCCCCAACACAAAGACGAGGACCGACACGCCGATGACGATTAGTGAACTGTTGAGTCTTCTCCTGGGACAACTTCAGATTGTCCACAACCTGTCCCCAAATCTGATGCATTCTATCAACCACAGCATCTACTCCAGGACAATCCGAAGACTCCAATTGACCGGACGAAAAGCGAGGGTGAAACCCTGAATTACAAAAAAATGGAGAAACCAAAGTGGCAGAACTGGCCCGATTGTTAAGGGCAAACTCTGCCAATGGCAAAAAATCAAGCCAATCGTCCTGATCAGCGGACACAAAACACCTCAAGTAAGTCTCCAAGGTCTGATTAGTACGCTCAGTCTGGCCATTAGTCTGAGGATGGAATGCAGACGAGAAAGACAAGTCGATGCCCATCCTGGCACAGAACGCCCGCCAAAATCTAGACACAAACTGAGTACCCCTGTCAGACACTATATTCTCAGGAATACCATGCAAACGCACAACATTCTGAAAAAATAGAGGGACCAGCTCAGAGGAGGAGGGCAATTTGGGCAAAGGTACCAAGTGAACCATCTTGGAAAAACGGTCACACACCACCCAGATGACAGACATCCTACGAGAAACAGGAAGGTCAGAAATAAAGTCCATAGAGATGTGCGTCCAAGGCCTCTTAGGAATAGGCAAGGGCAACAACAACCCGCTGGCCCGGGAACAGCAGGGCTTAGCCCGAGCACAAACATCACAAGACTGCACAAAAATACGTACATCTCGAGACAAGGAAGGCCACCAGAAGGACCTAGACACCAGATCCCTGGTGCCAAAAATTCCAGGATGACCTGCCAACGCGGAAGAGTGAACCTCCGAAATAACTCTACTGGTCCAGTCATCAGGGACAAACAGTCTACCAGGCGGACAGCGATCAGGCCTATCCACCTGAAACTCCTGCAAAGAGCGCCGCAGGTCTGGGGAGACAGCTGACAATATCACCCCATCCTTCAGGATGCCAGTAGGTTCAGAATCACCAGGCGAGTCAGGCTCAAAACTCCTAGAGAGGGCATCCGCCCTCACATTCTTAGACCCAGGCAGATATGAAACCACAAAGTTAAATCGAGAGAAAAACAACGACCAGCGCGCCTGTCTAGGATTCAGACGCCTGGCTGACTCAAGATAAATTAGATTTTTGTGGTCAGTCAAGACCACCACCTGGTGTCTAGCACCCTCAAGCCAATGACGCCACTCCTCAAATGCCCACTTCATGGCCAAGAGCTCCCGATTTCCAACATCATAATTTCGCTCAGCGGGCGAAAACTTTCGAGAGAAAAACGCACATGGTCTCATCACTGAGCAGTCAGGACCTTTCTGCGACAAAACTGCACCTGCTCCGATCTCAGAAGCATCTACTTCAACCTGGAACGGGAGCGAAACATCAGGCTGGCGCAACACAGGAGCAGAAGAAAAGCGGCGCTTAAGCTCCCGAAAGGCCTCCACAGCCGCAGAGGACCAATTAGCAACATCAGCACCCTTCTTGGTCAAATCAGTCAAAGGTTTAGCAATGGCAGAAAAACCCGCTATGAATCGGCGATAGAAATTAGCAAATCCCAAGAATTTCTGAAGACTCTTTAGAGAAGTAGGTTGTACCCAATCACAAATAGCCTGAACCTTAACAGGGTCCATCTCCATAGATGAAGGGGAAAAAATATATCCCAAAAAGGAAATTCTCTGAACCCCAAAAATACACTTTGAGCCCTTCACAAATAGAGAATTAGCTCGTAAAACCTGAAAAACTCTCCTGACCTGTTGAACATGAGATTCCCAGTCCTCCGAAAAAATCAAAATATCATCCAAATACACAATCATAAATTTATCCAGATATTCACGGAAAATATCGTGCATAAAGGACTGAAAAACGGAAGGGGCATTCGCGAGACCGAAAGGCATTACCAAATACTCAAAATGGCCTTCAGGCGTATTAAATGCGGTCTTCCACTCATCCCCCTGCTTAATCCGCACCAAATTATACGCACCACGTAGATCGATCTTAGTGAACCACTTCGCCCCCTTTATGCGAGCAAAAAGATCAGTCAGTAAAGGTAACGGGTACTGGTATTTAACTGTAATCTTATTCAGAAGTCGATAGTCGATACAAGGTCTCAATGAACCATCCTTTTTACCCACAAAGAAAAACCCTGCCCCCAGTGGAGACAAAGAGGGGCGAATATGACCCTTTTCCAAAGATTCTCTGATATACTCCCGCATAGCAGTATGTTCAGGTACAGACAAATTAAACAAGCGACCCTTAGGAAATTTACTACCGGGAATCAACTCAATAGCGCAGTCACACTCTCTGTGAGGGGGGAGAGAATCAGTTTTAGGCTCCTGAAAGACATCATAAAAATCTGACAGAAATGCTGGGATCTCAGAGGGAGTAGATGAAGAAATGGGAACCAAAGGTGCATCCCCATGAATCCCCTGACATCCCCAGCTCAGCACAGACATTGATCTCCAGTCCAAGACTGGATTATGAATTTGTAACCATGGTAATCCAAGTACTAATACGTCATGTAGATTATATAACACAAGGAAACGAATAATCTCCTGATGGTCTGGGGAAAGATGCATAGTCACTTGTGTCCAATATTGTGGTTTATTGCTAGCCAAAGGTGTAGAATCAATACCCTTTAAGGGAATAGAAACCTCCAGAGGCTCTAAATCAAACCCACAACACTTGGCAAAGGACCAATCCATGAGACTCAGAGCGGCGCCAGAATCCACATAAGCATCCACAGTAACAGATGATAAAGTACAAATCAATGTCACGGACAAAAGAAATTTAGACTGCAAGGTACCCATAGAAAAAGATTTATCAACCTTTTTATCAACCTTCTTTATGCGTTTAGAGCATGCTGATATAACATGAGCTGGATCTCCACAATAGAAGCACAACCCATTTTTGCGCCTGTAATTCTGTCGTTCGCCTCTAGACAATACACTATCGCATTGCATATGCTCTGGTGCCTTTTCAGAGGTCACCGCCAAATGATGCACAGGTTTTTGCTCAGAAGATACCGCCATATGGTGCACAGGTTTTTGCTCAGAAGATACCGCCATATGGTGCACAGGTTTTTGCTCAAAAGATACCGCCATATGGTGCACAGATTTTTGCTCAGAAGATACCGCCATATGGTGCACAGATTTGCGCTCCCGTAAACGCCGATCAATCTGGATAGCCAATTTCATGGCATCATTCAGACCTGTAGGCACAGGGAACCCCACCATGACATCCTTCACGGCATCAGAGAGACCTTCTCTGAAATTAGCTGCTAGAGCGCACTCATTCCATTTAGTAAGCACCGACCATTTACGAAATTTTTGGCAGTATATCTCAGCTTCATCTTGCCCTTGGGAAAGAGCTATCAAGGCTTTCTCAGCAAAAATCTCTAAATTAGGTTCTTCATAAAGCAACCCCAAAGCCAGAAAAAACGCATCCACATTTAATAACGCAGGATCCCCTGGCGACAATGCAAATGCCCAACTTTGTGGGTCACCCCGCAATAGAGAAATAACAATTTTAACCTGTTGCGCAGGATCACCAGCAGAGTGAGATTTCAGAGACAAAAACAATTTACAATTCTCTCTGAAATTCAAAAAACGGGATCTGTCTCCGGTAAAAAATTCAGGCATAGGGATCTTAGGTTCAGACATTGGAGCACGTATAACAAAATCTTGTAAGTTCTGGACCTTTGTAGCCAGGTTATTCAGACCTGCAACCAAACTCTGTGGATCCATGATTCAAACAGGTGTAACCAAAGCCATTCAGAGATTAAGAGGAGAGGAAAAAAAAAAAGGCTGAAGACTGCAGTTTAAGCAAGGAGTACAAATAAGCACTAAGGTGCACTTTCCAAACACAGAAGGAAAAAAAAAACCTTTTCATATCCTTTCCTGCTTTAGTGCATAGTTTTAACACATGTTGGCCGGCCAAACTGTTATGATTTTCCCAATGGCAGGGAAATCAAAATAACAACGGACTAGCTCTCGGGTGATGGGAACTTAAGTGACCGTGACCTGAACCTGACACGACACTGGAAGTAGCCGGGGAGTGTTTCCTACGATGCCCTAGACACCACGCGCCAGCCGGAGATCTAACTACCCCTATCAGAGGAATATACAGGCCTGCCTTACCTCCAGAGATGACCCCCAAAAGGAGATAGCAGCCCCCCACAGATATTGACGGTGAGTCAAGAGGAAAAGACATACGTAGGATGAACAGCAGATTTAGCACAGTGAGGTCCGCTTACTAGATAGCAAAAGTACAGGAAAGAGTTACTTCACGGTCAACTTCAAAACACTACTCAAAAACACCATCCTGAAATTACTTTAAAACTCCAGTGACAACTCATGCCACTGGAGTGGCAATTTCAGTCCACGAGAGCTTCCAGCTACAGAGAGTCACATTGCAAATAGCTGGACAAAAATAGCATAAACTAGAAACAAAATTCAACTTAGCTGAACAGGATCTTGAGGCAGGAGAATGCAACAGAATGCTACTGATACATTGTTGGCCGGCATCAGACCAGCAGCCAAGCAGCCTTAAATAGGAAACTCCCCTAATGGGTGTCAACAGGTGATCAAGGATAGAAGAAGGCAAATAAGTGGCACTACCATAAAACACCACCGGGGGAGCCCACAAACAGAATTCACAACAGACATCATACTGTGTGAGGTGGATTGTTCTGAGGGGACATCATACTGTGTGAGGGGGATTGTACTGAGGGGACATCATACTGTGTGTGAGGGGGATTATACTGAGGGGACATCATACTGTGTGTGAGGGGGATTGTACTGAGCGGACATCATACTGTGTGAGGGAGATTGTAATGAGGGGACATCATACTGTGTGTGAGGGAGATTGTACTGAGTGGACATCATACTGTGTGAGGGAGATTGTACTGAGGGGACATCATACTATGAGGGGGATTGTACTGAGGGGACATCATTCTGTGTGTGAGGGGGATTGTACTGAGGGGACATCATACTGTGTGAGGGGGATTGTACTGAGGGGACACCATACTGTGTGTGAGGGGGATTATACTGAGGGGACATCATACTGTGTGTGAGGGATTGTACTGAGGGGACATCATACTGTGTGTGAGGGTTTGTACTGAGCGGACATCATACTGTGTGAGGGGGATTGTACTGAGGGGACATCATACTGTGTGTGAGGGGGATTGTACTGAGGGGACATCATACTGTGTGTGAGGGGACTGTACTGAGGGGACATCATACTGTGTGAGGTGGATTGTACTGAGGGGACATCATACTGTGTGAGGGGGATTGTACTGAGGGGACATCATACTGTGTGTGAGGGGGATTATACTGAGGGGACATCATACTGTGTGTGAGGGGGATTGTACTGAGGGGACATCATACTGTGTGTGAGGGATTGTACTGAGGGGACATCATACTGTGTGTGAGGGATTGTACTGAGGGGACATCATACTGTGTGTGAGGGGGATTGTACTGAGGGGACATCATACCGTGTGTGAGGGGGATTGTACTGAGGGGACATCATTCTGTGTGTGAGGGAGATTGTACTGAGGGGACATCATACTGTGTGTGAGGGGGATTGTACTGAGCGGACATCATACTGTGTGAGGGAGATTGTACTGAGGGGACATCATACTGTGTGTGAGGGAGATTGTACTGAGGGGACATCATACTGTGTGAGGGGGATTGTACTGAGGGGACATCATACTGTGTGTGTTATGGGGATTATACTGAGGGGACATCATACTGTGTGTGAGGGGGATTGTACTGAGGGGACATCATACTGTGTGTGAGGGATTGTACTGAGGGGACATCATACTGTGTGTGAGGAATTGTACTGAGGGGACATCATACTGTGTGTGAGGGGGATTGTACTGAGCGGACATCATACTGTGTGAGGGAGATTGTACTGAGGGGACATCATACTGTGTGTGAGGGAGATTGTAATGAGGGGACATCATACTGTGTGAGGGAGATTGTACTGAGGGGACATCATACTGTGAGGGGGATTGTACTGAGGGGACATCATTCTGTGTGTGAGGGAGATTGTACTGAGGGGACATCATACTGTGTGAGGGAGATTGTACTGAGGGGACATCATACTGTGAGGGGGATTGTACTGAGGGGACATCATTCTGTGTGTGAGGGGGATTGTACTGAGGGGACATCATACTGTGTGTGAGGTGGATTGTACTGAGGGGACATCATACTGTGTGAGGGGGATTGTACTGAGGGGACATCATACTGTGTGTGTTATGGGGATTATACTGAGGGGACATCATACTGTGTGTGAGGGGGATTGTACTGAGGGGACATCATACTGTGTGTGAGGGATTGTACTGAGGGGACATCATACTGTGTGTGAGGAATTGTACTGAGGGGACATCATACTGTGTGTGAGGGGGATTGTACTGAGGGGACATCATACTGTGTGTGAGGGGGATTGTACTGAGGGGACATCATACTGTGTGTGAGGGGACTGTACTGAGGGACATCATACTGTGTGTGAGGGGGATTGTACTGAGGGGACATCATACCGTGTGTGAGGGAGATTGTACTGAGGGAACATCATACCGTGTGTGAGAGGAATTGTACTGAGGAGACATCATACTGTGTGAGGGAGATTGTACTGAGGGGACATCATACTGTGTGTGAGGGGGATTGTACTGAGCGGACATCATACTGTGTGTGAGGGGGATTGTACTGAGGGGACATCATACTGTGTGAGGGAGATTGTACTGAGGGGACATCATACTGTGTGTGAGGGAGATTGTACTGAGGGGACATCATACTGTGTGAGGGAGATTGTACTGAGGGGACATCATACTGTGAGGGGGATTGTACTGAGGGGACATCATTCTGTGTGTGAGGGGGATTGTACTGAGGGGACATCATACTGTGTGTGAGGGGGATTGTACTGAGGGAACATCATACTGTGTGAGGTGGATTGTACTGAGGGGACATCATACTGTGTGAGGGGGATTGTACTGAGGGAACATCATACTGTGTGTGAGGGGGATTGTACTGAGGGGACATCATACTGTGTGTGAGGGATTGTACTGAGGGGACATCATACTGTGTGTGAGGGAGATTGTACTGAGGGGACATCATACTGTGTGAGGGAAATTGTACTGAGGGGACATCATGCTGTGAGGGGGATTGTACTGAGGGGACATCATTCTGTGTGTGAGGGGGATTGTACTGAGGGGACATCATACTGTGTGTGAGGGGGATCGTACTGAGGGAACATCATACTGTGTGAGGTGGATCGTACTGAGGGGACATCATACTGTGTGAGGGGGATTGTACTGAGGGGACATCATACTGTGTGTGAGGGGGATTATACTGAGGGGACATCATACTGTGTGTGAGGGGGATTGTACTGAGGGGACATCATACTGTGTGTGAGGGATTGTACTGAGGGGACATCATACTGTGTGTGAGGGATTGTACTGAGGGGACATCATACTGTGTGTGAGGGGGATTGTACTGAGGGGAACACATACTGTGTGTGAGGGGGATTTTACTGAGGGGACATCATACTGTGTGTGAGGGGACTGTACTGAGGGAACATCATACTGTGTGTGAGGGGGATTGCACTGAGGGGACATCATACCGTGTGTGAGGGGGATTGTACTGAGTGGACATCATACTGCGTGAGGGGGATTGTACTGAGACATCATACTGTGAGGGGGATTGTACTGAGGGGACATCATACTGTGTGTGAGGGGAATGTACTGAGGGGACATCATACTGTGTGTGAGGGGGATTGTACTGCGGGGACATCATACTGTGTGTGAGGGGGATTGTACTGAGCGGACATCATACTGTGTGTGAGGGGGATTGTACTGAGGGGACATCATACTGTGTGAGGGAGATTGTACTGAGGGGACATCATACTGTGTGTGAGGGAGATTGTACTGAGGGGACATCATACTGTGTGAGGGAGATTGTACTGAGGGGACATCATACTGTGAGGGGGATTGTACTGAGGGGACATCATTCTGTGTGTGAGGGGGATTGTACTGAGGGGACATCATACTGTGTGTGAGGGAGATTGTACTGAGGGAACATCATACTGTGTGAGGTGGATTGTACTGAGGGGACATCATACTGTGTGAGGGGGATTGTACTGAGGGGACATCATACTGTGTGTGAGGGGGATTATACTGAGGGGACATCATACTGTGTGTGAGGGGGATTGTACTGAGGGGACATCATACTGTGTGTGAGGGATTGTACTGAGAGGACATCATACTGTGTGTGAGGGATTGTACTGAGGGGACATCATACTGTGTGAGGGGGATTGTACTGAGGGGACATCATACTGTGTGTGAGGGGGATTATACTGAGGGGACATCATACCGTGTGTGAGGGGGATTGTACTGAGGGAACATCATACCGTGTGTGAGAGGAATTGTACTGAGGAGACATCATACTGTGTGAGGGAGATTGTACTGAGGGGACATCATACTGTGAGGGGGATTGTACTGAGGGGACATCATTCTGTGTGTGAGGGGGATTGTACTGAGGGGACATCATACTGTGTGTGAGGGGGATTGTACTGAGGGGACATCATACTGTGTGTGAGGGATTGTACTGAGGGGACATCATACTGTGTGTGAGGGATTGTACTGAGGGGACATCATACTGTGTGTGAGGGGGATTGTACTGAGGGGACATCATACTGTGTGTGAGGGGGATTGTACTGAGGGGACATCATACTGTGTGTGAGGGGACTGTACTGAGGGGACATCATACTGTGTGAGGTGGATTGTACTGAGGGGACATCATACTGTGTGAGGGGGATTGTACTGAGGGAACATCATACTGTGTGTGAGGGGGATTGTACTGAGGGGACATCATACTGTGTGTGAGGGATTGTACTGAGGGGACATCATACTGTGTGTGAGGGAGATTGTACTGAGGGGACATCATACTGTGTGAGGGAAATTGTACTGAGGGGACATCATGCTGTGAGGGGGATTGTACTGAGGGGACATCATTCTGTGTGTGAGGGGGATTGTACTGAGGGGACATCATACTGTGTGTGAGGGGGATCGTACTGAGGGAACATCATACTGTGTGAGGTGGATCGTACTGAGGGGACATCATACTGTGTGAGGGGGATTGTACTGAGGGGACATCATACTGTGTGTGAGGGGGATTATACTGAGGGGACATCATACTGTGTGTGAGGGGGATTGTACTGAGGGGACATCATACTGTGTGTGAGGGATTGTACTGAGGGGACATCATACTGTGTGTGAGGGATTGTACTGAGGGGACATCATACTGTGTGTGAGGGGGATTGTACTGAGGGGAACACATACTGTGTGTGAGGGGGATTTTACTGAGGGGACATCATACTGTGTGTGAGGGGACTGTACTGAGGGAACATCATACTGTGTGTGAGGGGGATTGCACTGAGGGGACATCATACCGTGTGTGAGGGGGATTGTACTGAGTGGACATCATACTGCGTGAGGGGGATTGTACTGAGACATCATACTGTGAGGGGGATTGTACTGAGGGGACATCATACTGTGTGTGAGGGGAATGTACTGAGGGGACATCATACTGTGTGTGAGGGGGATTGTACTGCGGGGACATCATACTGTGTGTGAGGGGGATTGTACTGAGACATCATACTGTGAGGGGGATTGTACTGAGGGGACATCATACTGTGTGTGAGGGGAATGTACTGAGGGGACATCATACTGTGTGTGAGGGGGTTTGTACTGAGCGGACATCATACTGTGTGAGGGGGATTGTACTGAGGGGACATCATACTGTGTGTGAGGGGGATTGTACTGAGGGGACATCATACTGTGTGTGAGGGGACTGTACTGAGGGGACATCATACTGTGTGAGGTGGATTGTACTGAGGGGACATCATACTGTGTGAGGGGGATTGTACTGAGGGGACATCATACTGTGTGTGAGGGGGATTATACTGAGGGGACATCATACTGTGTGTGAGGGGGATTGTACTGAGGGGACATCATACTGTGTGTGAGGGATTGTACTGAGGGGACATCATACTGTGTGTGAGGGATTGTACTGAGGGGACATCATACTGTGTGTGAGGGGGATTGTACTGAGGGGACATCATACCGTGTGTGAGGGGGATTGTACTGAGGGGACATCATTCTGTGTGTGAGGGAGATTGTACTGAGGGGACATCATACTGTGTGTGAGGGGGATTGTACTGAGCGGACATCATACTGTGTGAGGGAGATTGTACTGAGGGGACATCATACTGTGTGTGAGGGAGATTGTACTGAGGGGACATCATACTGTGTGAGGGGGATTGTACTGAGGGGACATCATACTGTGTGTGTTATGGGGATTATACTGAGGGGACATCATACTGTGTGTGAGGGAGATTGTACTGAGGGGACATCATACTGTGTGAGGGAGATTGTACTGAGGGGACATCATACTGTGAGGGGGATTGTACTGAGGGGACATCATTCTGTGTGTGAGGGGGATTGTACTGAGGGGACATCATACTGTGTGTGAGGGGGATTGTACTGAGGGAACATCATACTGTGTGAGGTGGATTGTACTGAGGGGACATCATACTGTGTGAGGGGGATTGTACTGAGGGAACATCATACTGTGTGTGAGGGGGATTGTACTGAGGGGACATCATACTGTGTGTGAGGGATTGTACTGAGGGGACATCATACTGTGTGTGAGGGAGATTGTACTGAGGGGACATCATACTGTGTGAGGGAAATTGTACTGAGGGGACATCATGCTGTGAGGGGGATTGTACTGAGGGGACATCATTCTGTGTGTGAGGGGGATTGTACTGAGGGGACATCATACTGTGTGTGAGGGGGATCGTACTGAGGGAACATCATACTGTGTGAGGTGGATCGTACTGAGGGGACATCATACTGTGTGAGGGGGATTGTACTGAGGGGACATCATACTGTGTGTGAGGGGGATTATACTGAGGGGACATCATACTGTGTGTGAGGGGGATTGTACTGAGGGGACATCATACTGTGTGTGAGGGATTGTACTGAGGGGACATCATACTGTGTGTGAGGGATTGTACTGAGGGGACATCATACTGTGTGTGAGGGGGATTGTACTGAGGGGAACACATACTGTGTGTGAGGGGGATTTTACTGAGGGGACATCATACTGTGTGTGAGGGGACTGTACTGAGGGAACATCATACTGTGTGTGAGGGGGATTGCACTGAGGGGACATCATACCGTGTGTGAGGGGGATTGTACTGAGTGGACATCATACTGCGTGAGGGGGATTGTACTGAGACATCATACTGTGAGGGGGATTGTACTGAGGGGACATCATACTGTGTGTGAGGGGAATGTACTGAGGGGACATCATACTGTGTGTGAGGGGGATTGTACTGCGGGGACATCATACTGTGTGTGAGGGGGATTGTACTGAGCGGACATCATACTGTGTGTGAGGGGGATTGTACTGAGGGGACATCATACTGTGTGAGGGAGATTGTACTGAGGGGACATCATACTGTGTGTGAGGGAGATTGTACTGAGGGGACATCATACTGTGTGAGGGAGATTGTACTGAGGGGACATCATACTGTGAGGGGGATTGTACTGAGGGGACATCATTCTGTGTGTGAGGGGGATTGTACTGAGGGGACATCATACTGTGTGTGAGGGAGATTGTACTGAGGGAACATCATACTGTGTGAGGTGGATTGTACTGAGGGGACATCATACTGTGTGAGGGGGATTGTACTGAGGGGACATCATACTGTGTGTGAGGGGGATTATACTGAGGGGACATCATACTGTGTGTGAGGGGGATTGTACTGAGGGGACATCATACTGTGTGTGAGGGATTGTACTGAGAGGACATCATACTGTGTGTGAGGGATTGTACTGAGGGGACATCATACTGTGTGAGGGGGATTGTACTGAGGGGACATCATACTGTGTGTGAGGGGGATTGTACTGAGGGGACATCATACCGTGTGTGAGGGGGATTGTACTGAGGGAACATCATACCGTGTGTGAGAGGAATTGTACTGAGGAGACATCATACTGTGTGAGGGAGATTGTACTGAGGGGACATCATACTGTGAGGGGGATTGTACTGAGGGGACATCATTCTGTGTGTGAGGGGGATTGTACTGAGGGGACATCATACTGTGTGTGAGGGGGATTGTACTGAGGGGACATCATACTGTGTGTGAGGGATTGTACTGAGGGGACATCATACTGTGTGTGAGGGATTGTACTGAGGGGACATCATACTGTGTGTGAGGGGGATTGTACTGAGGGGACATCATACTGTGTGTGAGGGGGATTGTACTGAGGGGACATCATACTGTGTGTGAGGGGACTGTACTGAGGGGACATCATACTGTGTGAGGTGGATTGTACTGAGGGGACATCATACTGTGTGAGGGGGATTGTACTGAGGGGACATCATACTGTGTGTGAGGGGGATTATACTGAGGGGACATCATACTGTGTGTGAGGGGGATTGTACTGAGGGGACATCATACTGTGAGGGATTGTACTGAGGGGACATCATACTGTGTGTGAGTGATTGTACTGAGGGGACATCATACTGTGTGTGAGGGGGATTGTACTGAGGGGACATCATACTGTGTGTGAGGGGGATTGTACTGAGGGGACATCATACTGTGTGTGAGGGGACTACTGAGGGGACATCATACTGTGTGTGAGGGGGATTGTACTGAGGGGACATCATACTGTGTGAGGGAGATTGTACTGAGGGGACATCATACTGTGTGTGAGGGGGATTGTACTGAGCGGACATCATACTGTGTGAGGGAGATTGTACTGAGGGGACATCATACTGTGTGTGAGGGAGATTGTACTGAGGGGACATCATACTGTGTGAGGGAGATTGTACTGAGGGGACATCATACTGTGAGGGGGATTGTACTGAGGGAACATCATTCTGTGTGTGAGGGGGATTGTACTGAGGGGACATCATACTGTGTGAGGTGGATTGTACTGAGGGGACATCATACTGTGTGAGGGGGATTGTACTGAGGGGACATCATACTGTGTGTGAGGGGGATTGTACTGAGGGGACATCATACTGTGTGTGAGGGATTGTACTGAGGGGACATCATACTGTGTGTGAGGGATTGTACTGAGGGGACATCATACTGTGTGAGGGGGATTGTACTGAGGGGACATCATACTGTGTGTGAGGGGGATTGTACTGAGGGGACATCATACTGTGTGTGAGGGGACTGTACTGAGGGGACATCATACTGTGTGTGAGGGGGATTGTACTGAGGGGACATCATACCGTGTGTGAGGGGGATTGTACTGAGGGAACATCATACTGTGTGAGGGAGATTGTACTGAGGGGACATCATACTGTGAGGGGGATTGTACTGAGGGGACATCATTCTGTGTGTGAGGGGGATTGTACTGAGGGGACATCATACTGTGTGTGAGGGGGATTGTACTGAGGGAACATCATACTGTGAGGTGGATTGTACTGAGGGGACATCATACTGTGTGAGGGGGATTGTACTGAGGGGACATCATACTGTGTGTGAGGGGGATTGTACTGAGGGGACATCATACTGTGTGTGAGGGATTGTACTGAGGGAACATCATACTGTGTGTGAGGGATTGTACTGAGGGGACATCATACTGTGTGTGAGGGGGATTGTACTGAGGGGACATCATACTGTGTGTGAGGGGGATTGTACTGAGGGGACATCATACTGTGTGTGAGGGGACTGTACTGAGGGGACATCATACTGTGTGTGAGGGGGATTATACTGAGGGGACATCATACTGTGTGTGAGGGGGATTGTACTGAGGGGACATCATACTGTGTGTGAGGGATTGTACTGAGGGGACATCATACTGTGTGTGAGGGGGATTGTACTGAGGGGACATCATACTGTGTGTGAGGGATTGTACTGAGGGGACATCATACTGTGTGTGAGGGATTGTACTGAGGGGACATCATACTGTGTGTGAGGGGGATTGTACTGAGGGGACATCATACTGTGTGTGAGGGGGATTGTACTGAGGGGACATTTATACTGTGTGTGAGGGGACTGTACTGAGGGGACATCATACTGTGTGTGAGGGGGATTGTACTGAGGGGACATCATACTGCGTGAGGGGGATTGTACTGAGACATCATACTGTGAGGGGGATTGTACTGAGGGGACATCATACTGTGTGTGAGGGGGATTATACTGAGGGGACATCATACTGTGTGTGAGGGGGATTATACTGAGGGGACATCATACTGTGTGTGAGGGGGCTGGTACTGAGGGGACATCATACTGTGTGTGAGGGATTGTACTGAGGAGACATCATACCGTGTGTGAGGGGGATTGTACTGAGGGGACATCATACTGTGTGTGAGGGGGATTGTACTGAGGGGACATCATACTGTGTGTGAGGGGGATTGTACTGAGGGGACATACCGTGTGTGAGGGGGATTGTACTAAGTGGACATCATACTGTGTGAGGGGGATTGTATTGAGACATCATACTGTGAGGGGCATTGTACTGAGGGGACATCATACTGTGTGTGAGGGGAATGTACTGAGGGAACATCATGCTGTGTGAGGGGGATTGTACTGAGGGGACATCATACTGTGTGCGAGGGGGATTGTACTGAGGGGACATCATACTGTGTGAGGGGAATGTACTGAGGGGACATCATACTGTGTGAGGGGAATGTACTGAGGGGACATCATACTGTGTGTGAGGGGAATGTACTGAGGAGACATCATACTGTGTGTGAGGGGAATGTACTGAGGGGACATCATACTGTGTGTGAGGAGGATAGTACTGAGGGGACATCATACTGTGTGTGAGGGGGATTGTACTGAGGGGACATCTTACTGTGTGTGAGGGGGATTGTACTGAGGGGACATCATACTGTGTGTGAGGGGAATGTACTGAGGGGACATCATACTGTGTGAGGGGGATTGTACTGAGGGGACATCATACCGTGTGTGAGGATTGTACTGAGGGGACATCATACTGTGTGTGAGGGGGATTGTACTGTGGGGTCATCATACTGTGTGTGGGATATCGTGGTAGCAGGAAAACATGTGGAAGAACATTATGCAGTGGGGGCTATGAAATGGAAATCATAGTGGGTGAGAACAGTAAGGGGCTTCCGTAGGGTGTAATAAGTGGCCAGCACCCGTCCCTCTCAGCGTCTTTAGAAGTTGCTAGGTCTGGTCTGTGACTGCGCCCATTTGCTGTGATAGCACTTCTGGGGTCCTGTGATTTCTGACTCCCCTGCTCAGGAACATTATTACTCTGTAGGGACACTGGTATCATGTGCAGGGTCACTGGTCTTAGCTGTAATATTAGTAACAGACCCCAGATGGGGAACGTGACGGAGCCGGCGTGGGCTTGTGTGCTGTCAAATACCCGGACTGAAATTCGCGATGCGTCACTGCACCCACTCAGAATTCTTACAACAGCGCATACACTGCACTGATGCCGTCACAGATGGTGCCCCCTATAGAACAAACATATTCTCAAGTGCAGGGTTTTGTGTGTTTTTATTAGGGCTGTGGAGTCGGTGAGCCACAGTTGCGACTCCGACTCCTGGATTTTATCAGGCTCCGACTCCGGCTCTGACTCCGACTCCTTCATAAATAACCAATTCGTAACAATAAATTTACTGTTGTAAAATATTAACATCGTGCTTATTCAGTTTCTCACCCTCATATAAGTAATCAGACCACTTAGAGCAAAAACTATATTTATTAGAATATAGCAAATAACTTTTACAAACTTTTATAAACTCTTGTAAGTAAATATGCAATAAACACTGTTACGCAGTTAATAAGAAGAAATCTATAAATTTGTCCTCAGAAAAAGTATTGCCTCTGTCAGATCCTTCATGGATGCCCTCAAATCTGATCTAATTATTTTGAGAGCAGAGAACAACCTCTCTGCACTAACTTGGGTTGGTGGCAAAGCAGTAACCACTCGGGCAACATCTCTGACAATGTCAGGATACAGAGGAATCGCATGTTGCACTGTTATTTTTGATGAACGGTCACATTTCTCAATTTCTTTTAGTGCACATGAAAAATTCTGCTGAAATGTACTGGCTGTGTTCTTTGATGGGGATGACTCTTCTTCTATGCGGGAACGCTTTGCACTGTCCTTGTGATCCAAATATTTTTCGAAATTAAATTCTTCATCAGTTGATGAGGGTGAAGATGTGGCAGGACGACCAAATTCTTCTTGTTCCTCCTGACTGTTCTGCAACCCTTTCATCCTTACTGCCATTTCAAACAGAGCTTCTTTTCCTTTAGTTAGCTGTTGATCATCTAGAAGAATCCGATGCATTGGGTCTACATAAACAGCTGCCAAAAGAATGTTATTTTGTAATAGCAGCTCCTCTCTCCGTTTCATTGATGAGCAATGCCACTTGCAATTAACCCTCCTCTTTGGGACAGGCGAAACATCAGGTTCTTCCACTCCTTTAAGAAAATACCTGGAGTTAAGTCCTCTGCTTGTAATTTTTTAGTCACTGTAAATGGGTGCTCTAGCAATTTTTCCAGCTCAGTCACCTGATTCCACTGACTTTCATTTAGCGTCAGTTGAGGGTTAGCCATGTCTACAAGAAAGGTTTTCAGTTCAACCAATCATTAAGTAAGTACTGCCCCATCGTGTGGCTTGATCAATAATTGCCCCTTTTCCAGCACGTCTCTTCAAAATTGAGTCAACTTTAGGGGTTCTGGCAACAGTAGCCAATTTTCTCACCTTGCCAATCAGTGCAGCAGCATGTCCTTCTTGCAGACTGTCTCTTATAGCCAGCTGTAGCGTATGCACAACACAGCGCATGTGATCAATGAAAGAACGTATTGACACAGTTTCAACAAGATCATCTAAACTATCATGTTGCTGTTCATCTGAAGCAACTTCAGTTTGCTCCTCAGTTACAATACTGTGTTCCTCTATTTCAAACATTTCTGTGTCTGTGGACCCAGAATGTTCTTCTAGATGCTGGTCGCCATCATTACTCTCATTCATTAGCTTAATAGTACTTATCATATTTGAAGCATTGTCAGTTACGACAGAAAGAACTTGCTCTTTTTTAAGTTCATAGTCTTGCAGAACCTTTTCCACCAAGACCTGGAGAAACTCACTGGTGTGATGAGCTTTGGTGTCTTTTACTGCCAATGTCTTGGTAACTATTTCATTTTTGTCACAAACAAATCGGACATTGATGGCAAAATAGTTCACTCTGTGACGTGTGCAGGCATCCATTTTAAGAAACAGAAAGCGTCCCTTGAGAGTTTTTTTAGTTCTTCCTTTTGTTTAAAAGCTTCTTTGATTACTAATTTTCTAATACTCTCTCTCTCTCCAGAGAAACACCAAGCTTGTGGCCATTTCCCCATTCAGACACATAAAAGCTGGTCGTGAAAATAATGAAATAGGCACACTATCCTTTACAACAAGCTCTATGATCTGTTTTTTTAAATGTATCTATTGTCATTGTCACAGTAACTTTGTCACTGACAAAATATCTTGCAACTGATGGCTGCAAAGTTCTCTGCTCCTTTGTTTGGCTGGAAGAGCTGGGCACTGGTTCATTGGTTTGGATGCAGTCTTTCGCATCCACTGCTTTCAGTACTTCTGGATGAAAGCGCTGTAAATGTCTCTTTAGATTAGAAGCTCTGGTAGGAGCATTTTTTATCTTTGCCTGAATATGCACTGATCTTGGCTTCACAGCATTTGTTTTCGTCTGGATCATTTGTCATACACTGACAGACATAATGTTTTCTATCTTGAGTGACGGTGAAATGTTCAAATACAGCTGATTTAACGTGACGCTTCTTTGACATTCTCAGGTTTTTAATTCTGCATTCACAATCCAAATGACAATTGTTTTTCCTAAAAACAATTGTACAAAATTATTGCCAGGTCGTACAACTGATATAGTGGCCAGTAATACTGTTATTCCTCATGTACTCACAGTTAACTGATGCAAAGTTTGTTGAAAGGATAATACTTCTTACAGTCTTCCTCTTCTGAGTAGCAGCTGTGAGATGCTTGGAAGACGCACACCTAGTAAACATCTAATCTAGAGGAGGAGCTTTACTACTAAGAATTTGCAACACATTTTCACTTTCATACATTGTAAGTAGGGGGGTTGGGGCACCATGAGGTTAACCAAGTATAAGATTAGATAAGGGCAGTGGAGAACAGTGACACACAAGAAGTAATAGATGTCTCTATCTCCAGCAGAACTGCTTATCACTGTTGTTCATAGTTTGATAGAACATATACATTTGAGTAACATTTATAAAATTCATATGAAAGTTCAATTATGAAATATTAATACATTTTTTTAAAGCTGGAGTCAGAGTCGGTACATTTCTACCGACTCCAACCAAAACTAACTCCGACTCCACAGCCCTGGTTTTTATAACTTTCTACAAGATAACGAATAAAAAAAATTCATATGATATTTTGGAAAAAAATAAAAATCCCTCCTGTAGCCTCCGCCCTCGGGTAGTGTTCCCACTAGAGTTACTTCCTGCAAAAAAAACGTATAAATATAATATAAGATTCTGGATGGAGAAGCGAAGATGAAAGCTGCGGCCAGGAGAAGAGCCAAGGGCTGCAGCCAGGAGAGAAAAGCTGTGGCCAAGAGCCGAGCGCTGTGTTCAGGAGAGAAGAGCTGCAGCCAGGAGAGGAGCAGAGGGCTGTGTTCTGGAGAGAAGGTCTGCGGGCAGGAGGCGAGGGCTGCGGCCAGGAGAGGAGCCGAGGGCTGTGTTCTGGAGAGAAGATCTGCGGGCAGGAGGCGAGGGCTGCAACCAGGAGAGGAGCCAAGGGCTGTGTTCGTGAGAGAAGAGCTGCGGTCAGGAGAGGAGCCAAGGGCTGTGTTCAGGAGAGGAGAGCTGCGGCCTGGAGAGGAGCCAAGGGCTGTGTTCAGGAGAGAAGAGCTGCGGCCAGGAGAGGAGCCGAGGAATGTGTTCAGGAGAGAAGAGCTGCGGCCAGGAAAGGAGCCGAGGAATGTGTTCAGGAGAGAAGAGCTGCGGCCAGGAGAGGAGCCGAGGAACGTGTTCAGGAGAGAAGAGCTGCGGCCAGGAAAGGAGCCGAGGGCTGTTTTCAGGAGAGAAGAGCTGCGGCCAGGAGAGGAGCCGAGGAACGTGTTCAGGAGAGAAGAGCCAAGGGCTGTTTTCAGGAGAGAAGAGCTGCGGCCAGGAGAGGAGCCAAGGGCTGTTTTCAGGAGAGAAGAGCTGCGGCCAGGAGAGGAGCCGAGGAATGTGTTCAGGAGAGAAGAGCTGCGGTCAGGAGAGGAGCCAAGGGCTGTGTTCAGGAGAGGAGAGCTGCGGCCTGGAGAGGAGCCAAGGGCTGTGTTCAGGAGAGAAGAGCTGCGGCCAGGAGAGGAGCCGAGGAATGTGTTCAGGAGAGAAGAGCTGCGGCCAGGAAAGGAGCCGAGGAATGTGTTCAGGAGAGAAGAGCTGCGGCCAGGAGAGGAGCCGAGGAACGTGTTCAGGAGAGAAGAGCTGCGGCCAGGAAAGGAGCCGAGGGCTGTTTTCAGGAGAGAAGAGCTGCGGCCAGGAGAGGAGCCGAGGAACGTGTTCAGGAGAGAAGAGCCAAGGGCTGTTTTCAGGAGAGAAGAGCTGCGGCCAGGAGAGGAGCCAAGGGCTGTTTTCAGGAGAGAAGAGATGTGGCCAGGAGAGGAGCCGAAGAATGTGTTCAGGAGAGAAGAGCTGTGGCCAAGAGCCGAGGGCTGTGTTCAGGAGAGAAGAGGTGCGGCCAGGAGAGGAGGTGAGGGCAGCGGCCAGGAGAGGAGCCGTGGACTGTGGACAGGAGAGAATCAGGACACCCCTAGCGCAGGGGTCATCTACCAAATGTACAGAAGTGTCCCCTCCATCCACGCAGGTTCACCAGTCACAGCGTTTAGCAGGCAGCCCTCTGACAGCCGATCCCACATGATCAGTTCCTCCCAGCATGCCATGGGGCAGGTGGCGCTCAGCAGCCATGTTTTCTTTTCCGGTGTGCTCTCAGGCCGGCGGCGGTCTGGAAGGCTCTCCCGCACTCCATGCACTGGTGCAGCGTCTTGTCCAGGTGCTGCGCCTGGTGACTTTCCAGATCGGTTTCTGTGGTGCAGCAGGTGCCGCAGATCTCGCAGCAGAGCATTACCTCCATGTGACGCTCTGCAGACGGCGGGGCTGATCCCAGCTCGCGGTTACAGTTCAGCTTTTCTTTCCGCCTTATTTTTTTTGTCGTCTTCCTTCCGGAAACATCAGGGAGCACAAGAGTCATGGAGGCTTTGTCCTCCCCCGCCGCAGCGAGGCCGCCGCAGTCTGCACCACGGTCCGTACCTGACAAACAAGGACAGCGAGATCATCAGTATCCTGCAGCTCGAGGGTGACCGGAGCAGCCATGGAAGACACACAATTAAAGGGGTTGTCCCACAAACAAATCTGCATTTTAATCAGCAAATCCTCAAAAATTCAGCAGTTTATCAATTGGATGTTTTGAGTATTTTTTTAAACCGTTGATGTGTGGAGAGTCTTTGCTGTGTCCCATGTATCCCGCCGGCCATGTAGAGATGCTGCAGGGTCGTGTACACTGCTTCTGGCGAGGGGGAGTCATCAGTGACCACAGTATACAGGTCATAACAAAGAAGAACCTAGCACTCAACTTGATGCCTTTGAAGTGAGATTTATTGTAGTGGTACACTGTAAACGTTTCGGTCCTACACCTGGACCTTCGTCAGTAACTACATGTGGAACATAACAAAAAGTGAAAAATATAACAAAAATCATAAGAAATAAAAAAACTTTTTACACAACATAGGTATATACATAAATGCTGAGGAGAACATTCTGGCATCCATATCACAGAATAGTCAAATGTATCATAGAAGTATATGCTGAAGTGAGATCCTAAGTATCCAGGCTACAGAGTTCCACTTATTTAAAGGGGTGAGTGTCACCCCCATGTGTTAGAACAGTGAGGAGAGGTACATACCGTACTACAATGTAGAAGAGGGCAAAAAAAGTCAGACGACTCACAGAAACGGCGTCTGCAGAAGTGTAAAAACAGTCCGAGGGGGAGTGGTGAGAAATGCAAAACGGACAGAAGGTATGTGATAAGAGAGGCATGTAAATGAACCATACCTTGTAGCTTATAGCTGAACCATACAGGAGCTGAGCTATGGGTGAGAAATAGAGCGACAGAGGCTGGGTAAGATTACCTCCTCTTAAGTGTGCAGGAAAGGGTGGGCTGTGCGCTATGGAGGACATTACCTGTAAAGACTGTGGCTGGTTGTGGCAGGAGCTGACGCGGAATCCACCGCTGGTCTGCCCATATGGAGTGAGACCGCCGTTACATGGGGAGAGGGCGGGACTAAAGGTGCCTGTGAGCCAATCAGCGGCTAACCTAAGACCGGAAGTGACATCGCTCAGTGTAAGCTGCATAGTGCGGCCGCATGTGGAGCTGTCACTAATGAAAGGCGGAAGTGACGTCCCGTTGTCAGGGAAACTAGGCAAAACACAGTCTCAGGTAGCTGGTGATGGCGGTGCAGCAGCGCTATGGTAAAGGTAGTGAAGTCCTGCAGTAAAAACGCTATGATGAAACATGGAGGAGCAAACTCGTGCACAGTGTTTTTGCAAATCACTGGATTTAGAACCAAAGTGCCCAAAATAGAATGTTGCAGTAGTAGTAGGTGAACAGAATCCTTAGTGGTGGTGGTCCTGTGTTCTATCCTTGTGCCATTAAACGCAGTAGACAGTTGTGAGCAGTGGAATGGTCCGATGTGACAGGCAGAAATGAGATACATGTCAATACAGGCGATTCTAATGGCAAAAAGGAAAACAGAATTAGTAAACAGTAACCACATATTGCAATGGTATATAAATAACACAATGGCTGGAGTCCATGTTAATCTTGTAGGTAGAACCGTATTATGAAACAATCGGCAGGCAGCCTACTACAAAAAGGAGGCTAAATCGTAGTCTCTATTGAGTCCCATCGGGTGAAGAGTCTCTAGAGTATGAATCCAAAATGCCTCCCGTCTTTTCAGACGGGCAACACGGTCCCCACCCCTCCTGAACGGGGGAACATGCTCTATGACCTGAAACCGTAGCTGGGAGACGGTGTGGCCCTGGTTGTGGAAATGGAAGGGGATGGGTAACAATAGATTCTCACGGCGGATCGTCGATTTGTGTTTAGAGACGCGGTCTCTAATTGATTGTGTAGTTTCTCCTACGTATAGGAGTCCACAGGGACACTTAATTAGGTATACCACCCATGATGAGGCACACGTAAAGAAATCTGGGATGCGGTAAGATTTACCGGACCGAGGGTGGTGGAAAGAGGCTCCCTTAAGTACATTGTGACATTGGGCACAGCTCAGGCATGGGAAGGTCCCCATACGTGGGGTCTGCAAAAACCGTTGGCGAGGGGTGGACGTGTCTGATCCAAGGTCTGCCCTGACTAAGGAGTCCCGGAGATTCGGTGGACGTTTAAAACAGGGAAGGAAGGGGTTCTGGAACTCGGGTACTTTCGGGTAACCCTTTGATAGTAAGTGCCAATGTTGGCGTATTGACCTGTGGAGAATATATGAATACGGATGATACGTATGGACAAACGGAATTCGGTTAGACGATCTATTTTGTCGTGAGGTAGGAGGGGCTGTGGCCCTTTCCAGAACTGAGGGTGGGTAACCCCGTTGTGAAAATTTGGTGGCCATTTCTTGGAGGCGAATTGGTTTAAGTTCCGTGTCAGACACAATCCTGGAGACTCTTTGGAATTGTGACTTTGGGACTGAATTCTTAGTAGCCGGAGGATGAAAGCTTGTAAAGTGCAACAAGCTGTTGCGGTCAGTACTCTTTGTATAGAGGTCAGTGGATATCGAGCCATCTGGTTGCACGATGACCAGGGTGTCCAGGAAATTAACCTGTGTATTATTATGGGACATCGTGAAGGAGATACCTGGCCAGGCCGTGTTGAGCCACTCGAAGAACACCGTGAGGGCTTCCAACGAGCCCCCCCATATGCAGAACACGTCATCGATGTATCGTTTCCACATGATGACGTTGTCGCGGAAAAGCGGATGAGGGTAAATCCGACTCTCCTCAAAGTCCGCCATGTAGCAGTTTGCATAGGGGGGCGCTACGTTAGAGCCCATCGCGGTGCCACGGATCTGTAAATAAAAGTCGTCCTGAAACAGAAAATAGTTCCGGGTGAGTATAATGGTGAGTAATTCAGTACAGAACTGTATTCGGTCTGGTGAGAGACCAGATTGGGTCAGGAGTTTTTGAACCGAGTTGATACCCTCTGTGTGAGGGATGGATGTATAAAGATCTTTTACATCCATGGTTACCAATGTGGAATGTTTGGGAATGGGACCTATATCTTTCAGGGTACCGAGGAAGGAACCTGTATCCAAAATGAAAGATCTAGAAGACCTAATCATTGGGGTAAGGATCTTTTCCAAGTAGATGGCCAGTGGGGAAAGAATAGAGTCGGTGGATGCGACTATAGGTCTCCCCGGGGGTTTCTCTAGATTTTTATGAATTTTTGGAATGGTGTAAAACACTGGAGTAATAGGGTGTTGTTTCGTGAGGAAATCCCGTGTTTTAGGGTCCAAGACGCCTAGTTCGATATATTTAGCCAGTGTGTCCGAAATGATTTGCCGGGTAGCAGATTGAGGGTCATGTTGTAACTTAGTGTAAACTGTAAGGTTGTTAAGTTGTTGTCTTATTTCAAGAAGATAGTCAGCTCTATTCATTATTACTAGGGCACCCCCTTTGTCTGCGGGCTTAAATACAAGATTACTGTCGTTTTGCAAGCTCCTTAGAGCTTGTCGTTCAATCGGGGAAAGGTTGGAGGGAAAGAAAAGTTTCCCCTTTCTGATGTCCTCACACAGAGTCTTGAATGACTCTTTAACGAAGCCTATAAAAGACTCCATGGCATGTGAGCCCTGTGGTGGTCTAAAATGGCTCTTAGTATAGAGGCCTAGGTTGCGAGATGACAGAGGGTTGTCAGATGGGGCTGTGGGAGGCTGGATAGAGGGTAGTTCAGGGGGGTTAGTGGAGAAGAACGCCTTAAGTCTCAGGGACCTAAAGAACTTTTGAAGGTCCATCTCAAGGTCAAAAGTATGGCATTGATAGGAGGGACAAAAGGACAAACCCTTCTGTAAGATGTTGTATTCAGCAACCCCCAATAGTCTGTCTGAGATGTTGATCACCAATGGGGTGGTCGTACCTGTGACCTCGTGATTCTCCCCTGAGGTGCGTCTCCTCCTGTGTCCGTGGCCGCGCCTCGTGGCCTTCTTCTCGGGAAGCGGTGTCGTTGGCCTAAAAAACGCGGTGGGAGAGTAGCAGAAGCCCCCGACTGGTTCATTTACATGCCTCTCTTATCACATACCTTCTGTCCGTTTTGCATTTCTCACCACTCCCCCTCGGACTGTTTTTACACTTCTGCAGACGCCGTTTCTGTGAGTCGTCTGACTTTTTTTGCCCTCTTCTACATTGTAGTACGGTATGTACCTCTCCTCACTGTTCTAACACATGGGGGTGACACTCACCCCTTTAAATAAGTGGAACTCTGTAGCCTGGATACTTAGGATCTCACTTCAGCATATACTTCTATGATACATTTGACTATTCTGTGATATGGATGCCAGAATGTTCTCCTCAGCATTTATGTATATACCTATGTTGTGTAAAAAGTTTTTTTATTTCTTATGATTTTTGTTATATTTTTCACTTTTTGTTATGTTCCACATGTAGTTACTGACGAAGGTCCAGGTGTAGGACCGAAACGTTTACAGTGTACCACTACAATAAATCTCACTTCAAAGGCATCAAGTTGAGTGCTAGGTTCTTCTTTGTTATGGCTTAAAAAGGTGTGGGAACCTAACCTTAGCACCACCCCTTCCAGTAGTGCACACGGCTATTTTGTATCACAGTATACAGGTGACACGGGCGGGGGACCCTCCAGCTGATCACCAGGAGCGGAGTACACGACCATGAGCTGCAGCATCTGCACATGCCAAGGCACAGCGCACAGGGAAGGTGAGCAGCAGCTTCATTGCCCCAAAAACACCAGTGAAGGAACTTCTTAGATTACCATCATCTATTGATGAATGGTCCCACTAACATTCTGCACAGATGACTTACCTGAGACTCGTGAGTCCTCCTCGCTCTCCGCACTGACGCTCGCCTCTTCTATTTTTATGTTCTCATTTTCTAGATTAAAAGAGAAAAGGACACAAATAATAGAACAGCACAGGTGAAACTCCAGGAGGGTAGCAGAGTATTAATGCTACACAAACACTCTCTACACCCGAGCACTCTCTGCTCTTGTACCAGGCACCCGAGCGCTCTCCGCTCTCGTACCAGACACCTGCGTGCTCCCTGCTCTCGTACCAGACTCCCGAGCGCTCTCTGCTCTCGTACCAGACACCTGAGCACTCTCTGCTCTCGTACCAGACACTCGGGCGCTCTCTGCTCTCGTACCAGACACCAGAGCGCTCTCTGCTCTCGTACCAGACACTCGAGCGCTCTCCGCTCTCGTACCAGACACTCGAGCGCTCTCCGCTCTCGTACCAGACACTCGAGCGCTCTCCGCTCTCGTACTTGACACACGAGCGCTCTCCGCTCTCGTACCTGACACCCCAGCGCTCTCTGCTCTCGTACCAGACACCCAAGCGCTCTCTGCTCTCGTACCAGACACACGAGTGCTCTCTGCTCTAGTAACAGACACCCGAGCACTCTCTGCCCTTGTACCATACACCCGAGCGCTCCCCGCTCTCGTACCTGACACCTGCGTGCTCCCCGCTCTCGTACCGGACACCTGCATTCTCTCCGCTCTTGTACCTGGCACCTGAATGCTTCACGCTCTCGCACCTGACACCTGCGTGCTCTCCACTCTCATCCCTGACACCTGCGTGCTCTCCACTCTTGTACCTGACACCCGTGTGCTCTCCACTTTCATATCTGACACCCACACGATCTCCCCTCTCGTACCTGACACCTGCGTGCTCTCCGCTCTCGTACCTGACACCTGCGTGCTCTCCGCTCTCGTACCTGACACCTGCGTGCTCTCCGCTCTCGTACCTGACACCTGCGTGCTCTCCGCTCTCGTACCTGACACCTGCGTGCTCTCCGCTCTCGTACCTGACACCTGCGTGCTCTCCGCTCTCGTACCTGACACCTGCGTGCTCTCCGCTCTCGTACCTGACACCTGCGTGCTCTCCGCTCTCGTACCTGACACCTGCGTGCTCTCCGCTCTCGTACCTGACACCTGCGTGCTCTCCGCTCTCGTACCTGACACCTGCGTGCTCTCCGCTCTCGTACCTGACACCTGCGTGCTCTCCGCTCTCGTACCTGACACCTGCGTGCTCTCCGCTCTCGTACCTGACACCTGCGTGCTCTCCGCTCTCGTACCTGACACCTGCGTGCTCTCCGCTCTCGTACCTGACACCTGCGTGCTCTCCGCTCTCGTACCTAACACCTGCGTGCTCTCCGCTCTCGTACCTGAAACCTGCGTGCTCTCCTCTCTCGTACCTGACACCTGCGTGCTCTCTGCTCTCGTACCTGACACCCGTGTGCTCTCCACTTTCATATCTGACACCCACACGATCTCCAGTCTCGTACCTGACACCTGCGTGCTCTCCGCTCTCGTACCTGACACATGCGTGCCCTCCGCTCTCGTACCTGACACCTGCGTGCTCTCCGCTCTCGTACCTGACACCTGCGTGCTCTCCGCTCTCGTACCTGACACCTGCGTGCTCTCCGCTCTCGTACCTGACACCTGCGTGCTCTCCGCTCTCGTACCTGACACCTGCGTGCTCTCCGCTCTCGTACCTGACACCCATGTGCTCTCCGCTCTCGTACCTGACACCTGCGTGCTCTCTGCTCTCGTACCTGACATCTGAGTGCTCCATGCTCTCGTACCTGACACCTGCGTGCTCTCCGCTCTCGTACCTGACACCTGCGTGCTCTCCGCTCTCGTACCTGACACCTGCGTGCTCTCCGCTCTCGTACCTGACACCTGCGTGCTCTCCGCTCTCGTACCTGACACCTGCGTGCTCTCCGCTCTCGTACCTGACACCTGCGTGCTCTCCGCTCTCGTACCTGACACCTGCGTGCTCTCCGCTCTCGTACCTGACACCTGCGTGCTCTCCGCTCTCGTACCTGACACCTGCGTGCTCTCCGCTCTCGTACCTGACACCTGCGTGCTCTCCGCTCTCGTACCTGACACCTGCGTGCTCTCCGCTCTCGTACCTGACACCCATGTGCTCTCCGCTCTCGTACCTGACACCCATGTGCTCTCCGCTCTCGTACCTGACACCCATGTGCTCTCCGCTCTCGTACCTGACATCTGAGTGCTCCATGCTCTCGTACCTGACACCCGTGTGCTCTCCGCTCTCGTACCTGACACCCGTGTGCTCCATGCTCTCGTACCTGACACCCGTGTGCTCTCCGCTCTCGTACCTGACACCTGCATGCTCTCCGATCTTGTACCTGACACCCGTGTGCTCTCCGCTCTCGTACCTGACACCCGTGTGCTCTCCGCTCTCGTACCTGACACCCGTGTGCTCTCCGCTCTCGTACCTGACACCCGTGTGCTCTCCGCTCTCGTACCTGACAACCGTGTGCTCCATGCTCTCGTACCTGACACCCGTGTGCTCTCCGCTCTCTTACCTGACACCTGCATGCTCTCCGTTCTCGTACCTGACACCTGCGTGCTCTCCGCTCTCGTACCTGACACCCATGTGCTCTCCGCTCTCGTACCTGACACCCATGTGCTCTCTGCTCTCGTACCTGACACCTGCGTGCTCTCTGCTCTCGTACCTGACACCTGCGTGCTCTCCGCTCTCGTACCTGACACCTGCGTGCTCTCCGCTCTCGTACCTGACACCTGCGTGCTCTCCGCTCTCGTACCTGACACCTGCGTGCTCTCCGCTCTCGTACCTGACACCTGCGTGCTCTCCGCTCTCGTACCTGACACCTGCGTGCTCTCCGCTCTCGTACCTGACACCTGCGTGCTCTCCGCTCTCGTACCTGACACCCATGTGCTCTCCGCTCTCGTACCTGACACCCATGTGCTCTCCGCTCTCGTACCTGACACCCATGTGCTCTCCGCTCTCGTACCTGACATCTGAGTGCTCCATGCTCTCGTACCTGACACCCGTGTGCTCTCCGCTCTCGTACCTGACACCCGTGTGCTCCATGCTCTCGTACCTGACACCCGTGTGCTCTCCGCTCTCGTACCTGACACCTGCATGCTCTCCGATCTTGTACCTGACACCCGTGTGCTCTCCGCTCTCGTACCTGACACCCGTGTGCTCTCCGCTCTCGTACCTGACACCCGTGTGCTCTCCGCTCTCGTACCTGACAACCGTGTGCTCCATGCTCTCGTACCTGACACCCGTGTGCTCTCCGCTCTCTTACCTGACACCTGCATGCTCTCCGTTCTCGTACCTGACACCTGCGTTCTCTCCGCTCTCTTACCTGACACCCGTGTGCTCTCCGCTCTCGTACCTGACACCTGCGTGCTCTCTGCTCTCGTACCTGACATCTGAGTGCTCCATGCTCTCGTACCTGACACCCGTGTGCTCCATGCTCTCGTACCTGACACCCGTGTGCTCTCCGATCTCGTACCTGACACCTGCGTGCTCTCCGTTCTCTTACCTGACACCCGTGTGCTCTCCGCTCTCGTACCTGACATCTGAGTGCTCCATGCTCTCGTACCTGACACCCGTGTGCTCTCCGCTCTCGTACCTGACACCCACACGATCTCCCCTCTCATACCTGACACCCGCGTGCTCTCCTTCCCGTTGACTCTGACACCATCTGTTGTAATTTTCTGTCCCTGACAACCTGTGGGTAGAAGGACAGTGATGTGAGTAGCCAATCAGCGGCCATCCCTGGAGCAGCGGCGGTCTCCTTACCTCTCCGGAGCTGGCGCGGGGCGGTGGCCATCTTGGTGGGGCGCCCGCTCCGGGGAAGTGTGGAGATGGTGTTGAAGGCCTTCCACTTGTAGACGATCTTTCTCACAGTGGAGTGGTGCAGCTCACACATCTTACTGATGGTTTTGTAGCCTTTCCCAGCCTCGTGAGCCTCCACCACCCTCCTCCGCACATCCTCCGAGAAGTCCTTAGACCGGGGCATGGTTCCCGGCTGCACAGAGAAGAGCAGCACCGGCGGCGTCACCGCCGCTACACGGAGTCCACGGCGCGCAGACTCAGAGCGCTGACAAGAACATCAAAGCTCACCAGTCATGTGACCTGCGCATAAGGCGCTGCGCACACACATGACCGGCGTACACAGGCTCAGAAAAGATTCACCAATCAGTGTCGCCTACGTCACCGGACTGTCACCCAATAGACGGGAACCATAAGCAGAGCGCTAGTTATTGTGTCTCACACTCAGCAGCAGTGTCCTCAGCTAGGCGGCCATCTTGTTGTAGCCGCGCCACAGACTGGGCTTCATCTGTTGCTATGGAAGCAAGGGTGCGCACAGAGACAGAACCGCAGGGTGCGCGCAGAGACAGAACCGCAGGGTGCGCGCAGAGACAGAACCGCAGGGTGCGCGCAGAGACAGAACCGCAGGGTGCGCGCAGAGACAGAACCGCAGGGTGCGCACAGAGACAGAACCGCAGGGTGCGCGCAGAGATATAACCGCAGGGTGCGCGCAGAGACAGAACCGCAGGGTGCGCGCAGAGACAGAACCGCAGGGTGCGCGCAGAGACAGAACCGCAGGGTGCGCGCAGAGACAGAACCGCAGGGTGCGCGCAGAGACAGAACCGCAGGGTGCGCACAGAGACAGAACCGCAGGGTGCGCACAGAGACAGAACCGCAGGGTGCGCACAGAGACAGAACCGCAGGGTGCGCACAGAGACAGAACCGCAGGGTGCGCACAGAGAACCGCAGGGTGCGCACAGAGACAGAACCGCAGGGTGCGCACAGAGACAGAACCGCAGGGTGCGCACAGAGACAGAACCGCAGGGTGCGCACAGAGACAGAACCGCAGGGTGCGCACAGAGGTATAACCGCAGGGTGCGCACAGAGACAGAACCGCAGGGTGCGCACAGAGACAGAACCGCAGGGTGCGCACAGAGACAGAACCGCAGGGTGCGCACAGAGACAGAACCGCAGGGTGCGCACAGAGAACCGCAGGGTGCGCACAGAGACAGAACCGCAGGGTGCGCACAGAGACAGAACCGCAGGGTGCGCACAGAGACAGAACCGCAGGGTGCGCACAGAGACAGAACCGCAGGGTGCGCACAGAGGTATAACCGCAGGGGGCGCACAGAGATATAACCGCAGGGTGCGCACAGAGACAGAACCGCAGGGCGCGCGCAGAGACAGAACCGCAGGGTGCGCACAGAGACAGAACCGCAGGGCGCGCGCAGAGACAGAACCGCAGGGTGCGCACAGAGACAGAACCGCAGGGCGCGCGCAGAGACAGAACCAAAGGGTGCGCACAGAGACAGAACCGCAGGGTGCGCACAGAGATATAACCGCAGGGTGCGCACAGAGACAGAACCGCAGGGTGCGCACAGAGACAGATCCGCAGAATGCGCGCAGAGACAGAACCGCAGGGTGCGCACAGAGACAGAACCGCAGGGTGCGCACAGAGACAGATCCGCAGAATGCGCGCAGAGACAGAACCGCAGGGTGCGCACAGAGACAGAACCGCAGGGCGCGCACAGAGACAGAACCGCAGGGTGCGCACAGAGACAGAACCGCAGGGTGCGCACAGAGACAGATCCGCAGAATGCGCGCAGAGACAGAACCGCAGGGTGCGCACAGAGACAGAACCGCAGGGTGCGCACAGAGACAGAACCGCAGGGTGCGCACAGAGACAGGTAGAGCCCCAGAGCAGAGTTCCCCAGGAACGGCAGCGTCAGGGCAGCTGCAGGGTGTCAAGAAGAGCAGCAAAGAAGGAAAACATCTAGGACAGACACAGACTGACACTCTACAGGAAGCGCAGGGATCGCACCGCAGAGGACGGGGGACGGGGAAGCTCTGGTGAAGACCCTGCAGACTGTCAGGGACATATGCAAAATGGATTCATTGTCCAAAGAAGAGAAGGTAAAGCCTCCCGAGAGCACTCATGTGTGGGAGATTCTCATCCATGGTGGGGGATCACTCACAATGTGCGGGGGCTTTTCATCCATTGAGGGGATCACTCACAATGTGTGGGGGCTTCTCATCCATGGAGGGGTCACTCACAATGTGTGGAGGCTTCTCATCCATGGAGGGGGTCACTCACAATGTGTGGAGGTTTCTCATTCATGGAGGGGATCACTCACAATGTGCAGGGGCTTCACATCCATGGAGGGATCACTCACAATGTGCGGGGGCTTCTCATCCATGGAGGGGTCACTCACAATGTGCGGGGGCTTCTCATCCATGGAGGGGATCACTCACAATGTGCGGGGGCTTCTCATCCATGGAGGGGTCACTCACAATGTGTGGGGGCTTCTCATCCATGGAGGGGTCACTCACAATGTGTGGGGGCTTCTCATCCATGGAGGGGTCACTCACAATGTGCGGGGGCTTCTCATCCATGGAGGGGATCACTCACAATGTGTGGGGGCTTCTCATCCATGGAGGGGTCACTCACAATGTGTGGGGGCTTCTCATCCATGGAGGGGATCACTCACAATGTGCGGGAGATTCTCTTCCATGGAGGGGATCACTCACAATGTGTGGGGACTTCTCATCCATGGAGGGGTCACTCACAATGTGTGGGGGCTTCTCATCCATGGAGGGGATCACTCACAATATGCAGGGGCTTCACATCCATGGTGGGGGATCACTCACAATGTGTGGGGGCTTCTCATCCATGGAGGGGCTCATTCACAATGTGTGGGGGCTTCTCATCCATGGAGGGGATCACTCACAATGTGTGGGGGCTTCTCATCCATGGAGGCGATCACTCACAATGTGCAGGGGCTTCACATCCATGGAGGGATCACTCACAATGTGCGGGGGCTTCACATCCATGGAGGGGGATCACTCACAATGTGCGGGGGCTTCTCATCCATGGAGGAGTCACTCACAATGTGCGGGGGCTTCTCATCCATGGAGGGGATCACTCACAATGTGCGGGGGCTTCTCATCCATGGAGGGGTCACTCACAATGTGTGGGGGCTTCTCATCCATGGAGGGATCACTCACAATGTGCGGGGGCTTCTCATCCATGGAGGGGGATCACTCACAATGTGTGGAGGCTTCTCATCCATGGAGGGGGTCACTCACAATGTGTGGGGGCTTTTCATCCATGGAGGGGATCACTCACAATGTGTGGGGGCTTCACATCCATGGAGGGGTCACTCACAATGTGTGGGGGCTTCTCATCCATGGAGGGGATCACTCACAATATGCAGGGGCTTCACATCCATGGTGGGGGATCACTCACAATGTGTGGGGGCTTCTCATCCATGGAGGGGCTCATTCACAATGTGTGGGGGCTTCTCATCCATGGAGGGGATCACTCACAATGTGTGGGGGCTTCTCATCCATGGAGGCGATCACTCACAATGTGCAGGGGCTTCACATCCATGGAGGGATCACTCACAATGTGCGGGGGCTTCACATCCATGGAGGGGGATCACTCACAATGTGCGGGGGCTTCTCATCCATGGAGGAGTCACTCACAATGTGCGGGGGCTTCTCATCCATGGAGGGGATCACTCACAATGTGCGGGGGCTTCTCATCCATGGAGGGGTCACTCACAATGTGTGAGGGCTTCTTATCCATGGAGGGATCACTCACAATGTGCGGGGGCTTCTCATCCATGGAGGGGGATCACTCACAATGTGTGGAGGCTTCTCATCCATGGAGGGGTCACTCACAATGTGCGGGGGCTTCTCATCCATGGAGGGGATCACTCACAATGTGTGGGGGCTTCACATCCATGGAGGGGGATCACTCACAATGTGTGGGGGCTTCACATCCATGGAGGGATCACTCACAATGTGCGGGGGCTTCACATCCATGGAGCGGGTCACTCACAATGTGCGGGGGCTTCTCATCCATGGAGCGGGTCACTCTCAATGTGCGGGGGCTTCTCATCCATGGAGGGTCACTCACAATGTGTTGGGACTCACTAACTCATTAATTCTTGCGCTATAGTTGGACTGCACATCAGGATTAGAACAGTCATTCTGAGATGAATCTTTGAAGTAAATACACCAGGCTCATCAGGTCTAAGAGCTATACAATTATATATACAGACTGTTTGGTGAAATCTGCTTTCTTTCGCTTTTGAAGCCATCGTGTCAGTAGTGCAAGAGCTAAAGGAGAGAAAAAGAGAAGTGTGCTACATAGCGGATATGACAGCGAACAGACATTTTTACCCGTTACCGGGTCTAGTGAGGCGCGGTGCCATATCACAGGGTCTTCTCTCACAGAACGTTAGGTCCTGGCGCACCAGCTGCTCCACCGGCATGAGCCAAGGACCAGCATGTGGTTCTTTTCTTGCCTCGGGCAGCCGGCCTGACCTCATCCTGAACTACAAGATCTTCCTGTCCTGTAAGGACCAAGCCCACTATTTTTTGCAATGTCCCTTTAAATCTGTCGGTATTTGACAATGGATGAGGAAGTTTCAGACTGAGGAAGCCGCTGACTTTACTTTCTCTTTCCGATAACAATGGCGTCTGCTGATCTGAGAGACGTGCTGAGCTGCTCCATCTGCCAGAACATGTACACGGACCCCGTCACCCTGAGCTGCGGACACAACTTCTGCCGGGACTGCATCAATCACAAACTAGATTCACAAAAGTCCAAAGTTTCCTTCTGTCCTGACTGCGGAGCAGAGTTCAGAGATCGCTCCAAGCTCTGCAAGAACATAGTCCTGGCCAAAGTAATAGATTGTCTCCCGTCTCTTTCAGAAGAGAAGTCTCCGCAACATGTCTTCTCAGAACTCACCATCCACCTGCATCACAGGACATGCTCTGTCCACAACAAGATCCTGGAATATTACTGCTTGGATGATTCCACCGGTGTCTGCATTAGCTGCTTTGTAGCTGGACACCACCAAGGACACAACGTGAATTTCCTGCCTGAAGCCTTGGAAATAAAGAAGAAGCAAAAGCTGGAAAAAGTTCTGATGGCGAGAGAGAAAGCCAACAGAGAAATTCAACATCTCGCGCAATGCAGAATAGGGGTGGAAGACAAAGCAGCAGAGATGGAAAAGAGAGTTAACTCCTTGTTCCGAGACCTCAGGAAGAAGCTGAATCGCTTAGAAATGACAGCTCTGGAGGTTATCTCCAAGCAAGAGAAGAAGGTCCTTCAAAGAATCGAGGACCTGATCAACCACCTCCAAGTCAAGAGGCAAGAATTGTCCAGGAAGATCCGCGACATTGAGGAGATGTGCAAGACGAGCGATCATCTGACCGTCCTACACAAGGACTTCTTACGTGACATAGGGCAAGGAAACATGGAGGACTGGGACCCCGATGAGGTCTACAACGTCAAGGACATTGATGACCATCAGATCTCTTTATTTCTACAAACGGGTTTATCGGACATCAGCGCAGGCACAAACGTGTGGATCCATATGCTGAAGCCTGTAGACTTCCTACTGGACGTGGACACGGTCTCTAACAACGTCACTTTGTCCAGGGACCGGAGAGCAATACAACTCTCGTATGAAGAACACAATCGTCCAGAAATGGCTGAGAGATTTGACCATTTTCAAGCTCTAAGCAGTAGAGTCTTTTCATCAGGACGACACTACTGGGTGGTGGAAATCAGCAAGTCAGGAAATCTGGGGATTGGAGTGTGTTATCCTAGTATAGACAGGAAAGGATATGTGTACATCGGGGAGAACGCGAAGTCCTGGTGCCTCAAATACGTGTCTTACCAGTGGTACGTAGAACATGACAGAAAAGCCACTCTTCTTCCCGACGAGGTCTCCTCCAATAGAATAGGGATCTATCTGGATTACGATGCGGGCCAGCTCTCCTTCTATGATCTCACCGATCCCATCAGGTACTTGACCACCTTGAACACCACCTTCACCGAGCCCCTGCACGCTGCCTTTATGGTAACAGTGGAAGGATATATCAAAATTTTAAGTGACTAGTTCTCACAAAGTAATGAGCACTTCAGACAGTCACTTCTAAAACGAGGGCCCCCAGGTGAGGAATTGGGCCCCCTGGTTGAGTTACATTCCCCCATTGAAATCTGTGGGCTGGGTACATAATATAGGTCAGCACTTTCCACTCCACCAGCACAAAGAACAAGGGGTTATCACAAGGGGCGCCACTGATTCAAAAAGCAAAATGATGGTGTAATAATAATAATAATTTTTATTTATATAGCGCCAGCATATTTCGCAGCACTTTACATTATAGAGGGGCTTTGTACAGACAATAGACATTACAGCATAACAAACACAGATAAAAACAGACACCAGGAGGAGTGAGGGCCCTGCTGCTCGCAAGCTTACAAACTATGAGGAAAAGACGAGACACGAGAGGTGGATGGTAACAATTGCTTTCGTTGTTCGGACCAGCCATGGTGTAAGGCTCGGGTGTTCATGTAAAGCTGCATGAACCAGTTATCAGCCTAAGTATGTAACAGTAGAGACACAGAGGGCTATTAACTGCATAAAGTGTGTGAGAACATGATGCGAGGAACCTGATTATGTTTTTTTTTTTTTTATGATAGGCCACACAGGGATCGTTAGGTTAATGCGTTTAAGCGGTAGGTCAGTCTGAACAAATACGTTTTTAGGACACGCTTAAAACTGTGGGGATTAACCGTATTAACCTTGGTAGTGCATTCTAAAGAATTGGCGAAGCACGTGAAAAGTCTTGGAGATGGGAGGTTCTGATTATTGAGGATGCTAACCTCAGGTCATTAGCGGAGCGGAGGGCACGGGTAGGGTGGTAGACTGAGACCAAGGAGAAGATGTAGGGTGGTGCCGAGCCATGGAGTGCTTTGTGGATGAGGATAATAGTTTTGTGTACTGGATTCTGTAGTGGATGGGTAACCAGTGTAATGACTGGCACAAGGCAGAGGCATCGGTATAAAGATTGGTGAGGAATATGATCCTGGCTGCAGCATTCAGGACAGATTGGAGCGGGGAGAGTTTGGTAAGAGGGAGGCCGATATGTAGAGAGTTACAATAGTCCAGACGAGAATGAATGAGTGAAACAGTAAGAGTTTTTGCAGAGTCGAAAGTCAGAAAAGGGCGAATTCTAGAAATGTTTTTGAGGTGCAGATAAGAAGAGCGAGCCAGTAGGGTTGAGCGACCTTTAGTTTTTTAGGGTCGAGTCGGGTTTTGTGAAACCCGACTGTCTTAAAAGTCGAGTCGAGTGAAATCGGCCGACCACCGTTAAAAGTCGGGTTTCGGCCGAAACACGAAACCCAATGAAGGAATTTATATATATATATTTTTTTTTTTTCCTCCGTCCCAGCACAGAAAATTTCGTATTGCACATTCCAAATCCCTACTGCGCACAAGCGATAACATAACGATAGGCGTTCACTCCCCTAACACCTGTCATCACTCTGCCCACGCTCATTCATTGGCTGAAAAAATGGCGCTAATCGCGTCATACGAAACGCGACTTTCGCGCCATGATCGCGTACCGCATGGCGGACCCCGCACAGGGGTCGGGTCGGGTTTCATGAGACGCCGACTTTGCCAAAAGTCGGCGACTTATGAAAATGAACGACCCGTTTCGCTCAACCCTACGAGCCAGTGATCGGATGTGGGGGGTGAATCATAGAATGGTAGAGTTGGAAGGGACCTCCTGGGTCACCTGGTCTTACCCCCTGCTCAAAGCAGGATTCACTAAATCATCCCAGACAGATGTCTGTCCAGCCTCTGAAGATTTCCATGGAAGGAGAACTCGCCTTCTCTCGTGGCTGCCTGTTCCACTTATTGATCACCCTGTCAAAAAGTTTTTTTCTAATATCTAATCTGTGTCTCCTCGAATTCAGCTTCAACACATTGCTTCTAGTCTTTCCTTGTGCAAATGAGAATAAAGATGATCCTTCTACAATGTGACAGCACTTATATAGGATATTTGTAGACAGCTATTAAGTCTCCTCTCAGTCTTTTTTGCAAGCTAAACATTCCCAGATCCTGTAACCGTTCCTCATAGGACATGGTTTACAGACCAGTCACCATTCTGGTCGCTCTTCTCTGAACTTGCTCCAGTTTGTTGATGTCTTTTTTTAAAATGTGGTGCCCAAAACTGGACACAGTATTCCAGATGAGGACTGACCAAAGAGGAGTAGAGGACAATAATGACTTTGCGTGATCTAGACTGTATGCTTCTGTTAATACATCCCAGAATTGTATTTGCCTTTTTTGCTGCTGCATCACACTGTTGACTCATGTTTAGTCTGTGATCTATTATTGTACCCAAGTCTTTTTTCACATGTGCTGTTGCTTAACCCTATTCCTCCCATTCTGCATATGCTTTTTCATTTTTATTGCCCAGATGTAGTACTTTGCATTTTTCCTGTTAAAAACCATTCTGTTAGTTGCTGCCCACTGCTCCAGTTTATTTATATCTTTTTGAATCCTCTCTCTCTTCTCTAGTATTAGCTATCCCTCCTAGCTTTGTGTCATCAGCAAATTTAATCAGTGTACCCTCAATTTCTTCATCTAAATCATTGATAAAGATGTTGAACAATACAGGGCCCAGGACAGAACCCTGTGGTACCCCACTTGAGACATTCTTCCAACTGTATGTGCAGCCATTTACGACCACTCGTTGGGTCCGATCACTAAGCCAGTTATGAATTCACCTAACAGTTGCCTTGTCCATTCCATACTTAGTCATTTTTTCAATAAGGATGGTGTGAGATACTTTGTCAAATGCTTTGCTGAAGTCAAGATATACTATATCTACAGCATTTCCCTGATCCACCCAGTCAGTGATTCTGTCATAGAAGGAAATTAAGTTAGTCTGACATGACTTATTAGTTACAAACCCATGCGGACTCTGGTTAATCACTTCATTCTTATCCAGGTACTTACATACATGAATGAAAGCTCGGAATCAAGTATGACCCCAAGACAGCGGCCATGTTGATTGGGAGTAATGGTGGAACCACACACGGAAATGGCAATGTCAGGCAACGGTAGGGTAGTAGAGGGAGAACACGAGTTGGTCAGCTTTTGACAGTTTCAGATAGAGGGAGGACATGATGTTAGAGACAGCGGTAAGACAATCACTGGTATTTTCTAAAAAGGCAGGCGTGATATCAGGAGCAGAAGTGTATAATTGGGTGTCTTCAGCATAGAGATGGTACTGGAACCCAAATCTACTGATTGTTTGTCCAATAGGGGCGGAATACAAAGAGGAGTGAGCCTAGGACTGATCCTTGAGGAACCCCAACAGTAAGGGGAAGGTGAGAGGAGGAACCACAAAGGATACAGTGAAAGAGCGGTCGGAGAGATAAGAGGAGAACCAGGAGAGAACGGTGTCCTTGAGGCCAATGGAGCGGAGCATAGTGAGGAGGAGCTGATGATCCACAGTGTCGAATGCTGCGGAGAGATCCAAGAGAATTAGCATGGAGTAGTGACCATTAGATTTAGCTGTTAGTAGGTCATTAGAGACTTTAGTGAGGGCAGTTTCAGTACAGTGTAAAGAGCAGAAACCGGATTGTAGAGGGTCAAGAAGAGAGTTATCTGAGAGATAGCGGGTAAGACGGGAGTGGACCAGGCGTTCGAGTTTAGAGATGAAGGGAAGATTAGAGACAGGTCTATAATTAGCGGCACAGTTTTGGTCGAGGGATGGTTTTGTAAGTAATGGATGTATGATGGCATGCTTAAATGAGAAGGGAAAGATACCGGAAGGGAGAGAAAGGTTGAATACTTTTGTTAGGTGAGTAGAGACTGATGGTGAAAGGGACTGTAGGAGATGTGACGGAATGGGGTCACTGGTGTAATGACTCCATTACCGCACATCTGAAAAGGATTCCTACACAATCTCTTCATTTATGCTATAATGTATTGACAAAAAAAAAACTACTGCATCATTTGTTGTTTTTTTACTCAATTGTTCTGTACTAATGACCCGTCTACCTTACTATTCCAGAAATTCCATCTTCTTCTGGTGAAGTCAATTTTTTTGGCTAATTTGGAGGTCACTTAGGGTCATTGTCTACTGAAAGGTGAAATTCCTGTTTATCTTCAGCTTTTGATGTAAAATTGTCTGATATTTGATCTGTCCATAATCCCCTCCCCGTTGACTAAAGCGCCAGGTGTAGCTGCTGAAAACCATCCCCAGAGCACAATGTTGCTTCCACCATGCCTCACTGTGGGGATGGTGATCTTCTGGTGATGACCAGAGTCCACTTTGCACCTTTCGGAAGTAATGTTCCCCCTCAGTCTCAGCAGACAGAACACGTTTCCTGCTTCTGGCCAACTTGATGGAGGTTTTGGCAGAAATTTTCTTTTTAAGGTAAGGCTTCCATCTTGACCCTGACCCCACAAGCAGGACATATGAAGAATAGGGGAGGTTGTGGTCAGATACAGGACACAGTCTCATAAAACTTATCCTTTAATATGCATACCTAAAAGGAAAAAAAAAAAATAAACTTAATTTAAAATCAATCAGTGGACAATAGTGCTCATGGTTACCAGTGCACTTGAAAAAAATGGCACAATCTCACCCATTTGTCGCCTCTCGATCTTCTGAAGGTTCCTGTGGCCTCAGGATCCGTGAGACTTTTAGACATGGGGAGCAAAAAGTACAAGGGGGGGGGGGGGAGAGGGGACAGGGCCTACTTTCCCTGTCGTGCCCTGTGTAAAAAACTCCCGCCCTCACAAGGGCAGTACCCAAGTATGAGCCTGTTAAAGTGATGCCCTTGACAAGTGTAGCCACCCTGGAAATATGTTTCCCTAACTCTTCCCAACGCGTTTCCTCCCCTGTTCAGGGGGTTCATCAGGGGAAGTTGTCCAGGTTAGAACAGGTATTCTGCAGTGGCAGACATAACCTCCATTAGTAACAGATTCCTCGGTGTGAGGGAGAAAATGGTCTCTATCACACTAAGTCCTGGTTGCCATTATATAGTAATGTGGGTGGTACCCATATCTAGCGTCTGTCATCACTTCCTGTGTAACCAAATAGTCATCCATAACACTCCATTTGATTAATCACATGCGCAAAGAATAAACAGAACGTTTGGGCTATTGTCGCCCCACTCTGCGTGTCTTTTATTCATACTTTAGTTGCTACGTGAGTATATATCGTTAATTATTCACCTGATCGCCGTAGAACCGCGCTCGCACTTCCGGACTTACAGGTACCTTGGTCATGTGACCACAGGTCCTGGTTAACAACCGGTTAGCAACTAATTGTTGTGATTAAAGGCGCATGCGCTACTACTCACAGGTCCTGGCCGGCAAGCAATAGCTGCTGCCAACCGCGCCTGCGCCTCCATACCTTAGTGGATATGTGAATATATATTGTTAATCATTCACCTGATCGCCATAAGGCCGCGCTTGCGCTTCCGGATTTACAGGCACCTTGGTCATGTGACCACAGGTCCTGGTTAACAACTGGTAAGCAACTAATTGTTGTGTCCAACGGCGCATGCGCTACTACTTACAGGTCCTTGCCGGCATGCAATTACTGCTGCCAACCGCGCCTGCGCCTCCCACCGAAGGTCCTGGTTGGTATCAATTATTCATCGCGCGTGCGCACTTGCTTCTAATTGCAGCTGATAGCTGCTTGAGCGCCTTTAGTTAGTACGGTGGGCTTCATCACATACCCCAGATTGCCGATCAGTACCGCCTATTTGACACTACTGCGCATGTGCTCTCTGTACCTGATCTCATTTCTTTTATCCAGTGTTGTTTATGGATTGACTGTACACACTTCCATATAAACAGAGAATTATGACGACACAAGGAGCAGTGTCCATACCACTAGTATATCTTACAGTACCTCCCTACCTTTCGGTATACATATATCTCAATCACTGCCAGGCATTATGGTTCACACCCCATTTATGGGCACTTGCCCTTTATGCAGTGAAATTGAATGCCCCTCTATTCTGTTAGTCCAGCCAGGGCTCAACTCTATGGGTCAATGTTTTGACCTTTCTCAGGGGTCGCCTTCTCTAGCCATGTCTAATATCCCCCTTCTGTACGGACATTCTTCATCGCTGAAATCATAGTCTATGAGGGTAAGGGGAATTTATAAAAGAAACAGCTATAATTCAGCTGTTCATTAAGACCGAGGGGGCACTGGGTATCAAGCCGGTAAATCCATCGGCATTCTCTGTAAGATCATTTTGTCATAGTTGCCACCTCTCAAGGGTGCTCTGACTTGATCGATACCCATGAATCTGATGACTCCACAGTTTCCACCATGGCTCCCATTCAGGTGTTTCGCCAATGGTGTATCCCTGTTATTACGTATGTCCCCCAAATGCTCCCCCACCCTCCGCCTAAATTCTCTGATTTCTGTGAAATCCCTGCAGCTCCTTTAATGTTGCTGTTGACCTCCAGCCCCGATCTTCTTGTCTTTTCATCAATTTCTGAGAGGCATACAGCTCTGGGTAAGATCTCTGTGGTGCCAGATTTCAGCCCCTTCTTGACGACATCCTCACAACGTCCATGGTAGAGCTAATGTCTGGAAATGTTTAAGCACCTTATCCTGACAGCTTTCCACAATGAGATCCATTTGCTGTGTTGTCAACTGTTTATGGTCAGGAAAATCCTAGAGCAGCGACACTTTCTCTGCAGTTAATCAGTTGCTGTAAATGAAGACGGCCAAGCACTGACTTATGTAACATGGGGGAAACGTGATCGGCTGATTCTGGGCTCAACCACAGCCCTTATTATATGAGGGTGCACACACTTATGCAACCACATTAGTGTAGTTTTATTTTCTCTGCAAAATGTAATTTTATGAAGGGTGTGTAGACTTTATATCCATTGTAAATGTGTTGGTCACTATTGTTCACGACCTCTCAGGTTAAGTTCCTACGATGAGATTTTGAGGGAGTCGAGATCGAAATGTTTGCATGCGCCGCCGGAGGCAGCCATTTTCCCCAGAGTCTACTGTATTGAAACCATGGAAGTGCAGGGGGTCCAGGCTTTCACAAAATGTTGGCGGAGCCCCCTCACCGCCAGACACCCCCTTCTACTAGCCTGGGATGGGACTCACAACATCATGGTAGGAACAGAACATACGGGACAAAACTGACCCGACGCAGTGTAGTCTGGACCCGCGGGGTCCACATCTTCCAAATGTCTCCGGCGATATGACATCACTACGCACGACGGGATGCCACACCGCGGCCATGTGTGTGGTGGGGGATACATCAGCCTCCAGACAAGCTCCACATTGCTTTTATTGTAACTTCACATAGGATCGTCCTCTACAACAATAACAGACAGGGCGTGAAGACTTATGTTAACGTCACCTGCTTATATGGCCCCATAAATCAGCCGGTCTGGGAGGGTACAGGCGCACGGACTGATAATAATGGGGCGCCAAGGACATGGAGATCTGACCCAAAACAGGGCTCTGCTTTAGTCAAAGAACAAATGTTAGAAAATAAACATGAGACAGCGATGAGATAACGGGATCCTAAACTAGGAGAACGTTATGGTGTCCCTGACTAGTACTACCTATTCCCCTCCCCATTATCCTGGACAGCACCTTTATATAAAAAGGTAGGAACCTAAACTCACCACTGAATGTGACCAGTCCTGGCCCCGGACCCCACCACCACCACTGAATGTGACCAGTCCTGGCACGGACCCCACCACCACCACTGAATGTGACCAGTCCTGGCCCCGGACCCCACCACCACCACTGAATGTGACCAGTCCTGGCCCCAGACCCCACCAGCATTCACCACTGAATGTGACCAGTCCTGGCCCAGACCCCACCACCACCGAATGTGACCAGTCCTGGCTCTAGACCCCACCACCACTCACCACTGAATGTGACAAGTCCTGGGCCCGAGCCCCACTAGAGACCCCACCACTGAATGTGACCAGTCCTGGCCTAGACCCCACCACCACCACTGAATGTGACCAGTCCTGGCCCTGGACCCCACTAGAGACCCCACCACTGAATGTGACCTGTCCTGGCCCCAGACCCCACCACCATTCACCACTGAATGTGACAAGTCCTGGGCCCGAGCCCCACTAGAGACCCCACCACCGAATGTGACCAGTTCTGGCCCCGGACCCCACCACTGAATGTGACCAGTGATGGCCCCAGACCCCACCAGCATTCACCACTGAATGTGACCAGTCCTGGCCTAGACCCCACCACCACCACTGAATGTGACCAGTCCTGGCCCCAGACCCCACTAGAGACCCCACCACTGAATGTGACCAGTCCTGGCCCCGGACCCCACCACTGACTGTGACCTGTCCTGGCCCCAGACCCCACCAGCATTCACCACTGAATGTGACCAGTACTGGCCTAGACCCCACCACCACCACTGAATGTGACCAGTCCTGGCCCCGGACCCCACTAGAGACCCCACCACTGAATGTGACCTGTCCTGGCCCCAGACCCCACCACCACTCACCACTGAATGTGACAAGTCATGGGCCCGAGCCCCACTAGAGACCCCACCACAGAATGTGACCAGTTCTGGCCCCGGACCCCACTAGAGACCCCACCACTGAATGTGACCAGTCCTGGCCCCAGACCCCACCAGCATTCACCACTGAATGTGACCAGTCCTGGCCTAGACCCCACCACTGAATGTGACCAGTCCTGGCCCCGGACCCCACTAGAGACCCCAACACTGAATGTGACCTGTCCTGGCCCCAGACCCCACCAGCATTCACCACTGAATGTGACCAGTCCTGGCCCGGACCCCACCACTGTATGTGACCAGTCCTGGCTCTAGACCCCACCACCACTCACTACTGAATGTGACCAGTCCTAACCCAGACCCCACCACCACATGTGACCAGTCGTGGCCCAGACTGCACTAGAGACCCCACCATCACTCACCACTGAATGTGACCAGTCCCGTCCCAAACCCCACGAGAGACCCAACCACCACTCACAACTGACTGTGACCGGTCCTGGCCCAAAGCCCACCACCACTGACTACTGAATGTGACCGGAGGTCCAGAGACCCCACTAAGAAATGTAATGAGATAAAGCTGTCCTACAATATGGAGGGAGCAGACAACCCCGCTCCTGCCGGCTGCTATTAGTGGATGCACAGGGGCTGCGGAGACCATGTATGATGGCGGTGGGCCGTGACGCACACATCTGACATTCACCACCACTTGGCCAGATTCAGGGAAACCTTCTCCACTGTCCATGGCTTGGAGATTACTGCTGGGGAGGCGGAGAAAGAGGTCATATGCAAGACAAGTCCATTTTTTAAGATGGTTGTAGAAGTGAGAGGAGCAGCATGTTGGGGGTCCGAGTAGTGACACCCCCACCAGTTGCTAGAGCAGGGGACGTGTCACCGAAGTCTGAAGCCTTTATAGACCATCTCCAACCATCCCATAGAGGTTGAATGCAGGGGTGATGGACACAAGGCCCTGATCTGGCAATGATAACGTACCCCACTAGAGACCCCACCACCACTCACCACTGAATGTAAACTAATAGAGATAACGAAAAAACAATATGATCCAATAAAAATTAAATTTTTTATTAATGATATCAATAAAAAACACTCACAAAGTGCCAATACAATAATACAAACATATCCTACATGTAAGAAAACAGTACAGACAAGATAATACCACCTGTCTTAAAGAATACAAAACCGTTGCAGATCATAGAAAAGAAAAGGACCATACATCCAAATGTATTCGATGCTGTAATGGCAAACCGTATAGAATATGTGAGCATTAAATATTAATATCAAAAACAATTTTCATATAACATGCTATCCATTTCATATAGAATTAACCAGTGGCTGCACTAACAATGCAAACTGACGAAACTGCAGAGGCGATGAAACGCGCGTCGGGGTGTGGGTTTGGACCATCCATCCTGGTTACAACATGACTGCAGGTAATTTATGGCCATACTTATGATGTTTCCAGTAATGTTGTATATCAGCAGGCTCATGTTTACAAGCGGGCGCACATCTGCATTGCAGCATACTTTTATAGATGTGTGCCTGCATAATATCACTGTTAGTGCAACCACTGGTTAATTCTATATGAAATGGAGAGCATATTATATGAAAATTGTTTTTGATATTAATATTTAACGCTCCCATATTCTAGATGGTTTGCCATTAGAGCATCCAATACATTTGGCTGTATGGCCCTTTTCCTTTTTTTTTATGGTCTGCACTTTGTGTTTTTTATATTTGATATCAATAATAAAATTTTATTTTTTATTGGATCATATTGTTCCTTTGTTACCTCTATTAGTTTATGGTCTATATTGAAGGATCGTTACTCAATTCTATGTGAGGTTTAATTCTCTTGGACTTTGTTTTTCACCACTGAATGTGACTGGTCCTGGCCTGGACCCCACTAGCACGGAATGTGACCAGTTCTGGCCCGGATCCCATTAGAGACCCGAACACCACTGAATGTGACCAGTTCTGGCCCGGACCCCACTACCACTGAATGTGACCAGTCCTGGCCTGGACCCCACTAGCACGGAATGTGACCAGTTCTGGCCCGGACACCACTAGAGACCCCACCACCACTGAATGTGACCCGTCCTGGCCCGGACCCCACTACCACTGAATGTGACCAGTCCTGGCCCGGATCCCATTAAGAGACCCGAACACCACTGAATGTGAGCAGTCCTGGCCCAGACCCCAACACCACTGAATGTCCAGAGACCCCACTAAGGAATGTAATGAGATAAAGCCATCCTACAATATGGAGGGAACAGACGGCTCCGGCCGGCTGCCATTAGTGGATGGACAGGGGCTGCGGAGACCATGTATGATGGCGGTGGGCCGTGACGCACACATCTGACATTCACCACTTGTCCATATTCGGGGGAAACCTTCTCCATTGTCCATGTCATGGAGATTACTGCAGGGAAGGAGGTCATAAGCAAGAAAGCCCGTTTCTCACGATGGTTGTAGAAGTGAGAGGAGCAGCATGTTGGGGGTCTGAGTGGTGATACCCCCACCAGATGCTAGAGCAGGGGACGTGTCACAGAAGTCTGAGGCCTTTATAGACCATCTCCAACCATCCCATAGAGGTTGAATGCAGGGGTGATGGACACAAGGCCGTGATCTGGCAATGAACGCGGACATCACTATGCAGTCTCTAAGCTCTGACATTACTCACTGATGCAGACACCCGGAGGGGACGAAAAGGAAGCGTAACAGCCGGGAAGTGCATGCCGCCCTATGGCTTACTGACAAAAAAAAAACCCTCAAAAGTTCAACGAATTAGTCTTATTTTTATCTTGAGAAGCAGCCGGGATCCGGCACGGCGGCACTTGTGGTGAACTGACGCCTATACAATATCGTACAAACAGCGGCCATGTCTCCGGCCCTCAGACCTCTTCATGGTGGAACGCCCATTTGTGTTTCATGAAGTGGGACTTGTGGGCGAAGCGTTTCCCGCACAGGCGGCACATGATGGGCTTCTCGTGGTCGTGGATCTTCTCGTGTTTCGCCAGCTGGGACTTGGTGTCGAAGCGATGGTCGCACTTGCTGCAGGAGATGGTCTTGCCTTTGGTGTGCCTCCTCTGGTGAACCAGCAGACTGCACTTATGGCCGAATTTCCTTCCGCACTGGTCACACTCGAAGGGTTTTTCTCCGGTGTGCGCCCGCTGGTGGATGATGAACTGGGACTTGTAGTCATACTGGATGCCGCAGATGGTGCAGGCGTAGCGTTTCACCGCGTGGTTCTCCGCCCGGTGCTTGATCAACAAGGACTTGGTGACAAACACTTGGCCGCAGTCCTCGCACTCCACGTCTACCTCCTCCACCTCGTAACTCTTTATGTGCTTCTGGGACTTGAGGTGCCTCCTGAAGGCCAGTCTCTTGGGAAAGGTCATGTCGCACTTCTTGCAGTGGTAGATTCGGCTCTTTCCACGGAGTAAATGGTATTTCTTCAGTTTGGAGCCTCCGTTGGGCGCAGCGTCACCGGACGAGCCTGGAAGAATGGAGAAGTCCTCGTCTCCTAGCATCGAGTCCCCGCCATCCTCGTCTTCTGACAGCAGCTCGGACTCGCTGTACTCGCTGACCACCCCGTCCGGCAGCCATTCCGGGGAGTTCGGCTGCTTTGTGGTCTCTTTGGCTTCTTCCTCGCTGCCGGACTCATCTGTAATGGGAGAGAAAAGGGAAGCCATGATTTTTACACATTTATGGTTTTCCAACCACAAGATGGCGTCTGACGTGGTCAGTGGAGCCTACCTGAGTCTGTATCGTCTGCCATTTCTGTGACGGCGTCCTCCTCCTCCACGGACACATCACCGTACAGCTCCCTGTGAGACTTAATATAGTCCCACTCCTCAGTGGAGAAATACATTGCGATGTCGTCACACTTCACCGGTACCTGCCACATAAGAAGTCAGGGTGACCGCTGGCGAGACCACCACGGCACGTACGAGGGGGCACTGTCACACTCACCTCCTTTGGATTGTCCGGGGGGTCCTCGCGATCAGCAAGCAGCCATTTCTATACAAGAGGACACAGATGTTAGTCACAAATGTATCTGTGAACAATCATTACCCTGCAGGAGCGAAAACCCCGAAAACCCACGGACCGCTATAAATGGTTAATGGAGGTGGAAGGTGAACGCGCACAAGTCCTGACATGGACGGAAATCATGGCATACACGTGTCCCGGTCACAGGATGGAGGAGAACACGACCACGGGCAAACTTACGTCTCCGGTCAGAAGGGCCACGATCTCCAGGATCTGATGCAGGAACTTCTGCGTCACCATCTTGGAGGTTTCTTCAATAAACGGAGTGTTCAGCAAATGCTGCATGAGCGAGACCTGAGGAGAGAAGACAGGGCGTCCGTATAGGCTGGGATTACAGGGACGGGTGCAGCGTCCGCATAGGCTGGGATTACAGGGACGGGTGCAGCGTCCGTATAAGCTGGGATTACAGGGACGGAGTGCAGCGTCCGCATAGGCAGGGATTACAGGGACGGAGTGCAGCGTCCGCATAGGCTGAGATTACAGGGACGAGGTGCAGAGTCCGTATAGGCTGGGATTACAGGGATGTGGTGCAGCATCCATATAGTCGTGGCTTATAGTCAGCGGGTGAAGCATCCATATGGCCGTGTATATAGTCGGGGTGCAGCGCCTATATGGCCGTGTATATAGGCAGGGGGTGCAGCATCCATATGGCCGTGTATATAGTCGGGGAGCAGTGTCTATATGGCCGTGTATATAGTCGGGGAGCAGTGTCTATATGGCCGTGTATATAGTCAGGGGGTGAGGCGTCTATATGGTCGTGGCTTATAGTCAGGGGGTGCAGCGTCCATATGGCCTTGTATATAGTCAGGGGGTGCAGCGTCCATATGGCCTTGTACATAGTCAGGGGGTGCAGCGTCCATATGGCCATGTAGATAGTCAGGGGGTGCAGCGTCCATATGGCCGTGTATATAGTCCGGGGGTGCAGCGTCTATAAGCAGGAGGTATAGCAGACACGGAGACCTACCATCACTTCCTCCATTGCAAAGAACAACCTGCTGTCTTTTACGGGGACGTTCCTGGGTAACTGGGAATTGTCTGACGTTGACCCCTGCAGTAAGTCTGACCATTTCTGCTCTTCCGCTTCCTGCGTTGGAGCCACTGTTTGGGTGCCCCCCGTAGTCATGTCTTTTGGTGGGATCGCAGGACCAAACCGATATAGGTAGTCAGGTCTGACGCTCCAGGAGTCATCCCTACGGTTCAGTAAGAACTCGGAGCATTGGACGGCCTTGTCGGACGTGCACGGCCGAGCCTTCAGAGGAGTGAAGAACCTTCCAAACCGCGTGGATGTTGACGCTTCGCGGACAAGAATGGGTCTGGTGAGAAGGCCAATGCTGCGGACCCCCCAGTAGGGGTCAGTGCTGGTGGAGACATGCCTCAGTTTGTGGCTCTTATCGGCGTACACGGTGACGGCTTCTCTGGATCCACCGCAGCTGGGATCGGACTGGAACGGGACCTCCACCTCCTCCTCCTTCACCAGGTTTCTTTGCAGACCAGGAAATATGGTTGGCACAGCGTCAGGTTTGAGCTTCACCTCCGTCCCGCGGATTGTGTAATTAGTGGGGGAAAAGTGATCAGCACACATCCCAAACCTCTCCGAAGGACTCATGTCCAGAACCTGCCGGGCAGCGAGGTCCAGATCACCAAAGTTCTGTCCGGTCTGCCGAAGCCACAGCCGTACCATAGAGAAGTTACTGGGAAACACGTGAACTGCCACGTTAGGGTTCTGGAGCTCCGTGAAGTTCAGGCAGTCTGTGACAATACATCTCAGTGTGACGTCACCCTGCGGAGGAAACACCGCCATCAGAGAAGAGCGTGTACTATACCGACACCGCAGAGCAAGCGACAAACACCGGACACAAGAGAAGACAAGGAAGGAAAGAATACCATGTACAGTATGTCTGCAAGTCACAAACATGGCCGAATGCCGAGCACTGGCGCTGTAATACTGCCGATATGTACAAGAATATAACTACTATAATAGTGCCCCTATGTACAAGAATATAACTACTATAATACTGCCCCTATGTACAAGAATATAACTACTATAATACTGCCCCTATGTACAAGAATATAACTACTATAATACTGCTCCTATGTACAAGAATATAACTACTATAATACTGCCCCCATATACAAGAATATAACTACTATAATACTGCTCCTATGTACAAGAATATAACTACTATAATACTGCCCCTATGTACAAGAATATAACTACTATAATACTGCTCCTATGTACAAGAATATAACTACTATAATACTGCCCCTATGTGCAAGAATATAACTACTATAATACTGCTCCTATGTACAAGAATATAACTACTATAATACTGCTCCTATGTACAAGAATATAACTACTATAATACTGCCCCTATGTACAAGAATATAACTACTATAATACTGCTCCTATGTACAAGAATATAACTACTATAATACTGCTCCTATGTACAAGAATATAACTACTATAATACTGCTCCTATGTACAAGAATATAACTACTATAATACTGCCCCTATGTACAAGAATATAACTACTATAATACTGCCCCCTATGTACAAGAATATAACTACTATAATACAGCCCTCTATGTACAAGAATATAACTACTATAATACTGCTCCTATGTACAAGAATATAACTACTATAATACTGCCCCTATGTACAAGAATATAACTACTATAATACGGCTATTTATGAGTAAGCCCGTACTGGCACTGGAAGTGGTGAGTGACTTGCCGACTGCTCCGGTTCTGGGTGGATGGGACTTGTGGAAGAACTGTGGGAGAACGGCTGCTCGGTCTTCAGTGGCGGGGTGACGCAGGTGTTGGTCCCGCTGGCGGACGGAGTCGGTGATGAAGAGTCGTAGTCGCACTCTTCAGTTTTGATGTGGACTATCCTGGAGTCTAATGTCGGAGAGGAAAGTGAAGGCCGCTGGATTAGCAGTGAGGGGGTCGCATCCTTCTTCAGGACCCTGCGCCCGTCCGCCATCGTGTAGCTCTCCGGGGAGAAGTGGCGAGAACACATCCGGTACAAGGATTTCGATTTGTCATCTAGGATTTTCTGAGAAATTTCCTCCACTTCTTGGAAGTTGAGTCCAGTCTGCAGGAGCCAAGTCTTGATGTGGTCGCTGTTGTCTGGGAATGGATGCAGCGTCACGCCGGGGACATCGCTCCTCCAGGTTATTGGACATTCCCTGACAATACAAGATGTCATCCTGCAAGAAACACAAAAGGCCAAAGCATTGGAGACGGACCATCTGCCACAGGTGACGGGACTCATTCTGCCCCAGCTCCCAGGATCCCTCCATGGGGTCTGTGCACACAACATCTTACTCAAGGGTCTGCTCCGTAACCTACCTAATAAGCACCAAGCTACAAAGAAGGAACGTATTCCGATTAGAAGCCAATCAATAGTTTACTCAATACAAGCTTAAAAAAAAATAGAGGTTCAAGATGTCGCAAAAAAGATGCTTCAAGACAGAAGACGCTGGTTGGGGTTCACACATGTATAAAAGATGTTGTGTGCACAGGTCCAAAGACTGCAAGAAAGAAACGGGGAGGTGAGGCCGACAGGGCTAAGGTGAGGGGTCGGTAAAGAGCAGAACGGACGAGGCCGACAGGGGTAAGGTGAGGGGTCAGTAAAGAGCAGAACGGACGAGGCCGACAGGGCTAAGGTGAGGGGTCAGTACAGAGCAGAACGGCGAGGCCGACAGGGGTAAGGTGAGGGGTCAGTAAAGAGGAGAAGGGACGAGGCTGACAGGGCTAACGTGAGGGGTCGGTAAAGAGCAGAACGGACCAGGCCGACAGGGCTAAGGTGAGGGGTCAGTACAGAGCAGAACGGCGAGGCCGACAGGGCTAAGGTGAGGGGTCAGTAAAGAGCAGAACGGACGAGGCCGACAGGGGTAAGGTGAGGAGTCAGTAAAGAGGAGAAGGGATGAGCCCAGCAGGGGTAAGGGGTCAGTAAAGAGCAGAACGGATGGACGAGGCCGACAGGGGGAAGGTGAGGGGTCAGAGAAGAGGAGAAGGGACGAGGCTGACAGGGGCAAGGTGAGGGGTCAGTAAAGAGGAGAACGGATGGATGAGGCAAGCAGGGGTAAGGTGAGGAGTCAATAAAGAGGAGAAGAGATGAGGCCGGCAGCAGGCAAAGGATCAGTAAAGAGGAGATGGGGCTAGGCCAGCAGGGGTAAGGTGAGAGGTCAGTAAAGAGGAGAACGGATGGACGACGACAGCAGGGGTAAGGGGAGGGGTCAGTAAAGAGAACGGACGGACGAGGCCGGCAGCAGGCAAGAGTAAAAGATGAGGGCTCAGTAAAAAGGAGAAGGAACGAGGCCAGTAGGCGTAAGGTGAGGGGTCAGTAAAGAGGAGAAGGCATGAGCCTGGCAGCAGGCAAGGGTAAAAGTGAGGGGTCAGTAAAGACAAGGGACGAGGCCGGCAGCAGGCAAGGGGTCAGTAAAGAGGAGAAGGCGTGAGCCTGGCAGCAGGCAAGGGTAAAGGTGAGGGGACAGTAAAGAGAAGGAACAAGGCCGGCAGGAGGTAAGGTGAGGGGTCAGTAAAGAGGAGAACGGATGGACGACGACAGCAGGGATAAGGGGAGGGGGTGAGAAAAGAGAACGGACGAGGCCAGCAGCAGGCAAGGGTAAAAGGTGAGGGGTCAGTAAAGAGAATGGACGAGGCCGGCAGGAGGTAAGGTGAGGGGTCAGTAAAGAGAACGGATGGACGACGACAGCAGGGATAAGGGGAGGGGGTGAGGAAAGAGAACGGACGAGGCCAGCAGCAGGCAAGGGTAAAAGGTGAGGGGTCAGTAAAGAGAATGGACGAGGCCGGCAGCAGGCAATGTGAGGGGTCAGTAAACTAGAGAACAGCTGCGCTCACCTTCATAAATGTCAGTGAAATCTACAGATCTGGATCCACAGATGATGCTGCAGAGTCCTGGAAAGAGAAGATTCGGTTACGGTGGCACAAGACCGGCAGAGAATGGCGGCCGTGGCTCCTTATTTATGGAGTCGGCCACGGATCCTGCGCTTCACCATTTCTTTAGTAGGCTACGTTCACATTTGCGTTGTTGGGCGCAGCGTCGTCGATGCATACGTCATGCGCCCCCATCTTTAACATGGGGGGGCACATGGACATGCGCCGGTATGCGTTGTACGGCGTTTTACGACGCATGCATCATATAGACGCACAAGACAGGGCGCAGGGGACGCTACTTGTAGCGTTTTCCCTGCGCTGAAAGTCCCGAACTGTAGGATCTTATGACAACGCATGCGTCACAAAACGCTGCGTTGTGTACATGCATTGTTGGTTGCGTCGCCGACGCCGCGCCCAACAACACAAATGTGAACGTAGCCTAAATCCAGATATCCTGGTGATTCCTGGAGCAGAAGCGCTGGTGTCTGGTGCTGTATGTAAACCCATCATCAAAGCGCCCCATACTGGGGGCGCACAGCGCTGCACCGCGGCCCTCTGCACAGACCACCGACCACCAACCGGCAGAGACCACCAACCGGCAGAGACCACCAACCGGCAGAAAGGAGACAACCAACCGGCAGAAAGGAGACAACCAACCGGCAGAAAGGAGACAACCAACCGGCAGAGACGATCACCAATCAAAAGAAATTGCCGACATCTCATTGTCTGCTGTGGGCATCACATAAAGGGATAAAGACACTGCTGCATTAGTCCTGGCACCCCTATAATACGTATAATGGATGATGACACGGCTGCATTAGTCCTGGCTCCTGTATAATACATATAATGGATGATGACACGGCTGCATTAGTCCTGGCTCCTGTATAATACATATAATGGATGATGACACGGCTGCATTAGTCCTAGCACCCCTATAATACATATAATGGATGATGACACGGCTGCATTAGTCCTGGCACCCCTATAATACGTATAATGGATGATGACACGGCTGCATTAGTCCTGGCTCCTGTATAATACATATAATGGATGATGACACGGCTGCATTAGTCCTAGCACCCCTATAATACATATAATGGATGATGACACGGCTGCATTAGTCCTAGCACCCCTATAATACATATAATGGATGACACGGCTGCATTAGTCCTAGCACCCCTATAATACATATAATGGATGATGACACGGCTGCATTAGTCCTGGCTCCCCTATAATACATATAATGGATGATGACACGGCTGCATTAGTCCTGGCTCCCCTATAATACATAGAATGGATGATGACACGGCTGCATTAGTCCTGGCTCCCCTATAATACATATAATGGATGATGACACGGCTGCATTAGTCCTGGCACCCCTATAATACATATAATGGATGATGACACGGCTGCATTAGTCCTGGCACCCCTATAATACATATAATGGATGATGACACGGCTGCATTAGTCCTGGCACCCCTATAATACATATAATGGATGATGACACGGCTGCATTAGTCCTGGCTCCCCTATAATACATATAATGGATGATGACACGGCTGCATTAGTCCTAGCACCCCTATAATACATATAATGGATGATGACACGGCTGCATTAGTCCTGGTTCCCCTATAATACATATAATGGATGATGACACGGCTGCATTAGTC